>NC_140351.1:4073741-4673741 GCF_963514085.1 Chelon labrosus | reverse complement strand
GGTCAACAAGAACCCGCTGAAAACAACATTTATTTAAATAAAGTTAAAGATTTAAAGGTTTATTTATTTTTTGTTATTCAGCTTAAACGTGAGAATTCAACAGCATCACCCTTAAACGTAATAAAACCAAATAAATTTTATTTTAAATGAAGATAACCAATCATAAAGGTGCACATATGCATACTGTATATGCATTTGAGCCTATGGGGAATCTGTGGACTTGGTCATGTGGCATCAGGCCAATCACACGATCAGGCATAACATTATGACCACCTTCCTAATATTGTGTACGTCTCCCTTGTGCCTTCAAAACAGTTGTGACTCATCAGAGAATGGACATGGGCCTTCTGAGGGTGTCCTGTGGTGTCTGGCCTTTGGTTCCTATGGGTTGAGGGAGGGGAGGGGCCTCTGTGGATCATCCCACAGATACTTGATCAATTTGGGATCTAGTGAATTTGGAAGCCAGGTCAACACCTTGTGCCGTTCTTCGTGGTTTTTTTTCAGTTGTTCCTAAAGTTTTTTTGTGGCTGCATCCTGCTGGGGATGGCTGCTGCCATCAAGGAGTGTCATTGCTATTGGGTGGGGGTGCCTGGTCTGGTCTAGGTGGGTGCTACATGTCTAAGTAACATCCACACCAATGAATGCCAGGTCCAAACATTACCCAGAAGAACGTTGAATTGTCACAAGATGGTCAATGTTAGTTAATTCTATTCTATTATAATGTTGTGGCTGATCAGTGTATATACTACTATACTACTACTACCATATCTATCACTATAATTATAATCTTCATAACTATACTCCTCTTTAACATGTGTTTCATAAAGAAAAACAGAAATCCTGTTTGCAATGTGTTTCTTAGTAATAAAGTCCAAGCGCCAAAAAGCCTAATAAATTTGCTCCACGTTCTACAAGTCTTGACATTTTTACAGGCTCTTACGGCAGGGAAGCCACTTGTAACATGAAGACATTTCACAGACAGTTGCATGAACTCGTAATCGCACCAGAGCATGTCATAACTGGCAAAGAGATGCTACAAAGGGTAATTAGCTCCAACAAGAGGGGAGGATAATTAATAGCAATTACTCCTGACGGTTGCTCAACGCCATTCCTCGGAAAGTCGGCACATAAAACACTCTCAGGGAGGTGCACAGCAGCAATGAGCAGTGACGTGAAATTAAGTAGAACATGAATACAGTTACAGTGGGAAGCGCCCGAGGAGAATCCGGGGACGGCGCATCCTGAGGAACAAAGGCTACCTCAGTTCCTCCGACTTCCAATGACTTTAATAGAAAACGAACGCTGCTGAGTCAACGTGTTCCAGACATTTAAGCGGAGGGAATAAACAATTAGACGGGTTTTTCTGTTTTCCTAGACGCCCTTTGTTTGTCCGTACGAGACCGGTGGGCTCGCGGCCAGGCGCAGACATCACACCCACACTCCAGCGCCTGGGGGTGAGCACGGGTGAGGAGGGATTTTGGAAACTAAAGTTCACTTGGCGCATCTAATGAAGCATTTAATACACAGCCCTGGGAATGCAGAACAAGCATGATTCATGCAGCAATTAAACCAAGCTCCAACTTCTACTGGAAAATTAAGGGGGGAAATAAATGCTGCTGCTGCTGCTGGTGGTGCTGCTGCCACCGCCGCAAGCTCACACCAGACCTCAGAAAGCAATGTGTGCTGTAGGTCGGACGTTAAAATCTATAGGTGTGCGAGCAACCAGTGTTTGTTTTGTGTGCATTTCTGCGAACAGATATGTTTTATGAGGAGGTGGAGTGCAGAAATGGGTCAATAATAACTGCTCTTTGTTTGTTTTTGCGTGTTGGATGGGAGTTGCCGCAGTGAAGAACAAACCCTGGTGCCAGAAGGATAGGAAATCATCTGAGAAGCATTCGAGAGCCAATTAATATAGTTTCTGCACTTACCTAATGCTAATATATCATTGAGCGGTGGGAAAGACAAGCAGACGCAACCAATGAGAATGTGTTTTTTGACGTGGGAAGTTTAATGAACGACATGGGATGTAGCACCAAGGTTCACAAGAGAAGACGTTAGTCATAAAGTTAATAAGCAGGGCAAGGTTTTAGGGCCTGCAGAAGCATGCATTGTGCAGTCAGCTTGATATTTTAATCAGTTTTGCGCCCTCTTACAATTTGAATAAATAGATTGGAGTATTGTAAAGCATCTTGAGCCTTGGAGTTTGCATGTTCTCCCTGTGTCTGCGTGGGTTCTCTCCAGGTACTCGAGCTTCCTCCCACCGTCCAAAGACATGCTGGTTAGGTTCACTGGTGATTCTAAATTGACTGTAGATGTGAGTGTGAACGGTTGTCTGTCTCTCTGTGTTAGCCCTGTGATAGTAAAAAGAACATGAGTAATTAACAGCAGTGCAAAAAGTCATGTTCATATACCAAAATATAACTTAAAACATCCAGTTAACTACTTTTAAATCGACTGAGCACAGACTTAGAGGATGATGTCTCTAATATCACATTTCCAGAGTCTTTCTATTAAAATCTGGAAGATCAAGCTTTGTATTTGGAATCGGGCCCCGTGATAATTATAAATGAGAAGACAAAAGGAATGCAGATCTGAACCATCTTCCCACCCGTGTTCATTTCCACATGCAGTGGAGGAAACCCCCCACCTCCGTTCAAATTATCCTCCATCATTTTTGGTCTGTGGTGTCTCATTATAGTATAAATGTCAGTTCAAGGTATTGTTTCTACATCCCATTTAACTTTATTTATGTATTTGCCCCGTGACGTTATATTCAGAACTTTTCGGTTTCATGTTGCAACAACTTTCCCAGGGCTTGTTTTCTTGAAAATATCTCCATAAATCTTCACGTTTTCTCAGTTAATCCATAATAGGATAACACGCGCTGCTTAATTTCTCTCTCTGTCGCCGCCACCTTGTCCACGGTGGGAATTTTAAACCTGAATTCAGCACAAACGTGTCTATTTCCAGTGAGAAAACCCAAAAGCCCAGACCAGGTCTAACAATAACGAGGGGAGTTTTTTTTTTTTTTTTTTTTTACAAGTGGAGCAACAGCAGGGCTCTTTAGAGAGAAAACATTCTGATTGCATTAGAAGGGCTGGCTGGTCCAGAGTCAGCACTCCAATGTGGTTTTCGCCGCGACCTCAGTCCTGATTTCTACTTCAAATCAACACTGCCAGACCTAAACATAAAGGTCGGGCCGCGCATTGTTCCCGAGCAAATTGCGAGATTATCCAGCGTCGGACACAATGGAACAAACACAAACAGAAACCAGATATCCCTTTGAGCCGCTCGCTGAGAGAGGGTGTGTGATAAACCCAACATCGGGTCTAATCGCACAAATCATACTAAAGAGGAGCTCCAAGAGGAAAGGAATGCAGGACTATCTTATCCAGCAGCTATTAGTTGCTATAGCTTCAGTTTTACGATGACACAGGGGGAAATGGGTGCACGCTGGACGCCGCCCAGTTGGATTATTGATAATTGGGCAATATTTACGGTGCTCCTTGGCAGTAATGGGTCAGATGTATTTACCTAGCGATAAGGCTTTATTGCTTTTATGGTGGGGAAATAAAGCAATTACCATAGCTAGGACAAACAACCTGCTGGTCCCTCCCATCTCGTGTATGTGTGTATGTGCAGTCACCCTGGCCACGGCCCTCGGCTCACCTGCCGAATGCCATCCGTCTTGTCACATGTTTACTTCTTCATCTCGGCTGTGTTTACAGTATGGGTGATTTTTAGTTTCTTCTTTATCTTGGAAAGAGAAGTTGACAAAGCACTCAAAGTTTATTCAGTGAGTGCTTAAATCAAGGTGTCTGCACTGCACTGGTTCTTAGAAATCAGTTTTATATGTCTTTTTAAGATTCTGCTTCAGGGTAGATAAGGAGAAGACGAACCATGAGTGGTGGAAGTGTATGGAGATGATCTTTGCTCTTAACATTAGCCTTGAAAATGAAACACAACAAGAGGAAGACCTGGCTTTGAGAAGCCTTTATGGGATATACAATGATCAGGGATAACATTATAACCACCTTCCGAAGATTGTGTAGGTCTCCTTTGTGGTGACTCTTCAGAGAATGGACATGGGCCTTCTGAGGGTGTCCTGTGGTGTCTGGTAACAGAATGTTGTTAGCGGGGGGGCCTTTGAGGGGAGGGGCCTCTCAAGTATCCCACAGATACTTGATCAGTTTGGGATCTAGTTAATTTGGAGGCCAGGTCAACACCTTGTGCTGTTCTTCATGTTTTTTTAGTTGTTCCTTAAGCGTTTCTGGGGATGGCTGCTGTCATCAAGGAGTGTCATTGCTATGGGGTGGGGGTCCCTGGTCTGGTCTAGGTGGGTGGTACATGTCTAAGTAACATCCACATGAATGAACGCCAGGTCCAACAGTTTCCCAGCAGAACACTGAATTGTTGCAAGATGGTCGATGTTATTAGTTTCTCCTGTCAGTGGTCATAATGTTATGCCTGATTGCTGTGCACATGAAGCAAATGTGCACAGTAAAAAAAAAAAAAAAAAAAGAAGCCTTCAAAGGGATGTGGTTCTCGTTGCTCTCAGAGAGTCTGAGTTTGGTCCAAAAACGCCTCGTGGGTATGTTTACATGCTGCAGTAGCCTCTGGTTTCTATCACGGCTCTGCAGGCAGCGTATCCACCATCCTGAAACCGGAAAATAAACCATAACCAGGAAGCTCCAAAACCCTGATAATAAACAGGATACTGGTGCATGTGTAAACACAACCCAAGGTGGCTTAAACGTTAAGCTCAAGAGTTCGTTCTTGACTCTGGAAACAGCAGCTGATTAAATTATCAAAGCTAACAAGGCCAACATGGCACCGCCAAGACACAACCAGATAATAGTCTTGACTTGTATTTCAGTTCAATGTTTAATTTCTAGAACACCTTCTAAAATACCTCAAAGTTAAATAGTTTAAGCGATGACTGAGTCAAACAGCAACAGCTCCAAGTATGAGGGTTAGGACTAGAGAGGGTAATATATCTGTGAAGCTGACACCAGTTTGGTTCTGTGTGCCCATTATGGCTTTTTCCTTGGAGACAGTTATAGGTTTGTCTTTGGGCTTATACTCAGACAAACCACAGGGTCTGTTGCCCCGGAACAGCGGGAGCGGCAGCGTCGCACTTAGCTCGGCTCAGCGTGAGCCCAGGGCCGCTCAGCCACCAAGTGCCGTGCCGACCGCACTGATGCGTCCAATTTATTTTTAGGCTTTTCGGGACAGCTCCTTCCTCTTCCGATGTATATAACGAGGGCCGGGTCGGACAAATATTTAGACTGTGGACCCAACATGATACCCAGTCACTGCAAACATTCACTGTCCTGACTCTGCGAGAGCCCAATAAACACTCAGAGGAAGCTGTCCCTTCACATTAGCCCAATTACTCCAACGATTTTTCTCATCTCTCGCTTATTTTCATAGCGCTATTTAGTATTTCGTATAATCAGAGATAATGAATGACAACCGCCGTCTTCCGCATAACCTGCCAGCAGCCTCGCCCAAACATTTCTGGGGGCAGGCGGGCTTTGAAACAAAGGTGGTGTAAATGTGCGAGTCAGTTATCGGCTCCAGCAGAGCTATGCAAGGCCTCCAGACAGGCTCGCATTGATGTGAAAGTGTTGCCCCCTCCTCAGTGACCCCGGAGCAAAGGGAGGGGGCCAAGAGGGGGCATGCCGAGGGCCCGGGGTGTGATGGTTATCTACGGGGTAGAGTTACAGCGAGGAGTTAGGGGGGCGTTATAGGGCGGCGGGCGCAGGGAGTCGGTCCTTCACCTTCTCGTCTGTTCACAGAAGGAGCCACTGTTTCTCAGAGGGTCCATGGTTTCTGCCTGCGCCTCCGCCCACCTCCGTCCCCACCACACGGCCACAGTCTGCTCCAGGGAAAAGAGGAATCTGCACCAACTGCTGCCTCCAATCCAGTCACCCAGTGCCACGGGTCTCACATAATAGACCCACGCACTCAGACAAAGAGGCTCAGACACTGTCTGAAGCCGTGCTCCGACAAGTCAGTCAGTATTCAAAATTAGAATTACTAGTTACCAATTTGCCTAGTAACAAGTACAAAACAAAGTGAAAGCTCGCCAAATAAACACAGTAGGCCTGTTTTCTAAAAGTGGCTATGACACTTTCACCTTGTACTTGTTCTTATTTGAACATTTTACCATCTTTTTGCTCGTTGTTTTGCTTTTACTGCTCACAGCTTCACTGTTCAGGCTCAGGCTGAAAGTAGTTCCAGCATTGCAAACCCAGCCTTCTCCAGAAATGTTATTTACAATGGGTTGAAGCTGAATATCTCATGTACTTGTAATTTTCTTTACTTAAATTCATATGTGTGTGCATGGAGCTAGACCAAGTGGTTTGTTATAGCTTGCAACACAGACTCAGACCAAGCATGTCGGGGCCTGTTTGTATGACCAGAAGTCAACGGCATCCTTCCTCATCCTGAGAGCGACGTCTTATCTCCTCTTCCATCATAGCTCTCCTGGAAAGGAAACTGAAGGAGGAGGACGAAGAGTTGGGAGCTCATGGAATGAAGAGGCTTTTAAACATTTAATACGCTGGCTTTTGATGTTCCTATACATGGATCAGCCACAACATTATGACCACTGACCAGGAGACGTAAACAACATCGACCATCTTGTGACAATTCAGTGTTCTGCTGGGAAACTTCTGGACCTGGCATTCATTGGTGTGGATGTTACTTAGACATGTAGCACCCACCTAGACCAGACCAGGCGCCCCCACCCCATAGCAATGACACTCCTTGGCAGCAGCCATCCCCAGCAGGATGCAGCAACAAAACGTTTTAGGAAGAACTATAAAAAAACATGAAGAACAGCACAAAGTGTTGACCTGGCCTCCAAATTCACTAGATCCAAAACTGATCAAGTATCTGTGGGATGATCCACAGAGGCCCCTCTACTATCAACATCCTGTTGCCAGATACCACAGGGTTAGGGTTAGTGTTACCCTAACCCTAAGGCCCATGTCCATTCTCTGAGGAGTCACAACTGTTTTGGAGGCACAAGTGAGACCTACACAATATTAGGAATTAGGAATATTGGTCATAATGTTATGCCTGATCGGTGTGTAAGTTTTATATATGATGAGTTTAAAAGTAGGCCTGATGTCTACAGCCTGAGAACAACATTTTTTTTTACATCTTTGTGGATGTCTGTTTACATTTGAGATTTTGAAAAACGGGGTTGTTCATAAAAGTGGCAGTAATTCCTACGTTTTATTTATTTTTTATTCTTTTCTTTTTGGTTTGAATCCCCTAAAATTAAAGTTGGGAGTCTGCGCTTTGTTCAGTGTTTAGCTGGTTTGGTGAATATGTTTAGGCGAACGGCTAAAATAACCAAACCATCTGTCGGCGTCCAAGTGGATGAATCGAGGGAAATGTACCCCAAACACACACCACATAAAACCACCGCACCCCTCAAAAAACCACCCCCACCCAGTATAAATCAGGCGCCTATTTAATGTTCATAAATGTCGGAAATTTCACAGCTGAAGAAGTAAAAGAGCCTGTAAAATACAGTCAATGTGCATCATCAGTCAGAACGGTTTAAGTGTAAAACATGCTGCTCGAGAGGTGTCTACTACTTTACTGCTGCGCTGCTTTTGACTATTAAAGGCAAACGGAAAAGAAAAGATGACGACTGGAAAAAAACAGATCCTGTGGGAGAAGGAATAAGAAGAAGATCTGACCTGATTCCATTGTCCAATTCTTTTAAAAGTCTCTTTTTCCGTTGTGGTTCTTCATAAAAAAAAAAAAAAAAAAAAAAAAAAAAAAAAACAGCCTTTGCTGGGACGACATTTACTCCTGAGTGATCTGCTTGCTTTACTAAAAAGACCCTAATGAGGGCTAAACTACTTACTTATATACATATAAGGTAGTATTTGTTCGTGGGTGGCGTAAGTTCAGACTGCAAACAACCGGCTCTGAGAGGAAATTGCAATCGTCTGAGGCCACCCTGTCTAACCGGGTTAAAAGGAGTTAAAGGAGTGAGACTGCTTTGTTCACACCGGCCCAAACGAATCAACCTAAAGGATAAATGCTTCAGGTTTCGGTGCAACAAACCAGGTGTGAAAGTACCATAAAGTCTTACATCATCTTATTCTGTCGAAGGTGGTTTTGGGGAATTGAGACCTACAGGTTTCCACCTCTGATGTGATAGGTATTAGGCAACATGTCTGTGCAGTGTGGACGGTGTCTTTCTGACAGAATCATGATGATTATTAACCATCGCTATTAGACAGAAACTGCTTTGAACACAAAACTGATCCTATAGAGCTCTGGTAGCTGACGTCACCCCGAACCGGCAATCATATTGGCAGGATAGCACGCTTTTCAAATTACTATTCAGTTGACAACTGCGAGCATCTACCTAACTCGTCCTTGTATCAGTTGCATCCAAAAATGGTCGACAGCTGTCACGTCCCAGGATGCCAGAATAGTCGGGGACGAGCAAAGGGGAAACCGTTTCATATGATTCCCAAAGATCCCTCAAAAGACATCAGATGTGGATTACTGCAATAAACCGCCCAAGAAGAAGGCAGCAGAAAACGGATCCCTCTTGTGTAGCGATCGCTTTATATCAGGTACAGAATCCAGCATATTCCAAGTGTAATGTCTTGTTTATTTTTCATGTTTTTAACACGACGTTCATAAAGGCAAGTTAGGCTAATGTTTATAACGTGGATCAGCACTAAAACTACTCACAATGAGAAAGAAATTCAGGATTAAACAGTTACTTGTTATTGTAGTTGCGTTACCGTCATGAACCTCCTCAGAAAGATTCTTCAATGTATGCTTTAAGTGACGAAGAAAAGTTAATGAGGTAGTTATATATATCCGGTCCGCACCAGCTATTTCAATGCTCGAAAAAAGCACACCTGGGTCATAATAACTGGTCAATTTCTATCTGTTTACAGTGCACAGT
Organism: Chelon labrosus; assembly: GCF_963514085.1. NCBI lineage: Eukaryota > Metazoa > Chordata > Actinopteri > Mugiliformes > Mugilidae > Chelon > Chelon labrosus. The sequence continues at coordinate 4,664,785 of NC_140351.1, read as the reverse complement.
AAAAATCATTCCCTTTTTTCTCAGAGTTTTTGCACCAATATGGCGCCTTCAACAAAAAAAGTCGCCCGGAGCTCAACAGGAGCAGGAATAAGAAGAATATCTGACTTGATTCCATTTTCCACTTCTTTTAAAAGTCTCTTTTTCCGCTGTAGCTCTTCCTGGAGAATTCTGCAGAAACTAAACACCCTTCCCACCCCCGCCTAACACACCCTGGCTTGTGCTTTGACCCTTAAGCCAGAACTCGTGACCAGAAGCCAGTGATCTAATGAAGCCTGCTCTGCTTGACTGGTCTGGACGTGACTGGAGGTGACATGAGGGCCATCGCGCCGCTGACCCGCATTCCACTTCATAAAAGAAAAAAGCCTTTAAACGTGGGACGACATTTACAGCAACCTGTTAACATCAGCGCAGCAGCTTGCTCCTGAGTGATCGGCTAAAAAAATAAAAAAACAAAAACCTGCATTCATCACTCCTACCGCTGCCTCTTATTAAGAAATAATACACTGGAGAGAACGGCGTTGAGTCCGTGCCAGGGTCTTGTCATATTAAGAGAGAAATATGGGGGAGAAAATATTCGTCATATTCAGACTGTGACTCAGAAAGTGTAGCCTTAGACGACATGCGATGTGATACTGTAGCCAGAATGTGTCTTGGCAGCTTTACAGGGAGTGTGCATAAATCTAATCTGTCTGGATGTGGTGCACGGAGCCAACGGTTTAAAACCAGCCTGTTGTTCAGGCGATAGCCCTCAGATAGAATAGGCTTGCAGGAAGCTGATTAGATACACTAAGAGTAAATACAAAACCAGGCCAATGCTTTCTGGCACCAGGATGCAATTAGACTCCCAATTATCATATTAAAAACACAAGGAAGGAATGCGGCTCCCGTGTCTATTCTCAGCTATCTGAACACAGTTGGTATCTGCTGGAAGCTGAACGGCTGACATTACTGCATGTTTTCATGTCATGTAAAGTTACCTGATTAGAGACTAATATTAATGGGTTTAAAGAGGCGGTGAAGCACACGTGTGGTTTTGTTATCAAATAACAGCTGGAGGGAGAACTCAGGAGAGCTGTGGTGGCTTTACAGGGCAATACAAAAGAAGGTGTAGTCATGGGTGCAAATACCTTTTCTGTATTAGTATTAATCTTCAAACAGTATTATACGTGTGCTTTTGTACTTCCAAAAGCATCTCCACCCCTGTCCCATTACAAGTCTAAAGTCTAAAGGCTCATTTAGGGACATTACGTACGTAGCCTACGTCGGTGCGAGCCATTTATACTTGTGTGCACATCAGTCTGGCTCGCTCTGTAAAAACTCCACCCAAACACGGGTTCATTTTTGTTTCTACTTCCTGCTTCACTTTCAACAATGGCGACTGAAACTCAGGAGTAATACGAGTCGTGCAAATGTTCTCATCTCCGAACCTCCTCAGTTAACCTTTCCTCCACGTGTTCCATCTTTATTTATCTAAAACAATCAATTCGAAAATTGCAGAAGATGCAAAAGCAGCCAGAAATACTAAAGCGGAAACACGCTACTACCAAGCGGACCAATCACAGCTCTTGTGGCATTAGGGTCTGGTCAAATTGACGCAGAAGGGGGTTTTCACACCTACATTTTATTCAGATTCAGCCACTAAGTGGTTTGGTTTGTGTTTACAGGAAAGTGCTGAGATTCTCTCAACACTACGCTCCTGCAAACAGTTTTGTGACTGGTCATAATTTTGCTGAAAAAAAAAAATAGATTTCAGGAAATAATTAAATTAAAAGTGAAGCATAGGCAGCAAGTGTGGGGTCTGGTAGTTATTGCTGTTTTCTGGTTCATGTGCCAGTGTCCAGATAAGATCAAGTATCCAGGCATTTATGTTCTTATCGTCAGGAGACATAGCAAAGGAGGGAGAGGCAGGGTAATAAAAGAACTCAAATCCAAAAGACAGAGATGAAGACCAAAAAAAACAAGGAGAGAACAGAGGAAGATTACTGGCTGTAAAAAGGATGGCAAGACAAAGTGGGTAACACAGAACAGAACAGAAAGGCAGGGCTATATATACACATGGGTAGAGGGGTGACAAGACACAGGTGAGACTAATGAGGGCGGAGCACACAAGGATGAAACCAATGAAGCAATCAAGGGGGGGGGGGGGGGGGGGCAGGAAGTAACACAAGACAAGAAAACACCAAGGAAAAACTTTACAAAAATGAAACAGGAAACACAAAGAAAACTAAAAGGGTCTCCAAACATATGACATTTATGATGAGGTAGCTGTATTGGTTCGTGGGTAACGTGTGTTCACTCTGCAAACAAACGGCGCCGAGAGAAAATTGCAATCGACTGAGACCAGCCTGTCTAACCGGACTCAGCTCGGTTCATTCTTTCTGTAACAGAGTGAGATTGATTTGTTCACACCAGCCCAAGGAACCGACCTAAAGGATGAATGCTCCAGTTTTTGGTACAACAAACCAGGTGTCAAAGTACCATCTTAGTCCTATCTCTAACCTGAGACCTACAGTTTTCCACCTCTGATTTGATGGGTATTATGCAACAAGTCTGTACAGTGTCATAGATGCTGTCTTTCTGTCTGAATTAACCATCAATATTTGACAAAAGATGTTTTCCAACCAAGTGACCTCTTCCACATTGAAAGACTTCCCTTGTGTGAAAAGATGCACCTTGAGCCCTACTTTATTTGTGTTTACCGTTTGAAATATTAATTATGTATAATTTGCATTTTAAGTTTCTGCAGTGCAACTGAATGTACCGTCAGCTTTGCCCGCTTTACTTTGATACCGTCCTACGGAAATCTCACAAATGTGATCCATTCCCAGGACATTTCCTAAATCATTCACAGCCCCGGGGCAGGCCCTGCTTGAGAAAGGCTGCTTTGTGAAACAAAGTCATTCCCACGATTTTGTTTGTGGATATTGAGGTTTGTTTGAGTTAAGTGTGAAAAATTGGGTCTGAAGTACATTTGTAAGTTGGTTATGACCTGGAGAAATAGAAAACTCTCTTCCAGTCGGACCATTTCCTTGCAGAAATAAAACAAACAAACTGAAGGTATTTGATGGCTACTCAAGTTAAATTAATAATAATTCCACATAAACATGAAAGCATGAATTTAATCACTATCATCAAGTCTCAGCAGAAGCTCTTGCAGCCTAACAAGAACCACTTGAAGGTTTATTTCTGGAGTGTGAACTCATGTCCTCAGGGAGCTGACCCGTCCCTGCATCCAGTCTTGTTAGGAGCCCCATCTTCACCTCCTTTGGCAGTCTTTTTAAGAGCTCTTCCCATCCCCGGGGGCTTCTGGTCCCCACGGTCTGACCTGGCTGGCCACTTTTCTGCCTCATCTCCCCTCCGATCACTCTCCTCTCTGACCTCTCTGTCAGACGGGAACCTCAGGTCAGGCAGTGGCTCGGATAATAGCCTTGTACGCTGCAGGGAGCAAAGAAAGAGAAGAGAAGAGAGGTGAAGAAGATTCACTTTAATTGGGCGTCTTATAGCTTCTGGCTTTTCTGAATTTGCAGTTCCGTTGTTTGCTAGCAACCTCACAGACAGAACCCTGGCTATTCAGGTAGAAGGTGCTGCCTCAGGGTTATTGCAAGTTCACTAGGGGGTCCCACTAGGTTCGGTTCTGGGCCCACTGTCATTTACACTTTATATTGATTGCCTTGGACAGAATATTCCAGACTCAACTCTAAATGTCATTTATTGCTTCGCACCAACCCCTGCTAAGGCTTCTGCTTCTATTCAGTTTGCATTTGATAGAGCTTTAACGTCTGCAACTTGTACTCTGTACTGATAAAACAAATGTTATTTTTTACCACTTCAAGCGCAGTAAAGTCAGCAGTGTCTGAGAAGACTCTCACCATAAATGGTCATCACACTGAGCTGGTTTCCAGTTTTAAACACTAAGGGTTTTTTTAATTGGTGACCAGTTATCTTTTAACCCTCTGGAGTCGGCGGACGTGCCGGCACGTACAAATCACATGGCCAGTTTAGGATGACGTAGCAGCAAGACGCAGTCTCACCGAGTCTGGACTGGACTGGACTGGACTGCTTTATGTACCTTAGTTACTGGTATGTTATTATTCACAAATCCATTCTTGGCATGAACTCCTACATATTTATCTTCTGTTTAAAGCTTGAAATGTGGAAATTTCAGTCTGAACTGAACTGGGAAAGACAGCTTTCTGCTCCTGCTGCATGGAACAACCTACAGTCTGATCTCAAACTTCAAAACTTGGTGTCCTTGAACGAGTTTAAAAAGATGGTGATATCTGTGGAGTCCTGTTGTGCCTGTCTGCAGATGTTTTACCTGAGCATTTCTATGCTATGCAACCCTTGTAAAAGAGATCTTCGACCTCACTGGGACAAACCTGGTTAAATAAGCTTGCAGGCTTGCTAAAGAAAGAGCCAGAGCTGCTTCTTCTTCTTCCTCCTCTGCCTCTGTGTGTGTTAGTACTTACTGTGTGGTTTACTTGGTGGCAGCAGGGCTACACTGAATGTGTTCCCCAGATGTCCCTGAGCGAGGGGGAATGAGGGAAAGCGAGGGAGCGCAAACAGGAAGTGGAAAGCATCACACGGGGCCAGGGAGACATCCTCCCATTCCTCAAACGGCGCTCGGCTAATTGGCTTGGCAGGTTAAAGGCTTTTAGCACATGGAGAGGCCGGGGACCTCCTGATAGCACAGACTCAGCAGACACTACAGCGTCATTACTGACAGGGAGATATGACGGCCGGCCGCAGTGCCACTCAAGCACTTTCACAGTTGCAGCGCAAACACCAATCATAGCTGTCTCACAGCGAGGCAGTGTCAATTATTTTCATGTTTGTTTTAACTGGCTCAGACTCCCCCCAGACAGTTTCCATGTCGGGCCCGGGGAGCTATTCTCTTTTCCCTCTCGGTATTTTGTGAGCCATCCAGGGCTCCTAAATTAGACGCTTCAGACTGGTTTTACTGCGGCCTATCATCTCCTCTTGGCATTGTTGCAGACGTCAGGCCTCGCAGCCCCTGTTCTGCCGGGATGAGGCGATGCTTTTGGAGGATTTTCTCTCTCTCTCTCTCTTAAACTTGATCATTCTTTTGGTTCAGAAGCCGCAGCAGCTGTTGCAGGAGGCCTGCGCCTGAAATGGACTTCCAGGATATAGTCTTCCCACCAACCAATCTTTTTTCTTCATATGACATATCCATGCAAACCCTTCCTTTGGTATGACTTCCACTTATAATACCTCATCTGTCATGTCCAGGGCTTAAGCACTAATTTGGAGGTGGCACTGAATGATGATCTGTGGAGCAGAACGGAAAGGAAGGAACGTCCATACAACTGCCTCTGCTCTGTGATTATAACTTGTCACAAACAACAACAACAATAGCAAAACAACAGTTTAAGGCATAAATCCTCCTGCTTACGTTGCACGGCTGAGGTCAGAGTGGGGCTGCAGTGGATTCTGGGAGGCGCGACGTGAGGGTTGGGCTGAAGCTGAGGTGGCAGAGGAGATAAAGAGCAGAGTGCGAGACAAGAAGAGTAGAGGTAAAACAGATAGAGGTGGAAGGTACAAGAGATACGGAAAGGAAAGTGGAGTGCTGGGCTGAGGAAGGAGGATGGGGAGGAGGAAGAAGGATGACAAGGGAAGTTGGACGCTGGCTGCTACTGTCCTGTCGGTCTGCGGAAGCTCAGCAACACCTCACCGCAGAGAGCCTTTATCTGCAAGCCTGATAAAAACAGCTGCCACTTTCTGACAACTTTAAACGGAACAAACGATTACGTTATGTGCGTGTCCACCATGTCCACCGTGCACAGGAAATGCATGCTGTACGAGCAAAGTCTGAACTGTGCTTCTTCTTACAAACAGTTACTCCCTTGCAACACATGCACACTAACAGGGAAAGTCAACAGATATAATAGATAGTGTTTTTCATATAATGAGTGATCTAAGGATATTTTTTGCATAATTGAACATAGCCACAGTTCTTTGCATTCTTACATTTACTGCAAAATTATTTCTTTATCCGCTTCTGCACTTTATTTGCACGTTTATCATTTCTGTTGTTATCTGGCCCCCTTATAGAGCAATTTTAGTTCCTACCTCAATGTTAGGGATGAGGTGGGACAATTAGGGGTGTGACGCTCTCTCTGTGCAGGGGTAATAGAGGAAATTAAGTGGTGTGTGTGTACTGTCCTGCTGTGTTGGTGTCAATTAAAGAAGATTCAAACTGGTCTAAAGAGTCTGCAGTAGGCCACCTTAGCATTTCTTCCATAACTTGTGAAGTTTATCAATTGCACCATAGCAAAAAGGTTGCTGCCCATTGCCCATTTGTCACCTACTTATAGCCGACCGAGAGTAGGCAACTCCCAGTCACGCCAACTTGTGCATCTCTATGACCCAAACGCGTCGGCGAGGTGCAGAGAACTGCGGTTTCTACACCCGAGGCGTTTCGCTCTTCCCTTCTCACGGGTGTCCTCAGATCAGATACTCTCTCTGCGATTTATTTTAATCCACCCAGCTGTCTACGGTGGCCCGATCTAACTGCTCGCGTTGCACGCTTCAGTCTCATTTTTCCACTTTGACTCTATTGTCTTCTGTTTCACATCAGGAACTGCAGTGATTTAGCTCTCCCTCGTGTAATCTGGCGAACCGTGCAGCGGACGACGGGTAACAATCGATCAATGCGGCGAGCAGAGAAATCACAGGGGCGACACAAAGCGGACGTAGCTAGAGGGGAAGTGATAAGGTGTGTGTTTTGGAGAGACTCCGTGCATCATAAATCACTTCTCAAGTCAGAGCGAACTGTTGGATTCGGGCCGTCCTGGATGCTGTGATTCTGAGTTCTGCAAATCTTGGTTACCCTGATATTTGATGTCCCGTGCGTGGGAATATTTTTCTTTATTTCTAGGGACACTATAAATCTAAATATTTGGGAACACTTGGATGGGAAGAAGGTCAGTGCAACCCAGAGTGATAAGATTACCCTCAAAAGTTGATTCTGGATGGGTGTTGATGGGGAAAAAAACAAAGAAACGCACATAAATATTCTGGGAATGAAACTGTCTTGGGTTTAACACATATTGGCGTCACAAACAGGATTGGAATAAAAAGCGTTTTGCTTTAACATGAGTCAAAACGCCAGCTCCTTATTCCGCTCCACGGGCCCCCGCCTTGTCACTTTCCAGTTCATAACGAAAATGAAGGCACCACTTTAACCATTGCGTCATGCGTTGACCGTCAGGATTTATGAGCCCCGAAGCCATTTAGAGAGAAACCATGTACACTGAGCATTTCAGATTTCTTAAATTCATTCATTTGTATGTCAGCGCTGGCACCCTCTACCCCTTCCTCGGGTTTTCTTGACTGCATTTCTGCATGAATGAATGGAGAACATGAACGTGTGCCAGGTTGAGGCCAGGGGTCTTTGTGACTGGAAACTTGGCCGTGGCACCCAGCCCTGGGTCGGGACATGGAGACGAACGCGGCACCAAGTGGGACAGCTCTGGTGCAGCTGGCAGGGCCGCGGTAATTCCTTCCCTCCCCTCCCCTCCGCCCGTCTTTGTCTCCCCGACGCTTCTTGGCTAACCGAGGGCAGGAAATCTCCCGGACGGCCCGGGACGGGACTGAACCGTGGCTTTAATGCACACTCTGGCCTGACAGAATGACCCTTTTCCTGTTTACTGACAGCCTGACAGCAAGACTAACAGTAAACACACCTCTCTTTCAGCCTTCCCTCCCTTCCTCCCTCCGTCTATCCCTCCTTGCCTCGAGGCTGTTCTGGCCTCTCCCAGGGACATCCTGGTTTGTCCCTGAACGGGAGCGCAGTCAGCAAAAATGCTTCCTCCTGACAAACACCTCAGTGTCTCAGGGACACAGTTTTAAGTCCTCCTGCAAAAAAAAGTAAAATGCACTTGCAGACTAGAAGCGAATGAACAACCAGAAGATGTTAAAACAGTTAGAGAATAAGACTAAAGGAGAGAGAGACGAATGCATACTTTCATGGATTTATATTTAGCCGATCCAACCAACTCCTCCCCCTCCTCTATTCTAACCCCAAGCGACCCAAATCACCCAGAATAAAAATAATTGGTGGTCTCGTCTCCAGTTCTGACTGGAATGAAGTCTGCATGGAAGAGCCACAGCTCCTGGCAGGCGTCTCCGCTCCGGTCTTATCCCGAGGAAGAGGAGATTTGGCCCCGGCACGGGTAAACATGCCGCGGTTTTAACCTCTGTCACCCGACATCCCTGACATGGCTCTATCACAGCACACGAGGCCGTTGGATTACAAAGCCACAGGGCGGATCGGCGGGCGCAGGGAGACAATGCATCCTCTCTGAACCAAAATGGCGGCCAGCGCCTGCCTGACGTGTCACGCTTTGGAACCAGGAGATTTTACATGTCTGTAAAAGCCTGTGGAATTACTTATTAATGCCAGGATCCCTCCTCAGTCTAGAGCTTATTCCTAACCTCAACCAAAATGTTTGCATCTGATGTAGGGCGGGTAAAGCCCTTCTCTGCTGGCTGCAAAGTGTGAGTTTTAAACTGCAAACGCTGTCATAACAGGAGTGGTATACTCTAGATCTTGGCGGATGACCCTACGGCAAACCCCACGGTTTCTGATCTGATCACAGAGCAGCACATTTACAGCTCTCGTTTACTCGTACGGTTATGTGTATTAAGTCTGACAGATCCTTACATTTGCTGATTTCACGGCTGGGAACATTTTCATGGATTTTTTTTTTATTTTGATGAAACCTTATATGCTTTGCTCGGTCACAAATAAAATCTCGGTTAAGTTAACATACTCCAAGAAACACCATAACCCTACAGTGACGCCATTCTGACTTTATGTGCACATTTAAAATATCTGCTCTCTGACATACATAAAACTAACGGGGTGCACTCAGAGGTTGCAGGCATAGCTTGTTGCATGGATGCATTTGAGGAGAACGAGATGCCTCATTCAGAGACCGGACTTAATCATCCTTATGGAAGTTGCTAATCTGGTGAATATGCTCTGCAAAGAGTTGGCCATCTTTCTGCAAGATGTGACAGAAAATAACCATGCGGCTATAGACTTGTGATGCTGCGATTAGATTTTTTTCCAATGATTACATTCACATTGGAGAATAACAGCCAATGGTTGCATTTATGCACCTGATTCCATGTCGTGCGTCCCACAGATACTTGATCAATTTAGGATCTAGTGAATTTGGAGGCCAGGTCAACACCTTGTGCTGTTCTTTGTGTTTTTTTGAGTTGTTCCAAAACCATTTACGCCATCAAGGAGTGTCATTGCTATGGGGTGGGGGGTGCCTGGTCTGGTCTAGGTGGGTGCTACATGTCTAAGTAACATCCACACCAATGAATGCCAGGTCCAAAAGTTTCCCAGCAGAACATTAAATTGTCACAAGATGGTTTAAATGTTATTCACTTCTCCTGTCAGTGGTCATAATGTTGTGGCTGATTATGTAGAATATGTAATACTGACTAGGATTTATGCAGCCTGATGGAGGAACTAAAGCCAGTATTTCAGAAGAGTTAAGGAACAACAAGCAAAACAAAAGACGTCAGCTTTTAGTTTGCTATCTATGCAAAGTGGAAACACCTTTGGAAATTCCTCTGGCATTTTAAAAATATCACTTTAAAGTCTCATGTCGATTTATGAGCTGTCTAAAAAAACACAACAGCGAGGTCATTGTTCATTCAGTCGACTCCTTACTTTCCCATTCATTGCAGAAAAACAGTGAAGGAAAAAGCTAATTGCAGGCCAGGAGCTGAGAAAGGCATCAGAGAAACTGGGTGTGGAAGGACGACAATGATGATGATGATGATGATGATGATGATGATGATGATGTGGAGGCTTCGACTCAAGTCGCAGTTCGCACGCATTCATCCTCCAGCTCTTACCGCCGTCGCTGCGCGCCGAGCTGGGAGCGGTGAATGGAAGGGAGGGACGCTGCAGGAAGAGTCTGATGACAAGGCTGCAGAGACGTTCAGGACGAGGGTTTGTGCTTCGGGACCGAACACAGATTTAACCAGAGCATCTGTGAAGCCTCGGCCAAACCTCTCGCCACCGCACCACACTCTGCTAGGCTGCACTTTAGCTCTATGTGTGTGTGTAACAGTGTATTTGAGTCTGATCTCTGTGCATGCTCTGCAGTGCATTCAGATATCGGTAAGCATTTCAGAATGGACTGTGAATGGTGTGTGTGTGCTCCTGTGAGTGTGTCAGTTTCACCATAGACACCAGAGGAAAACAATGGACTTTCCCTGAAGGAGGTAAAACAACAGCGGATTTATATTTCCCCAGCCTTCCCCCCCCTTACACCCTCCCTTCACCCGCCTACAACATATTACTTTCATTGGACTGAAACGCTCTCTCGTCTCTGTGGCAAAACCCTTACGTCCCCCTCGTGCAGAACGCAGCGAAACTTGGACGCCTCTCTCCGAAGTAACGCCGCCACACACATAGCCGGAGGGGAGGGGAGGTGAGGGGAGGGGAGGTGAGGGGAGGCAGGGAGCCGACCCCTCGCTGCGTTCCTCTCTTCCCCCCCTCCTGCTGATGTTAAAGAAGTGATGACTAAACAGCAGCGAGCCTTCCTACTGTACTAACTACCAGTGGCGGCGGTTGTTTTCATAATTTGGCTGACATTTATTCGGCGTAAAAGCAACTTTATGGGCTTACGTGAGACCGAGCATGAAAACAGAAGTGGGGGGAAAAAGACATAAATCTGTTTGCTATATGTGCGTTGGCAATCACAGGGTTTGCACTTAACGTTACGGCCGGTGCTAAAATTTAAGTTAGCCACCCTGTGAATACATAGTGTACGCCGATGAGCCACAACATTAAAACCATCTTGTGACAATAATTTAATGTTCTGCTGGCAAACTTCTGGACCTGGCATTCATTGGTGTGGATGTTACTTAGACATGTAGCACCCACCTAGACCAGACCAGGCACCCCCACCCCATAGCAATGACACTCCTTGATGGCAGCACCCATCCCCAGCAGGATGCAGCCACAAAAACACTTTAGGAACAACTAAAAAAACATGAAGAACAGCACAAGGTGTTGACCTGGCCTCCAAATTCTCTAGATCCCAAACTGATCAAGTATCTGTGGGATGATCCACAGAGGCCCCTCCCCTCAAAGGCCCCCCACTAACAGCATCCTGTTGCCAGACACCTCAGGACACCCTCAGAAGGCCCATGTCCATTCTCTGTACAGTGGCTTTCTCTCTTTTATATTAATATATCTTTCTACGGGTCAGATATTCATAAAAAGTGTTTGTTTTTTTATGAAAGCCACCAGCAGGAGAGCTATGCGAGGGCTGTTTTAACTCTGTTAAGTTTAAATTAAATCAGAATTTTCCCACATTTGAAGAGAAGTATGAGTTTCATTTAAGAGGTGGCAGCCCCAGAGCTGATGCCAAACCTGAAACCAAACCCTCCGCAGCATTTCATATTTCTGTTTCAGTTGTGTTGCAACCAATGTCCAACCTGCATGGTCTTCTTCTTCTTCAGTTTATGAGTTTGCGCGATGAACTGACAGTTTTCTGGTCTTTTATTGTCAAATTTGTTAGAATCAAACCTCACACCTTCACGTCTACAAATGAGGCGATACCAGTGGATTTAAAATCGACTCCCCTGGGCACCAGATGAGCTCATCGCCGGGCAGAACCAGCCCCCCTGCGTTAGAGAAAATGGAAGGCGAGGTCCGGTCAGACGGCGTGCATTAAGTAGCTGTTGGCCTGGTGAGGAAAAGCCCCTGGCAGCCAGGCTGTCTGGGGTTGAAGTTTCATTATCATCTGCTATCAAGTGTCCTCCATTGAGCCTGATGAATCACGGGATTACGGGGGAAACAGTACATTGTTGTCTGAAGGCGTCAGCGCCTCTGATCCATGTCTCTGCACCCGCCCAACCCCTGCTCCCCTTTGCCCGCCCTGGTCATAAACCCAGGCGGTGCACCCTCCCCTCCCCTCAGCCCCTCAGCCTCCTCCTCTATTACCAGGTCTCTCTACCATCCTCGATGTCTTCTCACCTATCACCGGTCCTTCTCTCTCTCTCTCTCTCTCTTTCATCCAGGAATGACCAAGCCTCTTAAGATGGATCATGTGCTGCAGCGCCACATTGGCACACAATGCACTGACCTCTGCGCTGAAGGCCGGGCTTTAATTAAAGACATGAATCAGTAGAAGTTATCAATCAAGACGAGAGACTCTGGGATGTTTGCAATGCTGGGATATACGTGTACTACACTCCTGTAGTAGTAGGCTATATATAAATAATATATAAAGACAAAAAATCATTTTGCACAAACAACAAGGAAAGGGGAAGAAGTTGAAATGGTTTTCAAGTTTGCTTTTGAAACCAGAAACGAAAAGTGTAAAAAACTCTATTAGATTTTTATCTCTAAAACCAAAAATAAAAGAGAAACTTTTTTTATTCTGTTGCGTAAAACCAAAAAGAGAACGTTAATATTTGACTTGGAAATCAGTTATCTTTCTGCTAACGTGATTTATAATAATTAAAGTGCAACGTCACAAACATGTCTTTTAATGAAACAGGAAGTAGTCTACATCTGGAATTTGTGGCAATCAACGCTCGTGCACCGCTCTCTCTCAGCACATGGATCATTGTGTTCAGCTCTAAATAAACCTCCATATTCAGAAAAGAAACACTCAGAGGTAAATTCAGACGACCAGATGCCTTGTGTCATGTCCGTGCTCCGTTTGGACCAAAACAAAACTCTTTCAAATCATTGATTGATGGAAATAACTTTATTTCCATCCAGCGTTGGATTCATTTCTCACCAAGATCTTGTATTGATGATGGGAGAGTCTGACCACTGAACAAAGCCTTCTCCAGGACATCCCAAAGATTCTCAATGGGGTTAAGGTCTGGACTCTGTGGTGGCCAATCCATGTGTGAAAATGATGTCTCATGCTCCCTGAACCACTCTTTCACAATCTGAGCCCCATGAATCCTGGCATTGTCATCTTGGAATATGATCCATTGATGGAATAACCTGGTCATTCAGTATATTCAGGTAGTCAGCTGACCTCATTCTTTGGTCACATAATGTTGCTGAACCTAGACCTGAGCAACTGCAGCAACCCCAGATCATAGCACTGCCCCCACAGGCTTGTACAGTAGACACTAGGCATGATGGGTGCATCACTTCATCTGCCTCTCTTCTTACCCTGATGCCATGGTTCCCCACTATCCTTCCAGTTTTTAATAATGCGTTGGACAGTTCTTAACCCAGTTTTAGTAGTTTCTTCAGTCTCCTTAGATGTTTTCTCTGCTTGATGCATGCCAATGATTTGACCCTTCTCAAACAGACTAGCATCTTTTCCACGACCACAGGATGTGTCTTTAGACATGGTTGTTTGAGAAATGAGAAGCTAATCATTGGGGTTAAATAACTTGGGGAAAGTTGAGCCGGCCTCCCCTGCTCGTCTCCACCAGCTCATTTATCTGCTAAATGCTTGGGTTAGTTCAACACAATCCGTCCATCATTTGAGCGTCATTAATACAAGAAACCAACAAGAGAGCAGCTTTAAATTTTTTGAGGATTTCAATTGAGTGAAATTTCTCATTCAAAGGGACAATTTCAGGAAGATCTATGTTGTGTGTTCCCTCATACTCTCTCTTTCCCTGGCTACCAGGCTCTCTCTGTGTGTATGAACCAGAGCATAAAGAACCAGCTTGTCAAAAACTAGTAAGTGGAGGTGCTGTGTTTCATGAACTGTGACTGAACTTGTTCAAAATGGGTAGAAATGTTAGACAAACACGGCGTCTGAAAACCTCAAAAACGTCGTTCTTCCGCCCCTGCCCCGAGGTCTCTCCCCCCTCCTCCTCCTCCTCCTCCTCCTCCTCCTCCTCCTCCAATGCTTCCTCCACCCACAGCCCTTCATCCTCTGCCAGTCCAAGGCCTGACATTTTCCAAGGCTGCCAGGACACTGGGCTGCATGTAAGAGAAAAAGAGAGAGAGAGAGGCAGTTAAACTATATTTACAGTATGCTGAGATTTTTATTTTTTTATTTTTTTCCGCTCTCGGTTCAGAAGGGTCATCAGTGGGCGCCTCGCTTTCCCTTTTTGTTTTTTTACAACTATGAGTCCAACAGCATTAGTCAGCAAATGGAAAAATGAGCAAGTTCCGGTTTGTGTGTTGCAATTAAGTTTATTTAGAAAGATTGAAAGGGAAAGATAAAGAATCAACCTTTCTCTTTTTCTTCTTTGTTTTAAATTAATTTTGAAGAACTCTGACCTGGTCTGACCTGAAATATTTGGTATTTTAACCAGAAACTTAACCAGATTTATTTGTAAATCCAAAAACTGGGGTGGCACAGTGGTGTGGCAGTTAGCCAGAAGGTTTTGGGTTCTAATCCATGGGTCGACTGGTTCCTTTCTGTGTGGAGTTTGCATGTTCTCCCTGTGTCTGCGTGGGTTCTCTCCAGGTACTCCAGCTTCCTCCCACCGTCCAAAGACATGCTGGTTAGGTTCATTGGTGATTCTAAATTGGCCTTTCCCTATGACAGCTGGGATAGGCTCTTCACAGGACAAGCGGTCACAGAAAAAGAATGATTTAAGTAATAAATGAATGACTGTATTTTCCTTCAATGAAACAGGAAGTAGCCTACATCAACGCTCTCACAGGCAAAACAAAATTTTGCGATGTTTCCTGCAGAAAAAAAAAACTGGTGCTTCTCCAGATTCAGAAAACAAAACGCTCAGGATTAAATTCAGATGATATACCTTGCGTCATAAAGCCTACAATTACATCTGAATATTGATCCAATGTCATGTCTTCTTCTTCACCTACAAAAACATCTTATTTTCATTAATTCTTTTCTGTAACTGCTTGTCCTGTGAAGGGTCGCCTATTCCAGCGGGCAAGAGGTGGGGTCCACCCTGGACAGGTCTCCAGTCTATCACAGGGCTAACACAGAGAGACACTCACACCTACGGCCAATTTAGAATTAATGAACCTCACCAGCATGTCTTTGGACAGTGGGAGGAAGGTGGAGAACCCACGCAGACACAGCGAGAACATGCAAACTCCACACAGAAAGGAACCAGTCGGCCTGGATTAGAATCCAGAACCTTCTTGCTGTGAGGCATCAGTACTAACCACCACACCACTGTGTCGCCACATCTCATTTTATGAGACTCAAACCTGGTGTTTGTATTATGTACACTAGAAACACTATGAAGATATGAAGAACTCACTCTAAGGTAACAAAATACAATGATTATTATTTGGAGGTAATTACACATGAATTAAAAAACGGGATTATGAATATTATATTCCATTTCCCTCCCACAGATCCTCCTAAATCCTGCACACCGGTCTTTTAACATGCACGGCTAAGACGTTTGCAGGTGAAAGAGGACACCACCGGTGACACTCCTGGCAGCCTCTGCATAAAGAAGCCAGACAGATAAGTACAGTAAATCTCCCCTGCTCCTGGGATTAGGGTGAGGTATTCGAGGGTAGCGGTAGAAAGACTCCGCTTCCCCTGTTACACCTCCTCAGCCTACAGCGACATGAATAACCTTCCATTTCCCCTCCCCTGCTCTCCGAAACACAGAGCCCGCTGACAAAGACGAGCATTTTGTGTGCCATGTTTGATTTGATAAGTGGTAAACCTGAGTGACGGGACGCCTTTGTGATTCAGAGGAAGGGGAAAAGAAAAATTCCCTGCTCTGTTGGACAATTTTGACAATTATGACTAAGGGACTTCTGTGAAGTTTGCGGACGAGAAACGAGTGTGTGTGTGTGAGTGTGTGTGTGTGGGAGGAAGAGAGAGAGAGAGTAAAATTTGAGATAATAACCCTGCCTATTGTCTCGCATTCAATTACGAGACAAAGGTGCGTCTTTGCCAGGGACGGGGATGAGCGCGGCCCTGCCTGAGGCTTCTCACGGAGCTAGATGGCGTGTGATTCACCTGAACTGGGGACGTTTGAACTTTTTTTTGGAAGTTCACACAGAAAGGTGCACAAGGGTTACAATAGGCCTCAAATCCTCTTTCTGGACTTCTGTGCTCGGACAATCAGCTGTTCAGTGAAACTCCCCTCCGGAACAATGATCATTCTGTCGTAGCTTAGCAGTCGGCTCTAGGCGCAGGGAGTCTGTCAGGGTTCGGGCTGCAGAAATACAATACCCGCATAAAAGATGTTTGCAGGGTTGAGTCTTTCATATTGCCTTGGAAATGCACGATCAAAAGTGTATGCATGCACGAATGTAAGCTCTAAAATATTAAGTTAACTACTTGCAGGTGTGATAAATGTTTAGATTTTCGATGATATGTCTGCAAGCACCAATTTTTTGAACTGTGCATATCTCCTGTCCCATGTGCACCAAGCATATCAACTGCATATGCACGTGTATTCCACGTCCTATTTTATTTTTTTCTGCACTTTTGGAATCTGCGTTAACCTGACAGGTGTATGTACAGATGCCAAAAGTCAAGAGTTTGAGATATCAGATGGAAATGACCGCAAAATCCCAGCAAGATCAGAGCATCCACGATGCAGGTGCAGGATGATACTATGTCAGAGCTTTAGCAACTGTGTTGTTTGCCCATGTATGTGTTTCCGTAATACAAAATCCTACTGTGCTAAACATAGCTACTCAACTTCAGTACTTATATGTCATTTCTTCTTCCCTACCTGGAGAGAGCACAAGTACAGTACTTCAGGCTTAGTCTTTGAGTATTAAACCATATCCGCTGTCCATATTGAAAAACATATTACACAGCTTATGAAATCATGAAATCACTGAAAAATCAGCTGGGAATGGAGATTCAACAGTCGCGAGCTGCACAAGCAAATCGTCCCCGTTAACGCTTAGATAGCTATTTGCTGAACCCACAATGGCGGAAGGAGGAGAGGCTTTGGTTGCAGATCTCATTAGAAAAGACATTTTCATTTCCAGGAAAAGCTGGATATTGTGAGGAAAAGGCCGCTCCAATCCAATCCCGGAGCTAGCTAGCTTGACCCAGCTGGGGAAACAGGTTCAGGTCAGCAACTATGAGCGCTACCCTTGGTTTACAGGCTCCGATGAGAACTCTAAACTGTTTTTTTAAGTTCTGGTGAGTAAAATTAATTATATTTACATTATTTATGTTTATTTTTTGCCATTTTATTGTGTCCCACTTGAAAACCCCAATGACATGCTGCATACTGCTGTTGTTTAGGCCAGGTTCCTGATGTCTTCATATTGCTTGGTAGCTATGGTTAGCTGCTGAACGGGCCATACAAGCCAGCAGCGTTAGGTTAGCTCATATTTCACAAGGTTCGAATTATCCTCTGCTGCTCTGTGGGCCTACAAGCCAGCAGCATTTACTTAGTTCATTTAGATTGTAGGCTAAGCTAGCCAGTAGCATTTGGTTAGCTTATATTTCACAAGGTTTGAGTTAGTGTCTGCTGCTGAGCAGGCCATACAAGCCAGCAGCGTTAGGTTAGCTTATATTTCACAAGATTTGAGTTAGCGTCTGCTGCTGAGCGGACCATACAAGCCAGCAGCATTTACTTAGTTCATCTGGATTGTAGGTTAAGCGTCATATCACATGACTGTAGGTTTGTTAGGGTTTCTCAGTTGGACAGGGCCTCTAAATGTGTTTTGCCTGGGATTTTGGCACAAGGGATTGTAACATCTTATCCTGTGTATTAACAAATGTGTCGACATTGATGCTTCTGCAGGATTTGACGTATGTGGCACGAGGAGACTGTGAATTTCTTGCTTTAGTAATGGCATTCATCTAACCAAACGAGATATTTTATTGCGTATCCGTATGATGTTGATGGTTTCTATAGCAGTGGTGTCATAATGATTAAGTATTAAAAGGTTTTGAATAAGGTTGGAGAGCATTGAAGGCCTAGGTGGAAAATGCACTGCTTTTAACACATTCTCTTTCTGGTAACCATTACCAAAAAGAAATGCCTTCCCACAATAAACTCAAATGGATCATGTCAAGCCCACTTGGGTTCCAGATACGTTTTTTTACCATTTGGTCCAGCTCCAAATGTGAGACAGGAAGTTCATGAACCGTCCCTTCTTACTGGACCAGTGTTTTATTTATTTATTTAATTATATTTACCATAAAATGTCATCCATTCTCCCTCATGGCCCAGGCAGTTGACCCAAATCAGTTTGAAGTGAGCTACATGATCCACGAGGCCCTAACGTTTCCTTCTCCAAACACAGAGACCTACACGGGGGTGGCAAAGACAGAGAGAGACAGAGAGTGAAAGAGAGGGCCATAAAAAACCTCAGTCGAGTAAATACTTTGACTCACAGCGAGCCATTATGAAAAGGAAGTGTTTTGTCAAATTGAAACTTAATTTCCTGTGACGGAAAAAAAGCCGCAGCAAATGGATAGTGTTGGTATTCTGTCCGAGGAGAGCATCGAGGGCCAAATATTGTGCAGAGACATAAACACTAGAGGTAGAATGATTTTGGTCTCGGTGTTTTCTGGCAACATTAGATGAGATAAATAAGTTTCAGAAAGGACAAACAATTACATATCACTGTTGTTGCTCACGCTGTGTCCATGCCATAGAAATATTTGATACAAACACGACAACACATAAATCTCCTGCAATAGGTATACTGCAAAAACTGAAATCTAACTACCAAGATAATTCTTCTTACTAGGCAGTTTTTGTGGTTTGGAGGATTTCAGTGTTTGCTTTAAGGGTTTAGCTCCTAGATGATCTTCTTGTCGAGACTTTCTAACTGGTTCTGGGTTAAGTTAAACCATAAAATGAGAACTACCTCAACTCCAAAAGGTTTTAGATGAACACAGACAAGTGCAAAAACTAATTTGTCAAAGCTAGAATTACTTATTTCAAAGATCTGATCCTTTTTTCTTAAGATATTAAAAACAGATAATGACAGTCGTGCTTATATTAAGTAATATATCTGCCATTTTAATTCCGTTTTTCTTGTTTTTTTAAGCTTTAAGAGTTTTTGCAGTTCTAGAGTTCTAGTATTATCTGAATAAAAAATGACCTGCCTGGCAGATGAAAGCCTTTTTCTAGCTTCTGGGTTTGCTTCTGGGGTTTTTTTACAAACGTGAAACCTCCTCGGATCAAAAGCTCATAATAGAAAAACCAGAAGCCAGTTTCTTACAGGCTTTCTTTTGTCCTGGTGGTCTAGAGGAGAATGCTTTTTGGCCCAAGGGGATTTTTCCTTCTTTCCTTGCATATAACGACAGGGAATAATTGGCAGGTAGGAACAGTGGTCGTGTCGTGTACAGCTCTCTGAATACATCCATGTTCGGTATTTGTGGTTCTGTGATAATCTCATGCCTCGTCTTTTTCTTCAGCAGAGGTGAAGCCAGTTAGAGCCACGACCGTGACATAGCTGCTGAACTGAAATAACGGTAACCCAGAATTGAAAGCTTTTCTATAAATCATAATCTTCTCCATGAATCCACTTAGTGGTATGTGAAAGAGATTTTTAAGCTAAGTCTAAGAATCAAAGGATCAATGCAACTAAATGGCTCCTAGCGAACACTGTCTGACCCTAGTTTATACACCATGGAGCCACAACATTATGACCACTGACAGGAGACATAAATAACATTAAAACCATCTTGTGACAATTCAGTGTTCTGCTGGGAAACTTTTGGACCTGGCATTCATTGGTGTGGATGTTACTTAGACATGTAGCACCCACCTAGACCAGACCAGGCAACCCCACCCCATAGCAATGACACTCCTTGATGGCAGCAGCCATCCCCAGCAGGATGCATACACAAAAACACTTTAGGAACAACTAAAAAAAACATGAAAAACGGCACAAGGTGTTGACCTGGCCTCCAAATTCACTAGATCCCAAACTGATCAAGTATCTGTGGGATGATCCACAGAGGCCCCTCCCCTCAAATGCCCCTCTACTAACAAAATCCTGGGTTACAGATCATCCCCAGAAGGCCCATGTCTATTCTCTGGTGAGTCACCACAAGGGAGACCTACACAATATTAGGAAGGTGGTCATAATGTTACGCCTGATTGGTGTATGTTTGTACTGGAAAAGTATAGTAAGAATATACGTGTGTGAGTTGGAAATGGAGAAACTCACGCCAGCAATAACTTGGAATACATCGTGGTTGGCAAGACATTTCTGGGAAGATTTAAATTTGTCATTGGCTGTCACTGGGCAAGAGGCGGGGTACGCCCTGGACAGGTCTCCAGTCTATCACAGACAGACAACCAGACAACCATGCTGCTTTTAGAATTGGAGCACAGGTACATTAAATTGCAGTAAATAATATTGACATATAACCCATATTGTTATTTGTAGTATTAATAAGGAGTGTCTACACTTCACCATATTCATTCATAATTCACTAAAACAAGAGTTGGAAGCATTGTTTTTTTGTCTTATGAATATCAACATCTCACTATGAAGGTGTTTTACTATATTGACATTCATTGTTATTTTTCTGTTTTTACTAAAGTATAATACAGTAATGTATAGTTTTTATTTGAAGGATTTATACAGACTATAATAGCTTGCAGAAACCTATTTAGTCTGTCTGCCAGCGGCGCTGAGGTGAGAACAAACCTCCTCCTCACACGTTAACACAATAATTCACTGTAGCGTGTTGGACCTGGATTCACATTCTTTTCTGACTGCAGCAGACTTTCATTCATTCATTCCTATAAATATATATATATATATTCTTGCTGATTTATTGTTTTGTGACCGACGTGCACAATGAACCACATGTGACAGTCAGCTCGACTGCTTCCTGCCGTCTCCCGCTCTGCCCTGCCTCCCTCCCTCTCACTTCGAGCCAGGCCGGAGATTTACGACGACTGATGTTGTGGCGAGGCCCCTCTGCTGAACTTCTGCCGGCTCCCGCCGCTGCACAGTGCACGGTGGGACGCGCCACACATGCACATAGCCCTGCTGATGCGACGCTGACCAAACGACCCCCGGATCGCCCACGAAGCAACGCGCACCCGCAGAAACGCAGATTCCCGCGGCGCTCTTTTTGGCTCCGCACGGAATCCGACTGCTTTATTTACTAACTGAAGAGGCAATGGAGGAAAATCACACAAAACCAGAAGTGGTGATGACGGAGGAGAAGAGGGGAGGAGGTGCCGCTGAGGGATGAAGAGAGAGATTTACTAATCCAGCTGAGGGGAAATGGGACTGCGATCCGTTCTTGTGAAATGTGAAAATAAAATCCTTTTCCTCGGGAACCAACTGAGGGTTTCTCGTTAGCGGATGTGTGGGACTGAGCGCTTGTTTGTTTGTGCGGGTGGGAGGGTGTGGCATGCGAGGAGGGCACGAAGGAAGCCAGAGGTCCGGTGGAGTTTTCGGGGAGGCGTCCGAGGCCTGCGGGTTTTGGGGGAGGGTGGCGGCGGTGGTGGTGGTTAGCAGCCGAGTTTGGGTTCAGTGCCCAGAGCACAGCACGGTGCGTCATCCGAGTTTTACTGGACCCTCTCCACCAGCGCCGTTTAAGAACAAAGGCAACAACCAAACTCACTGATGAATCACAAATGTCCCGGCAGAGCTCCAGGAAGGCTTCCCGGCCACGGAGGCAGAGATTTAGGAACACATATACACACACACACACACACACACACACACACACTCAAGACGCCACAGATCACTGCAGCCAAGGAGGAAAAGAAAGAGAGAGCGTAGAGAGGAGAGAGGAGTGTTCCTCTCTTTAGGGAAATGAGGATTTGTGGGAGGCTCTCGCGCTCATCCGCATGCCTGATGAGCGTGTGTGGGACAGACGGGGAGGAAGCACGGACCGATTTGGGAACTCCAGAGAGCTGCAGTGTTTTCTGTGCCAGTTGCTATCAACGCACTGACTCATTCATCTTCATAGGCCCCGGCCCCGGCGCTTACACCGCAGGAGCCACGGAAAACAAAGAGTCCTCCATGGAAATTTCAGTTTAATGCGGATAACACTTTTCGATTTCAGTCATTGTTTGGAATGAAAAACAAAAGGTCATTTCAGACATTTTGGAAGTATACATAGTTCATATAAACATGCACAATGCCCACTTGTGTACGCACTCAGCCGTTTGTGGGTTTTGGACTTGGGAAACATCAAATTCCATTAAACTACTCGAGTGCTTGCAAAATAAATAATGTAAAAGAAAAAAAGTAACTCCATGGGAAAAAGATTTTGGTGTTTGTGTCTGTGGAAAAGGAGTTACATGTGAAAAGCCAAATGTTTGTCTTGCATTTAGTCATAGTCACCAAGAAATCTAATAAACATAATGAGCAACATTTGCCTCCTCGTGCAAAAGTCAGTTATTTGATATTTTGGAACCTGAACTATAAGTGCTCTTCCTGATATGTTCAGTGCATTGGGATTTCTGTCAGTTGTGTATCAGTGGAACATAATTATGATGCAGGACAGAGACCGCAGCCTGTCACTGAACCAGCTTCTCTGTCCAACTATGGCGTCCTGTAGAGGGTGGTGGACAATGTTCATGATGGACCAGAGTTTCTTCAAGGTCCTTTCATCTGCCACTGACGTCAGAAGAAGGACACTTCATGGCTGGACAAGCTGATCTAGAAGGAGGACTCTGTGGTAGGGACAGAGCTGGAGTCTCTTAGTGCTGCCTCCCCAGGACACCACAGCGTAGAAGAGGACACTGGCAACAATAGTCTGGTAGAACATGTGCAGCAGCTTCCTGCAGATATTAAGCCTCCCAAGGAACTAGAGATGGCTCTGAAGTAGAGATTTCTTAGAGTTGAATGGGTTCATTCCAGCCAACCTGAGTTTGGGATTAAATTATAGCCTTGTTGCAATTTTTGTTTTTTTTGTTGATTTATTTTTTTTTGCTGTTGCAGCCACAGTCTGAATTCCAAGCTCCAAGGCACCAACTGGCTCAAAATGACACATTCCCAAACGTTACCTTAGAAACCGGTCCTAAAACAATAATTACGTTCCTCATACCATCACCATGTCGCCCTCAAGAGCTGTTTCAGACGAGATCTTTCTTAAAAACATTTTTGGGATGTTTTAGACCGTATTGAGCAATAAACAAAAGAAATTTCATGGAGAATAGTTTGCATCCATTCATAAATTGGATATAGTCTAGTTGGACGAAGAAGAAAAGTAAGTACGTTTTAAGATAAGTGTATTTCATTGATTGTGTTTTCTGTATTTGTGTGGTGTAGCGTGTTAGCATAGTTTGCTAATTACCAATTACCACTAAGTGGCTGGTAGCTGATGAGGGAGCTACATGAGGTTAAGTTGGTGGCACCAACACGGGCACTTTTTTTTGAAAACTGATTTATGCATCAACCATAGGAAGGTATTCTGCTGACTCGGGCTAAAACTCTTGAATCAGCCAGAATCAACAGATTAAGAAACAGCTTCTACCCCTGAGCCGTCAAATCCCTCACATCTTCATAGACTGCTGTGCAATAACCCCCATATTTACTCCCCAGTCCACATGCACTCAGTAGGCATATTTGCACTACCATGGATACCATTTGTACTATTGTTTAACTGTTTACTGTTTTAAAATGCTGCTGTTTTTTCCCTCACTGTACCAATTATATTCATTTGTGCGCTACTGTGTGCTTTTACTGGACATATTGCACTTTATTGTGCTATAGATTCTATTTCTATTGCTCCAGAACCAAAGAGTTGCCAAACTGGATTGCTCCATAGCACCACCGGTGGTCAAAAGATTCCTGCAGCACCTTTAACTTTCAGTTGCACACAGTTTTTCAATATGAAACTACGGTGGCCCTGAAGGTCAAAACACAACGATATTACAGTTTACAGAAAGGGTAGGGACAACACTTCTTGTTTCTGGACAGAACCCGACAGTGTAACGTCATTTCCTGTTTCTACTCTGCTGTGTCTGTGCGCGAGTTTTAAACCGCATTGGAAAGAATGGAGGACGAGATGGCATTAATAGAGGAATATTTTAAAAGAGGGCATACATATAATTTCATTCTTCATATGCTTTCAACCCATCATGACATTAACGTGTCCCTCGGAACCCTGAAAGCACAGTTGAAGTAGTTAGGACTGAGGAGACGGGGCAACTACGTCCTCATCGTGCGTCCCCTCGGCCTCTTTAAATAAAGCCAATGTCTTTCTGCGAGACGTGCAGAAATTTGGCAACGACTCCTACTTCTTTCCACAATGTGGACGGTACATGTTGTCTGCTTTCAAAGCGCATCACAGCGTCTACACTCACAAAGCGTCATTTCTTGACTGGCAGCGAAACAACCAATCACATCAGCTTATGTTTAAGCACGGGTTCCGTGCACAGACACAGCGGACTAGAAATAGGAAATGACGTTAAACTGTTGGGTTCCGTCCAATCAGAAACAAGAAGTGTTGTCCCTACCCTTTCCGTAATCTGAAATGTCGTTGTGTTTTGACCCTCAGGGCTACCGTATGAAACAAATACTTTTACGACGTGCATTTTTGTAATTGTGTGTTGTTCTCTTCACTACCCCTACTATACTATTACCCCCCGTCTCTCTTTTGCTCTTATAAACACAGCTTCCACAGCAAAGGCGAGCCCAGGAATGACAAGACAGGCAATTTACTCATTTTACAAATTGGTTGGGGCTGCTGTGATCTCGCTGCTACTGTGTCCAATTAATGCTGAGCTCGGCTGCTGAGGCCAGCGAGGGCTGAACTAATGGCCCTAAGGTATGCCCTGGCTCTGCATCCTCATTCCCAACACACAGTTACACCCCCCCCCCCCCCCCCCCCCCCCACCCCACCACACACACACAAACACACAGGGGCAGAGACACGCAGACATACACCACATGCGCCCTCGCCACCGCGACCCGGCAGTTTGGCACCAGTGTCCGTTGGGGGAGTAGGGGCGGGAGGGGGAAGGTGGGGAATAAAAGGAAGGAGGAAGGAGGAGGGATAGGAATCAGCGCAACATAAGTGGAGTTGTTCTAACACAGTGCCCTCTCTCTTTCTTTCTGTCTCTACCTTGTTCTCTCACTCCTCGATCCGCCCCAGAGCTGAAGGGAACTGAAGCTGCCTCGTGTGCTCAGCAGCTCTGTGCTACTTATAGTCCGTCCTATAGTGATGGGGAAGTTTGTGGTGGTAAAACACTGGCCATTACCCGCCTCGCTCCAGTCTCACAGACGTCAGCATGGCTTGGAAAGCCTCTTCGAAATGCAGGGAATTATAGCCCTTTGTGTCACTCACTCGACCCGGCCGAAGACTCGGCAGCGTCGCCTCCGCTTCACTTGTTAGTTTGTGTGTGTTTGCGGCGAAGCAACCGAGTCACGTGAATTACTTGTGTGTGTGTGTGTGTGTGTGTGTGTCTTCGCTGCTGCATGCATTTCATCCCATGTGTGTTTACTGTTTGTGGTGAGGTGAGCACTTACGCTTATGTGTGTGTGTGTGTGTTTAACTCTGTGTGTGAGCGAGCTGCACTAAAGAGCTTCTGTTTTATGTTTGAGTTTCCATTGCCTATTTCCCGATCTCATAAATGAGGTTTATTCACAAAAAAAAAGTGGGGGAATCGTAAAAGCACATCCGATTTTCCCTCGCAAACACTTAAAGGGGGCGAATTTGCCCTGAAAACACGGGGCAGCTCCTGTTCTACTGATAGATGTTCATCCAAGCAGAAACCCAGAGCTGGCTGACATCTGTGTGTCCTTTTAATTGGCCGTTCTGCCAGGTGGGTGGGTTAGGAGGCATCCAGAGATGCATCAAAGCCACGGGGGCCGCTGAGAGACACGGCTCGCCATCTGTGCGCGGCTGACTCTCTGCTCTGATTTTTTACATTTTATGCACGCCGCCCGAGTCCGAGCCCCGAGCCGGATCCGGAGCCAAAGCAAACACCGGGCTCTGATAGTGCCTTTGTGATTGCTCAGCATAAAGACTCCAGAGCTTGTGGCTAACAAGGCCGTTCCCTCAACCAAAACCTCCCCGTATTATTAAATGTGTCCCAGCGCACACTCACTGTTTCTCTTTGTTTCACTCTAACTGAAACAAATGAGGAGAAAGAGTTGATTTAGAACTCGTACATCATCTCTGACAGTCTCAGGCTTAGTTTGACCTGAGACTCTGTGGGTGATAAAGCAGACTAAATGAGCACAATTCACATGGATCATGGGAAAATTTAAAACATTTGTTTTTTAGGGGCTTAATTTCAATGTGATTTGATTAAGGTGTAAACCACACATGAGACTATATCTAGTTACAGTGGTGCTTTGAGATAAATGCTAACGTCATGATGCTAACATGACAGCAACGGCACTGCTGACCTGCAAATGTTAAGCATGCATGATATACAGTATGCTATTGTCCTCATTATTAAGGCTCATCTAAAGTACTGCGGGACGTAGCCTACGCCAGTCTGGCTTGCTCTGTACCAACTCCACCCAAACACTAGTCGGCGCCGTGTCTTTTTTTTACCAGCGGGTTAATGTTTGTTTCTACTTCCTCCTTCGCTTTAAACAATGGCAACTGAAACTTTCGACGAGTGGTACAAATGTTTGCTTCTCCGAACCTCCTCAGTTAACCTTTCCTCCATGTGTTCCATCTTTATTGATCCAAAACAATCAATTCAAAAATTGCAGAGATGGAGAAGCAGCTGGAAATACTAAAGCAGAAACGGGCTACTACTGAGCGGACCAATCCCAGCTCTTGTGGCCTGTGTCGCTGCAGCACATAGTTACATTTCTTGGGGAGGTGCACGTCAGGCTACGGCGTTAGGATCTGCGTAGGGTCTTGGCTGTCACCGTTAGCTCTAGCTTATCACAAGAGCATGCTAAGATTTACCAATTAGCATTCAATACAAAGCAGTAGAAGTGAAAGTAGCTGTAGTTCTGCAGGTATTTCGTCAAAATCAAATGAAATCAAACAAAATACAAAGATATTTTGGTATTTTGAATGTCTGTAGCTTGTACCTTTAATATTTCAGATGCATTATGCACACATGGATGCAAACATGTAATAAAATGTTCATTCATTCATTCATCTTCTGTAACCGCTTGTCCTCTGGAGCCTATCCCAGCTGTCATTGGGCGTGAGGTGGGGTCCACCCTGGACAGGTCTCCAGTCTATCACAGGGCTAACACAGAGAGACACTCACACCTACGGCCATCACCAATTAACCTAACCAGCATGTCTTTGGACGGTGGGAGGAAGCTGGAGAACCTGGAGAGAACCCACGCAAACACAGGGAGAACATACAAACTCCACACAGAAAGGAAACAGTCAGCCCACGATGGATTAGAACCCAGATCCTTCTTGCTGTGAGGGATCAGTCCTAACCACCACACCACTGTGCCGCCCGTAATCAAATTGTATTTAATCAAATCTTCACAAACTAGCTTACTTTAAACAGATGTGGTGAAGCTAAGAGTAGAAAGTGTTGAAATATGCCGAGAGCTTGGTTTTGGGGAAATCAAGAGGACAGCTCATTGTTTGCACTTATTGTTATAGAGTGAGTTAAGAAATAGTTTAAATGTCCCTCTGCTAGATTAGGCGTGACGCTAAAGAACAACTTTCTCCATCCTGAAAAGGCCAATATAGTCTAAAAGTCTTAGTCTTGCATTAAGACTGATGGACTTGCACTGAAGCTCACACTGCTCTGCATCTTTCTATGTGTGTGTGTGTGTGTGGGATGCAAAAGAGACTCTGTTGATAACAGAAGTGGAGACAAACCCAGGATCATACAATGGCTGGTTTCAAAACTGGCTAAAGGCTAAGTTAAACAATCTCCAACCCAGTGCAGCAGACTCACAGGCCAGAGTTCAACCTTCCTTTGTTCAACACTGAACGGCCGGCCAACAGAAACACTGAGGCGCTGTGTTTTGTGAAATACAGACATCATTGTTCACGTTTGTTCAGCGCGCGATCGAACAAGTGTGACTGTACGTTACGGCCCGAATAAATAGACTGTCGGCGTCTGCATAGTCACGATGGTTGCAGGACGCGGACCATCTTGTTGACGCGCCAATATTTTGGGCAGTAGTTTGCCTCAGTGATGTGTCAGTGTAGACTATAAGATGGATTTCAGAATAACCCCTAACCCATAATTAGAGGGATCTTGTAGCTGGTCAACAAACAACAAAGAAGTTTGTAATTCTTTAAGACGCCACAATTTATTTAGTTTTTCATCTGTACAGTTTAGTGGCAGTCTGTGTTAATAGTAGGAATAGCTCAGTTTTCTGTTGCAGCACACATTCAACGTCTTTTCCTTTAACGTGAGACCCCAATTGTGCCAGTGGATACGAGTCCATCATTGCTGGCTTCCTGAAACACTGAGGTGAGTGGACTGGCCGACCGTGTCTGGTCTATATTGTCAGTAGGGACTAGGGGTTGTACAACTTTAGTCCACGGTTATGTGATGAAAGTCAAATCAAAACCTGAATACATACGCTGAGAACAGACAGCTCATGTGCTACATACTGTGCAGTGCAGATGTGTATAGCCTGTATAAAAACATGCAGCACCTCAGCACCATCAATAGCATTTAATAGTACTCTACAGCGTGTCTCTAGATGGGGTAGTGTAGCCAGGTTCAATGCGTTTGTTGAAGTTGTTAATTGACTGCGGTCCAGAAGATTTGCACCGTTCCTCTGCTAGCTTTAGCGGATGTCTTTTTAGATGCATTGCAGTAGTACTTTAGTTGTATTTCAGGACTGACATGTCACGGTAGTATGAGCTTCATCTTTCCTGATGAACTGCTGCTAGTTTGCTGCAATGACCCCACTGGGCTAGAATCTTCAAATGCTACAAGTTTCCTCACAGTTGCCGTCGTGGATAATTCTTTTTAAATCATCAGAAGTTCCAGGAATGTTATTTTGCCTCCTTCTTTCTAACTGTACAGTATTATTTCTCACAAGCTAAAAGGCTGTAATCTTATGAATGAAGTGTGATACTATCATTACAGAGCAGGTTTGAGACTGTGCAGGAGCGCCGATGGTGGACTTTATCATGAGGAACAGAGTGCTGACTGATGATAAGGCCCGTGAGCCGAATGCCATAACAAATGCTCTGGCTCCCACAATATTTCATTTCATGAGGGTGGCCGTGCGGGACAGGAAGTGCACGTCTCTGTTGGGTGACGCTGAGCACTATTAAAAGCCTGTGCAGTTGTCAGGCTGTGGATGGCTCTCCTCCTGATAGGCTGCAGCGTATCCCTCGGCCCGGGACAAACCGGGGCTTGTGATGGTTAATGTAAAACATTAGCAATATCCTGAGTCAACAGTCCCGACCTCACCCACCCACCCACCACTCCCTCTTCGCTCCGTGTGTGTTTGGATATCACATTTCCCTGGCAACTGGATATATTGTCAAGGGTGCACTGGATCCCCGTGGAAGGTGAAAGCGGCGCACTTCCTTGCAAATTGGTTAAAGAAAAGAGGCCACCAGTGGAGCTTGAAAGTTAATTTGACACAAAGGTAAACAGAGTTACAGGGAAGGGAAGGAGCCCAGGCTGTTATTGTTTGCAAAGTGGAGTGGAAGGCGGTGCCCTGGCAGAGGAAAGTAACGGACATCAGCCCACGAGGATGGCTCCAAGTTCTTACAGTAAAAAAAAACAGCAACCTTACCCTAACCCTAACCCTAACCTTTTATCTTGTTGCAGAAGCAAAGAGCATCGTTCGGCATTCGACTGCCGCATGCTTGAGGCTTAAACAAGACTTAAGCAGCTGTGCCCACTGACTCATTTGTAGCAGTATCCCACCAACAGAAAAAGGGAGAGCCAAGAACTTCACTAGCCAGGAATGCAGAGTGTAATGCTGTCACCGAGTTTCCAGTGAGCAGAGAGGGTGGTGATGTTTTGGGGATATTTTCATTAGCGATCATGCCGGAGGAAGTGAGGGAGTCTTGGTTTACAAGGTTCCAGTTGTTTATCCAACCATTTCTCTTGCATAATCCGTCCATCCATCTACCGCGCTTGCTCGTGATGTGATACATTTTGTGTGAAGACTTTTGGAAAGTGTATCCCGAACTCATTACCGGTAATCAGAAGCCCTTATTTAAGTTGTGCCGGCCCGTCCAAGAAAAGCAACGTGAGCCATTTGTTTTTGGCTCAAACGCGCTGCAATTCTAAATTTGAAATCACAGCCAATTATGTTCGAGTTACACTGAACTGCACCCAGATATGTACTCCGCTTGTGTTGCTCTCTCAGTTTTTATGCTACAGCAGAGCGCTCTTCCAATATATGACGGTTTCCACGTCGTATCTGGCGCCAGCGTCCGTTTGTGCTGCTCAGACCCATTACACAGCAGGGTTTTCTCTGTGACTTCAACACTTTTCTTGGGATTGCCTTCTCATGTTTCATTACCAGCTTGCACCAGCAACATCCTCATAAAGCATTTGCATTCGTCCCCATAAGTAATATATTCCTATACGGGACCTTGTTTGAGTCCAGAGAAAGTATACTACGCCTAGTAGATTGCAAACATAACAAGTAGTATTATGACCTTGTGACCAGGTAGACAAATATTGCAGCTTGTTTTCTTTTCTTCACATTCAACCAGTTTGTTCACCGTTGCAGCCAAAGCAATGACTGGTTAAATAATAATAATAAAAAACATCTTCCAGCGTTCCCGTCGGTTGCACTACTTCACATCACATGGAAATAGTCCAGATCTGTTTTGCATCACTTAGAAAGAAGAGTCTGGAGAATTCAGCCTCAGCTGTTTTCTATGTGAATAGTTCAAGCATTACCCAACCAGTGATTGCATCACATAAGGCTGGACAGAGGCTGTAAACAGATTACTGAATGGCTGCTTGATGAGCAGATGGATTCTGGTCCACTTTTTTTTTTTTTTTTTACTTACAAAAGCTCTTTAACCGCGTTATTTATCAATGTTTGTTTCTCTCTTTGCCGTCATTCATTCTTGAGCAACAGATTCAACTTTACGTTTAATACTGAGCTTCTTTTATTGGTGTAGTATTTTAGTTGTTGCAGCTAACAGCTGTCTTTACTGAAGCTGTGCTCTCTGACAGAAAGCAAATCATCTGCAGATCCATATTTTTCTTCTCTTTTATTTTATTTAGCAAGATTTTGCATCGTTATACTTTAGTTGTTTTAATTGTAGTTATCTATTTTTTTCTGTCCACGATTTGCATTTTAAAATTTGCATTAAACTTCATTGGACTTATAAGCGGTTTAGGCTTCTGCGTCAATTTGATACCATTGCTACGGCGTCAGCGCAGACCCTAGCGCCTTGGCCTGACGTGCACCTTCCAAGAAATGTAACTACGAGTCGGGGCAATGCAGACTGCAAGAGCTGTGATTGGTCCTCTTGGTAGTAGCGTGTTTCTGCTTTAGTATTTCCGGCTGCTTCTCCATCTCCGCAATTTTCTAATTGATTGTTTTGGATCAATAAATATGGAACACATTGAGGAAAGGTTAACTGAGAAGATTCAGAGATACAAACATTTGTATGAATTGTCTTCGGTGAAATTTCGTCAATTTTTTCTTAAATGTTTTTCCTTTCGAAACAAGAAGCAGGAAGTAGAAACAAAAATTAACTAACGCCAACTAGTGGGTGGCATTTTTACAGAGCGAGCCAGACTAACGAGGCACCGGCGTAGCCTACGTATGTACGTTACATACATAACCTACGTAACGTACATAGCCTACATTACGGCATCTATGTTCCGCGGTACTTTAAACGCTTCAGTCAAAGGAAAAAAAAAATTACGAGGGTTTCGTGCGAGCACCCACGTTACTAGCTGATCAATCTGTACACTTGTATATTTGTGCATGTTGTACTTTCTGCACTGCCAAATTGCACAGTGAGTAGGAAGGAACACATTTGCCTGTGTTGACTAATGCAATAACTAAATGCTTTTGAAGAAATCTGCATTTGCACTTATGTGAAAAATCGGATTTCTACTGTGGGCGCCTACATTTCACAGCACGGTCTAATCTGCAAAAACACAACCTCAACTGCACCCCTCCTTCCATGTCAGAAAATAACCAAAACGGGCACTGGAACAAAAACCTAGACCTGGCCTTTGCACAAGTGCTATATTTGCACCGGGCAGGGAAACAGAGCTCCTTGTGTGATAAGTAGTCTTGTAACGTAAAACCTCGTGCAGTAAAATGTTATGAAATAAAAGGTCTCATGTCGGTTCTTGCTGTTCTTTCCTCTGTCTTCAGAGACCAAAGATAATCTGTGTGATCTGCTGGCTGTCTAAGTGACTTGGCAGTTAGTAATACAGCTGGCTGCAGTCATGACAAGTCTGATATCTAGATATCTTCCAGACCACCAAATATTCCCTCGATATTTGCATCAATAAGGGAAAACAGCTGTTCTGCACTTAAAACAGACTGAACAAAATGTGAGGGAATGTTGGATTTTGTTCCGTTTCAGAGCAATCTGGTCCTTCCTGTTTTTCCTCCCATGTATATATCCAGTGATACTGAAAATAAATAAATCATATATTCTTCAGAGTAGAAGAATATCTGCAGACAACGGCGATGGGCGCTTTAATCTCTCGTCCTGCAGACTATCCTGAGCACACTCCGTCTCAGTTCCCGGAGATTGCATCTGTAAACGCCGCCTTAACAGCCGTGAACAACGCTGCGTGACAGAGTCCGCCCGGCGCTGACACAGCATCCGAGCGATGGAAAAGACAAGTGGACGGGCGCCACGAACAACAAGGAGCGGTGGCCTCAATCAGAAGCTGCTCATTTTCGACCGCTGCACTGCATTTATTTCATTTCCTGCCTCGGGTTTTTGTCCTCACAGTGGTAATAATGGGCTGGGAAATAACGAGGGACGGGGATAATGGGAGATTCTGGCCCCTGCCTCGGTAATAATGAGACTGTGAGATCTGGGGCTGCAGAAGAAGGAGGAGGAGGAGGAGGAGAAAGTAATGTGAGTCCAAATGTGTTTAACAAATGTAATAAAGATAAAAAATATTTTAAATGAGTAAAGAGGCAAAACAACAACGGAATATAAGCAACAATAAAACCCAGGATAGTGACTAAGTCCAGTCTGGGTAAATGAGGTAAATGTGAAATGCTGGAAAACCCAGAACCTTGGAAATATTGAGAAGTGTTGAATGCTGCATGCTGCTGTCGCAGATGGAGAAAATGAAGATTGATTGTGAGCTCATGTTACTATGTTGTGCATGACTTGAGAGGAAAACAATGAGATATATATACACTTTCGCTTGTGATCAGGACAATGAGGGAAAACCCAGAATGAAATAAATAAAGTCCTTATCTGAACACATCGTTCAAATCCGACCTTTTTCGTCATGTGTTCGAGCACGTGAACAGCTCCCCTTAATGGTCGGAAACACACAAACACGCCGTGGTGAAACCGCTTCCTGCCACGGCCATTCGTCTTCAGCGAATTATTTTTACGAACGGACGTCGACAACCGCGCCGCCGCAAAATGGATTTTTCGTTTGATTAAATCCTACGCCGTGACAGTCTGCCGCGAGCCAATCAGTTCTCCGAGCCCTCGGCAAAAAACAGTGACTCTTTGTCCCGCAAACGCGGCAGAAAAAATGATTATTCCCCCATCTTGAAGTCACTTGCCCCGCTCTAATAAATCAACTCCTCCTCCTGCTAGTGGGGACTGGTGGCTGAGACGTCCCGTATCCAATTTCACTTTTTGTTATTGTGTTTTTTAGCAAAAGCATTTAACCGGAGCCCCATTTTCATCAAAAGCAGGCTGTTTGAATGTACAGGTTAGAAATGTTTACATTTGCACAACTACTCCTGTGCAATTACAGAGGTATGGCCTCTTTTCCTACGGGGATGGAGCGTATACACAACGTGACCTTGAGTTGCCTTCACCGAGCGGTATGTGAATTCTTCGGTAGGTGAACAAATAAGAGCCTGAAATCGTCCCCATGTGGCTCTGATCAATGCCAGCATGAGAAAAAGCAAGTGTCCCCACCCAGCCACCACGGGCCTCAGAGAGCAGGGAACACCCAAGATGGCTCCTTACCCGTCGGGGAGGAGGAGGAGGAGGAGGCGCTGGATTTTCTGTGTTGTTTTGTTGGACCAGGTTAGGACCTGTTCAGATCTGACATTACTGTCCATCCCGTCCAACCTGCCTTCACACCTGGAATTAAATATTCATCTCCACGTGCGTCCTCAGCCAGCTTTTCAGATCTGATCTCAAATTCTCTGTATGCAAAAAAAACATGGACATCATTTGGTTGTAGGTCAGTAGAGGTTTTTAACAAGATCTCCATCTACTACTGCTTCAGAACCAAGAGCAGAGCTGTTTTTTTGTGGGACTTAGACTAAATTACTGTTTATTTCCAACCTGACGTTGCGTAGACCTGCACAAAACTCAGATTATAACCTAAAATCTGGAAGCTTCTATATGCACCGTAACACAAGGGTAAATAAAAACACCTGTGGGCAGAACAGTGGTGTGGTTGGTTCTAACGCATGGGCCGTCTGGAGCCTTTCTGCGTGGGTTCTCTCCAGGTACTCCGGCTTCCTCCCACCGTCCAAAGACATGCTGGTTAGGTTCATTGTTTGATTCTAAATTGGCCGTAGGTGTGAGTGTGAATGGTTGTCTGTCTCTCTGTGTTAGCCCTGTGATAGACTGGAGACCTGTCCAGGGTTGTACCCCGCCTCTTGCCCCAATGACAGCTGGGATAGGCTCCAGCCCGCCTGAAACCCTTCACAGGACAAGCAATTACAGAACATGAATGAATGAGTCCATTTGGCTTCTTATGCATCAACACGATCTCATCAGGAGCACCCCTAGCCCACCACCATATAGGTGGTCTTTAATGTGACCCAGGACACATTGTGCGTTCACACTACCAAAAGAATGACAACAGATGCGACCCAGACCGCCTCCAGATCTTTCAAATTTGTCCTCGGTGCGTTCATACCTGCACTTTAAGCTTTGTCACATGCGATCGGATAGTTGATGCAAGTTCTGAACGGGAACTCAGGGTGTTGACTCAGGATTTGTTCATGTCAGCAGTCGTTTGTCCTGACATGAAATCTAACATAGGATGTCAACTGGGATTCGTTGATAATGATATCCGACTTAAGTCTCGGGTTCGAGTGATTATGGACAAAAGGATTTAGCTTGAAAAAAAGAACAGATTAGTTTGCCACCCTGAATCTAAATTTAAATCTCTTATCAAATAAAATTTCCTTCAGCTTTTCTTAAACTCTGAGCAAACGTTTAACAGATACACTGCTGGAAACAAGTGAAACTGACATGAAGACGCTTGTGGTTTTGCACGTGAACAGTTGTTTGTTTCTGAGGAGCCAAATTTAAAATATTTTATTAAGTCAAAAGGGTAAAAGTCCAAGTAAAATCAAGAGCTTGTGCTGCTGCTCCATGTGTCTGACTTGACTCCATATTACTGCTGTCATCATAATTTAGCCTGGAAGCCAGACACTCCCCCCCTCCCCCCAAATCGTTTGGGTGGGCTTCATGTGGTGACGGACAGAAGAGTAACAGCGACGTGGTCAAACACGTCATCTCACCACGGAGTTGAATTGGCTGCTGTCGAAGCAGCAAGCTCTTTGGAGTCTGTTACTGCGGAAAAACATTTATTTAAATAGCTTTAAGTAAGGAGGAACAATGCCTTAATCGCTTAATGTCTCGTACTTTGTTGCTCTGATTGTCTGCAGCACGCCCCACGGCGAAACCCAAACGGACCTGATGAGAACTGAGTCTGGGCCAGTCATGATGTAGCCGCTTCCTGCACTCCCAAACAAATCCTGCAAGTCCAGCAAAGGCCTCCAACTTTCATTCACATGAACTAATCAGCGAGCTTAAAACAGTCCGTCGGGTAGGACATGTTATAATCCTGCAAGAATTCAAGCAACTTCCACTAATCCTTTTTGTGTTTGCGGCGGACAAAGCGGCTGTAGCGTGATCGCTCCTCTGTAGATATATCTGCAGGTCGGTCGTTTTGTCCAAAAATGTCACGTTCCACGGCAGGGTTAGACACATTTGTTCCACTTTTTATTTTTATTTTCATCTCGTCTCGCAGACATCAAGCTGAGGGATCTCCTTGATAAAAACAAAACAAAAATGTTTCTGTCTGTCTCTGTGTTTTGTGTTGGTCCTCTGATCCAGGGGAGGAAGAAGGGACGGGAGGCGGTGGGTGGTGGAGGTGGAAGGAACCGAGGAGGAGGGGGGGAAAGGACGGGAAAAAAAAGAAAAAGAAAGAATGCGCCGAATGTTTTGACAAATATTGTGTGCTGGTGTATGTCGAGCCAGATACAATCAGGGGACTTGAGCGTCTGCCAAGCTGCTGCATCACAGCAGAGGGAGATAGTAAATCAGAGCCGTATGGGGCTCACAAGATTAGAGCGAAGAGAGAAAACATCCCATAAATTCAAGTCTGGGACGACACCGTGAGCGTGGAAAGAAAGCATATGGACATTTTTTTTTTTTTACCCCTTTTAATTTCTTGCATTTAATCCGACGGCCCCTTTCTCCGTTAACTTCTTATCTCTGCGTAAAGAGGGAAAGTGTGCGCTAATAATTTGCACGAGTTAAGCAAGAGCCAAGGTTGAAACAAGAAAAGCGAGGGGTGGGTGGGGGGGATGACGTCGCGCAAGGAGAGGGCGGCTGGAGGTGGTTTCCAGGGAAATGAGGCCGTATCTGATCCTCTCCGCTGACGAACGCGCTGCCAGGTTGAGGCCTGTTCTTAGGCGAGACCCACAGAAGCCACATCTCTCGCTCCCTCTCTCTCTCTGCGTTGTTATTTGAGGGTTTTCTTGGCAGTGTTCGGGCACAGGATGCAGGCCATTTGCTGCAGGAAAGTATAACCGCATTGTCTGAGCTCGGACGGCCTAATTGCCCCACAACAAACAAAGTGTAAACTGAGGCTGATTATAATTTGAGCCCTGGGCCTCAGCCTGCTGATTGTAGAAAAAAGGGGGCCTCCAGCATCTATTTCATTAAGTCCCCGGGGCCAGCAGACTACAGGGCAGGAGCCCTTATGGATATATATATATTTACCCACATTTCTTGTGGTGTGTGGTCAAGCAAGGTTAGATCCAAAATGAAGGTCTCTTTTCATTCCTCGCGGCCCAGCAGTAAATAAGTATGTAACACAAGAACAGGCTCACAGACTGTAATAAGCTCGCCGCACTGCGCTATGCGCCACTGTGCGTCCGAATGCAGAGGTGACCCGGCGGAAGGGAACAGCCTGGTTTCGGCACCGGCGCAGACATCCAGCTTCAGTTTCCGAAAACACCTCACACTCTTGTCTTCTCCTCTCGTCTGACAAAAGCTTGCTTTCACAGCGTCCTAAATCGTTTGTACAAAGTCGCTGGAAAAGCAAACACGTCGCCCCCTTTTCGCCGCTCATCCGATCGGGATCCGTGTCCCGAGCCCCGGGACTGTAGCGCAGACAGGCAGAGAAAATAAACAGGATGTCCCGCGCGTTTGTGCATCTAAGATTTGTTTGCAGATGACCTTCAGTGGATAAATCACCTTATCAGCGTGGGCTTGAACAAACCTCCGTGGCATGCTATTGCACCCAGTTTGTGTTTTTCAAGGCTTATTTGATCACATTTGTAGTTTATTTCTTTCCTTTTGGGATAAAAATATTTTATATCTAACGTGCAAGTGTCCCATTTTTCTTAACTGGTGTTTTTCTGATTGGGGGAATAGTGGGACACACAGGAAAAAAACTTATATATGCAACAGATGCATGCACAAAAACTCTTCACAAAATAAATGCAATAAAAATATTTCTAAGTCGAGGTTAAAGTCACTCAATAGGTCCAGTCTGGAGCAGCTCTGGAGTATGCAAGTATTGAAAACTACTGGTGTTTAAATAAATGAATTATTTACTGGAATAAATACAATCCATCCATTCACAGCAACTGCACAGGAGTGGAAGTGAATCATCTCATTCCATCTTCCTCATGGGCGAATACAGTAATAGTGCAATAATACTGAAACACAAGACCTCTCACTTTCACTATTAACACAAACTGGAAAAGCACGGAATGCAATTGCACAATTCCAGCAAACAGCTCTTCAAGTCAACCAGCAGTGTGGGAATAACCTCCATGTTTAGTGTCTGACTTTACACCAGCAACTCTGCGGGGGTGGAAGTGAGCCAACGCACCAGTCTGGCGTAGCCGCGCTCGACTCTTATCAGGATATGGGCATGGTGAGGCGCCGCTCGGAATCCATTACGGGCGTGTTTTAACTGATGCGGAGAAAATAAATAGCTCCGCACGCAACTGGATAGTCCTCCAAACCAATCGGAGCCAGTTTGGGGGGAACCAATTCATGCGCCATGGTGCTCAGATGACGAGTACTGTTACTCTCCTCTGCCCGCCCATATGATTCAATTGCAGGTCTTTGCTGGAGCATAAGCAGTTTCATAACGGATCGACTCCAGACTTATTTTTGCAGGTCCAGGAGGCCACTGCACCTTTCTCTCAATCATGTCTTTGAATCATAAAACTCACAACAGCGCCACAGCGTCATAGTGGCCAAAAATATAATTACACCTACATTGGTTTAAACAGAACCATAGAGAATGAATGGGGAAACATTAAGGGCCAATATCATGGGTGATTCCTAAAGCATTAATTACATTTAAATAAATAAATTAAATAGGTAGTAATAATCAGAATGCATCACATCTGCTCATTTAATATCCTAGTACTCTGATTCCCGAGCTGTCAAACAACTCCCTTCACGTTGAAGCCCGTGCATTAACCCATAAACCGGAGCCAGATTTTCTTTTCTGCCCGCTCTCATCAATCTCACTCATTTCAAGGCAAGTTTTTCTTGTAAAGTGCGGTCTATTTTTACCCAAATGATCCACGATCTCTTCCTCAACAGTCCAGAGATAGAACGAAACTAAAAGGGGAAACTAAAATCCAGTCTCTTGGGTGAAAGAACCCGGTTCATTTTTAAATGTTTATGACCAGGATTTGAGCTTTATTTTGAGAGTGCTCACTTTCCAGACTTTCCAGAAAAGTAAACAGAGCCTTGTGAAGAGAGCCAGTGTGCCAATCATTCGTTTAAACTTTATTTCTTAAAAGACATATTGTATATATGTGATAATACGTGGCGGCGAAGTAGCTGGAGTCTGCTCTCCTGACCTGTGGAGGACACGTACCAGTCAGTGAGGTCCTCTTGTTCTAGGGAGGGATGATGTTTGCAGATCGTGTCACACAGGCCGTCACGTCTGGATGAAATGCAGAGTGAGAATTTTAAGTGGGAAGATGGAGAAAGAGAGAATGAGAAAAAAAGACGAGGCTGCAGAACAGAAAACACAGCAGCTCAAACTACCCTTCACTCAGAAGCCAGTCTGTGCCTCCCTCCCCTCCCTCCCTTCCTCCCTCCCCTCCCATTCTCTCGGGGGGTTATTATTGTTAATCATCTTATTACTGAAGCCAGAGTGAATCCCAGGTTCGTGGGCCAGATGAAAGGTCAGCCGCTGAGCTCCGCAGACACCGAGCCGTCAACAGATCAAAGCCGATGCTCTCTGATGATCCTGCACCGTGTCGCTTTGATACTGTAGCACACAAAAGGAGCGAAGGCCTTGGCCGGATGACAAAGTTTGATCGCGTTTTTCAACCGATACTTTTACCCTTTCCTTTCAAAGTCACGCAGGGAGCGGGGCGGGGGCGGGGAGGAAGGGTGAGGGGGCTGCCGTGATAATACGCGCCATTATGAGGGGATGTTTTGTGGTGCGTGGGCAGGTCGATGCGCCTCACTCACCTTGTTGTCAGGAGAGAGATCCTGAAATGCAGAATTCTCAATGAGCTGGATTGAAAAGCTCTCTGTGTTTGCAGCTTTTGAAGTCAGGGGTTGTAATTACGCACGAACCGCTGCGACTCATACTCACTATTTACGCTGTGTTTCCAATTTTCGTGTTGTGTCTGTACCCATTCCTCCTTTTTCCATAAAATATATTGCAATCCAAATCAATTCTTACAGAGCTTGTCTTGGTTTTTCCAAAATAATAACAAAAGCATTTGTGCATCACAACTACTGGCTGGATTTCATTCAGAAGAATCGAGCCAGGGTCCCCTGGGAGGTGGTTGGGGTGGATGGTGGATCCACAAAGCGTTCAGCTCTAACACCAGGAACTTGTTTCTGTCTGTTCAGATTTAAGGCACAGTACAAGACACAAAAAATAACACAATACAAAAGAAAAAGAAAAAACTATGCCACAAATGTATTAACTATTCAAAACTGTCCATGAAAAGTGAATAAAGTGCAAATGTATTTACATGTTATCACAGAGGTAATATGAGTAATAAATAAAAAATATATAATAAAAAAATCAAATTGCAGTATTTTGTGTTGCAGTTCATTTGGCATAAAGGCATCAGTCGACCAACGTGGTCCAGATGAAACCTCCTTGACAATTTTTGGATAAATTGTTGTGAAATCAGACGTCTCTCCATGATTAAAAGTGATTATTAGACTCCATTATCTTTTCATCAAGGGCCACCGCTGAGTTTTTAA
This sequence comes from Chelon labrosus, assembly GCF_963514085.1. Classification (NCBI taxonomy): domain Eukaryota; kingdom Metazoa; phylum Chordata; class Actinopteri; order Mugiliformes; family Mugilidae; genus Chelon; species Chelon labrosus. The sequence goes on along the minus strand of NC_140351.1, from coordinate 4,624,370 downwards.
AGTATTTCTTTATAATTTCTGTACTTCAGGTCTCTTGATTTGCTGTTAAAGAAGCTTTGTTCTCACACCTGGACAAATGACAAAACAACAATCAGATTAATACGGCGGCTGACCGACTTGTTAGACGACCTCACGTGATCTAAATCAGGTCACAAATGCAGATGAACAAACGTGAAAAATTACAACATGAGTGACTTTTGGAGTCCCTCATCTGATCACGATCTCAGTTTCTAGGTGACAGACGCTCTCAGAACCATTTTTGGGAACCAACGAAGCAGATGATTATCTGAAAGTGATGAAAGGGTTTTCGCTAATGTATTAAAAAAGTAAAAAAATTGTGTCATGGGGCATAAAAGTGGTTTTTAGCATGATTTAATTGTTTTGACTTTGTTTTGAGTTTTACCATTGCATGCTTTTACTTGTGTTGCGTTTTTAACGATTTTATTTATTATGTTTTTATGCATGCGTGTGATTTTAACTAATGACTGCCCGTGAACGCACCACTTTAGCAGTACACCTGGGAGGCTCCGCCCTCTCCCCGAACCGCTGAACCAATCGGCAGGGGCGGAGAGTGGCAGAGGGATATATAAAGAAAGGTACGACCCGGGAAAAGGAGAGCCAATATGGGAGAAAGACGCCAGCCAGAGGCACGGGCTTGGACCGACAGTAACATGTCGGAACAGAAGAGAAACAAGATGGACGGACGGACTAGGACTGAGTCATCATGCGAGAGGAACGCCAGACGGACGTCGGGGCGGCGTGAGAGGATGAGAACGAGGAGGAGGCCGCAAACGAGCCAAGGCAGCGGGTGTCCCGGCAGCAGGTGTGCCGCCGCAAAGAAGAGACCACGGAGCGTTACGATGCGAAGATAGGATAGATACGACATAGCGCCCTGCCTGCCGGGTAAGTGTCTCCCTATGGGCTGTTAGTAACGATCTGGTGCGTGGTTGTGCGGCGGCACCGGAACTCGTGCGATGTGTGGACACCCGTACTGGCCTTGTGTTTTTTTATCTTCCAGGTGTCAGCCAGGAAGCCCACGGCAAGAGCAGAAGAGGCGCCTGCGGCACCTGGAGCGGTGGCAGGCCTCCTTCACTCCCCCTCTGAGCCGCCTCGTCCCCAGTCTGGCGACCATGATAGACTCTTTTATTTTCTTTTAGTAATGGACAGTTTTTAACGTTTATTTGCATTTTTTTTTTTTTTTTTTACTTTTGGTTTTAAAACCTTTTAAGGTTTTAACGTTCTTGTTTTTTATTGTTTTTAAGTCCATTCGAGTAAATCATTGTTTTTAGTACACCGCCATCTATTGGTTTTCCGCTTCTCTCTCCTCTGGTCGCTGTCAGCGTGCTCTCCCCCGATTAATTCATCACTACCTGTGCTTCCCCTCCCCTTCAATAATAATAACTTTTTCTTCATCCATTCATTTAATTTTCCACTTCTCATCATCATCTTCCCCCTCGTGACACTTGATTTCCAACATGGCCGGACAACACATTGTACTCACTGCTTCTTTTATAGTTCAACCTTACCCGTAGCGTCCTGGACTTCAGCTAGCGCAAAACAAGCAATTTAAAAAACAAAAAAAAAGTTGCAAGAAATGTGAGAAACAGGATAAATCTGCAGCCTACAGCTTTTAAATCTTGCTGTTTTTGCGCAAAGTTAAGTTGCGAGTTCTATGAATGAAATGCTAGCATCACTAGTTTATCTATTATGGACCAGATAAAACGATAAAGTACGACTGCAGCTACAAAGAACTGAATCGCATTTTTGATCAGTATATTGGTGCACGTTAGCCGCCTCTTAAATTGCACAAGCTGACATGGGAAACTGTCGTGCATATTTCTAGCTACCTTTCCCAGGTAGCGCATACTTGCACAAGTCATTTGATAAAGTCTCCTGACATGTCGCTGCTTTGCAAAAATCATTTTTTTCCCAGGCATTGTTCACAATAACCATTAGCATAACTAGATAACACATCAAGGTAGATCGAGTTCTCCAAGGCGCATACTTCACCGTCTAGACTCCTGACAAACTTGATATCTGCTATGATACCGCTGGACTCTGCAGTCTGGTTTCTCACACAGCCGCTGTTTAGCTACTGGAGGTTCGCAGTCACCCAGCGGGAGCCCGCCTCCCCCCCTCCTCCTGTGGCACAGCACTGTGAGGTGTGAATGAGTTTCTGTTAAGACCTCCTGACCTCTTCCTGTCTCAGGACCTGCAGCCAGCACGGGGTCAGAGGGCATCTCTTCCCTGATAAACCCCCAGAGCGCAGGCCGCTTCCACGCCGCCGGAGACTGGACACAGGGTGGGGATTAACTGGCCTTTGATCGATTAGCCTCCCAGCTCAGGCAGGAAGCGGGAATGCAGACCTGATGCTGATTGGATAAAATGTGTTGCAACTCGTTTTTTCAGTTCTGCTTACATTCCCAGAGTCGAGATAGATAAAGCGGCGTCTGCGAGTTTCAGTTTGTACATGACTGACAGCTGAGAGTGGAGCGACCGTGTAAATGAAGTAATTACAAGCCGATTTAAACGAGGAGAGAACAGGAATAGATTTTGATGCGAGCCCCTCCAGATTAAATCTGATATGAGCTGCAGCCGTCAGCCAAAGAGACGTCTGGCCTGTCAAATCAAACCGTAAAGCTGCCTGGCACTCTGTTTTGTACACATTCTCCGAGACTGATGTGGAGCCTGAGAAAGCCCCTTAACGGTGATACTCAGTCACTCATGACTGCCACCGTCAGGACAAAGAGGTGTAATGCAGGTTTGATAAGAAAAAAAAAAAAGTTCTCCTTGTGGTGTCTGCAGAGGAAACCTTGGGTCTGGTTGTAATTATCCTTCCACCAGTAAAGATAAGTTTGCATCTTGTGTGTTTAGGGCGAGCAGGTTTAAATGACGGCACGTGTGCTGCAAACACTTTTGGTGGAAGGCAGCCGAGCATGAATTAAACACATTTAAGTTGAACAAACTGGAAGATCTTTGCTTGCGTTATTAGAAAGCAACTCCACGCGCGCGTCTCCCTCTCCAAAACCACGGCCTCGAGCTTTTGGCTGGCTCACCTTGTTATCTCCGTAACCTCAGCGATGACCAAGCTTTGTTTCACGATGACCGGGCGGAGATGACCGCCGCCGTCCACTTCCCAGGCTGGAAGAGAGAGACAGATCCAGACAGTGACATCAGTGATGCAGACTAGACGCCGGCAGCTTGAGGGGAAGACGCAGACTTTCTGACAAACAAACAGTGACAGATGCTCTGAATACTTGACCATGGAAAAAACAAAAAATAAATTGAGAAAGACGTTTGTTCACATAGGGAACATAACAAGCTGCATAAAGTATAATATACATGTACAGATAATCAGAACAGAAAAAACAGATTCTGCAACAGCTTTGTATTATTTTATTTTATTTTTTTTAAACACAGACAGTAACTTATTTTAATTTTTTATTATTGCGTCTTGTTTTTTTCCACAAATGCTTTTCCTCCTATCTGTGTCTAGCTGCTGTTGGGAATCATTCATTCATTCATCTTCTGTAACTGCTTGTCTGTCCCAGCTGTCATTGGGCGAGAGGCGGGGTACGTAACTTACGTATGTAGCAGTAACCTACGTACATAAGTTACGCCGGTGCAAGCCATTCATACTTGTGCTTTTTTTTTCCCAGTCCGGTTAATTTTTGTTTCTACTTCCTGCTTCACTTTCAACAATGGCGACTGAAATGTTCGCCGAAATGTCACAGAAAACGAGTCAGGTTCTCTGAACCTCCTCAGTTAACCTTTTCTCTATGTGTTCCATCTTTATTGATCCAAAAATTAGAAAATTGCGGAGATGGAGAAGCAGCAAGAAATACTAAAGCAAGAAACCCGCTACTACCAAGCGGACCAATCGCAGCTCTTGTGGTCTGCGTCACCGCGCCGTGTGGTTACATTTCTGGGGAGGTGCACGTCAGGCTACAGTGCTACGGTCTGCGCTGTTGTGTCAACTTAATGCAGAAGTCTAAACCGCCTATTAGCCCTGCAATAGACTGGCCCAGTGACAGCTGGGATAAGCCCCAGCCATCCCGTGACCCTCCAGAGGACGAGCGGTTACAGAAAATGAATGAATGAATGAAAGATACTGGACTATCTCCAACTTGTACCTTAGAAAAATAAAACTAAAATAGATTCTGCTCAGATAGACAACTTTTTTCCTCAAGTTTGACAGTCAAGTTGTTCTCAGCATAAGAACATGCAATCTGATGAGTGATCCTTTAGTTGCATGAAATTTCTCTTTGAGTTGAAACAAACTGCAAATAATCCAGTGATGACACTGGGTATTTTAGCATCTTTCAACTCATTGTTTTGGTTTTATGTAGAACCTACCCATGAAATAACTTGGTGGCAAAGAAAGAGATAGACATTTTTCTTAATTAAAAGCCTTTGGAACCAAATTAGACTTGAAGTAAAGCATATATTGGACGATAGTAGTCAAATCATATGACTAATAACTCCTTCGTATCGTCTTCCTGCCCACCATGCATAACCCTAACCCTAACCCTAACCCTGGGTCCAAACTGACGTGGTCTGTTTGACAGTTGGCTAAAACACAATTTATCACCTTAAACATCGACTAATTCCTATATATTGTACAATTATCAATGGACCTGGGGGACAATGCAAGGGTTAAATCCCAACAACAACAACTAAACTCTGAATGCAGCTTTAAAGCTCAAAAAGATCCATAAGAGTTAAAAAACCCTCGAGCCTCAGCTGATGTGCCCCAGCGTCGTTTGATCAGATTTAACCAACAGTGACATTTATCTGAGGGCAAACAAAGCGTCGGCTGTTATCAGATTCAGAGTTTTTCTGTTGTTCGGGCCGCGAGTGCGTGAGAAGAGCAGTGAGAAAACACGAGTGCATAACTGCTCTGTATAAACATGCCAGAAACGGAGGAGGAGGAGGAGATCCAGGGGAAAATACCGACACCTCTCAGATTAAATAACCATCATTACAATAACCGTTCTAATTTTACTGCATGTAAAAAAAAAAAAAAATTTAATAAAAGAAGAATTGCCTCCTTTTTCAGCATTTAATTTAATTTCATTATGTCGGTTTTTATTTTTGCAGAGTCATAAAACACTTAAATGCTGAAGATGGAAAAAAGGAAGCCAAGGTGAAGGGGGGGAATGGGAGCAAGGAGGAATTAGAATCACTGAGCCAAACCAAAAGATTGGCTGCGCATACTTTTCTCGCAAAATAAGTCTCTGTGGACGTCTAACTGCTCCGTGAGAAGAGGAAACCCTTGTCTGTTCACGTCTCTGTAGAAAGGAGAAGCAGGAAACCCGAACATGTGTAAGTACGTCACTTTTTTTTCTTGGACTTGTCAACATCTCCGCTGCCGCAACTGGATGTAGAAGTTGGGACGGCAGGGTTTCCACTGAGAACCAAAGTGTTGGATTCACTTTTTTCTACTTTTACAATTAGATCATTTTACCCTGAAGTAGCAGGACGAGCAGTGTCCCCTCTTTATCATCCAACTTTAATCACTTGAAGCCCTCTCTGCTCTCTCAACCATCCCCTGCAGCTCCACACTCCCTCCCCGACCCCAACACGAGAGGCTTTTAGCGGACCGGAGATCGGGAGTTTATCTGCGTCCCCGTGGCTGACATGGAGCCCTCGGCCTCATCAAAGAGCACTAATGTCTTCACTAGGGGTGGAGGGGTGGATGAGGAGGAGGGGTGGACACTTGCTTTAATGAGCTGACCCTTGTGGCCTGAGAATATGGAGACACTCTGTTCCTTTGTCCCCTCTCCACACGAGGCCTTTTACTGTAACATCTTACTGAACACCGGACGCCGACTGCGGGAACATCGAGCCCCCCGATCTCCGACCGCTTCGCTTTTTGTGCCGTCCCTGTCTCGCTCACTTCTTCTTCTTCTTCTTCTTCTTCTTCCCCCCCCCCCCCCCCCTCATGTGTGGCTCTTTTGTTTCGCTCACCCCTTCTTCCTTTTCATCTTTCTTCATCCCTCTTACCACACAGCAGCTGCAGACATGACGGTATCCCGCGCCGTATCACCATGACGCCTGACCTCCTGCCTCCTCCATTCTCCGCCCGCCGCCTCCAAGACATGACGTTACTATAGCAGCAGCGGCAGCAGCAGCACTCAGACTCAGATCTCGTCCCCCGGCGGTCAAGGACAACACATTCCACGCCATCTTTCGGGCTGTGTCACCTTTTATGTTTCCATAAAGTTTGGATATCCGTCTTGTCTTGCTAAATGTGGTTTGATTTAAGCCACTAAATCAGTGTCCGTCTCCCTCGCAAACCTTAGTAGCAGTCCTGGATCTCCTCACCCCACCTTAAGCCTACGTGCTGACGTGTTTATTCCAAGTGACTCTGTGCTAAATGGGGTTGCACTGACTGGCGGATTTGTTTATAATAGTAGAACTGATAGCTGCGTGGAGCTGTTGCACATAATATGAGCTGCGACTTTCTTTTCAACGGGACAGGGATTCACGGGGGACACGGTGTGTGGCGCGGCTGAAAAATGGCTCCAGGATAAAGGAAAACTCAGGTGGCGATTTATATACACAGACAGGCACAAATGCACATTCATACCCATGCACACATTACACACACACACACACCAGGGAGTTGACGGTGTGAGTTGCATAGGTTGAGGCGCCCCAGCTGCCGAGGCCCCCGGTGGGGTGAGGAGGTCAGGAACATTACCCACCATTTGTAAAGGAGAGAGTAGGCATGTCCAACAAGTCCCACCTGCCACTATATTTATGAAATTACTCATTGCAGCGTTTGGCTTCCATCAGGCTTGACAGTGGGAACCCCACACCCGCCCTCTTAGCCAGGGTTCATATCTACAGTGTTGTCGGGCCATTTAGAAACCCCAGAAGTCCAACCCTCCTCCCCTCCTGTGTCGACCCTGGTGGTATCAACAACAAAAAAAAAATACCTCACCTATGGAGGGGTGTAACTAAACGCTATTCCTCAATCTTAAACTGTAGACATGTGAGGATACTTGTTTTGTCAAAGCAAGAAGGTTCTGGGTTCGACCAAGACCTTTCTGTGTGGAGTTTGCATGTTCTCCCTGTGTCTGCGTGGGTTCTCCCCAGGTACTCCAGCTTCCTCCCACCGTCCAAAGACATTAATAGTTGATTATAAATTGGCCTGTATTAGCCCTGTGATAGACTGGAGACCTGTCCAGGGTGGACCCCGCCTCTCGCCCCAATGGCAGCTGGGATAAAGCAATTTGCTCATTGCCCACCACTTAATTTATCCGACAATCGGATGCAAGTGGACATTTCAGGCTCTGGTTGCCAAGGCAACCCTTGTGTGGAACATAAGGAAAATATTGCTAGGGCGTAGCTGGTTAGCATGAACTCTGTCAATGATGGCACCCCTCAACCCCCACCCACCAAAGTTGCGGATGGTGTTTCTTTGCAGTAAACGTTTGCAGAACTTGTGTTTGCATCATTTTTTGCTAGTCTCTTCCTGTGTGTACATCAGCAACTGAGCCATAAAAAAACAATAACAACACTACATTGAGCTTAAAGACACCGAAACTCGAGCGAGAGCTTCTCTAATGGATCTCTACCGCCGTTTCAGAACCATGAACAGTGCCTATAGGAGTGGGAGGTCTTTAAATGGGTCTCGGGACGCATCGTGTGCTCACCACCTTCAAATGTGGTCAGAGATCAGATCTGTCCTTCAAGCTGATCATTTGCAGTCGGATTCTGAATATCAGTGAATTTCAGGGCCGCACATGCAGTTATTAGTCCACATACAATACTAAAGGAAGTTGACGGCAAATCCCTAAGCAGATAAAGTAAAATAAAGGATTAAATTAAACTCAAGTTCCAAATTCAATAAATCAGCGCCTCCATGATCAGGCCATAAATTTCAGCTTGATCTGATTGTTACCACGCACCATCGCTCACTTTCATAGAGGAGAACATGTCTCCTCAAGTTGAAGATAAAAATACACACAAGTCGTTTCTGAACTGTTGGTGTATGTTTTTTTTTATTTTTTTTTGTTTTGTTTGCTAAATACTTCCTGGACCAGTCTGCTACGGGACGCACAGATGAAACTGATATTAATCTTCTCATCTCTCTCCTGGCATTGCAAACAAAAATAAAGAATATTCCCGTAAGAATAAAAAAAAAACGAAAAAAAGAGAGAGAGAGAGGGAGAGAGAGTGAGATATGACTTTATCTTACAGTGTAATGTTTGTTTTCTGACGTTGGGCGCAGTAGGATCACTGGAAACGTCCCCCTAATGCAGGAGCAGCCGGTGTGAGGTGGGCCCTTCAACGCACTGATCCTCTTCAGCTCTGGTTAATTTAACAGAATCACTAAACGCCTTTCTCACACACACACACACATTGTCACACACAGTCGTGCAGCCGTGGCTCTTCTCACACCATATATTTAGATATGTAATCCTGTGGGAAGCTCGCCGTGAATGGCTCGGCTCAAAGACCCCCGGTTGTGTGTACAATAAGGGAGACTTATTTAAACAAGGCTGGCACTGAGAGCCCAGCGGTGGTAGGGGGTGAGGGGATTTATTTGGAGAGCAGCAGGACCCTGGCTAAACTTTGATCAGCACTCGTGCTCTGCCTCCCCCCCTTTTCTCTCTCTTTCTCCCAACTACAGACTGGCCAATGAACACTGTCGCCCATAGGGGGGTGACCCTGGTATCCTGGCGACTGGGCCAAACCTGACTCCAGCTCCCAGTTGTGTGCTGGCATAGGGCGGGGAGGGGCCCTCTCTCTTATTCTCATTACTCTTTCATTATTTCATTTACCATGAAACACCTCCACATGCACATGGACAATGAATATTTTCCTGTTCTACTAAATGGAGGGTGTAGTATTTGGAAAAATAAGACACAGGCTGCTTAGCATGGGGCGCAGATTCATTTAATTTAATCACAGCAAGAAGGTTTTGGGTTCTAATCCATGGGCTGACTGGTTCCTTTCTGTGTGGAGTTTGTGGGTTCTCTCCAGGTACTCCAGCTTCCTCCCACCGCCCAAAGACATGCTGGTTAGGTTCATTGGTGACTCTAAATTGTGACCTGTCCAGGGTGTACCCCGCCTCTCGCCCGACGACAGCTGGGATAGGCCCCAGCCCCTCCGTGACCCTCCACAGGACAAGCGGTTACGGAAACTGAAGAAGACAGATTATTTCTTTAGCAGTCAGTGATCATTCCCTGAAATGTGCATCTTATCTTAATTCACCCTGACAAATTGTGTATCTTTGGAAACTTCGGGACGTCCATTAGACATTTAAACAGTCATTACAAACAACATGAGTTTGTGATGACGGACTCCTCTTGAAGATGTGGACAGAGCCTATACTTGAGCCTTCTCTTAAAAAAAAAAAAAAAAAAAAAAATGCAGGCGCCTCTTTAATTTGAGTAAAGCCAGTCTGTTCATGATGCACAGGCCATTTCTCAGCGACAGACCACAATGTCATCCACATTGACATTGCATGCAACGACACATTCCTGCTAGATTGCTTTGAATGAATGCATCACTACCGGAGCTATGTTGACTCTTTAATGAATATTACTCAAACTGTGTTTCCTGGACTTTATATATTTTCGTTTTTCCACCGGTACCAATGCAGCCAACTGCATCCTTTTCCTTTTTTCTTGAACAAAAGGTTGTTTTAAGTCTGAATCCACACCAATGCACCAGTATGCATCAAAAAAAGTCTTTGTCAGATCAAAATTCTTGTCGTCATCAGCTATCACCTTTGATTCAACACAAATGTCCTCTTCTCAAGAAATACAGATAAATTTGTGGAGAGGAAATACAGGACATGCAATCAGGCAAAGCAGGATTAGCAATTTAACGTACATTCATAAAAAAAATGAACAGAAAGCTTTGCAGGATGATCCAAACAAACAAAAGAAAGACAAAGCTCAAGAAACCAGGAGCTGAAGGAGGGTACGTCAACAGGTGGGACACAAAACTCCAAAGAAGAAGCTTAGGAAATAAGAATTGTAAACAAACAGGTTCACAGAAAATATTCAAATCTCATGAACAGATATTAACGTGCCACCTACTCGGTCATACATCATCTGTAGAAAAGTTCTAATTAAATTCAGAAACTGCTCCAGTGGACTTCCAATGGAAAGGTGAGATGCAGGTTTATCGTAGAGCATCCGCTGGATATCCATTTAATAAGTGGCAGATATAGGTGCTTGTGGAACATTTAACTTCAACCTCCAGAACAAGGGCAGCCCTGACCTGACCATTCTGGCTCCACTGCCTCAGCATTGCCCCCCAACCCACCCCCTTGCCTCGGCCCTTTCGGACCCTCCCGCCGGCCGTCATCTTCCCACACCTATTCAATATCTGATACGCATGCTGAAAGGCCCAGCCAAAATACAATTACATTCCTTCATAAGGACGTAAGCGGTGGGAGACCGGGGTGAAGGGGCTGCATGCCGATCTCCAACATTAACCCAGGTCATTAGGTGACTCTGCCTCTCGGTAGGCATCGGGAAACTTTTTTTTTTGCGCTGAAAGTGGCCGTTTAGGTTCTCTCATTAATTATACATCTGAATGTGGCCATGCTGAAAAAACTTAATTGCTCATGCACATCTTGATCTTGCCACGTAAGACCTCAGGAGGAATTAAAGAGTAATCACCGGTGCATCCCGCCATCATCAACCTTAACGTCCCACAGAGAGAAGCTCCTCCCGCTCAGGAGAAGCTCCTCTTAACCTCGCTGAATTAAGCCTTTGTGCAAACTTGACCTTGCAAGGTTCTTACTCCGGTAATGACACCCCCGCGCCCGCCACCCCCCTTCCCGTCTTTTGGCTGCGGGGCGAACCTGGAGGGCGAGCTTAGTCAGAACGATGCTTGCAAAGAGAGTGTGCGGTTAGCAGAGACACTTCACATGCTGGAATTCTCCTGCTAAAGAGAAAGAGGAACAGAGGACGGAGGTCAGGGGGTCATAGCACTCTGCGAGCTCCTAGAGCTGCAGCAACAGAGATGAAAGTTAGCCCAAATAATCCTGTAAAGTGCTCAGACGGAGCAGAAATTCCCCCGAGGGGGAGGGGGGGGGAGGTGAAGGTGGGGGTCCGGGCTGACCTCCACCCCTCTACTCTTTTGTACCCAGCCCAGATAGCTACACACACTTGAGTTCACATCCATTAGGCAAATTATCAATTAGAGGACTAGTAACCAGCTAGTGTTTGCAGAGATTGGAGCTGATGAGAGGGGTGGAAGGGTTGGGGGGGGGGGGGTACTTTGACATCGTCAGACTGGAAGGCTTGTCACCGGCGAGAGAGTGCCGAGTGACTAGTTTTGGCATGCGGCGTTTCATCCGCCCCCTCTTTCTTTCGGCCATTCCCACCGTCGCAGTCAACACAGTAAGATAAACACTCTCAGACGTATATAAAACAAAAAAAAAAAAAAAAAAAGAGACCAACCTAAGAGGCTAATGGAGCTAAAAGCAACCCAATGAAAAGGAACACCGAGGTAATAAATGTCATGCTTTAACGAGTCGAACAAACAAAGACTCTAGGGCGGTTCGGTCGTGTTTACTCGCGAGTACTTAAAGGACACGGAGGAGAACCGTGGCGCAACGCAGAGTTCCTTGAGAAACTCCTCGTAAAACTTCCCTTAAAGGTTAAATTTGGGGATAAGTGTTTTCATTTTTTATTTTTTTTCCCCCTTCTCTCCAGCGTAAGTTTTCCCAGGCAGTGACATGAGTGGTGTTTGGATGATTGTAGCCTGCTACTTCCCCTTTTACATAAATCATCCCTTCGGACGTTGAGTGTCAATACCGTCGGCCACTAAGGTCACACAGAACCTTCAACGGCATTTTAAGCAAGAATAAGCTTCTTTGCTCTTCCAGAAGATGCATTCAGTAAGTTGTGACTCACATCATGCATGCCATCTCCTTCCTCTTTGTGCAGCCTGCGCCCCGTTCATCTGGGCCAAGTCCCTTTACACAAAAGCCGTTTCAAACCCGACGTGGCCTTCGACCCCAGCAGCACGTCCGTAGCCCAAACAAGTCACCTCTGTCGCAGGCTGCCTGGTTTTAATTACGAGCTCGGACACAGATCAGGTTTGATGTGGATGGGTGGTTGAGAGGTACAGAAAAAAGAGGGGGGGAAGAAGGAGGAGGAGGAGGAGAAGGGAAGCCAGGGGGGAAAGGGGTTTGAAACGTAGCTGTTGGAGCCGGGACGTCCTGCCCGTTTGATGTGTGCTTGCCAGGCGGGCTCTGTCACTCAGTCCGAGTCAGGCCTCGACTTCAAAGAGAGGAGCTCATCTCTCTCCTGCAGTGGTCCTCTCCTAGCCGGGACCACCAGGAAGGAAAATACAGAGCGAGGAAAGAGGAAAAGATGGAATCCCAGATTGGACGATGCGGGACAAGGACGGGACTATACTCAAAAGTCATGAAAAGAAAATAAAACTTGAAATTGGGACGAAGTAGGGATTATGGAAACCTGGCAGGATGACACGCTGACTTCATCTGACAGCACGTGTCACAGTCGGACCCTGATGGGACCCGGTCCATCCCGTTATGAGACCGAGGCGGTGCAAGCATCGAGCTCCTGAGCACCGGTGTGTTCACACACACTACACCTCAGTGTCCATTATAATGACTTTCCATTCTGAATCTCTCTCTGACGTGGAGAGCCTTGGTATTTCAGTCTCCCGCAGCTTCCTTCCCCTTCATGGTGAAGACAGGCTTTGTGTGTCCCGCTGAAGAGGATTTTCCAGAGGAAAAAAAAAAAAAAAAAAAAAGAAAAAAGGGAAAATGAGGCTCTCGCTGTGAAGAATCAACTTTTGCAAAGACATGCTACTGATTTTATGAGTCTAATCCCAGGATGCAAATGAATATACACTTAGCGTTGGAACATTTGACTTGACATGAGGCTGGTTGGACCTCTGATCATATTGAACATGAGCGTAATTTCAAGTATTAGTCACTGCACACCACTTAGACCAAGGAGAGCACTGGGAACGATCCACTTCACGATACCTGAGGCCTTCAGAGCTCCACTTAAAACATGCTTTTATCAGAGAGTCTTTCTTGGTTTCTACAGGAAACAAACAAAACATAAATTACGTTTTCAGTCTTTAGGAGATGGGACATTCTTTTTATGACTCACATCTGTACACCGACTCATTCATGCAAGTATCCAAGCAGCCAAATCATGCAGCAGCAGTGCAAGGATTAAAATCCTGCAGATACAATTCAGGATCTAAGAATGAAGCAGAAGACCACGTTGGTTTCTACTCCTCCGTCAGCCCTGAACAAAAATCTGGAGGCTGCTGTGTGCCCATACTGACCCAAAAATGAACCAGTGAACACTGGAAATGCATAGCCTGCAGATGCATAGCCATAGGCTGCAGACAGAACAGAACAGACTGAAGCTATAGACCCAATATAAGGACTATTTTCTTGACACATCTTGTCACTATTGTTGTACAACGAGCAGCACAGGTTAGCATCTTCTAACTTCTACTTCCAGTGGTCCTTTGGATGTGGAAGAATGGGAGATTGGCAGCATGGATGCACGGCTGGGATCAAAATATAAACTGTCTGGAGGAGCTTGACTAGACCCAAACTCCCAGAGCAACCTCCAAGGCGATGGATGCAAGAGACACTTTAATAATTTTAATTTAATATGGAGGGGAACCTCCTGGAGACACAAAGGAAGCAAGTGGAACAGAAGAGAAGGGAGAAGATAAACTTAAGAAGCAGCTAGATTTAGCATAAACCTTAACCAACCAGCATACACCAATCAGGCATAACATTATGACCACCTTCTTAATATTGTGCAGGTCTCCCTTGTGGTGACAGAGAACGGACATGGGCCTTCTGAGGGTGTCCTGTGGTGTCTGGCAACAGGATGTTGTTAGTGGGGGGGTATTTGAGGGGATGGCTGCTGCCATCAAGGAGTGTCATTGCTATGGGGTGGGGGTGCCTGGTCTGGTCTAGGTGGGTGCTACATGTCTAAGTAACATCCACACCAATGAATGCCAGGTCCAAAAGTTTCCCAGCAGAACACTGAATTGTCACAAGATGGTTTAAATGTTATTCACTTCTCCTGTCAGTGGTCATAATGTTGTGGCTGATTGGTGTACATATGTAGAAGTGAACAAGATAGATGGACCAAGTATTAACTTTAAAATCAGCGCATCAGAGCTGACCCAGCACAGATCTGTTTTCTCAGAGATAAGTTAAAGAGCGTCCCGTGAGCGTCGAACCAAAGCGGCTGAAATCACAACAAGGCCGTGATGTCTTCTCTTCCGAGACGGAAACTCAGCACCAGCCAGCCGGGGCACAGCTACACCCCTCTTTTTTTTTTTTTTTCTACAACAAACTACCCACACAATGGGCACTTTCTTCGGATGAAAGGACAGGCGGGGTCGGGTGGCGGCGGCGTCGAGGGAGGGTGGGTTTAAGGGGCTGAGCGGGACAAGGGGATGACAGTGCTGCTCCCGAGTGTGTGTCATTTTTTTTTGGGAGTTGGGCGGGAGGGCACCTCTGGGGGGGAGGAGTGGAGGGGGACAGAGCGCAGGCCTGTGTGTCTGACACTTTGAATGCAGATTATGTTACACTGTACACAGCTCCCCCAGAGTTCAGACGGAGCGGGTCATTTATTTTGTGGATATTATGAATGTTGGGTTTGTTTTCGGGGCCCGAGCAGAACGAGGATGTTTTCGCTTATTTCTCTACACACTCGAGACGAGAAGGAGGGAGGTGGGATTTTGTTTTGTTTAGTTTTTTTTAAATCTTGCTCATATGGAAACCATGGGATTAATCACTGTGTAATATAAAGCCCCTCCGCAGTGTAAAAGTATTTACACTAGCGGCAAGAAGAAAAGTTGCAGAAAACTGGTCGGGGTCCCCTTTGAAAGTAATGATCATAACTTAAACCCAGGATAAACTAGTTATGTGTACACAGTTAAAGCATGATGTACACAATCTGGAAATTATAGAAGGGTTAAAAGCTTTTTCTCCGCCGGCTAAAGGACCCGGAGGTCAGCAATAATAACCCAAAGCAGACTTGGGCTGATGAGGGAAGAAGATAAAACCCCTCACATGGCAAAAGCAAAGCCCGGGCCAAGACAACACCAACCTTTTCTCCCTCTCTCTCTCTCTCACTGCTCAACAATGTCTGCATTCATGTATTTTCTTTTTTTTTTTTTTTTTAAAGCAACATATGAGCAAGGAAAGACATTCCACGCGGAGAAAGCATTTTTTCCGCAAGAGGCATCGCAGAAGAATCAAAAGCAGGGATTTATCGCCGAGATACGGTCGCATACCTCAACGTCTCCGTGTGTGTGTGTGTTGTTTTAAAAAGTGCAGGCGGCGAGGGAGGCCGAGAGGCGTCTATGTTGGTTTTGCGCCGATGGTGCATATTAAATATTTTTAGAGTGACTGCTCAGATTTAGAGGGCGAACGGAGGGGTTTGATCACTTTAGTGCGAGCGACTATTTTAATAAACCGGGCAAACACGACCGGGGGACAAGCCGGCCTTTGTGTGGAAACGTGGCGGTTGTGCAGAAAAAAAAAAAAAAAAAAACACATTTAATAATAACTCCTACGACAGGCTGAGAGGGGAAATGTGTGCGAGCATTTTTTTTTGGGTGTGTGTGGGAAAGTTATGTCCTCAAAATGCTCACTGTGTTTTTCTTACTCTAATCCTTAACATTTGCCTACACTGCAATTTTTTTTTTGCCTTTAGTATTATAATCCCATTTTCCACCTCAGTGTGACTTCCTCTTATTCTTAATTAAACTGGCCCTGGGTCTAGGTCTGGGTCTGGGTCTGGTTGGGGGGTGAGGGGGTGGTTGCAGAATTAGCAAATATCACTGTTAACGCCAACAGAAGCAATGGCTGCCGTTACAACCGCACATTGTCGGGACGCCTTCTCAACAAGTCCCGTCCCGCTTCAAAGAGACGCACTCTGGGGTTGTCGTCTACGTCTTCTCTGTATGTTCATAACTTGACCTTTGAGTTCCCGACTGTTTTTGCCTTTTAATCACAGGTAGGAATTTGAAAAGGTCACCGCTCCCCGTACGTGATGGATGCCTCGCAACTAATAAAACAGTGAAAGCTCAACAACCCCTACGAGGTGCAGGGCTGAGGGAAACCAGTGTGTGCATGAGCTTAAAGGTTTGTATTATTGTTTTTTGTGGCATGAAGTGTCTCATCGTAGGTTGGCGAGTTTAAAAAGTTGAACTGTCCACAAACGTTCGGCGTACTTGCCTTTGTTTGTGACCCTGACCTCCCTTTGGAGGCCCCAATCCCATCTCCTTCTGACACCTAGAGAAAGGCCTTATTAAAAATCTGCACTGGGAGGGCTTGTAGAGACCCCCACCAGCTACCCCCTCTCCTTCAAGACAAGGCCAGCTGACTCCATCACTCAGGAACACGACTTTCAGAGGGAGGTGCATAAAGAGGGAGATGGAGTGTCAGCCGTACAAGCCCATATTGAAACTGGGACCCCCGTCTGGAGGCAGCGGACAGACACGCTCAGCGGGATGATCACCCAGGGCCCCAAAAAGTCCCACAGCAGACTGGAAGTGGTGGAGCAAGGAGGGAGAGGGGGGGAGGGGGCCAAGGGTCAAAGATCATCAGGACCTCCGAGTATGAGGGAGAACCAGGAGAGTTAGTATAGTAAGGAGACACTTGGGCAAAATAAATCAAAAAATATGTTTTGGAGAACTATTTTAAGATCCTACAGACAGATATGTGAAGAAATTAAATATT
This sequence comes from Chelon labrosus, assembly GCF_963514085.1. Taxonomy (NCBI): domain Eukaryota; kingdom Metazoa; phylum Chordata; class Actinopteri; order Mugiliformes; family Mugilidae; genus Chelon; species Chelon labrosus. Next base: position 4,607,629 of record NC_140351.1, on the reverse strand, counting down.
TGAATTATTTTGGGTCCTGTGGGTGGAGGGGAGGGGCCTCTGTGGATCATCCCACAGATACTTGATCAGTTTGGGATCTAGTGAATTTGGAGGCCAGGTCAACACCTTGTTCCTGAGTTGTTCCTAAAGTGTTTTTGTGGCTGCATCCTGCTGGGGATGGCAGCTGCCATCAAGGAGTGTCATTGCTATGGGGCGGGGGTGTCTGGTCTGGTCTAGGTGGGTGCTACATGTCTAAGTAACATCCACAATAATGAATGCCAGGTCCAAAAGTTTCCCAGCAGAACACTGAATTTGCCACAAGATGGTTAAGGTTATTTACTTCTCGCATCGGTGGTCATAATGTTGTGGCTGATCAGTGGAGTCATCTTTTTAAACTCGTTCAGGGACACTAAGTTTTGAAGTTTCAGATCAGACTTAAGGTTGTTCCATGCAGCAGGAGCAGAAAACCTAAAAGCTGTCTAGGAACCTTAGGAACAACAACTTGCAGTATATCCTCAGAGCGGAGATCGTATTTCTTCACATTTCAGGCTTAAAAGAAGATAAATACGCAGGAATTACACCAAGAATGGATTTGTAAATAAAACCCAATGACTAAGGTACATAAAGCAGCTCAGTTCACTTTTGAATGTAACATAAAAGGGTGAGTAAATGATCCACAGTTTGTGATGGATCTCAGAGCCCCATGATTCACCCCACCCAGCAGGAAGACAGTAAGCAGAGGCATTCATGTACAACACATCACCTTAATCAAATTACTGGTGAAATGGTAGACTAAAAACAACAAGACTTGTTTTCGTCATAAAATCTTCATGTTTTTTTGTGAAATATTGGGCATGTACCTTAAAAGATAAATTAAAACCCCAGGTATTTAAAAGTGGAAACCAGCTCAATGTGGGGGACCACTGAGTACAAGTTGCAGTTGACAAAGCTGTTCTTGACCTCCATCAAATGCAAACTAAAGTTAAGCAAAAGCCTTAGCAGGAGGTTGGTGTAAAGCAAATAAACAACAGCATCGTCAGCGTAGAAATGGAAAGTTGGGTCTGGAATATTCTGTCAGAGAAATCTCTTAACTGAAGACTTGATGAAACGTCTACAAGTCCAGCTGCTTTTTATTTTAGCTTTGTTTTTTTGGATCCATCATGACTGAAGGTAGGACGGTTCCCTAATCTTAAGAGCTGTCAACATAAGGTAGAGTCATATTTTATTTCAAGGAAGGGAGACACTAAGATACTGAATTATGCATGCATCTGTCAATATTTTCCTCCAGCATAAAGTAGATTTCTGTAAAGAGTCATTCAGGTGCATGGTATGCATCTTTGGGTGGTGCAGACTTGAAACCCACATGTCTTCAGTTTTTCCACAAAGAATATTTGTCAATGAAATTTAAAATTGTATTGTTGCTTATCCCAGAGAGTCTATAACCACATAGTGTAATTATCAGGAAAGGTTTAGCCACATCAATGTCCACTACATCAAAACAGCATGTTGTTTTCTGTTAGCCTTTCATTTCTGAATGAATTGTCCTTAGCATTTGCACCTTTTCCAAGTGCATCAGTGCCGAGGTAATGGTTTCATGATTAAAAGACTTATTTTCTGTAGTGAAGGTTGTCACAGTGTGCAGCGAGGAGGAAAGACCCGAACGCGGGACAATGCACAAGAAGAAACTAAGGATTGTATGAAACAATTTAGGGAACTGAAGGGAACAGAAAGCACACATCAGAGGGAGGCAGGCAGGATAATTCAATAAAGCAAAAGCAAGAGAAGACTCAGAAAACAAAGAACCATAAGGGAATGAAGAGAAACACAAAGGAACAAATGAAAGAACAGAACAACGGAGAGACAAGCAGATTACACAAGAATAGACCGTTAGATTGAGGACAAAGAGAAAGGAAGGACAAGGAAGGACTATATATATACTCACTGAGACTAATGAGGCACAGGTGAGAACAATGAGGACGGAGCACACAAGGAGAAACCAATCAAACAATCAATGGAGACATGAAACACCAAGGAAGAAAATGTTAAAAACAGAAAAAAGTAATGCAAAGAAAACCAAACAGGATCACAGTAAATGTTCAAAAGTCAAGACCAAGACAGAGTCTCTGCTGACCTTCCAAAGAAAACACACTATAAAAATGCATCAAACTATAAAATCAATCGAATATTGGTTGTAAACCCAGAGAGAAAAATGAAAGAAACGTTGAGCCGTGGAGGAGCTCACTGTGCCGTGTAACACAACTCCACTCTTTTGGTTTAATATTGTCAGAACGGGTCTAGAGTATCTGCACGGTGTGTAGCAGCTGACGACTGCTGTATATATATATATGTGTGTGTGTGTGTGTGTGTGTCTGCACATGTGATTCTCCTCAAGAAGCATAAAATCAACCCTGATCTGCACTCGCAGGTCTCGACACACTCTGAGACACAGATACAGACTGTAACCAAGCAGCCGTCTCAAGGTTTCAGCCTTTTTCACTTTTTCGTTTTATGTGCAAAACAGGTCAAACTGTTAGGAGAGCGTGAACTTATCAGCTGTCAGCAAACAGAAACTGGAGGTGTAAATCCAGGGAGCTGCTGCTACTGCTGCCGTTTTATTCCTTGTCAACAGGAAAACCAAACCAATGAGCCCATTTGTTGCACGGTTTACAGGAAAACTCCAATTCTTAAAAAAATTCTTCATTAGTTCTAAAAGAGATGAAGCTGAAAGATGCACGGCATACAGTACACCAGTACATGTGTGCATGCCTGTCGTTTTCTGTTTACACTTGCTTGTGACTTTGCAGGACACAGTTTGCATGGAAGTAAACCCAAACTGCTTTGACTACAGTCTGAGTGGTTTATCCAGTGTGCATTGTTGCCCTTGTGCACACGTTTTCACATGCATGCACTGAAGTTTGGCGTCAACACAGTACTCCAGCTCTAATTGGTTCACCTGACACCAGACTGCTCTTCAAGGCTCTTGGCGGATAGTTTGAACATGCCACAGATCCTCTGATGATTCAGCCTGTCTTCTGGTTCTTCATTCAATCTCTGGTTTATCATGTTAGATGGTATAATTGGCTGTTTTTGACTACTTTTGGTTTTACCTTTATATTTCATCTTTAAAACAGTTTACCTTGCCTTGTGTGGTGTCATTCCTTTCAGCACAACCTCACATGTGTGACTTTACAGTTATTTTTTTTTTTTTATTTGACATACTGAATTAACACACTGGACCTAAAACCACACTAAAAACATAAAATCCAAGTAGGAAAAAGTTAGATTTTTCACTGTGAAAACCACAAACATGTTTAACGAACCATTTTTATAACTTGGAGTGCAAATCTAAACTGTAAATTTCAAAAGCTCGTGTAAAAATTTAGCAAACAAGGACGTTATTTACGACTGTTTACATTAAAATGCATGTACAACTATTTGCAAAACTATCACAATAAGTAATGTCCCAAGGTCACAAATCTAAAAACTCGCTTCTCTTTTTCTCTTTCGTCGTCACTCACACAACATTTCCTTCTTCCTTAGCCACGATTACCATATAATTTTCTGATTGGTTGATGTGATGCATTTTTCCACCATTTGTTTATTGCTTTCAAGCACTTTAGAGCGCCGACTAGCACTCTCCGCTTGCTAGCATTGTACTTTTCTTTGTTTCTTCCTGCACCAAACGTGAAGACAATATTCAGGAAAAAGCTAATTACCGTAAATTATTTATAATAAGTCTAGTTATACTTGGTCTATCAACACAATTTTAAAACTGGTGTATAGTTTGAAGTGTATAGTTCGACTCCAGAGGGTTATGGTTTTTAAAGTTCATGCATTCATTCATTGAGCTGGACCAGAATTTTTATACAGATTTTATAAAGTTATGCATAGTAATGATTGTGCCCTCACGGGCTGCGTCACCCACCTGCCTCAGCTCCACTCATGCGCCCGATCTCTTTCACAATTTCACGATTAGCTAGGAGTTAGCTTCACCTGCATTGAGCTTCAAACCCACTCTCGCCTCTAATGACGAAAAGTAAATCCATCTTTATGTAAAGTACGTTCAAGGATCAGGACCTAAAATGTGTGTCAACAGTTGTCGACAATTTAGGCAGAACTCCAAATTTTAATCTACAACAAGAAATGCAAGAAATACTCGCACCATCTTCAATGCCATATAAACCCATAGGAGCAATCTTGCACGAAGCATTGTTTGCTGGTTCTTCCTTCCTGATGACATTATGCAGCTTGGGAAAGACAGAGTCATCACAAGAATTTATATTTGTTTCGTAAAAATATTGCATAGACTGAACCTGGTACACGTTTTTTTGCAGGTTTGTATTCTCATGTAGACGTTCCTCCAACGTCTTCAGCTCCAACAGACTTTTCTTGTGTGTCTGGGGTCTGAAGCTCGTATCAGAGTGATTCTAAAATGCTTGTTTATTAAAGTGACAAGCCCACAACTATGCTAACTTTATTTATCTCCGTCCTATACTTATCCCATCCTCTACGCGGTCACTTCTTGTGCAATCGCCAAAACATCAACACTTTAAAATATCCTTGCCTCCGGCTCGCTGAATCAGCAGTGTCGGCGATGTCCCGCAAACAAAGAGACTTTATCTTCAAAAAAAAAAAAAAGCAGCCCACTCCTTGGGTTTAAACATGTCTCCCAAGAGCACAAACTTGTTTCCTCCTCAGTGTTAATAAAATCCATTACCGGGGCCAAACATCCTCCTCAAATCGCACTCACACACCCAAACTGCACACAGTCTGGAGCTTTAGCGCCTGAAAGAAAACAGGAAGCGAGGGGACTCTGGGACGGAGTGAGATGACTCTCTTGTCTGTGGACGGTGTTTGGGTTGGACGTCTGGGCTTCTCTAAAATAAGATCCTCCACACACCGAGCGAAGACCTGATTCCGCAGAATATCACCGGCGTAGAGGCGTCCAGAAATAAAACACAATGGCTAGCCTTGGGGATGTGAGTGAGTCAGTTGAGTTCCTGGCTGCCATGTTTTTAATGCCCCCCCTTCCCTCTTCCCCTCCTCCCTGTTTCCTCACAAGGGGCAGCTTGACTTGTTTCTGTGTATCCCCAAGACTCAAGCCTCATGAATCTGACCTTTTTCTTTTTTTGTCCCCTGCCAATCTCACTGCTTCCTCTGCGCGATGCATAAACCAGCCTTTATGAAAGGAACCTCCGCTGCGCTATTGGCATTGACAGTGGTTGAATAATGGCGTACACAAGGCCGCGGTTTCCGCCTCTAGCTATGGAGATCAAACGCGACATTAATTCTGTGTTTTTTCCCCCCTCGTCTCCAGCCTTCACAGCTGATTTTTATCACTTCGGCGAGGACCACTCCGTGTCCGCCCTGACCTCCACGTCCCGTCCAAGTCGTGTATGTTGTGTTGAATCTCGTGCCCAGGATGTGTTGAACAGGGACTGCATTGACAAAAACAAACCCCTCCAGGGATAGACATGAACTAGTGCACGGAGCTGGCTGGGTGGATTTGCCAGCTGCAGTTGGTGCGGCATTAAAACTGTTGCTTAAAGGAAAAACTAAAAAGTTAGTAATGTGGGAATGTGCCACCGACAGGAGCGTGAGAATCCAAATCTGTCCAGAAGCAAAAAGTGTTACAGGAAAACAGCGGTTTTCTAGTTAACAATCTGGGTTTTATTTCCATGGCTCTTCCCATTGTTTCTATTGGTTATTATAGTATTGTGTTCAGTAAAGCAATGGCTGCGATGTGGGAACACAGTGACATTGCTGAGAACAGGTCAGCGGCAACATGCATTTAGCTTTATTCAGTTTCACAGCCTCAAGGTTTTAGTTGAAGCTGATGATTCAAACTGTATGAAAAAGAAATATCACATGTTGTCTTCTATTTAAACTGGCACTGTTTACCTCAACAACAACGAGCACGTTGGAGGAAAATTGCTAAATAATTGTATGTTAAGGCTCATTTAAAGTACTGTGGGATGTAGACGCCATAACCTACGTACGTAGCCTACGTTGGTGCGAACCATTTATACTTGTGCCTTGTCAGTCTGGCTCACTCTGTAACAACTACACCCAAACACTTATTTTTGCCAGTCTGGCTAATTTTTATTTCTACTTCCTACTTCACTTTCAATTTTGGCAACTGAATCTTTTCGCCGAAGACGAGTCATACAAATGTTTGTATCTCTGAACCTCCTCAGTTAACCTTTCCTCGATGTGTTCCATCTTTATTGATCCAAAACACTTTGAAAACTGTGGAGATGGAGAAGCAGCTGGAAATCCTAAAGCAGAAACACACTACTACCAAGCGGACCAATCACAGCCCCTGATGACCTGTGCAGAGTAAACCCTGCCTGTCACTCAATGACACCTGCAACCCTCTACAAAAAGGGTGCCCACACTTTTTCAGCTTGCAAACTTTCCCCTTACGAGACAATACAATTCAATTTATTCCTCCTCCCATTCTGCATGGAAGTGATAAGATTTTGGTTTCTTTTTTTATACCTCTTCTTTAGTCGATATAAATTTGAAGGCTAACTACTTTGCTTGCTAGAGTTTTGCAGCAGCTGACCGTGCAGACTGGCCACCCGTCAATCACTCATTGTACTGTACGGACCAATCACAGCTCTTGCGGTCGCCGTCACTGTGACACATAATTACATTTCTGGGGAGGTGCATGCAAGAATTGTAATTGGTCCGCTTGGTAGTAGCGTATTTCCGCTTTAGTGTTTCCGGCTGCTTCTCTATCTCTGCAATTTTCGGAGATATAAACACTTGTACGACTCGCCTTCAGCAAAGTTTTGCCGAAAAGTTTCAGTCGCCATTGTTGAAAGTGAAGCAGGAAGTAGAAACAAAAATTAACCCAATTGGCAAAAAAGACACAGTGCCAACTAGTGTTTGGGTGGAGTTGTTATAGACTGATGAGCGCACAAGTATAAATGGCTCCCACTGGTGTAGGCTACGTACGTAGGTTACGGCGTCCACGTCCTGCAGAGGCTTTAGAGTCAGCGTAAGGTCTGGGCTAACACCGTAGCTACGTTGCCAAATTGACGCAGAAGTATATACTTTGGTTTTGACACAATACCTGCAAATTTCCCATCAGCCTCGGCTTTATTTTGTGTTTTGTTCTAACTGAGTCACAAACCAACCTTAGTTAATGCACCTGTCACATCCCCAAAGCCCAATTGTGCAAAGCCACAGATTGTGCATTAGTAGTACTGCATTTAGTAAAAATAATAATGTTAGAGAGGTAATTGCAAATGCTAAAACAATGTTAAGCGCTGAAAAAGTGATTAAAAACAAGATTAATAACGCTGAAATATTTGCTGCATCTGGTGGAGAGATTGAATGACGTTCTTGGTTTTTCTTGGGAAAACACACAAAATAAATCTATCTAGCAGCCTCACATAGAGCCCGGTTGTTTGCACGTATAAAAAGAGACAAACAGCTCAGTGTGTATTCACGTCTGGTGTATGTGCATTTATACATGAATGGAAGACAGACGCCTCTGTTAAAGCCCGTTATGACTTTCCTCACGCCTTAAGAAAAGGCCAGAGAGCAGCATTGTTAGGAGGTCACGACCCCGGCGCAGGAAAAGACACAGTGGTGAATGTGGCACAGTGTTAGCTAGCGCCCCGAAAGAAGGAGGAGGGATGACGGCTGGTGAGGAGGAGAAAGAAAGAAAGAAAGGAGGAGATGGAAGACCGGGGAATATCTGCGGTCTCACTGAGCTGAATGCCAAACCTTACTCCGGATACCAACTGCCCAGGATGCCGTGTTCCCTCCCTCACTCTCACTTTTTCTACTTCTTTTTTCTGAATAAACAGACGTATGGAAAAAAACGGGAAGCATTAATTAAAAACATCCACATGCAGGTGGGCGAGAGGTCAGCCAAAGTTTGGAAAACATGGACGTAGAGGCCAGGTCTCTAATGAACCCGGGCCTTCATGTTTGTGCCGTTGCAGCCTGGACTCATCCGCGCTCATAAACTTCACGGCGGGGAGTCTGATTTGAGTTCCTCATATCGTGTAATTGCTTCACGTGTTCGTCATTTCCTCCTGGAAAGTTGTTATTCAGCAGGACCAACAAAGCCTGGAAAAACAATCCTCTTATTTTTTTTCCTCTCTTAGTCATGGAAGAAGCAGAGGAGGACGAAGGATGAACCCGTATTCTGATGATGTGATTGTTGAAAGGCTTCGGCGGTCTCCCTGCTGTGTGACTGAGGCCCAGACGTGTAATCAAGGGAGATCTGAGGAGCTGTGGTTCAGCCGGGCAGGCCCACGGGACAGCGACCGAGGCGCTGCCAGGGGAGAGGAGCTTTTTCGTCAAGACGCTGTGTCCAGACATTCAAACTTTACTTGTCTTCATTCATTCATTTTTATTTGGCACATAAAATACTATAAAAACACAACAACAGTAACAATACCCAATTAAAGAAAGAAAAGGCATGAAGGCATGCCAGGGAAACCTCAGAAACCCTCAAGGGGCTTGAATAGGAGGGTTCCCCAGAAGAACATTTGAACTTTAACTAAAGAAAAGCAATCAAGACAATCTTCCCAGGTGTTGGAGATGCTTGAAAACCTTTTTCTGCATTTGTGTGTGATCATGCTACAGTATGTTCAAGTGCAACACATGCAAGGAGATTCTGTTTTCTTACCTGCTGGCCTTTTTGAATGAAGCTTGCATGTTCTCCTTGCACGTACTTTGGCTTTTCTTCAGGTTTTCCTTCTTCCTCCTTCCACGGTCCAGTGATACGCTTGTTAGGTGGTACCTGGTGAATCTTAACTGGTGTGCATGTGAGGATGAATAGTTAGTTGTCTCTTTGTCTTAAGGCTCATTTAACCTACGTATGTAGCCTACGCTGGTGCGAGCCACTTATACTTGTGCGCTCGTCAGTCTGGCTCGCTCTGTAACAACTCCACCCAAACACTAGTCGGCGCTGCGTCTTTTTTGCCAGTCGGGTTAATTTTTGTTTCTACTTCCTGCTTCAATTTCAACAACGGCGACTGAAACGTTCGCTGAAATTTTGCCAAAGACGAGTCGTACAAATGTCTGCACCTCCGAACCTCCTCAGTTAACCTTTCCTCGATGTGTTCCACCTTTATTGATCCAAAACAATCAGTTTGAAACTTGCAGAGATAGAGAAGCAGCCGGAAATACTAAAGTGGAAACACGCTACTACCAAGCAGACCAATCACAGCCCCTGGTGACCTGTGCAGAGTGAACTCCACCCAATGACACCTGCAACTCTCTATGAAAGGGGTGGCTTGCAAACTTTACCTTTACGACACAATACAGTTCAATACATTCCTCCTCCCATTCTGCATGGAAGCGGTTATTTTCTTTTTTATACCCCTTCTTTAGTCGATATAAATTTGGAGGCTCACTACTTAGCTTGCTAGAGCTTTGCAGCAGCTGACCTGCCCAGACTGGCCGCCCGTCAATCCGTCATTGTATTGTACGTAAACTAAATGCCATGGTGAGGATAGATGACAGAGTAACATCTAATCTACCCACGCTACCTTTGCAATCTACCGGTCGATCGCAATCGACCCTGCTCTGCAGGATAAGCAGTGATAGATAATGAATGACTGTTTCATTGTGTTGTAAATCATTCATTAACCCCATAAACCAGTTATGAATGCATCAAGTTGTTATGACTGCTGTGTATTATTGCAGAAAAAGGACTGAGTAGCTGTTTAGATCCTGCTTAGAAAGGCAGTAGTAGCATAAGTAGAGTATGACGTTCCAATTGTGACACGCAGAAAGCATGAATACAAACCTTTTCTGTCACTGAATCATGTGTAACAAATTTCCCTTTCATATTGCACCACCCAGTGGCAGCGGACTCAGTCAGGTACACTTGTTAATAGGGTGTTGAGTTCTGTTAAGTGGATGGTAGCGCCGTGGATCGGCGCTCGCCCCGCTGCACATTCCACCTCTTCGGGAAAGAATTCGAACATGTTTTTCCTGCGTAACAGTTTAGTAAGTCACACATTTTCGGTGCGCTTAAAGTAAGCCCCCGCGGCCCCCGGCAGGCCGTATTAATTTATAACAGCAGGGTGGTGGAAAAGCGTCAGCCGTGTTTATACGTTTCAGCTAAAGGACTAACATAAATCCTTAAGTAAACCTAATCTGTCAGTGATTGTAAACAGTCTGTCACAGTAATGGCCCCGGGAACAAATGAAGACCTCATGGTGGGGCCTCAAGTTAAAGCCCCCCACACACTGAACCCCTCACCCATCCCTTCCCGTCGTGTATCTTGTACCATTTTCCACTTAAACCCCCTCATACGCAGTGTCTCAGTGTGGTGTAGAAGAGGAAGGAGCCGGTAGGAACTTCCTGTCTTTGCTTTAAAGTCTTGGGGAGATGAATATGAAAAAAAAGGTGGGGTGCACCACAAACCGACCCCCCCCACACAGAGGGGGAGCAAGCAAGCAAGCAAGCAAGCAAGCAGAGGCCTGACACCGAAGCAGGCCAGGCCAGGATCTGTGCGCGAGATAAGACAGGCAGCAGGAAGGAGACAACCCAGAACCCCGCACTCCCTGACGTGACAGAGCCACTATTCATTTTTCAGGAAGAAAGAAAGAAAAACAACATCAACAATATCAGATGCAGCAAACGGGAGGAGAAGGGGGGATAAAAGGAGGAGAAGGAGTCGGCTTGTGGGCACCTCGGCTTAGTTGTGACGCGAGGCCCGTCTCTTCTCGTGGAGCCGCTTTCCGTCTCGCCAGGAAAAGAGAAAACAGGCGGGAGAGAAACTAACAAACTAATTTGCTTGTTTTCTTCCATTTGCGCATGTCAGTGAATAATCGGCCAGTAACTGACCACATAAACAGCTTCCACCGCGCTTCGGCTGAACATTTTGTAAACCCTTTTTTCCGAAAATAAACATGGCTCCAGAGCCCTGCGCCTCCGGGCTTCAGCCGATGCCACGGGATAAAGAAGCGCGTCGGCGCCACTGCAGCCCAAACACTTGTTGTTGTCACCGCACGCCATAAATCATTCCTTTCTCTTCATCTCCGCACAGAAGCTGCGAACAATGGCAGGTAAACAGAGATGACGCTGGGAGAAGAGTCTGTTAGCTCGGCGCTGTCCTGTCTCCCACACACACACACACACACACATTCCTAACAGCCGGCGTGTCTAGCGAAGGTGCAGATAAACGGCCGCGGCACCATATGTCAGCGCAAAGCAAACACGCCGGACAGACGAGAGAGAGCGGGACGGCCGATTAGGATCACACACATGCAAATTCAAACAGCCGCTTCGTACGTGTACGCGGACGTCGAGAAAAGCCCGTGCAGGAGATCCACATCGACTAAACTTTTGTTTTCAGCTGCAAACAAAAGCATTCTTTTGTCGGTTTTTCTGTAAAACCAAAGAGTAAATTTGCCCTTTAGACAGACATGAGAAAAAGGGAGGGGGATTTTTGCCTCCGGGACAAAGTGGAAAGCCACAACAGGAGCGGTGAGAAAGGATAGAGTGAGTTCAAGGTCCTGGGAAACATTTTGAATAAGCGTCAACGGCGTTTGCCAACTTGCTATCACTCACAGCAGCTGTAATCTGAACCATGAGTGCAAAAAGAAATGTTTAGTATTTGATAAACAAAAGATGCACCTTTAATATCCAAATCAAACTCGTCACGCAACTGTTCCACAACATACCAAGCATTGTTCCACAAATACTTTAACAGGACGCAAAGTCAGGTATAGAATTTGCATAAAAGTCAATGTTTGTAGGCAGTAGGGGTTATACGGATTAGTGTACTTTACTGCTTTTAAGCATCACGTCAACTAGTCGCTGATCACGTGACAATAACAACATGGACGCCTCCGAGAAGACAGATGAGGAATCCAGTGGGTCGTTGCAGCAAGTGTGTTTAAATACTTCACTAAAGATGAAGCCCCTACTACCGAGACATGTCAGTCCAGTAATACAACTAAAGTACTACTGCAATGCATCTAAAAAAGACTAACGCTAGCGGAGGTACGGTGCAAATCCTCTGCACAGCAGTCAGTTAACAACTTCACCCAAAGAGAGAAGGAGGCTGCACATCAACTATTTGATAAAGTTATTAGAGCTTTAGCTGCTACACTATCCCAATGCTACAGATGGTGCTGAGGTGCTGCATGTTTTTATACAGGCTATACATATCTGCAGATCACAATATGTAAGTCAAGAACATAGATTTCATTACTTTCTACTGGGTTTTTATTAGTGAAAAGTAAAAGTTAAATAGTTTTAAAAACCTGAATCTTGTAAACTTTTTGTTTTTATTGTCTTAATATTCGATTGTCACATATTCACTCCTCTTTTAGTTTAATGTTTCACAATTTCAGGATTAAAGTTTCTTCTAGAAAATCCAAAACAACAAGCTGAAAGATGCTAAAGTGTTCTTTTAGCTAAGGGGATCCCTAATATACATCTTTTTTAAAAATTTTTTTATCTTGCATTTATTTTTATCTGAACGATTAAAATAAATACTGGAGCGGCCAGGTTTCAGCGGGATAAATAACGTCTGTATTCCACCTCATTTAAAATAATTCAAATAGCCTTAGCTAGCTAGCTTCTCAGCTGGTTTGCAGTGAAATACTTCAGGTCTGTGTTTCAGACAGAAAAACTGAAATGAAGAACAGACTCTAGCTGTCCCAGAGAAAAACTCTCCCAGGGAAATGCCCACAAGCGTCGACCTTTGAAGTCATGCTTGGCCTGCGTGTACTGTTAGGGTGGTGTCCTTCCAGCAGCTGAGGACCAGCAGCTTGTCCAGCCCTCACACAGGGAACAGAGGATGACAGAGCCAGGGGTGGGAGGGAGGAGGGGGGAGGTCTGGAGAGGACTGGACCGGCAGCAGCGGGGTTGCCCGGAAAACAATGTGGGCTCCGTAAGTGCTTGGATCTCCGCTTCATGTGAACGCTCGGCGTCTGAAAAGAATGAGGAGACACTACCTTGCTTCCAGGTCAGGGGTCGGTGTAGGTCTGAACGCTCATTTATCTCAGACAAGGAGGTGGCCGGGGGTGAAAAAAACGTATTACTTACGGTCAAGTGATGATTCAGGTCAGAGATCAGATGCCGGGGGGCAGCAGCTGTTTGTGAGGTCAATCTGAGCCTATAGTTATAATGTGAGTGTTTACTTAGTGTTGATTTATGGATCAGTAGAGGTGCAGCTAACTGGACCAAGAGAGAAAACATTAAGAAATACAGTTTTTAAATTAGATTTTGCAGAATAATACAAAAATCTCATATTAAAACTTGTATATGATGATAATGCTAAAGTTTGCACACAGTTTAATTAGATAAATTGGTCTCCACGTAGGCAGATATATAATATAATAAAGATATCTATGCTCTACAAAAGATCTGTAGGTTTTTTAATTTAATTTAACATTTTTGACGTTGCTCTATTGTACAACTTTAATTTTAATACTGCCTTTTGGTTCCCCAACATCTAATTTAAACATTACCAAAGTCTAAAACATCTTATGTCTTTATTAGAGGTCTTCAACAAGGGGTCCGTGACCCCTAGGGAGTCCGCAGAGATACTGCAGGGGGGTCGCAAAAGTTTTGGTTGATTGGACATTTTTTTTATATTCCCCCTGCAATTTTTTCCACAAATTTAAATGTCTTTAAATACAGATATACATAAGTAGGTGGTCCCCGCTCCATCTCTCCATCAGTTTGGAGGTCCTTGACCTGGAAAACACTGAAGACCCCTGGTCTTTATGGTGAAACTGGATTAAAATATGAGTGAAAAATAGTGAAAGGACGTCTTTAAAATTAGAAAAATAAAAGGCGATCTTCTAGCACAACCTAATATCTTGATAACACGTCATATGTTCTTTAAATAGCTTGTTTTATTCTTAACTGTTGTTTTTTTTAAAAGCCGTAGGTACGTTTTTGGACTTGGCAAGTCTATTTCACGTAAAGTTTCATAAAGAATTTTTTAACCACCTGCTGCAGAATGTTTGAGGATATTTTATTTAATTTTTTTGAGTTAGTGTTTTTGCATGTTGTTGCTGGAGTAGGACAGGACACGAGCAGAAACCTGCCTTCTAGTCTATATCACCTGTAGATGATTCTTTTTACAGCAAAATTATTTAATTCTTTTTTTTTTTTTTTTAAATCTCTTGCCAGACTCATCTAAAACCTTTTTTTTTTTGTCTGAAGGCCTTAGAAAACATACCAAACTCAATCCAGCTGTAACCGATAACTCCATGTTGTTCATGTTGATGCACATTATTGCACCTTATTAATCCTTCCTATGTATATAATACATTCACTTCTGTCTCTATTTCTTGTACATTTGTTCCTGTGCAAATTTTGTAATTTTTTTGCTTATACTATTTTATCTTATTAGATTTTTACTTTTATTTTATGTACTTATTCTTTAATTAGTTTATTTTCAGTTTTGTACTAACTATCTTCACCTATTTTTTAGATTATTTTTTTTTTAATTATTATTATTTATTTATTTATTTTTATGTGCAACAGAGCTACTGCGATCAAGGAATTTCCCTTGCGGATTAATAAAGTCCAAGTCCTTGAACAGTGGAAGCAGAGTGCCACGTTCTACCTGCCACAGCATAAAGAGGCTTTAATCATTGGAATCTAATCTGGAACCATTGATTCTTCTAATATAACAGCTTTAAAGGCGTATAGGTGGATTTGCACAATCCGTTTTTGTTTATTTAAATTCTGAACACGCCATTTGTTTGCAGCTTTATGAATTGGCACCGTTTCTAAGAGCATCCCATGTTTGTTTTTGTCCAAATATGTCAAACGTAATCCGTTTCCATGGGATGTAGTGACTTTTTCACATGACTGTACTTACATTCTACACAAATCCAATTATGCGAGTATTAATGCCTGACTGAAAATGTGGACTTCAGAGTGTATTTCATCCTGTACCACTATTTCTGGGGCATTCATTTCCAATCCTGTTAAGTGGATCTCGGGGATTATTTAAAGGGGATTCTGAAACCCAAGACACACAGACTCATTGTGAGTAGCACATCCAACCCAGGGCGGGGGTGTGTTCTGGTGGTGGGCAGCGTTTGAGGTTGTTATCACCTGATGAGTCGGTGAAAAACACTCCAGGTGCCGTGAGCAATGAGCCGTAACGTGCACAGTGTGTTTGGACTCCATTTCCAGTCCTCCCTGCGCTTTCTCCGATCCACAAACCTCGCTGCCTCGGAGGATAAATCTCCTCCAGAGTGACAGAACGTGTTTTCTTTGTATTGTTAATGGAGATTTAGTGCTTATATTAACAACATTTGTTGGGCAGTGTTTGAAAGCAGATGCGTGCCAAGTCTCCAAGCCTCTGGAATAAGGATTAGAGTTAAGGAGACAGTAAAATAACTACGGCATGACCTGTTAAATCCAACCTGTACCCCCCCCCCCTCCTCCCTCGCTCCTTCAGGCACATCTCTCATTTCACCTGTATTTACACAGACACGACTCACACTCTGGTTCATATCGCGTAGAATAAATAGTGAGTTGGCTCGTTGGCCTCTGCCATGGGAGAAGAAAAGTAGTGTGGGGGCAGGCGTTGGGGGAGTTGTTGGAGGTTTGAGTTTCAGAGAGGGACACAGAGGAAGTCATAAAGTTAACTCTTTTTAATATGAGACAGTGGATGATTAAAGCTAAATAAACAATGTCAGCCGGCGCAGGGGAAGTTAGAGCTGACGTCTGACTGGATGTTTGGACCAAAGAAACGGCGCAGAATCACATCCGCTGGTTTTCCCAGAACATGAATGGTAAAGTTTTCTGCTCTCAACGGCGCGGTGGGGCTTTGCATTTTGGGAATGAATCATAATTCTGCTGACAAAGTTATTACGGCAAGCTTGCAAGCGTAGGACAGCCTGATTACACATAAATTAGCATCGCTGCCTCTGATTTGGAGCCACTCAATGAATGAACACCGATCAGATTTATCATTATGACCATCTTCCTAATATTGTGTACGTTTCCTTTTGTGGTGACTCATCAAGAATGGACATGGGCCTTCTGAGGGTGTCCTGTGGTGTCTGGCAATAGATTGTTGTTAGTGGGGGGGCTTTGAGGGGAGGGGCCTCTGTGGATCATCCCACAGATACTTGATCAGTTTGGGATCTAGTGAATTTGGAGGCCAGGTCAACACCTTGTGCTGTTCTTCGTGTTTTTTGAGTTGTTCTTAAGCGTTTTTGTGGCTGCATCCTGCTGGGGATGGCTGCTGCCATCAAGGAGTGTCATTGCTATGGGGTGGGGGTGTCTGGTCTGGTCTAGGTGGGTGCTACATGTCTAAGTAACATCCAAACCAATGAATGCCAGGTCCAAAAGTTTCCCAGCAGAACACTGATTTGTCACAAGATGGTTTAAATGTTATTCACGTCTCCTGTCAGTGGTCATAATGTTGTGGCTGATTATATTTTGTGTTAAAATTCAAGATACAGAAAATAGTTTAAAGTATGTGTTTAATAAGTGACTAAACTGTCTCGGAGACATTGTGCAAACTATAATGGCAGACTGTAATAAATACCTTACATCTTATAATGATATTTGCATTTGTTTAATGGTTGTGTGGCTTCAGTAAACGTACGGTGACGTGGCCTCCAACCTGTCTGACCACGTTGTTTTATGGTGTATTTATTAGAGCCACATCCTGCCTGTGTTGTACACTCAGCCTCATGACTCTTCTAACGCCGCATCCTCTTGTTTCCTGACCTCGCAGACGGGGAAACATGAGGTTTATGGGAGATTGTACGATGGAAAACCAAAGGGTCTAAAAAATGTTTAACACAATTTATTGTTGCACCTTTACAGCAACTGATTATTGAATATTTACGGAGCATCATCTTAGAGAAAACTGGTGCATTTTACAGTATGTTAACATTAACGCCATTTTTCAATAAAAGTAGCTGCTATTCCTAAGTTGTCCACTAGGTGTTGCACTGTTGCGAACATAACAACAACACTAAGATCCAAAACTAAACAGCAGAGGACAACAATGTGCTGAAATTGCACTTATTTTTCTAAGGAATTGCATGTTGTCTGTTAAATTTTCATTCTTAGCACGGAAACAAAGAGAAACAATTGGAGTTGTTGTTATTATTATGCTTTTATTGTTACGCGTCCCGCCCGCCTGAGATCTAATTGGGCTGTATGTGGCCCCTGAACTAAAATGAGTCGACACAAATTCACTAAATTTGGGCTTTAACTTGATAAATTAGCAGATATTGATGTCTTTTGCAGCACTCTATCTCCGGAAACCATCATCAACAACGTGACTCGGCCATCAAACGACTTCGCCCATCCCTAACACAAAATACCATTCTTGTCCACGCCCTCGTCACCTCACGCATCGACTACTGTAACTCTGTTCTTTGTGGTTTACCGTCCAAGTGTCTCAGCGAACTTCAACCGGTCCAAAACGCTGCAGCCCGCTTCATCACCTGAACTCCCTCCATGGACCACATCAACCAACAGCTCCACTGGCTTCAAGGTTCTTCACAACAAAGCTCCATCATATCTGTCTGAACTACTCTCACATCCTCCTCAGCCACCCAACTTATTGCACCATCTGCCCGACTGTCCACCATGGGTTCTAAAGCAATCAGTCGCCCAGCTCCACACCTTTGGAACAATCTCCCACCTGACATTCAAAATATAGACCCTCTGACACGTTTCAAATCCAGACTCAAAACACATCTTTTTTAAAGAGCATTGCTATATACTTAAAGCTGCTTTTATAATATTGCATTGTATGTTTTGTCCTATGATGTTTTATGTAAGGTGACCTTGGGTGTTTTGAAAGGTACCCGTAAATAAAATGTACTATTATTTAAAAGGGAACTACTGTTTTTTACATCCTGGACCTTATTTCTGGCATAAAATATGGTCGTTTACTCACCCATATAACTCTGGTGTCATTTGGAGTCGTTCGGAAGATATTCTGCTCCAGCGGAGCGCTGCGTATATTCTTATAGTGGGAGTGACTGGGGCACTGAAACGCAGCCTCTAAATGACACATTATCTGCCACAAAACTCGTTCATTTCACCAATATTTTGTTATGATACGCTAGTGCTATTCCCCATTGAGTCCAGAGTTACCCGTTATCATCATCTGGGGTTTGCAGATTGACCTACTAACCTCTGACTTGCATGATGTCATCTGAGCGCTGCACTCACCCCAAAGAACAACAAACCGTTGCATGTCCACAGATAACAGGTAACTCTGGACTCAACGGCAGCACGAGCGTATCATAACAAAATATTGGTGAAATGAACGAGTTTTGCAGCAGATAATGCGTTATTTAGAGGCTGCGTTTCGGTGCCCCATTCACTCCCACTATATGGATATACATGGCATTCCACTGAAGCTAAATATCTTCCGAAGGACTAAAAATAACACCAAAGTTATATGGGTGAGTAAACGATGGTATTTTATGCCAGAAATAAGGTCCAGGTTGTGTGGACATTGCATGGACCTCCTAAAGTCCGGCAGTTATCAGCCTCACGTCAGGATTCGAGCCACCGGGCCTCTACGGTAGCCAGCCCCGATAGCGATCCTGCTTCATGTTAGCATTCATGTCGGAACGATATCCATCTCAGAGGGGGTTCCTGTCAGGTCAGTGGCTGTCCCAGCGCTTTCAGCTCAGTCCGTGTGATATTAAAACACACACAGAGAGAGAAAGAGAGAGAGAGAGAGAGAGACGAGAACACCTACACCAGAGAGCGGTGAGGGGGTTAGTAACGTGATACAGATGGAATCCACGCTGGTGGCTCGATGAGAGGGGAAACCATACCTCTGCTACAGTCTAGACCACAATAAAACAGCTCCGGCCTCCATTGCTGTCAGGACTCCAGCAGATGGGGTCTTTGTGGTGAACGCGAAGAGGTGTATCTGACAGCACCGTGCAAAAGTCAACTCTATTCTAAACGTACCTGACGGCGTGTTTATGAAAGCTTTTTTGTGTCGTAGAGTGTGATTTCTTTGGGGGGGAGGGGGCTATTATGCAGAAAGAGAAAGGGAAAATCCTACATACCCGGGACCACCACACACGGTTTCGCATTTTTTTTAAAGATTATACATAATTTGGGAAACTAATGTTTGTGTAGTCATTCTGCAGCCCACAAAGGCCTCATTTTGTGATGTTTATTAGTGTTAAAGGGATCCAGATTATTAGCTTGCCAACATGACAGTCACCCCGGAGTCCCTGGATAAGCTCTGTGCATAAAGGCCATACTTCAGATATTGCCAGTGACAACATACAATCTTCTACACGGCGGCATGCACAACGGAAAGTCAGCTAAAACCACAAGCCGAGTCTTTAAAGAGGGTTTTTCTGTGTCAGCGCCGCGTTAGTGTCTTTGAACGCGAAGACAGAAAATGACTCTGGTAACGAGAGAGTTTGTTTTCTCACACTGGAAAGTTTGTGTCCTGTTTAACTCAATGTGAAAGGGCAGCGAAGTTCTGTTTGTGAGGCATCTATGAACCCCCCCAAAAAAACCAATGGGTGTAAAGTCACATTTCGAACACAGAGGCCATACCAGGGGCTGCTCCATCCAAAAAAACAAACCAAATTTCTGCGGTGAGGCTGTGAAATCTAGGTTGTTTTAGTTCACGTCCCTCTAATATTCCTACTCAGTGTGGGAAAGTGACGACTTATTCTCCCGGGCTTTAAGACTAATCTGGGTTTTGATTTAATTTTCCGAAAGTGCAGATGTATAACTCACTTTGTAAGTATTTCTGTGTGTGTGATGGAGGCGGGAACACACACGGTTTTAATGGAAACCACTCGGGTTCTCCTCAGCTGAAATTTGCCAGTCCACCCAGCCTTTCCTCAGGGGACGGAGCCGGAGCCGCGTCCAGCTCGCCGACCTCCCCGCCGGGCACCGATCCCTTGCCCACAGCCAGAAACGGCCAGACAGCGCCAAGAAAGTGCGGGGGGAAACTCACCTCAGGGAATATGTGTCACGTCCTTCTTAGTCAGCCCCAGCGGAGGGTTACGCAAACAGGCGAAACAGCGGGAGGTGACGGTGGCCAAGTCAAACAAAAGACAAGATCTGCATGTGCACAGATGCAAGACGACAGTGGCGTTAAAACGTGTTTTTACGGCACACTACTCAAGCAGTTATCCTTCAAACACATTTTTTTACGATCACAGTCAACACTGCGCGCCAATTTTGGGCGGCGAGCAAACAAACTCGGCGTGGTTTTGCATATAACCTGTGATAATGTACACACGAGGTGCCTTTTTGAACGAGGCCGCGAGCAGGAACATAAAACACAGTCTTCTGCCAGCGCGACTGCAGCTGCTCGTCTCGGTGGAGGAAAAAAAGCGTCTTCATGGCAGAGTGTCGTGTAAAACGGCTGTTGAAAGGCCTCATGCCGAGGCCGTGCGGGCCCGTGCGCCCCGGCGTCCTGCACAGACGAAGCTTTGTCGGCTCGGCGGAGGAGACCTGGCCCGGCTCAGAATCCATATTTGTATGTGACGATGGAGCAACTCAGACTCGTGCAGGGGGCTGCTACCAGAACTGGCTCCTTTTGTTGTTTATTTTCAGTCAATCACTCGAAAGATTCAACTTCTGTTGGGAGTTGTTTGACATTTCTAAGACATCATCCTGAATGAGGCAGCGCTTTCGCTCCGTTGCTGAAGATTTACGGGTCATTTAAGGCGAGGCGACCAGAGAACAGTTTAAAAATCACTTAATCTTCAAAAGGTTTAAACACGGCTAAGCTCGGCTGGCATGCACACACACCAGAGCAAACAAGCGTATGGTCCAGCACTCCGTCACTCAAGCATGTGTGCGCTACAGGTCGACCACACTGTGCACACACACACGCACACACACACATATAAATACATGCAGATAGATAAGACAGGGTTTTGCACGTTGGACGGCCTTCTCCATCACGTGCTTTTCTCTTGAGTTTTCACCTGCAGCTTCTGCACAAAGGCCTCATTGTGATCAGATACCACCGTCAGGCCTGTGAGATTATAAGGTGTTGGAACACACACACACATTCTCACACTTGTAGATGTGTGTATCCTGCGTGGGGTTTTCCCCATCATTAAATTGCTTTCACTCCAACATACAGACAGATAAGTCTAACCTGCTGTCAGGTTGTCTCAGACATAAGTTTTCGATTTGCACAAGCAAACAATGGGGAAAAGTACTTGAATAATGACATTTTTTTTTGCAGTATGCTGAATGCAGTACACGTTAAATACTTCAAATGAGTTGAACCTCATCATAAAACCTTGCAGTAGAAAAGACACAGGCTGGCTTTTCACAGCCTCAATGAATACCGTAGAGCAATGCTGGCATCTGCTGGACAAAGCCATCACCAACCACAGCTTCAGGACATGACTTGAAAATATTTAGGAAACGACTTTAAAAAGAAAATAATCAAACAGGGCTGCAAAATTATTTGTAGTAGAAGAATATATATATACACAATACTGGCTGCGTGTGAAATATTGCACAGAATTTAAACAAGCAGCGACTGAAAACTGGGGCTGAAAGAATGAAGTCAACAAGCTGAGAACTCAACTTGATGTTAGCTCCACAAAATGCAAAAATGGTTAACGTTACAGCTGAAATACATATCTTTACAGCCTTGGCTTCGTTTTTGTTTTTTACAGTAATTTTTTTTGCACAAATAAATCTGCTTTTTGCACATCCTTATGTTGCACGAACCACTACCTCAGCATCTAACATTTTTATAGTTTTAGCAATTAGTTTCCACCACCACACTGTGCACACAGAATGTCTTTATATTTCTATTTATCTCTATATATTTTTCAGAGTGTTGTTATTTTTGGTATATTATTTTCAAATTCGTTATTGTTTTATTGTATATATTGTCAAATTCCGCGCTACTGTGACAAGAAAATGTCCCATACGTGGGATAAATAAACAATGTCTTATGGTACAAATTGATGTTTTTCTCTATGGCGACTGTGCAGAAGGTGAGTTTATTTAATTTACCTCACCTGTTGCCCATTTAGAGCGTGGACGCTTCCTGTCTGCATCAGTTTAGTTCCACTGACTCCCACGTGGTCTGGAGGAGTCGGGTACGGTGCTGCCACTATGAAGACAAACCGAGACAACCACGCTGACCTTTAAAGCTTTCGGGTCCCCTTATTGGCATGTCTCACGGGACTGAAGATCCGAAACTATGAAAGACGGACAGGCAGATGAACAGTATTATCAATGAGGTCAGTCCTCTGTAATCAGAGCTCGTGTCGTCACAGGGGATGTAGCTCAGTGGTAGAGCGCATGCTTTGCATGTATGAGGCCCCGGGTTCAATCCCCGGCATCTCCACTTGTTTTTCATCTTACTTCTCTCTATAAAAAGACCAGACGAGTCTCAGAAGGTCAGAAACCAGTGTACACTAAGCTGCGACACAGGAATTAGTAGAATTAATTTAAGGTCTCGTTCATTGTTTGACAAGCACAGACCACCAGTCCTCAGCAGTGAGACAATCACACACTCGCAACATCTTACAGACTGGGACTTGCACTAAGCTGCACTTTATTTACATTTCTGCTTCTTTTTATATTATATATCTTTTTATTTATATTTTTTCACAAGCATTTTATTTAAATTTTGTGTGTTATTTACATGTGTGCCTCTTAAGCTGGGCATCACTGCAAGATTTCGTTATGAAAATAAAGACTCTTGATTGATTCTTGGAAATTCCAAATCAATTCAGCCATTATATTACATTATATTATATTATATTTTTATTGTTTAGATTCAAGATTTAAAGAGTTCATTGTCATGTCCACAGTGTAGAAACATGTTTCCCTGTACAATGAAATTCTTCTTTTGCCGTCCAACCAAAAGCCTAACGATATAGAAAAATCTTAGAAATAGAATATAAAAAATACATATAATACAAAATATAAAATAGTACTAGTGCAAATATCATTGTGCAAAAAAAAAAAAAAAAAAAAAGTGAACAGTGCATTGTATGGCATGAGTAGTCCGTGATTCTAGACTCCTGTCAGCTGTTTAAGAGTCTGATGGCAGTGGGGAAAAAGGACTTCTTCAGTCTTGAGGTCCTACTTACTTTTGGTGTCCTGAACGGTAAAAACTGCAACCGTCTTCTAAACCAATCAGGGACCTCTCTGCTGAGGCAGCGATTTCTCACAATCTGATTGGTTACTTTGCCCCACTTGTTCGGAGTGTTTGGAAGTGTGTTGAAAATTTGTATTTACCCTGAGCATACAGGGACATCACACCTGCCAGGTATTAGTCTCGTCTCCCAGTCTTCGTCATTTCTGCAGATAAGGACAGGACATGAAAAACCCCTGTGATTAGGGAGCTGTAAATAGCCTCCTTCATGTAATACTGATTATTCAAGAAAAAAAAAATAAAACAAAATATATAAATATGATTTGAATATTTCATAAATAGTACCATATGCATGGCTATTGTTTGGGTGTTTTGATAGAGTTATCAGACACCCACAGCAGCACTGTAGCGGTACTGATGTTCAGACTGTTCACATATTCACACACAAATAGCATTTCAAAGGACACATTAAAACATGTAAAAGCTAATTTTTATACTTATTTTTGGTGCCCTGATTGGTAAAAACTGCAACCGTCTTCTAAGCCAATCAGGGACCTCTCTGCTGCGGCAGCGATTTCTCACAATCTGATTGGTTCCTGTACCCCACTTGCTAGGAGTGTTCAGACCTGAGTTAGGGTCTTGTTAGGAATTGTGAGGACTTTGTTAGAAATTGTGAGGACTTTGTGAGGACTGTGTTAGGAATTGTGAGGACCTTGTTAGGACCTTGTTAGGACCTTGTTAGGACTTTGTTAGGAATTGTTAGGACTTTGTGAGGACCTTGTTAGGACTTTGTTAGGAATTGTGAGGACCTTGTTAAGACCTTGTTAGGACTTTGTTAGGACCTTGTTAGGACTTTGTTAGGAATTGTTAGGAATCATTAATATATTGACACAGATCTATGTGAAGTGGTTGAACATGGGATCCAGCAAAAATAAGCTGCTTTCTTCGCTTTGGTGGTATAGTGGTGAGCATAGCTGCCTTCCCAGCAGTGTGTTCTCAACGCCACCTGCAAGTTTTTGTGTTCTACAGATAAAATGAACACACTGTCAGGTTTAGTTATACCTGGACCCAAAATGCAGACTCGCGATACTTTGTTAGGACTTTGTTTGGAATTGTCAGGAATCGTTAAGACATCGATACAGCTGTATGTGCAGTTGTTGCAGTTGTGCACATCGGATCCAGCAAAAACGGAGGCGGTTACGTTGCGTTGGTGGTATAGTGGTGAGCATAGCTGCCTTCCAAGCAGTTGACCCGGGTTCGATTCCCGGCCAACGCAGAAATGATTACGTATATTTTTATTTTTTGCAGACCTTTCCACTTTAACATTTTAAAAATGTAAATATCTGCTTCACTATAAAAACAGTAAATGACTGCATTACTATATAACACAGCCTGAGAACAGCTGAGCTTTTTGTGCTTCAGTAAGGTAAATGTCTTTTGATGCCTCTTCTGATATTAGTTGCTACAAGACTACTTACTAGATCAGATAGACTTTATGATATAAGCATAACTGGAAATGAAAGAAAGTATTTGTCATGGACATAAGAATCTACAATAGTCTATGTAAGCCCATTGAGACATAGAGTCATAAATATATGATTTAAAGTCATAATAGTAAGGTTCTGCGTTGTATAGTAAGTCTTAGGCATGATGGGTGCATCACTTCATCCGCTTCTCTTCTTACCCTGATGCCCCCATCACTCTGGAACAGGGTAAATCTGGACTCATCAGACCACATGACCTTCTTCCGTTGCTCCAGAGTCCAATCTTTATGCTCCCTAGCAAACTGAAGCCTTTTTTTCCAGGTAGCCTCACTGATTAGTGGTTTTCTTAAGGCTACACAGCTGTTCAGTCCCAATCCCTTGAGTTCCCTTCACACTGTACGTGTGGAAATGCTCTTACTTTCAGTTCTTAACCCAGTTTTAGTAGTTTCCACAATCTCCTTTTCTCTGCTTGATGCATGCCAATGATTTGACCCTTCTCAAACAGACTAACATCTTTTCCACGAACACAGGATGTGTCTTTAGACATGGCTGTGTAAGAAATGAGAAGCTACTCATTGCATCAGTTGGAGTTAAATAACGTGTTGCCAGCTGAAAGAAAATCACCCATGCAGTAATTATCCAATAGGAGCCTCCTACCTATTTGCTTGGTTAAATCCAGGTGGTGACTTTTTTGTTCTTGTACGTCATGCTGCTCACTCACTTAAATTGCCTCCTGGGGACAAATAAAGTTTTCTGAATCTGAATCTGTAATTATTAGATTTAAAAGTCATACTCTCTGTAGTTTTTGACAATGCTGTGTTTACAAGATATAATCTGAAGAAGTCACTCTGTAGAAACTGTCTATTTTCCCAATAAGCATAAAACCACCGAGGTAGGGTATCAAAATGACTGTGAGCACAATTTTTCAAAAACATATTTCGTTGTCGGCAGGATTCGAACCTGCGCGGGGAGACCCCAATGGATTTCTAGTCCATCGCCTTAACCACTCGGCCACGACAACTGCTGGTCGAAGTGCTCCACCTGGTGGCGCCAAGCTCAGCCTCAGGCACGTTAACGGTGATTAGGTGACACACGTGCAGTGTCTGTAGTTGTGCTTATGGGATGTAGAGCTGGCATCAAATAAAGTAAACCTTCGTCGCGTTGGTGGTATAGTGGTGAGCATAGCTGCCTTCCAAGCAGTTGACCCGGGTTCGATTCCCGGCCAACGCAAAAACTTTTATTTACCTTTTATTTACCATTCACATATAATACAGTCCAATACCTGTATTTATGTAACTCGGTGTATGAAGCAGAGGAATTCAGCAGTGAATAGGCAGCACTATAAGAACCACAGGTCTCCTCTCCCTCGTGTAACTCCCCTTTCTCCTCCTCCTCCACTGAAGCTGCTGATGTGGCAGCAAACATCTGGTTCCTCCCTCTCCTCCCCTCAGATGGATCGGTACCATAAGAGCAGCTTCATCACAGCGTTGGTGGTATAGTGGTGAGCATAGCTGCCTTCCAAGCAGTTGACCCGGGTTCGATTCCCGGCCAACGCAAATCTGTGTTATTTTCAATTTATCACTTTTATCTATTATCTTTAACGTTGGTTTAAGAAACAAAACCCCCACAAATCCCCTGGGCCCCTGTTTTTGTTCACTTGGGTGAAGTTCTTGTAAAAATAAAGATTGATTTAAAAAGCTTTAAAAAGCAGAAGAAGCTGCAGAAATCTTTGTTGCAACTCTAGTGTCTAGTGTTAACAACCAGACATTTAACTGTAGTTCTCTTTACACAATGGATGAAACTCTAACTGTCTCAAAAAGGAGAGACTATCAAACCCATCAAATATAACAAATAAGTAAAACAGAAGCTAGGAGAAAACGATGTGAGAGAGAGAGTGCCAAGGTTCCTCCTCCTATTTATTGGATCATTCTGATTACCCCTGATCAACTTCACCCGATGGAGAGAACACAGGATTTAAACAGTCTTTACTTCTCTTGACCAGCAGAGGGAGACACCGGAGCCTGGAACAACCAGGAAAGACACAAACGAGGAATCAAGAGAAGACTGCACTGAATCGTCACTTCTCCCTTTTTGACACGTGTTCTGATCTGATGGAGCTCAAACTAAAAGGTTTTCTTTCCTCTATGTCCAACTCACTGCTGAGCATTTACAAGTAAAATACCAGCTGCATCCAACCAATAAATATCTTTGCTTGTATATGGAACATATTGTGGGTATTTATCCATGTTTTTCTTGTACTGGTGGTAGTATCTTCTGTGATAGTAGTCTTCATAAAGTTTATTTTATATCCATGTCCCCTAAGGTTAATTATTATGACTACTTAGCTCATTTTAAAATGCTCCTTTTAAAAAATAGGTAAACATCACAATAACAATTATTCAAGTCAATTTCCACAGACCTAAGCTTTATTAACCCCAGTTAAATTAGTCTGGCTACCAGATGAGACACATAGTCAGAATCAGAAACAGCTTTATTGGCCAAGTATGTGTTCACATACAAGGAATTTGACTCCGGTAACTTTTGCTCTTTTGTACAAAAACACACAGAAGTTAAATTATCGTAAAAAAAATAAATCTCAATCTGTCAACTAAACTAATAATACAAGCTCTAGTTCTGTCAAATCTTGACTACTGCTCAGTGGTATGGTCAAACGCCACAGCAGACACAATTAATAAACTTCAAAAAGTGCAAAATAGAGCAATTCGCATTGTCCTGGGTTGTGATCTTAGAACTAATGTATTTAAAATGCATAGAAATCTTGGTTGGTTGATCGGTGATAGATTGTTTTATTCATTACTGATATTTGTAAGAAATGTACTTATAACAAAAACCCCACAAGTTCTACACAAAAAACTACAGTATAGTTCAGACAATCATAGTTATACAATGAGACATGCAGCCAGTGGAAGGTTTTCACTCCCAAAATTAAAGACGAACTACAGTAAAAGAACAGTAATATACAGAGCTATGTATGCTTGGAACCTACTCCCCAAACAATTTGGACGAACCACTAGCACAAGAGAATTTAAATTGTTAGTGAAAAAACATATTTTAAATGGATACATACAGAATCCTAATCATGAATAATGTAGGATGGTTAAAATATATATAATATTTGAAAATAAATGGATGTAAGATATAAATTATATTGAGTGAAATTATAATGGAATGATGTGGAATGCGTTGTAAATAAATGTCACCTCTTTTATTTTTTATTTTTCTGTAATAATTTGTTATATATATATATATACACATACATATTTTGTATTTGTTTGTTTGTCTGTCTGTTTTTTGTTTTTTTCTTTTAAATTTTTGTCTTGTACTGTATTATATGTCGGACCCCAGGAAGAATAGCTGCAGTTCTGCTGCAGCTAATGGGGATCCAAATAAACAATAAACAATAAACACATAAAAAGAAAAAAAAGAAAAAAAAAGAACATATATACAGTTAATGGGGAGTTATTGTTACTGTTCATGTGAATGGTCTCAAACTCTGACTTCTCTAATGGATACCATACTACACAATGTATAATATATATTGTTTATATATATATATAATATATATGTCTAAACAAACACACATAAACAACTCTTATTATAGTTTACATGATTAATGTGAATTACAGTGACACAAGAAGATGGAGGAGGAATAAGAGGGGAGGGGAGGGGAAGGAGGGGGAGAGGGACACACAGCAGTTAAAATGCTAAACAGTAATAGCAGAGAATTGCATGACGAGTAGTAGATAAGAAGTCAGAAGACGAGAGCTCGGTGCCAGAGAAAAGAAAGTGGAGGATGCGAGAGAGATTTATATTATATGCCTCAATCTTTTTTTTAATTATTATTTGTAAAAGTAAATGTTCTTAGCTACTTCCAATGTTTCAAGGTTTCTTACAATAATAATAATAATAATAATAATAATTATTATAATAAATGTTATTTGTGGACACTTTTCTAAGCACTCAAGGTCATCTTACATAAAACATCGTAAGAATAAAACATATTCTTAAAAAGATACATAGAAAGGAGATAAGAGGGAAAGTAATGGAGTAACAGAACAAAGTACTGAGGTCCAGCCACAGCACAGTGAAAAACAAGTGACACAAAAACAGAAAGCAGCGAGGCAGATCACACCAATCACACACATACTAACTGAAACATCTTTTTGTACTGATGGAATTGCCTTAGATGGTTAGGGTTAGGTTAGTTTGTTAGAAATAGGAATTGTTATTGTAATAATATACTATATTGCTGTTGATGTCTCTGGGCCCCCGTTCATAAGCTACAGAAGCTTTTGGGGTTACCCTTTTTTACAAGATCATGTTTACTGTATATTGTGAATTTGAATTTGTATGTCGTATTTTAAAATGATTTGTAAAATAAAACGAACCTTGAACCTTGAACCTTACCGAAGACAAAAGCATCTTGAAATACCTGAGGTCATATAGTAGATGGGGTCTCAAGGCGTATACTTGATGGGAAGTCTCTCAGATTGTCTCATCGTCATGTTTTCTCTTCCTTTAATCTTTCTGTAAATAAATAAAACTGTAACACAAACGACCAGTAGCACTGCTGCTGCTGATGCTGCTGCTGCTGCTGCCACATAGAAACCGGTCCTTCCTCGACTCTCTGGATTCTCTGAATCAGGACTCAAAGTTGGTGTGTGAGTTTGGAGCTGATCAGCAGCTGAAAAGAATAAAGACAACAGTGGTGACCATATTCTAAACAAGAGGATTCTATTGACATCTCTTTATTCATTCATATTTACCTGTGACATTGAGTTGACAGGTGTCAGCATCGTTACCATAATCTGTTTTCACTTTACACCTGTATCTGCCTGAGTCATTGGTCCTGAGTCTGGATATTTGAATTCTGATTCTTCCTTCTTTGAGGCCGTCTTTGTCATTTTGGACTCGACCTAAAAACTGTTCATCCTGGTACTCTGGGACTTCAACACCATTAAATACGTCAAATATAACTGAGACTTTATTGTCAGTTATAAGGAAACAGTTGATTAAAATGTGGTCTAAGGCTTTGTCAGTTCTGGTTGTAAAATTCCACTCCAGGGTGAAGTTGTTGTTCTCCTCTGCCTGATAGAAGATCTGAGTCACATTGACTTTAAATGTTGATGTTGTGGAAACTAGAGAGGAAACAAGAAGAGCAGAGATGCTGAGAACTGTAACAGAGTCTTTAAACATCTATAGAGGTTTCTGTTTTGACATTTTTACTGTTGACTGGATTGATTCATATTTTGACTGCATCAGATAAAGGACAGAAAACAAGTGTTCAAACTTCAGTTGTTCAAATGCAAAATGTTAAAACAGATCTTGACAAACAGAATGAAAAACAAAAATCTATCTATATACTGCTGTTGTTTAGGCCAGGTTCCTGATGTCTTCATGTTGCTTGGTAGCTATGGTTAGCTGCTGAGCGGGCCATACAAGCCAGCAGCGTTAGGTTAGCTTTGGTTTCACAATGTTTGAATTATCCTCTGCTGCTCTGTGGGCTTACAAGCCAGCAGCATTTACTTAGTTCATGTAGACTTTAGGTTAATCGTCATATCACATGACCGTAGGTTTGGTAGGGTTTCTTAGTCAAACAGTGCCTCTAAATGTGTTTTGCCTGGGATCTTGGCACAAGGGATTGTAACATCTTATCCTGTGTATTATTGAATGTGTTTATCTTTCATTCCTAATAAATTAATTTCATAAACTTACCAAAGATGATTGAGGTCAAAGTGATGACCAGCAGGGTCCTACAGATCATCTGCTTTCTGTGACAGGAAACAGATTTGAAGAGTGATCAACAGGAGGTCAAGGTTCAGTCAGTACAAGTAAGAGACAGAAAATCTACAGACTCAATTAATTCAGTCATTAAAAACTATTTTCTGACAATGAACAATAAGAAGTGCATAGCTTCCAGAGATATTCTGTTCAAATAGGCCCCACACACAAGGCCCCATGTTTCTGTTGATTCTCTTGTTTCTGACATCCTGGTAATGATCAGCATTAAAGACTCTTCCCACCCCACTCATGAACTGTTTTATTTTGCCTGTTTTAAAATTTTTATGCACAATTTCATGTCTAATGTCAATTTGAAAAGTCTAACAGTAAAAACAAAATGTTCTGAAACTGGATAAAATTATTTTAAACACAGTGATGAACTGTTTCTCCCAGCAGCTTTGAGGAACCTTCATCCCCTCAGGATGAAGGTCCAGAGCAACTTCAGGTCCAGAACTAATAGACACTTTTCTCTCCAGCCACATCTGGAGCCCAAAAGCACAACTGCAAACACCTTTAAAACTCTACTTTTATTGGAAAGTCTTTCCTGGTTTTCATTGAGATTTTGAAGCTTTTAACTGTATTTTTGTGTGTTTTATCCTTTTGTTTCAGTTAACTATGTTTTATTTTGCCTGTTTTACATTTTGTTATGCACAATTCCATGTCAAAAGTGTTACAGTAAAAACAAATGTACTGAAACTGGATAAAATTATTTGAACTTTTTCTCTCTCACACGCAGCTTTGAAGAAGTAAAGATGATACTATAGTTATAAAAACAACATGGAAACAGTTTGAGTTTAGAGATGCTCCAAAATGAAACCAAATGTTGATCCTCTTCCCGTCTTTTGTATTTGTATTAATATTACAGTGGAATACGTTTCCACATTAATAAATCAAAGAGCTGAAACAACATCAGAACATAATTGTCTAATCATAAATATAATGCAGAAATATAACGAAATAAACCAACTGTCTGTGGATCAACAGCTGTGATACAGTGACTAATCTATAGTGTGGAGTTTAAAAACATCTATTTCGTCTGTATGTTAGTTTTATAAAAACCTTTCTGACTAACACAAGCCTGCTTTTAATTTTT
Source organism: Chelon labrosus (assembly GCF_963514085.1). Taxonomy (NCBI): domain Eukaryota; kingdom Metazoa; phylum Chordata; class Actinopteri; order Mugiliformes; family Mugilidae; genus Chelon; species Chelon labrosus. Next base: position 4,576,209 of record NC_140351.1, on the reverse strand, counting down.
TTATGGACAATTTCATGTCTAATGTCAATTTGAAAAAGTGCTACAGTTAAAACAAAATGTACTGAAACAGTTCAAACTGATTTTAAACACAGTGATGATCTGTTTCTCTCCCACAGGCAGCTTTCAGGAAGTAAAGACGGATGTGGTTACAAGAGCTGCATGAGCACAGTTTGAGTTTGGAGACGCTCCAAAATTAAACTAAATGTTGTTCACCTCCAATCTTCTGTATTTGTATTAATATCACACTGGGACAAGTTTCCACATTAATAAATCAAAGAGCTGAAACAACATCAACATCTGGGATACAGTGAGTTACCTATAGTGTGGTGTAAAAGTTTAAAAAAAATATTAACTTTAGACATATCTACTTGGTTTGATAGCAAAAGTATAAATTAACAACAACAGCAGTATATTTCTGTATTTACAAGGACCTTACCTTTTATTGTCACCACAGGGCAAAGACGAATACGATGTCTGATGATGTCTGTCTGTTCTCAGAGCAGTTGCACTGATTTATACTCCACTAAGCCAACCCACTGATAAACGCACACTACAAAAGGCGATCACTTTTAGGTTCAGAGTGAACATGTGAAAACTCAGACTGATCACTGAGCCTCCAAGATCCTCCTCTGACATATGAAATATTTGCCATTAACTGCAAACCATTTTACAATTAAGACTGTTTCAGAAAGAAATCCCCCTCCACTGCTTGGAAGGAAGCTACTACAACACAAACGCAAAAAAATGTGCAAGTTTCCCCATACAGTAGTTCTAACAGTCTGCTTTATCTGTTAAGATGGTACTCTGGGTATATAAATCACCCCAAAATGACAATAAATGTCAAGTAAATTTCGTCAGCTGCCTTACAGCTGATCATGATGAAGGTCGCTCTGTTGCAAGCCAGACGCTTCACTCCTTTGCTCTCCGCTTTTATTGTTTTCATCTATCTTTTCCCACTGCAATCGATTCCTTCGGCTTATAAACTTATTGAAAGTGGATCCTGGACACCCATATATCACTTGGAGTTTTATTTTTGAAAGTTCCTGAAGGCTACCGCTGTTATTTTAAACTGTTTTACTTCGTGAGCGTGGCCTACAAGGACACCTATACCAGCTGCAGTGATTGGGATCGAGGAGCTAAGCTAAGCTAAGCTAAGCTAATTGGCAGTAAGATGCCTCCCTTTTCCGAAGATGACCTCTGCAAACTTCTCCAGAAAATAGCAGTGCTGGAGATAAAAATTCAACGTTTGGAAATAAATGCAGAGGTGAATGGACTTTGTGGAAATGACAGCACTTTGTCGCTGACTCAAAACAATGGACAGGGGAATGCTAACACACCGCTAATTAGCTCTGATACAGCTCCTACAAAACAAAAAGGCTGTGTGCTGGGTAGTAGTTCTTCCAGTATCAGTCCTCCCTGGAATGCTCTCGGGGCGAGGCCTAAGAATAAATCACCTGCTATGGGGAGACGTCTAACGGGTAGAATCCAGCGCCCAGAGATCAGTGATGCAACAGGCTGGCCTGCGTTATCATCATCCTCAACGCCAGTGCAGAATAAGACACAGTCATGGATAAAAGCTAAAGGGAACAGGAGCAACGAACCTCCTAAACCCTCAAGTGTGCAGCTGCAAAATCGCTTTGCTCCACTACTGCAGGACCCTGGATTTCCAACTGAAGACCTGGATAACTTCACTGACTCGCAGAGAAGGGTAAGGCCTGACCGAAAGTCTGAAGTCCGAAAGCTACAAGGAAAGCTACTGACTGGGCCTCAGACTCTTGTTGTTGGTGATTCTGCAATTAAAGACATGGGAAGCATGTTTGGCAGAAACACTAAAGTGTTGTGTTTTCCTGATGATACCGTCTCCAATATGACCGACAGAATCCTCAGTATTGTAGCAGAGATTCCAACTCTGAAATATCTCGTGCTGCACACTGGAGCAAATGATATTGTGAAGCGACAATCTGAAGTGCTTAAGCGAGATTTAGGTAATCTGCTAAACACAGTGAGCTCTCTGAATGTTGAAGTTTTCTTCAGTGGGCCTTTACCACCAGTCAGAGGAGGATGTGAAAGATTCAGCAGATTGTTTGCACTAAACAGATGGCTCTCAACTGCATGTGATGTCCACTCAGTTCATTTTATTGACAATTTTAACTTTTTCTGGGACCGGAGACACTTTTTCAAAGGAGATGGAATGTCTCTGAACAAGGCAGGAGTTAAACTTTTCTGTGGCAACCTATCTTCCTGCCTGCGTCATACTGCTCCCATTCCCAAGGACAAGAGATATGAGGAATCCAAACAAAAGGAGCAAACACCAAAACAAGGAGAAGTGACTCTCCCCCCACCTGTAAGCTCTGACCATGAGGGATGTCAGAGCAAAAAAGAGGATGCATCATGTCCTCCACCAGGGGCCACTGGTTGTGAGGATTTGTCTCCTACCATCAAAACTCTGCCCTGCACACCATCTCCAACTGTCCAAACTCCATCCATCTCAGAGGGTATCCCATCACCCTCCTCTCCTATGCTGGAGTTTACTGACCAAATGAACAGACTTGTCAGTGTCGGCATTAAATTTACCCCTCGCCCATCTGAGATCCTGTCCCCCCAAATTCCACCTCGGCCCTCACAACCACCCACTCGCCGACGGGCACCACTACCACCCCCTCCAAAGCTGACGCTATTCCAATCCCCCAATACGAGCCCAACTGGCCCATCTGAGATCCTGTCCCCCCAAATTCCACCTCGGCCCTCACAACCACCCACTCCCCGCCGACGGGCATCACCACCACCCCCTCCAAAGCTGACGCTACTCCAATCCCCCAATATGAGCCCAACACAGCTTGTTACCTGTGTTGGGAATTGATGTGCTCTGGGTCCAGGTTTTAAGGCAAATGTAGTGCCTGACTTTTCCAAGGAAAATCCAGGGCCCATTGTGTCGGAAGCTGCATTGATTCATGTATCTATAGGTCAGAGGAGAAGATTGGTTCATCTTTCTAGAAAAATGTCATCATCAAATTTAATTCGCATTCCATGTCAGCCACAGTCTGTTTCCAAACATGGGAATGATCAACTTTTTAGCGCATTTAACTTAGCTCTTTTAAATGTTAGGTCTCTGCCAGGCAAATCATTCTTAATCAATGATTTTATAATCAAGCACAAGCTTGATATTATGTTCTTAACTGAAAGTTGGCTAACACAAGACAACAGTTCAACAGTTCTTAATGAGTCAGCCCCTCCAAACTTCAGCTTCATGAGTGAAGTAAGAAGGCATAAGAAAGGAGATGGAGTCGCCGTGTTGTTTAATGACAGCATTCAGGGCAAGAAAGCTTCTTATGGGCAATTTGACTCGTTTGAATATGTTGCTATTCAATTAAAATCTCCCTGTCGATCTCTCTTTGTAACCATCTACAAACAACCAAAATACAATGCAAAGTTTCCAGACGAGTTTGTCAAACTACTGTCTATTGTTTGCATTGATTTTGACTGCGTTGTCTTAGTGGGTGACTTCAACATTCATGTCGATAATCTCAAAGATAGATGTGCTATTGAACTTTTGGGCATTCTGGATAATTTTGGGCTTTCTCAGCATGTAACATGTCCAACACACAATAAAGGGCATATATTAGATTTGGTCATTTCCAAAGGGCTTAATATCTCTGAGGTTGTGGTGACGGACGTTGCTCTTTCTGATCATTACTGTGTGTCATTTAAAATAACTACGACTGCTATCAATAACAAAAATGTCACAGAGGTAATCAAAAAACGTTATATTAATGATAACACCTGTGCAGTCTTCGCTCAGTCTTTTACACCATCACCAACACTGCCCTCAGCTTCGATTGATGATCTTGTCAATAGTTTCAGTTCCAAAGTTACAACTATTATTGACTCCATTGCCCCTATTAGGACCAAAATTTTGACAGGAAGGAAAAAGGCCTCTTGGAGGAACACAGCACTGGTCAAAGACCAGAAAAGAGTCTGCAGACAGGCAGAACGCAGGTGGCGAAAAACCAAACTCCAGGTTCATTTTGAGATTTACAAAAACAGTCTCCACACCTATAATTATGAGCTGAAGAAGGCAAGACAAGCATTCTTTTCCGAGATTATTAACAGAAACTGTAACAATTCCCGCACTTTGTTTTCTGTTGTGGATGGGCTGACAAATCCCAAAACATCAGTCCCTCCGGAACTGCTATCCAGCAAGTCATGTAATGACTTCGCAGCCTTTTTCACAGATAAAATTTCAAGGATAAGACAAACAGTTTGCAGCTCCAGCTCAGGCAAAATTGTAACTCCTCTTGTGCCTTCTTTTTCTCCAGTTAATCTGGCACATTTTGACCTTCTAGATCACAGAGCTCTGACGGAAGCTGTATCGCAGCTAAAATCCACAACATGCTGCCTTGATATTCTGCCAACAAACTTTTTTAAAAATGTTTTTAATAGTATAGCTTCAGATGTATTGCAGATAATAAATAACTCTATTCAGTCCGGTCAGTTTCCTCAAGCACTGAAAACTGCAGTAATAAAACCTCTCCTAAAAAAGTTTAATCTGGATGCTTCAGTAATAAGTAACTACAGGCCAATATCAAATCTTCCCTTTCTAGGAAAAATCATTGAAAAGATTGTTTTTCAGCAAACTCATGCTTTCATGACGCAGAACAATCTCTTTAATGCATTTCAGTCTGGTTTTCGTCCACACCACAGCACTGAGACTGTACTTATCAAAGTTCTAAATGACATACATCTCAATAATGATGCTTCTATGACTTCAGTCTTGGTATTATTAGATCTTAGTGCTGCCTTTGATACAGTTGATCATGATATACTGCTTGACAGACTAGAGAAGTGGGTGGGACTAACTGGCACTGTACTACACTGGTTCAAATCATATCTACAAGATAGGGAATACTTTGTGTCAATTGGTGAACATGTGTCTGAACGAAAAAAGATTATGTGTGGGGTGCCGCAAGGTTCCATTCTTGGACCACTTCTCTTCAATATCTACATGCTGCCCCTTGCCCAGATTATGGAGGACCATAATATTTCTTATCATACGTATGCAGATGACACACAACTTTATATCTCGATGTCGTCAGATGATTACGGTCCCTTACTTTCACTGAGCAAGTGCATTCATCAAATCAATGAGTGGATGTGCCAAAATTTTCTCCAGCTTAATGCAGATAAGACTGAAGTGATTGTCTTTGGCCCCAAAAGTGAAAGATCAAAGATCAGGGCTCACCTTAACTCCATGTCATTGACATCAACTGATAAAGCCAGAAATCTTGGTGTAATTATTGACTCTGACTTGAATTTTAATGACCATCTAAAGCTCATTACCAGATCAGCGTATTACCACCTGAAAAACATAGCCAGAATTAAGGGATTTTTGTCCAAAGAAGATATGGAAAAACTTGTTCATGCATTTATTTTCAGTAGATTGGACTATTGCAATGGTGTCTTTACTGGTCTGAACAAAAAATCCATTAGACAACTACAGCTGATCCAGAACGCTGCTGCAAGAGTGCTAACAAACACTAGGAAAATGGATCATATCACACCAGTGCTCAGATCACTGCACTGGCTTCCTGTGAGCCAAAGGATAGAGTTTAAAATCTTACTGCTGGTCTACAAAGCACTAAATGGTCTGGCACCAAGATATATTGTTGACTTACTAATTCCATATGAAGCATCCAGACCCCTTAGGTCGTCAGGGACAGGTCTATTGTGTGTTCCCAAAATTAGAACCAAACAAGGTGAAGCAGCTTTCAGTTATTCTGCTCCTCACCTGTGGAACACACTCCCTGCACACCTGAGGTCCGCACCAACTGTTCATTCATTTAAATCAGGCTTGAAAACATTGTTATTTGCTGCAGCTTTTTCTTAGACACATTTTATTATTTTATTGATTTTAAATCAGTCTTTTATGATTCCAATTACTGTAATTATTTTATTTAAAATAATTTGTTTTTATTTCCTTTTGTGTTTTCTATATTCTATGTTCTATGCTTTTAAATCTGCTTTTATATCTTCTGCTTCTGTAAAGCACTTTGAATTGCCTCGTGTACGAATTGTGCTATACAAATAAACTTGCCTTGCCTTGCCTTGCCTTACAAGCAATTGAAGCATGTTGACTCCCGGCAAACAGAGAAACTTATTTTTTTACTTTACTTTTTAAAGCTTTTAAAATCATGTTTAATACTAGAGATACTAAAAGTAATAATTATGAGACAGGTCATTCAGTGTCAGTGTTTGGAATAACGCCGTTTAAAAGAACGGCGTTAGGTAACGACGTTATTTTTTCAGTAACGGGGTAATCTAACTAATTACTTTTCCCGTCGTTACAACGCCGTTAACGTTACTGGACGTTAAATGCGGTGCGTTAATATGCATTGATTGAATAAACGGTGTAATCCGAACGCACCCCTGGCTCACCGCTAGTGAGGAGGTGGGTTAATAACGAGGTAAGCGATTATGATTGGCTAAGGCAGAGTCATGTTTCATGGTAGCCAATCAGAGCCAGTGTTTTTACACACATGCCAGCACACGCGCCACACACACACACACACACACACACAACAGCTAAACAGAGATTCGACGAAGCAGCAGAGATGGCGAGTCAGGAGCAATCCGATGAAAAGTTGGCATTTTCAAGGTGGAGATATAAGCACTACTTCAATAAATAAAAAAAATCATTGTGGTCAAAGGGAGGAACGTGCATGTAATGTGTACATTATGTCCAGGAGCGAAGACTTTGTCGACATCCGTTGTAAGCAACTCTAATTTAATGAAGCATCTCACAACGACACACGCATCTACAAAGCTAGTGGCCAAAAACACCGATACCTCCACCACAGATGATAGCGCGCCGTCTAAACCCTACCGAAATATAAATATTATATGTATAAATATAATATAAATATAAATATAAAATATAGCCTATATATAAATATCGAAAGTTATGTACAAACACCTGTCTGTTCTACTCATTTCAACTGACTTGTGAAAACTGCTCAAAAAAATCCAAATTCTTTGACATATAGCAACTTTTTTTTTTAACAGTAACGCAAATAGTTACTTTCCCTGGTAACGAGTTACCTTTATTATAGAGTAATTCAGTTACTAACTCAGTTACTTTATGGAACAAGTAGTGAGTAACTATAACTAATTACTTTTTTAAAGTAACGTTCCCAACACTGTTCAGTGTTACATGCAATGTCAGTGAGGGGAACCGAAAGTGTGAAAGACAGATAATATCCATGTCTTCTGTTCTCTGCAGTCTGAGACGGTTGCAAACAGGATGTAGCTCACTCGTATATCACTTGCTACAGGAAGTTTTTTGAAAGATAGTCAGGTGTCTTTATGGTGATTATATTACATAATTTAGGTACACAGAGAGAAATGGTTGATCAAACATTTTTCAAATCTTATATAATGCTATTGTTTATAAAAAAAATCATGTACTTCCCTTTGTCTCGTCCTCCACTCACACTGCTGAATAAGCTGCTGATATCCAGTGATGGGAATAACGGCGTTAAAATAAACAGCGTTATTTTTTCAGTAACAGGTAATCTAACTAATTACTATTTCCATCGTTACAACGTTGTTACCGACAATTAAATGTGGTGCGTTATGTTGCGAAGGTGGAAAAAACACCTTTGCACCTTTATGGGTGGAAAACTATTAAAGGGTGGCTGCAGTCTATAGTTCTACAGGGTGGATCTTACAAAAGTAGTAGTTTTACTTTTACTTAATTAAGTACATATTATGGGAAATAATTTACTTCACTACATTTTAAATAGCTTCCGTTACAAATAAATAAATAAATAAGTGAATGAATGAATGAATGAATGAATGAATGAACTTGCACTGCGTCTGTATGTCACTAACTGTCCATCTGATTGGCTCTGGACAACTGCAGCGCCAGAAGGTCAGAAACGTCGAGACGTTGGCAACACAGAGGAGCTAGCTAAAAGACGATGGAGACGGATGGAGACAAGTGTATTGATGGAGAAGGGTCGAATTTGGGACAGAGAGACACGTACGGAGAACGTGAGGCCAATCCCTGGCCATATTTAAGGGACTTCTTTGAGTTCAAGTCCGAGAATGACAACGAGACGCAGCTGTCCACCTACAAAAACTCTGTTTCCAACCTGCGGAAGCATGTACAAGTAAGATAACCTCACATGAAGCTAAATAACGTTACATGCAATTAATCATGGATCCATGCAATTAATAACCTGATTAACTTCATCAATCATGGTATGCTAACGTCAGTGTTAGCAACCAGCTTTATAGTGCTAGTTAACGTTAGCTAACTTGGTAAGCTAGTAAGCTTCACTTTAAACAATCAAATTTGACTCATTTCTTAATTTCACACAAAATGATGGTACTGTTGCTATGAAATGGGTTGAAAATTGCTTATGAGCGTACTAACACATTGAAAAATGCACCAAAAAGTTATTAAGTTTTGGCTAAAATCTTCTAGTGTTCTAATATTGTGTCTCTTTAAAATTAAATTAAAGAGTAGGCTATGGTCTCGACCTGCTCTATGTGTAAAGTGCCTTGAGATGACTGTTGTTGTGATTTAGCACTATATAAATAAAGATTGATTGACTGATTGGTATATTGGTGAATGTTTTTCATTCAGTAATCTTATATGCAGGATAAAACCAGGTGACCTGGGACCACACTTAAAGTCTGCCAGTGACCTATCCATGATATAGTCTACTCTTTTTACATGTCACTTTGAAAAATATGAATTAATCTATTAATATAAAAAATATTTTAACTGTATTTAACTTTTAACTGAAAACATGAAACTTGATTATTTATATGATGATGGTTGTTTTTTATTCGCAGAGGAAACATCCATCAAAGATGAAAGTCTACACTGACCTCGTGGTAGCACGGAAGCGGACCCTGGAACCAGAAAAAAAACAAACAAGCAAGCAAAAATATCTGGCTTAGTGGCAGTGGGTGGAACCAAATGTGTGCCGCAAGCAAAAGTTGACACGGTTCTGATTAACTTAATTTGTGAAGGCCTTCATCCGTTTTCTGTGGTTGAACAACCTGCTTTTAAAGAAGAGAGGAACTGTAATCTGCATCAATCTGTGTGTTTTCTTTAATAAAAAAAGTGAGTTTGAGCTTTGTGTATGTTTTTGTACTTTTTTATTGCATGGGGAGAGATTATACACCCCACCTAAAAAGTAACTAAGGAACTTTTACTCTGAGTACATTTTAAATGAGATACGTTTTACTTTTACTTGAGTAGATTTTTACACCAGTACTTTTACTTTTACTTAAGTAAAATTTCATCAAGGTAACAGTACTTGTTTGACTTACTTATTTGAGTAGATTTTTTTGGTACTCTTTCCACCCCTGCTTAAAAGTAACATGCAGTGTTATAAAAATAAGCCACCTATACATCACCACCTCTGGACCAAAATGACCCGAGCCACTATCAAGAAATCACTACGTCAGGGATGGGCAACTGGCGGCCGTCGGGCCGCAAACGGCCTGCGACCTCACTCGACGTGGCCCTTAGATTAATTTACAGGGAAAATGTTAAACTCTTTCTTAGTGTAAAAATGCACAAATTAATTTCAAAAAAAATAAAAATCACAGTAAGTGGTTATTTTTTGTTTGCTTCAATAAACACACACATATACATAATTATAAATATATGTATAAATATAATCTTATTATACACACGCAAATATATTTAAAATGGTAGTTTTATCATATCTGGTTAAGTGCACAGTCCTGCGTGGGCCTCAGGTAGTGTCGATGAAAAATTGTGGCCCCCTCCATCATTTAAATTGTACGTCAAAAAGTCAAAAAAAAAAAAATTAAAAACCCCTAAAAACCAAACATAATATTCAAAGGAATACAATCTCCTCATATGCTACCATAAAACAAGTCGTAACAATAAACAAACAGACAAAGATGCAAATAAAAATAAAAAAAAGTAAAATGTTAAAACAGGTAGGCTACGTTAGTGCGTTAATAAATCAGACTAGGCAAAGCAGTAGTGGCAGTCTGTGCTGTGTAAATACAAAAACAGCGGTTAGTGTTTGTCCCTAAACCAGAGGACAATAAGACTGGTAAACTACCGAAGAAAAAGTACCTTTGCAGAGATTCGGAAGCGGGTGCACAACAGACATTTACGTGCTTCCCGGTTGTCTTTCCCCGAGACCTCAATGGACTGGAATAGAACAACACCATGCGGCAACAGCAGCAGAAAGAGCAAGCGCGCGACTGACAGGCAGGGCCGGTTTTTGCTATGGGCAATGTGGGCGACCGCCCAGGGCGCAATCTATGTGAGGGCGCACGAGCGCCCTAAAAAAAAAAAAAAAAAAAAAAACACTCGCCAGTTTTCTAGACTACCGCTCATTTCCATGTCAAGTTAGTGTAATGGGCGCTGGGGCGCCCTCATTGTCACGTCAACTTGCTCCTGAGAGTCATACAGGTGTGTGTGTCAGAAGAGGCAAAGGGGAGAGGGGCGGGGGATCAACTTGCGACAGCAGAGGTTGGCAAGGAGGAGGGGGCCGACGGATAGACTGATCCCAGGCCACACAACACAAACTGCTTCAAATAAATTGTATTTCATTCCTAAAATTAACATAGACCCATGTAATTAATTGGGTTATGTGAAAAATGACCAAAAAATAAATAAAAATAAAAATAAAAAAATCTGTGCAGTCATCTACGTGACTCACGTAACTCCGGTTGATTGACGGGCGAACGGACGGTGTCGGCCAAAAGTAATGCAAAAGTTAATGATGTCGAGTCTTCTTCTTCATCATGGATCAAAGTAAAAGACCAAAGAAGCATCAGGTGCCCAGTTCAGAAAAAGAAGAAAAGAAGAAGAGGAGAAACGGGCAAAAGATAAAGGTATGCAGATTTCTATGAGTGACGTGAGTGACAGTACTATAGCTATTTATTAGCCTCTTGCTAATATGTTGCTATTATAAGACGACTGTATTTGGTTTTTAGTTTTGCTGAACTAGCAACTATTAGAATTGAGGCAATTGCACTTCACACCAGTTGTTAATGTTAATGCCGGTTGTAAACAGGGTGAAAAACCCAGGTTGAAAAATCTGCTACAGTCTGAGCACTGAATTCAGATTATTTTAATTATCTGCGGTTTCTCTATGTACAAAACTGGTGTGTTATCATAACTGGAACTGTTCAGATGGTATTAGGATGATGCAAATCAAAACTTGTATGTAAAATACGAAATAGTTGTATTAGTGCAGGAACCTTTTTTTATGTAGTTATTTATTTATTTAGCTTTCTTCAGGGATTTTTCAAGCATGGTTATTAGATCCTGTGATGAAGGATTTGTGCAATTTACATTAGTGTTTATATACTGTATGTCATGTTACCTTTTTGTATTTAAGATTATATATAATAAAATAATACAAATAATATAATATATTGTTGTGCTGGTGGCGTTTTTTTTTTTTTGGGGGGGGGGGGGGGGGGGGCGCCAAGGGATGGTTTGCCCAGGGCGTAAATCTAGCCAGGACCGGCTCTGCTGACAGGACGGGTGTTTTTTGTTTTTTTTATCAAAACTTTATTAAGAATTGTGCAAAACAATACAATTCGACACAGCAACAAAGACTACCGCCAGGGGGTTACATAAAGGCATTTTTTACAGATTGCATTATAAAAAGACAAGGTCTTGATAGCTTTTATGTTATTAGATTTTTCAACAGTTTTAATATACTGTTTGACTTCGTTTTTAAATGTATGAAAAAAGGGTTTTTATTTGTGTATCGACATTTATGAATGTGCTATTTGGCTAAAAGGAAAATAGTATCTTCTATTACAGTAGTCTTCAGTAACATTATTTTCTATCTTTCTCCACTAAGGTAATTATTACAACTACTTATCTCATTTTAAAATGCTCTTTTAAAAGTTGTGCTCTTTATTTAAGGACCCAAATTGAACTGCTGGTGATATATCGGTGCACTATGAGAACTACAGCTCTAATTTACTACAGAAACACTTCCAACAAAAAAACATGCTTGTTAATAACTGGAGCTCCAGCAGAAAGACAGACTGCAACTTTGGTCTGAAAAAAAAAAAAAAAAAAAAAAACAATCATTCAAGTCAATTTCCACAGACCTAAGCTTTATTAAGTTAAATTAGTCTGGTTACCAGATGATACACATAATGGATACCATACAGTAAATACAGAATATACCGTATATGTCCAAATACATATTAACAAACAGAATGTATAATAAGAATAAAGTATACTGTACGTATACCTCAATCTTTTTTTAGTGAATGTACTTTCACGGTTTCAAGGTTTCTTATTATCATTCCAAAACATAGAACATGAACAGAAACAAACAGAGAACAAGTACTGAGGTCCAGCCACAGCACTGTGGAAAAAAAAGGCAGCACGATAAACAGTAAGCAGCGAGGCACTCATATGTGACAAGAAACAGAAACATTATTTAGTGTAGATTAATAGGATCATTTCCTCCCACCGTCCAAAGACATGCTGGTTACGTTCATTGGTGATTCTAAATTGGCCGTAGGTGTGAGTGTCTCTCTGTGTTAGCCCTGTGATAGACTGGAGACCTGTCCAGTGTGTACCCTGTCTCACGTGTGACGACAGCTGAGATAGGCTCCAGCCCCCCCACGATTCTCCAGATGACAAGCAGTTACAGAAAATGAATGAGTGGAGGTGTCTCCAGATATATTCCTGATGGGTAGTATCTCAGATTGGCTCATCGCCAGGTTTTGTCTTCCTTTAATCTTTCTGACAATAAGTAAAACTACAACACAGAAGACGACCAGTAACACTGCTGCTGCTCCCCCCAGGTAGAGACCGGTCCTTCTCCAACTCTCTGAATTCTCTGAATCAGGACTCAAAGTTGGTGTGTGAGTTTGGAGCTGATCAACATCTGTAAAGAATAAAGACAACAGTGGTGACCATATTCTAAACAAGAGGATTCTATTGACATCTCTTTATTCATTCATATTTACCTGTGACATTGAGATGACAGGTGTCAGAGTCATTGCCATAATCTGTTTTCACTTTACACCTGTATCTGCCTGAGTCACTGGTCCTGAGTCTGGATATTTGAATTCTGATTCTTCCTTCTTTGAGACCGTCTTTGTCATTTTGGACTCGACCTAAAAACTGTTCATCCCGGTACTCTGGGACTTCAACACCATTAAATACGTCAAATATAACTGAGACTTTATTGTCAGTTATAAGGAAACAGTTGATTAAAATGTAGTCCAAGGCTTTGTCAGTTCTGGTTGTAAACTTCCACTCCAGGGTGATGTTGTTGTTCTCCTCTGCCTGATAGAAGCTCTGTGTCACATTGACTTTAAATGTTGATGTTGTGGAAACTAGAGAGGAAACAAGAAGAGCAGAGAGGCTGAGAACTGTAACACCTGAGAGTCTTTAAACATCTATAGAGGTTCCTGTTTTGACATTTTTACTGTTGACTGGATTGATTCATATTTTGACTGCATCAGATAAAGGACAGAAAACAAATGTTCAAACTTCAGTTGTTCAAATGCAAATGTTAAAACAGATCTTGACAGACAGAATGAAAAACAAAAATCTATCTATATACTGCTGTTGTTTAGGCCAGGTTCCTGATGTCTTCATGTTGTTTGGTAGCTATGGTTAGCTGCTGAGCGGGCCATACAAGCCAGCAGCGTTAGGTTAGCTTAGGTTTCAAAATGTTTGAATTATCCTCTGCTGCTCTGTGGGCTTACAAGCCAGCAGCATTTACTTAGTTCATGTAGACTGTAGGTTAATCGTCACATGACCGTAGGTTTGGTAGGGTTTCTTAGTCGAACAGGGCCTCTAAATGTGTTTTGCCTGGGATCTTGGCACAAGGGATTGTAACATCGTATCCTGTGTGCTATTTAATGTGTTTATCTTTCATTCCTAATAAATTGATTTCATAAAATTACCAAAGATGATTGAGGTCAAAGTGATGACCAGCAGGGTCCTACAGATCATCTGCTTTCTGTGACAGGAAACAGATTTGAAGAGTGATCAACAGGAGGTCAAGGTTCAGTCAGTACAAGTAAGAGACAGAAAATCTACAGACTCAATTAATTCAGTCATTAAAAACTATTTTCTGACAATGAACAATAAGAAGTGCATAGCTTCCAGAGATGTTCTGTTCAAATAGGCCCCACACACAAGGCCCCATGTTTCTGTTGATTCTCTTGTTTCTGACATCCTGGTAATTATCATCATTAAAGACTCTTCCCACCCCACTCATGAACTGTTTACCCCCCTCCCCTCAGGATGAAGGTCCAGAACCAACAGACACTTCTCTCCAGCCACATCTGGAGCCCAAAAGCACAACTGCAAACACCTTTAAAACTCTACTTTTATTGGAAAGTCTTTCCTGGTTTTCATTGAGATTTTGAAGCTTTTAACTGTATTTTTGTGTGTTTTATCCTTTTGTTTCAGTTAACTATGTTTTATTTTGCCTGTTTTACATTTTGTTATGCACAATTTCATGTCAAAAGTGCTACAGTAAAAACAAATGTACTGAAACTGGATAAAATGATTTGAACTTTTTCTCTCTCACACGCAGCTTTGAAGTAAAGATCATACTATAGTTATAAAAACAACATGGAGACAGTATGTTTAGAGATGCTCCAAAATGAAACCAAATGTTGATCCTTTTCCGTCTTTTGTAGCCTATTTGTATTAATATCACATTGGAACAAGTCTCCACACTAATAAATTAAATAAACCAACTGTCTGTGGATCAACAGCTGTGATACAGTGGCTAATCTATAGTGTGGAGTTTACAAACATCTATTTCGTCTGTATGTTAGTTTTATAAAAATTCCACTGCCAACCTAGTCTGGCTTTCGCCAGCCTGATCTGACGGCGGATTCTTTCCGCCCTGCAGATCAGTCTGGAAACCCACACGTTCATTTCTCCTGCAGCCGAGCCACTTTTTCTGGAGCCAATCACAAACGGGTTTATCCGTCTGGCGCGCTGACGTCAGAGAAGCGACGGTAAAGTCGGCAAGGAGCTTGTTGTTTACATGAAACATGGCAGCCACCAGAGCACAGCTATACGTCGACGCCGCTGTCGCTGCTGTTTTAAAAGATTTCAAAGGCAAGTTTTCTTTGAAAACGGAACAGAAACTTGCACTGGAAGAATTCATACAAAAGAAAGACGTGTTTGCTGAGTTTCGTGTTGCTCTGCAAAGTGCCTCTCCCGGATCGATGGTCTGATTGGTGAATGACTATCCAATTGCGTACAGAGTTATTTGAACTATGCCCGTTGTTCACGCGCCTCTTGTGCAGTATTAATTACATGGCAGACTCCCCAGATAAGTTCAAAAATTGAACTTAGTCTGGCGAAAGCCAGACTACTGCCAACCCACAGGTAAATACCAACTGACTTTCCTTTCTGACTAACACAAGCCTGCTTTTAATTTTTCATGACTAATGTCAATTTGAAAAGTACTGTAAAAACAAAATGTACTGAAACAGTTCAAACTGACTTTAAACACAGGCAGCTTTGAGGAAGTAAAGACGGATGTGGTTACAACAGCTGGATGAGCACAGTTTGAGTTTCGAGACGCTCCAAAATTAAACTAAATGTCGTTCACCTCCCATCTTCTGTATTTGTATTAATATCACACTGAAACGAGTTTCCACATTAATAAATCAAAGAGCTGAAACAACATCAGAACATAATTGTCTAATCAAAAATATACAGCAGAAATTTAACAAAATAAAGCAACTGCCTGTGGATTAACATCTGGGATACGGTAACTTACCTATAGTGTTGTGTAAAAGTTTAAAAAAAATATTAACTTTAGACATATCTACTTGGTTTGATAGCAAAAGTATAAATTAACAACAACAGCAGTATATTTCTGTATTTACAAGAACCTTACCTTTTATTGTCACCACAGGGCAAAGAGGAATATCACGTCTGATGATGATGTCTGTCTGTTTTCAGAGCAGTTGCACTGATTTATATTCCACGAGGCCAACCCACTGATAAATGCCCACACAGTTTCATTTCTGACTCAACACTACAAAAGGCGATCACTTTTAGGTTCAGAGTGAACATGTGAAAATTCAGAGCCTCCAAGATCACTGAGCCTCCAAGATCCTCCTCTGACATATGAAATATTTGCATTTAACTGCAAACCATTTTACAATTAAGATTGTTTCAGAAGGAAATCCCATTCCGCTGCTACTACACCACAAACCACAAATGCAACATAATGTGCAAGTTTCCCCATACAGTAGTTCTAACAGCCTGCTTCATGTGTTAAGATGGTACTGTGGGTATATAAATCACCCCAAAATGAAAATAATATCAAGTAAATTTCGTCAGCTGCCTTACAAGCAATTGAAGCATGTTGATTCCTGGCAAACACAGAAACTTATTTTTTTACTTTACTTTTTAAAGCTTTTAAAATCATGTTTAATACTAGAGATACTAAAAGTAATAATTATGAGACAGGTCATTCAATCTTATGTGCAATGTCAGTGAGGGGAACTGAAAATGTGAAAGACAGATAACATCCATGACCTTTGTCCTCTGTCCTCTGCAGTCTGAGGCGGTTACAGAGAGGATGTAGCTCAGTCGTATATCACTTGCTCCAGGAAGTTTTTTGAAAGATATTCAGGTGGCTGTATGGTGATTATAATACATAATTTAGGTACACAGAGAGAAATGGTTTGATCAGACATTTTTCAAATTTTATATAATGCTATTGGTTATTAAAAAAAAAAAAATCATGTACTTCCCTTTGTCTCGTCCTCCACTCACACTGCTGAATAAGCTGCTGATATCCAGTGATGGAAATAACGGCGTTAAAATAAACGGCGTTATTTTTTTCAGTGACGGGTAATCTGACTACTATTTCTATCGTTATAACGTTGTTACCGACAATTAAATGTGGTCCGTGCGAAGGTGGAAAAAACCGAAAAAACACATTCGCAGCTTTTTTTCCCCTCCTGTGGATGGGGGCGGGGGTGGTGATGCGTAAGTAGAGTATGTCATGGTAGCCAATCAGAGGCGGGTGTTGTTTACGGGAAGAATATGACATTTGATGATGCAGTGGCAGTGGCACCGACTTAAATGTCACTCGGAAACCCCATTAAACACCCACACATGCAGTTTCCTTTCTTGAACTCTACAAAACACATCACTCGGCTCATAGGCGCCGAAACCGTGGGTGCTCCGGTGCTCGAGCACCCACGGAAAATACTGAGCACCCACGTGTGCCAGACAGGTGGCATTGATTCTTAATTTCCCACGAAGCTGATCGCGTTTAGTTCAACCTTTCATGTCCAATCCTATCTGTATTTTTGAAGAGTGGGCTGTCCTGAAAAATAGCCTACTTTACGGCTTTAGTAGCCTATCGAGTATATATGCGTGTGTGTTCGTGTCGGCCGCTGTCCATTTGCTAAGGTTCTGAAATGCGAAACGGCTGTTGTTGTTTATTTTTTTGGTTGTTTTTTTTTAAAGGGCGTGCGCTCATGAGCACCCACGGAGGAAAACATAAATCGGCGCCTATGACTCGGCTAAACGCATGTGTAACCGGGTCCAGAGGACTCGGCCCAAATTGATAAGTACTTAGATCGACAACGCAACCATGGGTCTTTCACCCAAAGAGTTAAAACGTGAAACTGATACAGTTATTACCAACTCGGGGATTCCCACTAGCACAGGTAAGACCACAATAAAGATCACAGACAAGTTTTTCCTTTGAGCAACTTAAAATAATTTATTACAAAGACCACAAAAACAACTGCCAGCTAAACATCACTATGAAAATAATCTAGAAACATAATCAATGCACAAGTAAAAGGATAAACGACAAATAATACTGGAAACACAATAGGAGAGTAGAGTTTCGTTCATTGGTGGAAAACTATTAAAGGGTGGCTGCAGTCTATAGTTCTTCAGGGTGGATCTTACAAAAGGGGCTATAAATAAACTCTTCAACACGCCAGTATAACCAAATAAAACTCAAATAACACACTTAAAAGTAATATGCAGTGTTATAAAAATAAGCCACCTATTACACGTCACCGCCTCTGGACCAAAATGACCCGAGCCACTATCAAGAAATCAGACGTCATGTTACGTTAAAAAGTTTTCCGAAAGGCAAAACCAAATTAAAAACCCCTAAAACCAAACACAATATTCAAAGGAATATAATCTCATCATATGCTACCATAAAACAGTTCGTAAACAAACAGACAAGGATGCAAACAGTTAGTGCGTTAATAAATCAGACGAGGCAAAACAGCAGTGGCAGTCTGTGCTGTACAAATACAAAAACAGCGGTTAGTGTTTGTCCCTAAACCAGAGGACAATAAGACTGGTAAACTACCGAAGAATATTACCTTTGCAGAGATTCGGAAGCGGGTGCACAACAAACATTTACGTGCTTCCCGGTTGTCTTTCCCCGAGACCTCGCAGACAGCACGGACCACACAGAGCATCAATCTCGACCAATGGACTGGAACAGCGGTACACAACAACACCACGCAGCAACAGCAGCGGAAAGAGCAAGTGCGGAAATGACAGGACGGGTGTTTTTTGTTTTTTTTAACAAAACTTTATTAAGAATTGTGCAAAACAATACAATTCGACACAGCAACAAAGACTACCGTCAGGGGGTTACATAAAGGCATTTTTTTTTACAGATTGCATTTTAAAAAGACATTGTAGAGAACATATAGATTCAAGGTCTTGATAGCTTTTATGTTATTAGATTTTTCAACAGTTTTAATATACTTTTGATTTCGTTCTTAAATGTAAGAAAAAAAGGGTTTTTATTTGTGTATCGACATTTATAAATGAATTTGGCTAAAAGAATAATAAAGCTAATGATGTAATATTGTCTAACTTTGGTAAATGGAAAGACAGTGAAGCCAAACAGTACATTTTCAAAACAAAGGGAAAAATCTGGGTCAATAGAAAGGGAAATCAAATTACAGACATCTTCCCAGAAACGGGTGGAAAAAGGGCGAGGGGGCGGAGTTTAAAGAGGAAACATAACTATTTTCTGTTTTCTTAACATGACTGAGACTTGTAGACTTGGCATCCACCAAGATTTAAGGGGTTATACATGACTGAAGCATGTTCAGAGGAGAACATAACTCAATCATGTCTTCTATACGAAATGTATACATGTAAATTGAACAATCCCCCCTTTCCCCTGTTTTCAGAGTATTTGGTTGTCAAAATAATTTGTTATTTGAATTAAAAACAATTAACATCTTTAAATAACTCAGGTCTTATATTTTGATGCTCACTCTGATAGAGGAGGGGTCTCTAGACATATTCCTGAGGTTTTATCTTCCTTCATTCTTTCTGAAAATATGTAAAACTATAACACAGAAGACGACCAGTAACACTGCTGCTGCTCTCAGGTAGAGACTGGTCCTTCCCTAACAATCTGAATTCTCTGAATCAGGACTGAAAGTTGAGTTTGGAGCTGAACAGCAGCTGTAAAGAATAAAGACAACAGTGGTGACCATATTCTAAACTAGAGGATTCTATTGACATCTATTTATTCGTCCATGTTGTTATTGTCATGTGATCAGTGACTAGTCAATGTGACGCTTAAAGAGTCATGGCACAGCAGTGAAGTCGACTAGTCTGTACAACCCCTAGTATGTATATGATTCTAAAAGCTTTAAAAAGGCAGAAAAAGTGTCTGTTAACAACACCTGTAGTTGAAGGAAATCGTTTTGGTTCTGTCCTCTTTCTCCAGTGAATGGTGCTCTAACAACTCTGGGATGAAACTTTTTAAGGACAGGTGTTCAGACTGTTTTGTAATTTGATGGCAGGTTATATCTCAGTCCAGCTCCTCTGTTCAGAGAGAGGTTTTCTAATTTGACATAGATTTAGTCCATGACTCCTCTTTCAAACCATCTGTCTTCTTCTGGATAAAATGTTCTCAGGTCCTCAGAGGAATGTCCTTTGTCCTTCAGGTGTAGGTGGACTGCTGAAACCTGGCATTCTCTCCTGTACTGAGACATTGTGTGTTAAAAGTAAATGTATACTTTATACCACCAACGCAACAGAAAAACGTGTATTTCTGTTGCCAGAGCATGAACCGAAAAGCACAACTACAAACACTGCACATACAGTAGTTGTTAAAGTCTGTCTGCTCAAAGTCTGTCTGTTTGTCTTTGGCGCCACCATGTGGTCAAACACCAGTTGTCTTGGCCGTAGTGGTTAAGGCGATGGACTAAAAATCCATTGGGGTCTCCCCGCGCAGGTTCGAATCCTGGCGACAACGAAGAGCTATTTTGAAAAGTGGCAGACAGAGAATAACTTTGGAAAATTGTCTTTCATGTCCTCAGAATGTGACCTGGAGAATGATGGTAACGTAATTAGGTAATGTTAAATCAAGGATGTTAATTCTCAGATTTAGCTCATTTAAATTCATGATCTTTATTCTTCTCACATGTAGCTTCTGCATATTCATCAGACTTAGACTTTTCTTTTATTGTCACTTGAAGTTAAACATCAACAGAGCACATTAGAATGAAATTACGTTTCACTGACTTGTATCAACAGATATAGACAGATAAAAAAAAAATAATATTATTCCTCACACCCAAATTGTCAAAATCAAACTGTTTAGCATTGGCCGAGAATCAAACCTGTGTCAATTGCTTGGAAGGAAGCTAGGCACCACAGTCGAGCTCAGACCCACATGAAACCAAGTGATCACTGGCTCACAACAAAGTGATGGAAATCAAGCAGAAGTTCCTTTAAACTGTAATTTATTAAGATTAAACAACTGAACAGCTGTGTAGCCTTAAGAAAACCACTAATCAGTGAGGCTAACCGTAAAAAAAAGGCTTCAATTTGCTAGGGAGCATAAAGATTGGACTCTGGAGCAATGGAAGAAGGTCATGTGGTCTGATGAGTCCAGATTTACCCTGTTCCAGAGGGGGTATCAGGGTAAGAAGAGAGGCAGATGAAGTGATGCACCCATCATGCCTAGTGTCTACTGTACAAGCCTGTGGGGGCAGTGCTATGATCTGGGGTTGCTGCAGTTGCTCAGGTCTAGGTTCAGCAACATTATGTGTCCATCTATTTATTCATTCATATTTACCTGTGACATTGAGGCCACGTCCACACGTACGAAAACGGTCTTTTCCCTCTCCGTTTTCGAGGGCATTGTTTCAAGAAATATCCGCGTCCACTCAGGTGCGTTTCAGCACGACCGAAAACGCTACTTTTTGCTCAGCGTGGCACAGGAGCATTATATTTTGCCCTAGTAACCCTAATAGGCTCAATATCTTCTCCAGCATGAAAACTAGCATGTAGTCCGCCATTGTTGTTGATGTTGTTATGAGACGTCTTGCGGGAGGTGGAAGGCTGCTCGGGGGTGTGGCGATGACATCATCGTTTTCGCCGTTTTCCCCGTCTACACAGAAACGCAAGAGTTGCGTTTGCGAATTTCTCCACCCTGGGACCCGTTTTCAGAAAAGTGCGTTTTAGGGCTATGCGTTTACAGGATACGTGTGGACGATCGGCCAAAACGATGAAAAATTTCTGCGTTTCAGCGTTTTTGCGTTTCCGTGTGGACGGCCCCTGAGTTGATAGGTGTCACTGCCCTGCTGGCATTTCAACATTGATTCAACGTTGAATAAACGTTATATACAAAGGGTGAATCAACGTTGAATTATGTGTTGGATTTGCAAATTGAATCAACGTTGATCTTGCAACATTGTTTCAACATCCGCCATTTCAACATAGGTGAAACAGTGAATATGACATATTGCAACATTGAAACAACGTTGAAACAACGCAGTAAAATCCAACATGGTTAAAGCCTCAACTACAAATCAACGTTGAATAAACACTGATATTGCAACATTGCTTCAACATTTTACCTTTATTAGCCTATGCAACTTGCAGTCGGCCTATCACACACAAAAATGATAAACACCTCCATCAAGAACCAGTCAACTTATTTTTTTTTACATTATTTTATTTTGTTTTGTTTTACAACATAAATGATCTATCTGAATCATTCAGCAACAGCAACAGCCGGGGTCTTCTGACGCCCACCACCACCCACCCTCTCCGGTGCATACTTCAAGAATTTTGCCATGATGTCCATTATTTGGGTCAGGGTGGTTTTATGGTCGCTGAAGACCGCATCTAAAGAGGAAACAACAAACCATTATTGTCAAAAACTAGTGAAAAAGCCTGTGGACATTCTCCAGGATTTGAATCAGGGATATTCCGATCACTGAACGACCCGTTCTACCAACTGAGCTGCGCTTGACCAACCAGCCGCAAGGACCTTTGTGAACAAGCAAAAATATCCATTTGCATAGTGTGTGGGTCTGTGTGTGCCTTGCATGGCAGTTGCCACCATTGGTGTATGAATGTGTGTGTGAATGGGTGAATAAGAGGTCATTGTAAAGCGCTTTGTCCGCTCGCGGTCAGTGTAAGTACAGTGCGTGCAGAATTATTAGGTACCTCATGTTTTTGCATTTTACGTGGTTGTGATCACTTATTTAAACCTGTTGGGTAGTCTAACATGCTTGCGGATATGATCAGTGATTTCTGGCCCAAAAAAGGCCCAAACATAAATTATCACATTCATCTAATCTTTCCTAACGATCCGCTAGCTGCCTGCCCCATAAGAAAGGCGTCAAAAAACGTGTCTCTGTAGGCAACCTAGGCTCCGAGATCTGTACACAAAAAGAATGGCTACGTCACTCTGTTGATGTTCAAACAAAACAGAACGCTAGCTCGCTACTCCCTCGACCTCCCTCCCGTGCAATTGAAACTCTCCTAAACGCGCATCTTGTCGGTTATTGGTTGGAACACTTTGTTTTGCCTTTGAGTGGGTGGTGAACACTTGTTGATAGCAATTGTTTTTATGTACAGATCTCAGAGCCTAGGCTGCCTACAGACGCGTTTTTTTGACGGCCTGCTTACGGGACAGGCAGCTAGTGGATCGTTAGGAAAGATAAGATGAATGTGATAATTTATGTTTGGGCCTTTTTTGGGCCAGAAATCGCTGATACAACCTTTAACACTTTTGGCTGCAAGACCTCATTGATAGTCAACTAGCAGATGTAATAACTACAAGTTGTCACCATTGTCTGTGCAGGATTCTTAGGTACCAAGCTTGTAACACAACTATTTCAACAAAATTGTATTCATTCATCTTCTATACCCATTTAGTCCTGTTAAGGGTCACGGGGGTCTGCTGGAGCCTATCCCAGCTGCCATCGGGCGAGAGGCAGGGGTACACCCTGGACAGGTCGCCAGTCTATCGCAGGGCTAACACAGAGAGACAGACAACCATTCACACTCACATGCACACCTACGGCCAATTTAGAATCACCAATTAACCTAATGAGCATGTCTTTGGATGGTGGGAGGAAGCCGGAGTACCCGGAGAGAACCCAAACCCGGAAAGAACATGCAAACTCCACACAGAAAGGCCAGCCGGCCCATGGATTCGAACCGGTGACCTTCTTGCTGTGAGGCATCAGTGCTAACCACCTCGCCACTGTGCCGCCTAACAAAATTGTATTCAAAACCAAATCAAAACAAGATAATAATGGAAAAAAAATAAATAAAAAATGCATGGAGAACACTAGGGGTGGCGCATTCGGATGGCCCGTGGAACTGCACTGCGCGTGTGTGTGTTCCTGGCCCTGCGCATCCCTGGCGCATTCCTAGCTGTGCGCCCTCGCACCATAGTGGCTGACAGAGGGATTGCATGACGGCCAGACCGTCCACCAGACCGAATAAGTGTCCTTGACACTGAACCCCAAAATTCTCCCAATGGGCCGTGATAGCGCCTTGCATGGCAGTAACTGCCGTTGGTGTGTGAATCGGTGAAGGAGAGTCTTTCATTGTAAAGTGCTTTGGATAAAAGCTATATGTATAAGTGTAGTCCATTTACCACATGTATCACAAATTCTGTTTACACTGTTAATTTCACAAAACCATATAGCTCCAAAATATGATATTCAATTTAAACTTACCACAGATGGTCTTGCAGAGCCGTGACTGGGAAAATGACAGCTTCCCCGATCCCCCTTTCATACTCATCTTGGCCATCAAGGCATTTGAAAGAGTTCTGAAAAACACACAGTATGAATTTAGACTACACTGTTTTTGTCCTTGTCCTGTAAGCACCTTGCTTGTTTTTCTTTAATAAAAAAAAAAGTATAGTAAATTAAAATTTCAGTAACTGTAATTGCGTTACTTGATTTACAAAAATACTTCGTTACATGCTCATTACCACTAAAAGTAATGGAATTACACCACAGGTGAGACATCATAGTCTAGAAAAAATAGCATTTAAAACTGTTCCGTATCTTACCTTAAAATCTTCTGCCCTCTCCAGCTAACGCTCGCGCCTTTTTCTCAGTAGAACTCCTGAAGAATTGAACAGACGATTAGCTAACGTTAGCTAGCTAACAAATATAGCCTAGCTTAAAACCACATGTTAGTGTGTCTCAAATGGCGCACTTTCGTCAGTAAATAAATCATAAATAAATAAATAAAAAAGAACTGTTTCAACACTGACACAACAACTGACATTATTTCACCTATAATTCAACATTGATTTTCTTGACCTTTTACAACCATTTAGCATTAAACATTGTTTCAACATTGTTTCAACATTGACGCAACAACTGACGTTATTTCACCTATATTTCAACGTTGAAGGTCGGTCGTGTGCCGGCTGGGTGTCGTTACCATAATCTGTTTTCACTCTACACCTGTATCTGCCTGAGTCACTGGTCCTGAGTCTGGATATGTGAATTCTGATTCTTCCTTCTTTGAGGCCGTCTTTGTCATTTTGGACTTGACCTAAAAACTGTTCATCCTGGTACTTTGGGACTTCAGCACCATCATGTACATGAACTATAACTGAGGCTTTAGTCAGTTATAAGGTAACAGTGGATTAAGAGGTGTCAGAAGGCTTTCTTACTTCTGGTTGTGAGCTTCCACTCCAGGGTGATGTTGTTGTTCTCCTCTGCCTGATAGAAGCTCTGTGTCACATTGACCTCAAATGTTGTTGTTGTGGAAACTAGGAAACAAGAAGAGCAGAGAGGCTGAGAACTGAAACACATGAGCGTCTATAAACATCTATAAAGGTTCCTGTTTTGTGGTTTAAATGCAGGTTGGTCAGTGAACTGTTGACTGGATTGATTCATATTTTGACTGCATCAGATAAAGGACAGAAAACAAGTCTTCAAACTTCAATTGTTCAAATAGAAATGTTAAGACGGATCTTGACAGAGTATCTGTGTTCATCTTTTATTCCTAATAAATTGATTTTATAAACTTACCAAAGATGATTGAGGTCAAAGTGATGACCAGCAGGGTACTACAGATCATCTTCTTTCTGTGACAGGAAACAGATTTGAAGAGTGATCAACAGGAGGTCAAGGTTCAGTCAGTACAAGTAAGAGACAGAAAATCTACAGACTCAAATAATTCAGTCATTACAACATAATTTTACTGGAAAGTCTTTCCTGGTTTTAATTGAGATTTTGATGAAGTTTTTAATTGTATTTTAGTTTGTTTTATCTTCTTAATTGTTTCAATTAAGTATGTTACCTGTTTTACAATTTTTATGCACAACTTTATATTTAATGCCAATTTGAAAAACGTTACAGTAAAAACAAAATGTACTGAAACTGGATAAAACTATTTTAAACACTGTGTTGAACTGTTTCTCTCCCAAAGGCACTTTTGAGGAAGTAAAAACGATAAAACAACATGGAGACAGCATAAGTTTAGAGACGCTCCAAAATGAAACTAAATGCCACTCTTCTGAATCTGTATTAATATCACATTGGAACAAGTTTCCACATTAATAAATCAAAGAACTGATCAACTGCTGAGATACAGTGGTTTATCTTCAGTGTGGTATAAAAGTTTCAAAAAATATCAATTTCAGCCAAATCGACTTTGTTGACTGTATGTTAGTTTTATAGCAAAAGTATTAACAACTACGGTATATTTCTGTATTTACAAGCACCTTACCTTTTACTGTCTCCACGGAGGAAGAAGGAACATGAGGTCTGTCTGTATTCAGAGCAGTTGCACTGACTAAAACTCCACTAAACCAACACAAAGATAATGCTGACACACGTATCTCTTGACTAAACGTTCTGTTTTAGATTTAGAGTGAATATGTGAAAACTGATCACTGAGCCTCCAAGATCCTCCTCTGGCATGTGAAATATTTGCTGTTAACTGGAAACCGTTTTACAATTAAAATTGTGTCAGGTACTGGTGATATAAGTCGTGCTACTCTGCTATCACATATCATGTAAAACAAACTGTCCAAAAGGTAAAAAAGACTGTGTAAAAAATAAATGATAACCACCATTTAAGGTTCTGTATTAACAATGATTTTGAAAGCTTAAAAAAGTGGAATGGACAGAAAAAATCCAATGAAGTAAAGTAACACAGTGAAACAGAAACATTATTTGCACTGATATCAACTTTTACCAGTTTACTCATTTTAACTCCAAGAGTAAGGCTCCTAGAGCCTGGAGTAATAGGATCATAAAATAGAACATTATGCATTTCATACCACAAGTCACTGTTTCTAGTAATACTGAATTGATGTTCACTCTGATAGAGAAGGGGTCTCTAGACATATTCATGAAGTTTTATCTTCCTTCATTCTTTCTGAAAATAAGTAATACCATAACACAGCTTTCTCTACCTGGGAGCACCAGTAACACTGCTGCCACGTAGAGAACGGTCCTTCCCCAACTCTCTGAATTCTCTGAATCAGGACTCAAAGTTGGCATGTGACTTTGGAGCTGATCAGCAGCTGTAAAGAATAAAGACAACAGTGGTGACCATATGGAGGTCAGCTATTGTCTCCACTATAAAACCAACGAGACAGAAAGAGGAACTTCTGCGGTCTGGCACATCTACTACTGGTGGTAGTATCTTCTGTGATAGTAGTCTTCAGAAAGTTTATTTTCTATCTAAGACTACTTCATTTTAAAATGCTCTTTTAAAAGTTGTCCTCTTTATCACAAGAACAATCATTCAAGTCAAGTCAAGTTACATTAGTCTGGCTACCAGGCGAGATACATAATCAGAATCCGCTTTATTGGCCAAGTATGTTTGCACATACAAGGAATTTGACTCAGGTAACTTTTGCTCTCTTGTACAAAAACACACAGAACCTAAATAAGGGTTAAAAAAAAAAAAAATAAAAAAATCTCAATCTTTACACATAAAAATTACAAAATTGAAAAAGAAAAAGTATAAGAGCAGATATATACAATGATCCAGGAGTTTGTACAGTGAGTATTTACAATTAATGCAAAGTTATTGTTATTGTTCATGTGAATGGTCACAAACTCTGTGACTGCTCTAATGGATACTGTACCATACTATACAGTAAATACAGAATATACCGTATGTCTAAACAAACACACATTAACAAGTCTTACTATATTTTGCATGATTAGTTTGAATCTGCAATAGACATAGTGTATAATAAGAATAAAGTATCTCAGTCTTAAAAAAAATAAATAAAAATAGTAACTACAAATGTTCCTAGCTACTTCAGATGATTCAAGGATAATAATATATTTTAGTGGTGAACACTTTTCAAAGCACTCAAGGTCAACTTAAAAAGCAATACATGAAACATCATAGGATAAAACATACAATTCAATATAATGAAAGAAGATTTAAAAGTACATAGGAATGAGATAAGGGGGGAAGTGAGTTAAATGGAGTGAGCTATTTTAAAAAGGTGTGTTTTGACTTTGGATTTGAAACATGTCAGAGAGTCTACGTTTCAAATGTCAGGTGGGAGATTGTAACAAAGGTGTGGAGGAGATGAGTGACTGAATGCTCTAGAACCAGTGGTGGACAGTTGTGCTGATGGTGTTAAAAAAAATGTGTGGCTGAGGAGGATCTGAGAGTAAGTGAGGGTTCGTATAATTGGAGGAGTTCTGACAGATATGATGTGGCTTAGTGTTAATTCCAAAGAAGGGGAACATGAACAGAAGCAAACAGGTCCAGCCAAAGCACAGCAGAAAAACAAGTGGCACAAAAAACAGTAACCAGCAAGCCAGTCATATGCAGTGTTGTGGGTAACGCGTTACAAAGTAACTTTTTTCAAGTAACTTGTAACATAACGCATTAGTTTCGTGCTTTAAGAAATCAGTAACTTCGTTATTTTTTTAAAAAAGTAATCCGTTGCTTTAACAATTTCTCCGGATAAGGAAAGAAATATTCCGACTGCAGCCTGCTTTTTGTCAGACAGTACTGTGCCACCTGTGTCTGTGCCCTGCTGACCTACATTACCTGTGTGTGAGTGAGTGTTTTCGAACCGCCGGCAAGATGGCAGAGAGGACAGCTTTTGAATCGTGGAAGTACGCACATTATTTTCAAATCGCCAGCGAAACGGACAAGGACAACATAACGGTAAAATGCACACTCTGCGTTGGTGAAAAGCTTCTGTCGACTGCAAAAACTTCCACTTCCAATTTTTAAAAAAGCATCTTGTATCCAAGCACCACTCTATCACCCTGGTATTGTTATCCTGCAGAGTTAATTTGGTTGGATGAATGACGTTATTCATTGTCAGGACTTCTCGGTGCATTTAAGGGAGGCTGTGTGTCGCTGAGTTGCAGCATGTGCGAGGCGCTGCAAACGGCTTTTAATTTTTGGTAATGCATGAGTACTCTAACGCGTTACTTTTATTCATAGGTAACGCTGTAACGTAACGGATTACTTTTAATTGATGGTAATGTTGTAACCTAACTAACTACTTTCCAAAGTAACTATACCCAACACTGGTCATGTGAGGCAATAAGAAAACTACACGGCTAAATTCACCATGAGCTGAATTAAAGTCAAAGTCACAGCTAGCAGAAACAAAACTGAAAGAATCTCTTCGAGGTGGTGAGATTCTCAGTCAGATCAAGAATCAAAAGCCAGGAGATGTTGAGGTGGCCATAAAATCCAAAGTGACACCGTGAAACAGAAATATTATTTAGCCTAGATTAACGGGATAATAAAATAGAACATTATGTATTTTGGATTTTATAGTCACTGAATAACTGAGGCCTTATAGTGGAGGTGTATTCCTGATTGGTAGGATCGCAGATTGTCTCGTCGTCATGTTTTGTCTTCCCTTAATCGTTCTGGAAATAAATAAAGTTATAATACAGACAACCAGTAACACTGCTGCCAGGTAGAGACCGATCCTTCCCCGACTCTCTGAATTCTCTGAATCAGGACTCAAAGTTGGTGTGTGAGTTGGGAGCTGATCAGCAGCTGTAAAGAATAAAGACAACAGTGGTGACCATATTCTAAACAAGAGGATTCTATTGACATCTCTTTATTCATTCATATTTACCTGTGACATTGAGTTGACAGGTGTCAGCGTCGTTACCATAATCTGTTCTCACTTTACACCTGTATCTGCCTGAGTCATTGGTCCTGAGTCTGGATATTTGAATTCTGATTCTTCCTTCTTTGAGGCCGTCTTTGTCATTTTGGACTCGACCTAAAAACTGTTCATCCCGGTACTCTGGGACTTCAACACCATTTAATACATCAAATATAACTGAGACTTTATGGTCAGTTATAAGGAAACAGTTGATTAAAAGGTAGTCCAAGCCTTTGTCAGTTCTGGTTGTAAACTTCCACTCCAGGGTGATGTTGTTGTTCTCCTCTGCCTGATAGAAGCTCTGAGTCACATTGACTTCAAATGTTGATGTTGTGGAAACTAGAGAGGAAACAAGAAGAGCAGAGAGGCTGAGAACTGTAACACCTGAGAGTCTTTAAACATTTATAGAGGTTCCTGTTTTGTCATTCCTTGTATTTTGTGGATTAAATGCAGGTTGGTCAGTGAACTGTTGACTGGATTGATTCATATTTTGACTGCATCAGATAAAGGACAGAAAACAAGTGTTCAAACTTCAATTGTTCAAATGTTAAAACAGATCTTGACAGACAGAATGATAAACAAAACAAAAATCTATCTTTATATCTGTGTTTATCTTTCATTCCTAATAAATTGATTTCATAAACTTACCAAAGATGATTGAGGTCAAAGTGATGACCAGCAGGGTCCTACAGATCATCTTCTTTCTGTGACAGGAAACAGATTTGAAGAGTGATCAACAGGAGGTCAAGGTTCAGTCAGTACAAGTAAGAGACAGAAAATCTACAGACTCAATTAATTCAGTCATTAAAAACTATTTTCTGACAATGATCAATAAGAAGTGCATAGCTTCCAGAGATGTTCTGTTCAAATAGGCCTCACACACAAAATACAAGAACTCTGTTTCATGTGTTTTCAACCTTCTTATGGTCATATCTGTATATCACGGTCAATGTCTGTACAGCTCCACACATATTTTTTATTTATTAATACTGACTTTATACCAACTGCACTGCTGTTTATTGAGACTGTGTAATTTATTTAGTTTACTTCCTGTTTTGTGTTTGAAACACAGTAAGATTGGACCTCAGTGCTTTGTTGAGTTTCCTTCTCATGTACCACATGTTTAGGAATGACAATAAAAACCATGAAACCTTGAAAACAAAAGAGACAGTGCGTGGAATGATCTGTCCGATTGAAATCAGGTCAGATGAATCCTGTGACTCTGTGTGGCAGATTATATCTCAGTCCAGCTTCTCTGTCCAGAGATAGGTTTTCCAATTTGACATAGATGTCTTCCTTTACTCCTCTTTCAAACCATCTGTCTTCTCTGACTAAAATGTTTTCAGGTTCTCAGGAGTTTACTTTGTCCTCCAGGAGCAGGTGGACTACTGTAACCTATCCTGAAGAGTAATGTCTCCGGCCACATCTGGAGTCCAAAAGCACAACTGCAAACACTCTCCTTTAAATCTCTACTTAAAACCTTCTTGTATTGGAAAGTCTTTCCTGGTCTCAATTGAGATATTGATGAAGTTTTTAACTGTAATTTAATTTGTTTTATCTTTTTAATTGTTTCAGTTAACTATGTTTAATTTTACCTGTTTTTAAATTTTTATGCACAATTTTATTTCAATAAGGTCAATTTGAAAAGTGCTACAGTAAAAACAAAATGTACTGAAACTGGACAAACTGATTTTAAACACAGTGATGAACTGTTTCTCTCCCAAAGGCAGATTTGAGGAAGTAAAAATGGTAAAACAACATGGAGACAGCATGAGTTTAGAGACGCTCCAAAATGAAACTAAATGCCACTCCTCTCCTGTCTTCTGTATTTGTATTAATATCCCATTGGAACAAGTTTCCACGTTACAGTTTTTTACAATCACTTTGCTACTATTTTCAGAACCTTGATGTCATTTTTCACAACTCTAGACATAAAACTCAAAACGGTTATCACTTGTAACACAGGCTGCCTAATGTTCAAAACATTGCATTGTGCATTCACATCTTTAAATAAATCTTGCACTTGCACAATCATTGGTTCAAAAAACAAATTTACTGTGAAATACCATTGAAACAGAACTATAGATCACCCACACACAATCAACCGATAGTTTCACTGTCATTGTTCGTACAATCATTAAATATTGTAGAACAAAATAGGTGATACAGGTTTCATTATGGTACTACATGTATAGTACAGTAAATACATCTCTGTAAAAGTACTGCAGTAGTGGAGAGAATACTACAGACACAGTGGAATCATTGAACAAAGTTTGTAATACAGTATATTGATGCAAAACACTAGATAGAGATAGATAGATAGATAGATAGATAGATAGATAGATAGATAGATAGATAGACAGATACTTTATTGATCCCCAAGGGGAAATTCAAGACAGTACAATCACAACATAGGTTAACAGTATTTGAATCAAAGCAAAAATACTGTAATTAGCTATGAAATACAGTAGAAAATAAAAGACAGTACTGTAAAACATCAAATGCAGTGTTCCTCAACTTGCTTGCTTGTACTGTACATGTAAGAAACAAAACAGGAGTGATTACTGTACTTCTACATTGTCATTTGGATCCCAATCAACTCTTTATATACTCATTCCACAATGTGCACTCAATCATCAGTAACGAGTTGGCAGAATTGGACAAGCAATTACAAGGGCCTGCATCTATACAGTGCAGTACTGTCAATACTGTAAATAGTCTGAAAAGGTGGTACAGTATTTGGGACCATAGACACAGTGTCTGATGAAGCATTGTAAAATACAGTATTAGGCTACATCCATGGATATTGTAGTCTAATTGGTTCATGCTCCACGCTAATTGGTGACAATGAATCTCGTTACGTAAAGTATCTTGAAGCTTTCATGATTGGACATGGAAGATTGTTTGTCTGTTTCCATACAACTATGCATTTAGAGTAATGCAACATTTACTTATCATTTTGAGCAGTTGTATCAATTGATAGTTAGAGCATTGTAAGGAAATGAATAGACACTCATTTGAAATGTAATGTGTGAATTGCCTTTTGAAATAGTAGTATTTTGATGTTAAGTTGTATCATACTGAACAGGTGATTTTTTTTGAATGAACAAATGATCTAAGTTTTATGTGTATTGTATCCAAGCAATTGAGAAAAGGGTTAGAGTTTTGAAAAATGTGCATTTTGATCATTGGTTGTGAGTTTTGTGTCTAGAGTTGTGAAAAATGACATCAAGGTTCTGAAAATAGTAGCAAAGTGATTGTAAAAAACTGTAATAAATCAAAGAGCAGAACATCAGAACATAATTGTCTAATTATAACTATAGAGCAGAAATATAACCAAATAAACAAACTGTGGATTAACTGCTGAGATACAGTGGATTATCTACAGTGTGGTATAAAAGTTTAAAACATCAACTTCAGCCAAATCTACTTTGTCTACTGTATGTTAGTTTTATAGCAAAAGTATAAATTAACAACAACAGTATATTTCTGTATTTACAAGAACCTTACCTTTTACTGTCTCCACGTGGGAAGAAGGAACATGATGTCTGTCTGTTTGCAGAGCAGTTGCACTGACTAAAACTCCGCTAGACCAACCCACTGATAATGATGACATATCACATAGTTTCATCTCTGACTGGCCAATACAAACTGTGATCACTTGACTAAACATGTGTTTTTAGGTTTAGAGTGAATATGTGAAAAGTGATCACTGAGCCTCCAAGATCCTCCTCTAGCATATAAAATATTTGCCGTTAACTGCAAAACATTTTTAAGTTAAGATTGTTTCAGGAAGACCCCCTGTCTCCCCAATTTATCAGCAAAGAAACTACCACTAGAAGAAACCTATCTCACAATCCTGAGCAGACCCCACCAGCACTGGTAAGTCCAAAAGAGACAGAAATTAACAAAATTAAAACTGGTTAATCTGCAACATAATATAAAAGTAATGTGTGAAACAAACCTGTGTCATGTCTTTTATCTATAAACTATGTGTAAAAAGAAAACCATTTAAATCAAACTAATTAAGAACACAAATGAACTACAAACTAAAGATGTCAGTGTCAGGGGGTTACAGGACTTTTCTTTGTTGGGTGTGTGGCTGTGGCTGAAACGGTCACTTAAAGAAAAAAGAACTGTTGCGTTGGGCAGGAAAGAAACCCCAGTCAGCTGTTTTAAGGAAGCTATGGTCTCCAACAAAGTGACACAAACAGGAAGTTAGCAAATACAGTAGCTCCCACAGGCTACTTTGCAAAAGTTAAGCTGGTACTGTGGTTATATAAGTCGTGCTAATCACATATCATGTAAAACAAACTGTACAAAAACTAAAAAAAGACTGAAATAAATGATAACCATACTGCTGTTCTCAGGCTGTGTTAGACATTTACAGTTTTTTACAATCACTTTGCTACTATTTTCAGAACCTTGATGTCATTTTTCACAACTCTAGACACAAAACTCAAAACGGTTATCACTTGTAACACAGGCTGTCTAATGTTCAAAACATTGCATTGTGCATTCACATCTTTAAATAAATCTTGCACTTGCACAATCATTGGTTCAAAAAACAAATTTACTGTGAAATACCATCTAACAATGATTTTGAAAGCTTAAATAATGTGGAAAGGACAGAAAAAATCCAATGAAGTAAAGTGACACAGTGAAACAGAAACATTATATGCACTGATATCAGCTTTTACCAGTTTACTAATTTTAGCTCCTAGAGAAAAGCTCCTAGAGTCTGGAGTAATAGGATCATAAAATAGAACATTATCCATTTTATATCACAAGTCACTGTTTCTGGTACGTAAAAGTGATGAAGGAGGCATCTTTAAATAACTCAGGTCGTTAATACTCACTCTGATAGAGGAGGGGTCTCTAGACATATTACTGAGGTTTTGTCTTCCTTTAATCTTTCTGAAAATAAGTAAAACTATAACACAGAAGACGACCAGTAACACTGCTGCTGCTCCCAGGTAGAGACCGGTCCTTCTCCAACTCTCTGAATTCTCTGAATCAGGACTCAAAGTTGGTGTGTGAGTTGGGAGCTGATCAGCAGCTGTAAAGAATAAAGACAACAGTGGTGACCATATTCTAAACAAGAGGATTCTATTGACATCTATTTATTCATTCATATTTACCTGTGACATTGACTTGACAGCTGTAACATAACCATAATCTGTTTTCACTCTACACCTGTATCTGCCTGAGTCATTGGTCCTGAGTCTGGATATCTGAATTCTGATTCTTCCTTCTTTGAGGCCGTCTTTGTCATTTTGGACTCGACCTAAAAACTGTTCATCTGTTTCTCTCCAACAAACAAACTGTCTGTGGATTAACTGGTGGGATACAGTGACATATTTAATTGTAAAAGTATTTGTTGTCAATTACCAATTCCCTGATCAAACACTTTTACAATTTGTTTCAGGATGAAACTAAAACTGACATATCTCACAAAGCTTCACAAAAAAACAATTGTTTGCATTTGGCCCTAAACTGAATCAAGGTCAACTGCTTAGAAATCAGCTATGTTCACCACTATACCACCAACTTGATGGGAAGTGAAACTTCTGCTGTTTGTCTTTTCCGATGCATTGCAGTAGTACTTGTGTTGTATTTCAGGACTGACATGTCACAGTAGTATGGGCTTCATCTCCTTGCTCCAGGTCTCGGTGTCAGCCATGTCTCTCTCTAGCGTGTACAGTGAGTGTGAGCCTTTGTGTGTGTGCGGGTGTGTGTGTTTCTACGTGTGGGGGGATGGGGGGGTGTATATGTATGGGTGGGTGGGTGTGTGTCTCTGTGTATCTCTTTGTTTTTACAGGGTTGGGAGGGTTGGGTTTTGTCCTTTTAAAGTATGAAAAGTGCCATATAAATAAAATTTGATTTGATTTGATTTGATTTGAAGTATTTCCACACACTTGATGAACAACTGGTAGTTTGCTGCAAAGACCCACTGGACTCCTCACCTGTCTTCTTGGAGGCGTCCATGTTGTTATTGTCATGTGATCAGTGACTAGTCAACATAATGCTTAAAGAGTCTTGGCACAGCAGTGAAGTCGACTAGTCTGTACAACCCCTAGTATGTATATGATTTTAAAAGCTTTAAAAAGGCAGAAAAAGTGTCTGTTAACAACACCGGCAGTTGAAGGAAACCGTTTTGGTTCTGTCCTCTTTCTCCAGTGAATGGTGCTCTAACAACTCATTATCAGTCAAAGACTCAAGTCTCAAGGTGTGAACTGGGATGAAATTGTCCTGAGGACAAGAGAGCTACGGTCCTCTGTTTGCCATGTTGATGACTACGATGACAAACGTTCCCCTTTCTCAACACACGCAAGCAAAATCAGCCACAAGTACATGGTTCAATGCATGAACAGTGTGCTGCAGATGTCAGCTGCCTTACAAGCAGTTGAAGCATTTTGATTCACAAAAACTTTTACTTTACTTTTTAAAGCTTTTAAAATCATGTTTAATACTAGAGATAGTAAAAGTAATAATTATGAGATAGGTCATTCAATCTTCCTTGCAATGTCAGTGAGGGGAACTGAAAGGGTGAAAGACAGATAATATCCATGTCCTCTGTCCTTTGTCCTCTGCAGTCTGAGGGGGTTACAGACAGGATGTAGCTCAGTGGTAGATCACTTGCTCCAGGAAGTTTTTTGAAAGATAGTCAGGTGTCTTTATGGAGATTATATTACATAATTTAGGTACACAGAGAGAAATGGTTTGATCAGACATTTTCCAAATTTTAGATGATGGCTATTGCTTATTAGCAAAAAAAAAAACAACAAAAAAAAACATGTTTGTTGAGGACATTTAGCTTTTAACCTCATAAATTAATTTTAATTTTATACAGGTTTATTGTTGTAAGCTCTTTCCAGTAACCATGAAAAAGTTATTGAGATAAACAGTTTGTGAGATGAGATAGAGAACATGTCCAGGAAATAACAAATACATGCAGAAGCCTGTGGTTTTGTATTTGTCTAAGTCTGTGGTGCCTCTTGCTGCCACTGTGTTAAACTTCAGCCATGCTTCTGGAGCTAAAGAAAGTAGTGTCCTCTCTTTAAGCCTCTCCAGCTACGCCTTTAATCCACATCTTCTCAGGTGTGGCCGTTAGGACTCATTAAGCCAACGCACCAGCTGAAACTGCTGAAAGTCTGTCTGTGTGTCTCTGGCGCTACCATGTGGTCAAACGGCAGTTGTCGCAGGTTCGACAACGAAGAGCTATTTTGAAAAGTGGCACAGATGTTAAGGCTGCATTGTAAACTGATGGCAGGTTATATCTCAGTCCAGTGTTTTCCAATTTGACATAGATGTCTTATTTTACTCGTCTTTCAAACCTTTACCTTCAGGTATAGGTGGAATAAAAAATTGTCTTTGTGAACAAGTTGCTTTGTTTCCCCAGTTTACATATTTGTATATTCCCCACTTCACTGAACAACATACAAATAGATAGATTGACTAGGTTGAGTGTTTTTGACTAGGTTTTATTTTTCTTTGGAGTGAACAAGTTTCTGCCTCAGTGTATTAGTGGTACTGAACTGAACTTGAATGCTGTGTGTTTGCTGCTCACATTTGTCTTTTTAGAACTGAATGAGTGGTGACACGTGTCCAAGAGACTCTACAGGTCTAATTTTGGGTTTTACCATGACCTGGATGATTGAGAACCTTTACAGACAAATGACTAATAGCTCATTCTAAAGTCTTATCGTTAGTCTCTCACACACAAATTGTCGAAATCAAGCTATTTAACATTGACTGACATATGCTCACCAAAATCGAGCTCAGACCCACATGAAGCAAGGTGTTAAACTGATGATTTACCAGCACTGACCATATTGACTGGCTCACAACAAAGTGATCGAACTCAAGCAGAAGTTGCTTTAAACTGTAATTTATTAAGATTAAACAACTTAATAAATCAACAAAGAAACAAGACAGGTTGGTCAAATAAACTAAACAAAGAAGAAGCCACTCAGGCCAGAACACAAAGGACTGTAGGACATGATGTTTTCCCATAACCCTAAATATACCAAACTGAACACTAATCAGAAAAAAGACTGAAATAGAGAGACTACCAAACCATCAAACATAATAAATAAGTAAAAAAGAAGCCACATAAATAATGGTTCATGCTGCAGTGGCTGTGAGAAGACAATGTACTTTATTGGATCCTTGTCTTTTCCAAGTCTTTTAATTGTTGCTCCAAACCAATAAATATCTTTGCTTGTATAAATAGATATGGAACATATTGTGGGTATTTATCCATGTTTTTCTTGTACTAGTGGTAATATTTTCTATGATTTAGCAAGTTTATTTTCTATCATTCTCCACCAAGGTTAATTATTACAACTACTTTGCTCATTTTAAAATGCTCTTTTACAAGCTCTGCTCTTTATTTAGGTAAACATCACAATAACAATCATTCAAGTCAATTTCCACAGACCTAAGCTTTATTAACCCCAGTTAAATCAGTCTCTACACCAGATGTGACACATAATGGATACCATACTACACAATAAATACAGAATATAATGTATATGTCCAAACAAACACAAATCATAGGATGAAACATACAATGCAATATAATAAAAGCAGATTTAAAAGTACATAGAAACGAGATCAGAAGAAAAGAGAGTTAAGTGGAAAAGTGGAGTAAGCTATTTTAAATAGTGGAAGTGGTCTCTAGATATTACTTAGAGGTAGTTTCTTAGATTGTCTCATCGTCAGGTTTTGTCTTCTTTTAATCTTTCTGAACATAAAAGAAGTTATAACATAGAAGATGACCAGTAACACTGCTGCTGCTCCCAGGTAGAGACCGGTCCTTCCCCGACTCTCTGAATTCTCTGAATCAGGACTCAAAGTTGGTGTGTGAGTTTGGAGCTGATCAGCAGCTGTAAAGAATAAAGACAACAGTGGTGACCATATTCTAAACAAGAGGATTCTATTGACATCTATTTATTCATTCATATTTACCTGTGACATTGAGTTGACAGGTGTCAGCGTCGTTATCATAATCTGTTTTCACGCTACACCTGTATCTGCCTGAGTCACTGGTCCTGAGTCTGAATATTTGAATTCTGATTCTTCCTTCTTTGAGGCTGTCTTTGTCATTTTGGACTCGACCTAAAAACTGTTCATGCTTTGACTCTGGGACTTTAACACCATCAATTACATCAAATATAAGTGAGACTTGATGGTCAGTTATATGGTAACAGTTGATTAAAAGGTATCTGAAGGCTTTGTCAGTTCTGGTTGTGAACTTCCACTCCAGGGTGATGTTGTTGTTCTCCTCTGCCTGATAGAAGCTCTGTGTCACACTCACTTCAAATGGGGCTGTGGTCACTAGAGAAGAAACAAGAAAAGCAGAAAACATGAGAACTGTAACGACAGAGAGTCTTTTAACACCTATAGAAGTTTCTGTTTTGTCATTTCTTGTATTTTGTGGATTAAATGCAGGTTGGTCAGTGAACTGTTGACTGGACTGATTCATATTTTGATTGCATCAGATAAAGGACAGAAAATAAGTGTTCAAACTTCAATTGTTCAAATGTTAAAACAGAATGATAAATGAAAACATAATCTATCTTTATATCTGTGTTTATCTTTCATTCCTAATAAATTGATTTCATAAACTTACCAAAGATGATTGAGGTCAAAGTGATGACCAGCAGGGTCCTACAGATCATCTTCTTTCTGTGACAGGAAACAGATTTGAAGAGTGATCAACAGGAGGTCAAGGTTCAGTCAGTACAAGTAAGAGACAGAAAATCTACAGACTCAATTAATTCAGTCATTAAAAACTATTTTCTGACAATGAACAATAAGAAGTGCATAGCTTCCAGAGATGTTCTGTTCAAATAGGCTCCACACACAAGATACAAGAACTCTGTTTCATGTGTTTTCAACCTTCTTATATCATATCTGTATATCACGGTCAATGTCTGTACAGCTCCACACATATTTTTTATTTATTAATTCTGCTCTGCTGTATTTATCCTTGCTGTATTTATCCTTGCTGGAGATTGTTTAGTTTATTGAGATTGTCTACTTTATTTAGTTAACTTCTTGTTTTCTGTTCTGCTATGATTGGACCTCAGTGCTTATTTTTGTTTCCTTCTCATGTACCACATGTTAAGGAATGACAATAAAAACCTTGAAACCTTGAAAACAAAAGGGACAGTGCGTGGAATGATCTGTCCAATTGAAATCAGGTGAGATGAATCCTGTGACTCTGTGTGGCAGATCATATCTCAGTCCAGAGATAGGTTTTTCAATTTGACATTGATGTCTTCCTTTACTCCTTTTTCAAACCATCTGTCTTCTCTGACTAAAATGTTCTAAGGTTCTCAGAGGAGTTTACTTTAATAATAACAATTAATTTTATTCACAGGCACCTTTCAGGACACTCAAGGTCAATGTCGAACAACATCGTCTCAAACTGTATTAAGTGTTGTTGCTGGGTACCAGGAAAGTTGCCAACACTACAGTTGTGCGGTCAGGCACAAAGAGACACTGTAAGATCTGGTTTAACTTGGTTTATTTCTGGCAAAGATGGCAGGCAATTGATGCTTGTTTAATCTAAAGAAAAAATAGGTAACATTGTAATGAAACTAAATATATAAGGATACAAATACATCTTTCTTTTAACTATAAACATAAAGCGTTATCATACAAAATCAACTAAATGATTATCTTTCACAACAGAAAGATACTAACATAAGAACTCACATTTTACTCAGGCATACAACTGCTGCAAGAAAAAAGCCTAGGGTCATGCTGCAGAGTTTCAACAGGCCGCACAGCTGCACAGGCTCTCATATATCCTTCAGATCCCTGTCCCTTGTCAATCTGTCAGTTTGTCCTCCAGGTGTAGGTGGACTACTGTAATCTGGCCTAAAGAGTAATGTCTCCGGCCACATCTGGAGCCCAAAAGCACAACTGCAAACACTCTCCTGTAAATCTCTACTTAAAACATACTTGTATTGGAAAGTCTTTCCTGGTTTTAATTGAGATTTTGATTAAGTTTTTAACTGTATTTTAGTTTGTTTAATTTTGCCTGTTTTGAAATTTTAATGCACAATTTTATATCTAATGCCATTTGGAAAAATGTTACAGTAAAAACAAAATGGACTGAAACTGGATAAAATTATTTTAAACACAGTGATGAACCGTTTCTCTCCCACAGGCAGCTTTGAGGAAGTAAAAACGGTAAAACAACATGCAGACAGCATGAGTTTAGAGACGCTCCAAAATTATAAATATAATAGAAATATAACGCAATAAACCAACTATCTGTGGATTAACTGCTGGGATACAGTGGCTAATCTTCAGTATGGTATAAAAGTTTCAAAAAATATCAAGTTCGGCCAAATCTACTTTGTCTACTGTATGTTAGTTTTGTAGCAAAAGTATAAATTAACAACAACAGCAGTATATTTATGTATTTAGAAGCACCTTACCTTTTATTGTCTCCACGCGGGAAGAAGGGACATGATGTCTGTCTGTTTGCAGAGCAGTTGCACTGACTAAAACTCCAACACAATGGTGATGCTGACGTTTCGCTTAGTCACACAGTTGCATTTCTTCATACCTGACTGGACACTACAAACTGTGATCACTTGACTAAACGCTATGTTTTAGGTTTAGAGTGAATATGTGAAAACGCAGACTGATCACAGAGCCTCCAAGATCCTCCTCTGACATATAAAATATTTGCCGTTAACTGCAAACCATTTTACAGTTAAGATTGTTTCAGGAAGACCCCCCTGTACCCAGCAGTTTAT
Organism: Chelon labrosus; assembly: GCF_963514085.1. Classification (NCBI taxonomy): domain Eukaryota; kingdom Metazoa; phylum Chordata; class Actinopteri; order Mugiliformes; family Mugilidae; genus Chelon; species Chelon labrosus. Next base: position 4,534,991 of record NC_140351.1, on the reverse strand, counting down.
CAGCAAAGAGACTACCACTCAAAGAAACCTATCTCACACTCCTGAGCGGACCCCACCAGCACTGGTAACTCCAAAAGAGACAGAAATTAACAAAATTAAAACTGGTTAATCTGCAACATAATATAAAAGTAATGTGTGAAACAAACCCATGTCATGTCTTTTATCTGAAAACTATGTGTAGAAAGAAAACCATTTAAATCAAACTAATTAAGAACACAAATGAACTACAAACTAAAGATGTCAGTGCCAGGGGGTTACAGGACTTTTCTCTTTTTGGGTGTGTGTGGCTGTGGTTGTAACATTCAGCTGAGGAAAAAGGAACTACTGAGATGGACAGGAAAGAAATCGCAGCCATCTGTTTAGAAGGAAGCTACGGTGAAGATGCTAAAAAGGGGACAAAAAACAGCAAGAAACAGGAACTAAAATACTGATTCTCAGTCAGATCAAGAATCAAAAACCACCAGGAGACGTTGAGGTGGTGACAAAATCTAAAGAGACACAGTGAAACAGAAACATTATTTACCCTAGATGAATAGGATCATAAAACAGAGTCAGAGTCTACACACATAAGTCTTATTATTGTTTTCATGATTAATTCCAATAGACATAGTGTATAAAAAGAATAAAGTACATATACCTCAATCTTTTTTGTTTTTTATTAATAAATAAATAAATAAATACAAATGTTGCTAGATACTTCCAATGTTTCAAGGATTCTTATAATAATAATAATACATTTTATTCGTGGCCACCTTTCAAAACACTCAAGGTCACCTTACATACAACAAAGACATGCTCATTAGGTTCATTGGTGATTCTGAATTGGCCGTAGGTTTGAGTGTGAATGGTTGTCCCCCCACCCCAGAAGATGAGTGAATGACTGAAAAAAAGGAGCATGAACAGAAACAAGCAGGGAACAAAGCACTGAGGTCCAGCCACAGCACTGTAGAAAAACAGCTGCACAATAAACAGAAAGCAGCGAAACAGTCAAATGAGACAACAAAACCACACAGCTAAATTCACCATGAGCTGCGTTAAAGTAAAAGTCATAGCTAACCAAAACTAAGTTGAAAAAAAATCTCTTCGAGGTGGTTAGACTCTCAGTCAGATCAAGAATCAAAAACCAGTAGGAGATGTTGAAAAAATCTAAAGTGACACATTCATTAATTCATTTTCTATACCCGTTTATTTCTGTTAAGGGTCGCGGGGGTCTGCTGGAGCCTATCCCAGCTGTCATCGGGCGAGAGGCAGGGGTACACCCTGGACAGGTCGCCAGTCCATCTCAGGGCTAACACAGAGAGACAGACAACCATTCACACTCACACCTACGGCCAATTTAGAATCACCAATGAACCTAACCAGCATGTCTTTGGACGGTGGGAGGAAGCTGGAGAACCTGGAGAGAACCCACGCAGACACAGGGAGAACACGCAAACTCCACACAGAAAGGCCAGCCGGCCCATGGATTCAAACTGGTGACCTTCTTGCTGTGAGGCATCAGTGCTAACCACCTTTCCACTGTGCCGCCCTCTAAAGTGACACAGTGAAACGGTAACATTATTTAGCCTAGATGAATAGGATCATAAAACAACATTATGCAGTTTGCATTTCATAGTCACTGACTGCGGCATTGGAGAGAAAAATGTCTTGAAATAATTCAGGTCTTATAGTGGAAGAGTCTCCAGACATATTCCAGGTGGGTAGTATCTTAGATTGTTTCATCGTCAGGTTTTGTCTTCCTTTAATCTTTCTGAAAATAAATAAAGTTATAACACAGAAGACGACCAGTAACACTGCTGCTGCTGCTCCCAGGTAGAGACCGGTCCTTCCCCAACTCTCTGAATTCTCTGAATCAGGACTCAAAGTTGGTGTGTGAGTTGGGAGCTGATCAGCAGCTGTAAAGAATAAAGACAACAGTGGTGACCATATTCTAAACAAGAGGATTCTATTGACATCTATTTATTCATTCATATTTACCTGTGACATTGAGTTGACAGCTGTTAACGTCTGCGTCATAATCTGTTTTCACTCTACACCTGTATCTGCCTGAGTCATTGGTCCTGAGTCTGGATATTTGAATTCTGATTCTTCCTTCTTTGAGGCCGTCTTTGTCATTTTGGACTCGACCTAAAAACTGTTCATCCTGGGACTCTGGGACTTCAATACCATTAAAAACATTAAATATAACTGAGACTTTATGGTTAGTTATAAGGAAACAGTTGATGAAAAGGTGTCTGAAGGTTTTGTCAGTTCTGGTTGTAAACTTCCACTCCAGGGTGATGTTGTGGTTCTCCTCTGCCTGATAGAAACTCTGAGTCACATTGACTTCAAATGTTGATGTTGTGGAAACTAGAGGGGAAACAAGAAGAGCAGAGAAGCTGTGAACTGTAACACCAAAGAGTCTTTAAACATCTATAGAGGTTCCTGTTTTGTCATTTCTTGTATTTTGTGGATTTTGACTGCATCAGATAAAGGACAGAAAACAAATGTTCAAACTTTAATTGTTCAAATGTTAAAACAGATCATGACAGACAGAATGAAAAACAAAACAAAATCTATCTTTATATCTGTGTTTATCTTTCATTCCTAATAAATTGATTTCATAAACTTACCAAAGATGATTGAGGTCAAAGTGATGACCAGCAGGGTCCTACAGATCATCTTCTTTCTGTGACAGGAAACAGATTTGAAGAGTGATCAACAGGAGGTCAAGGTTCAGTCAGTACAAGTAAGAGACAGAAAATCTACAGACTCAATTAATTCAGTCATTAAAAACTATTTTCTGACAATGAACAATAAGAAGTGCATAGCTTCCAGAGATGTTCTGTTCAAATAGGCTCCACACACAAGATGCAAGAACTCTGTTTCATGTGTCTTCAACCTTCTTATGGTCATATCTGTATATCACTGTCAATGTCTGTACAGCTCCACACATATTTTTTATTTATTAATACTGACTTTACACCAACTGCACTGCTGTTTTGAAATTTGATTGTTTGGGTTATTGATCTTCTTCTTTTATTGAGACTGCCTACTTTATTTAGTTTACTTCCTGTTTTCTGTTGTGCTATGATGACCTCAGTGCTTATTTTTGCTTCCTTCTCATGTTTAGGAATGACAATAAAATCCTTGAAACCTTAAAAACAAAGGAAAGCGCATAGAATATTCTGCCCAATAGAAAACAGTTCACCTGACTTTGTGACTCTGTGTGGCAGATTATATCTCAGTCCAGCTCCTCTGAGTTCATTATGTGTTCCAGGAAGGCTCTGGACCTCATGGTGATCAAGTGAGCAGGTGGGAGGGTGAGTTGGAAGAATGAAGATGACCTAAGAGTGTGGGCTGGAATGTTTATGAGGAGGAGGTTAGCGAGGCAGAGTACTGAACTAGACAGCTGGGATAGGCTCCAGCAGATCCCCGTGACCCTTAACAGGAATAAGCGGGTACAGAAGATGAATGAAGACGTATTGAACTAGTTGCAATTTATGAATGCATTTGTCCGGTAAACCAAATAAGAGGGAGTTGCAGACGTCCAGACGAGACGTGACCAGGCTATGGACCAGAGATGCAGTATTGTTGGAGGGATGGATGGAGATGGCAGATATTGTGCAGGTGGAAATAGGCTGAATGGGTGATATTGTTAATATGATATTAGAATAAGAGACTGTTGTCAATAATGACACCCAGACTCTTAAACTGAGGGGAGGGGGAAACCGGGGAACTGTCAATCTGTCAATTTGTCCTCCAGGTGTAGGTGGACTGCTGTAACCTGTCCTGAAGAGTAATATCTCCACATCTGGAGCCCAAAAGCACAACTGCAAACACTCTCCTTTAAATCTGTACTTAAAACATTCTTTTATTGGAAAGTCTTTTCTGGTTTTAATTGAGATTTTGATGAAGTTTTTAACTGTATTTGAGTCAAATTTATGTTTAATGTCAATTTGAGAAGTGCTACAGTAAAAATGTACTGAAACTGGATAAAATGATTTTAAACACAGTGATGAACTGTTTCTCTCTCACAGGCAGCTTTGAGGAAGTAAAAACGGTAAAACAACATGGAGACAGTTTGAGTAGAGTCTCCAGAGACGCTCCAAAATGAAACTAAATACCGTTCCTCTCCCATCTTTTGTATTTGTATTAATATCACATTGGAACAAGTTTCCACATTAATAAATCAAAGAGCCGAAACAACATCAGAACATAATTCTCTAATCATAAATATAGAGCAGAAATATTATGCAACAAACCAACTGTCTGTGAATCAACAGCTGAGGTACAGTGGCTTATCTTCAGTATGGTATAAAAGTTAAAAACATCAACTTCAGCCAAATCTACTTTGTCTACTGTATGTTAGTTTTATAGCAAAAGTATAAATTAACAACAACAGTATATTTCTGTATTTACAAGAACCTTACCTTTTATTGTCTCCATGGGGGAAGAAGGAACATGAGGTCTGTCTCTTTTCACAGTAGTTGCACTGACTACAACTTCGCTAGACCAACCCACTAATGAATGCTAACAGGTTTCTCTAAGCCACAGTTTAATATCTGACTGAACAATACAAACCGTGATCACTTGACTAAACACATGGTTTTAGGTTTAGAGTGAATATGTGAACATTCAGACTGATCACTGAGTGAGGAAAAAAGACCTTTTGTGTTGGACTTGGAAGAAACTGGAGTTTGTCACTTAGATGGAAGCTATGCTCTTCAGCAAAGTGACACAAAGGGGAAGTTAGCAGAAAAAGAAAGTTCCACAGACTGCTTCACATATCTGGTCATATCTGTATATCACGGTCAATGTCTGTACAGCTCCACACATATTTTTTATCTATTAATTCTGACTTTACACCAACTGCACTGCTGATTTTATCTGTTTTGGAGATTGTTTAGTTTATTGATCTTCCTGTTTTGTTGTGCTATGACTGGACCTCCACCCATAGTTTTGTCTCCCTTTTTCATGGACCACATGTTCATGGACCTAAAAACTGTTCATCTGTTTCTCTCCAACAAACAAACTGTCTGTGGATTAACTGGTGGGATACAGTGACATATTATATTGCAAAAGTATTTGCTGTTAATGACCAGTTCCCTGATCAAACACAAACACTTTTACAATTTGTTTCAGGATGAAACTAAAACTGACATCCTTCACAATGCTTCACAACAAAACAATTGTTTGCATTTGGCCCTAAACTGAATTAGGGTCAACTGCTTGGATGTCAACTATGTTCACTGCTATACCACCAACTTGATAGGAAGTGAAACGTCTGCCGTTTCTTGTTTGTCTTTTCAAACTACAGTAGTTGTATTTTAGAAATGACATGTCACGGTAGTATGGGCTTCATCTGTAGTGAAGTATTTCCACACACTTGATGAACCACTGTTAGTTTGCTGCAACAACCCACTGGACTCCTCACCTGTCTTCTTGGAGGCGTCCATGTTGTTATTGTCATATAACATATGATGGCTGCGGGGCAGCCGTGGCCTACTGGTTAGCGCCTTGGGCTTGTGACCGGAGGGCTGCCGGTTCGAACCCCCGACCGGTAGAAAGCGGCTGAAGTGCCCTTGAGCAAGGCACCTAACCCCTCACTGCTCCCCGAGCGCCGCTGTAGCATGGCAGCTCACTGCTCAGGGTTAGTGTGTGCTTCACCTCACTGTGTGCTTTGTGTGTTCACTAATTCACGGATGGGATAAATGCAGAGACCAAATTCCTTGTATACACAAGTATACTTGGCTGAGAGACACTTAATCTTAATCTTAATCTTAATGATCAGAGACTAGTCAACGTGACGCTTAAAGAGTCATGGCACAGCAGTGAAGTCAACAAATATGTACAACCCCTAGTATGTATATGATTTTAAAAGCTTTAAAAAGGCAGAAAAGTGTCTGTTAACAACACCTGTAGTTGAAGGAAACCGTTTTGTTATATAATATAGAGGTTCCTGTTTTGTCATTTCTTGTATTTTGTGGATTAAATGAAGGTTGGTCAGTGAACTGTTGACTGGATTGATTTTGACTGCATCAGATAAAGGACAGAATACAAGCGTTCAAACTTCAGTTGTTGGAATGCAAATATTAAAACAGATCATGACAGAATGATAAATGAAAACAAAAATCTATCTTTATATCTATGTTTATCTTTCATTCCTAAATAAATTGATTTTATAAACTTACCAAAGATGATTGAGGTCAAAGTGATGACCAGCAGGGTCAGACAGATCATCTTCTTTCTGTGACAGGAAACAGATTTGAAGAGTGATCAACAGGAGGTCAAGGTTCAGTCAGTACAAGTAAGAGACAGAAAATCTACAGACTCAATTAATTCAGTCATTAAAAACTATTTTCTGACAATGAACAATAAGAAGTGCATAGCTTCCAGAGATGTTCTGTTCAAATAGGCCCCACACACAAAATACAAGAACTCTGTTTCATGTGCCTTCAACCTTCTTATGGTCATATCTGTATATCACGGTCAATGTCTGTACAGCTCCACACATATTTTTTATTTATTAATACTGACTTTACACTGAGTAGTTTATTTAGTTTACTTCCTGTTTTGTGTTTGAAACACAGGAAGATTGGACCTTAGTGCTTTGTTGAGTTTCCTTCTCATGTACCACATGTTTAGGAATGACAATAAAAACCATGAAACCTTGAAAACAAAAGAGACAGTGCGTGGAATGATCTGTCCGATTGAAATCAGGTCAGATGAATCCTGTGACTCTGTGTGGCAGATTATATCTCAGTCCAGCTTCTCTGTCTAGAGATAGGTTTTCCAATTTGACATTAAAGTCTTCCTTTACTCCTCTTTCAAACCATCTGTCTTCTCTGACTAAAATGTTTTCAGGTTCTCAGGAGTTTACTTTGTCCTCCAGGAGCAGGTGGACTACTGTAACCTATCCTGAAGAGTAATGTCTCCGGCCACATCTGGAGTCCAAAAGCACAACTGCAAACACTCTCCTTTAAATCTCTACTTAAAACCTTCTTGTATTGGAAAGTCTTTCCTGGTTTCAGTTGAGATATTGATGAAGTTTTTAACTGTAATTTAATTTGTTTTATCTTTTTAATTGTTTCAGTTAACTATGTTTAATTTTACCTGTTTTTAAATTTTTATGCACAATTTTATTTCAATAAGGTCAATTTGAAAAGTGCTACAGTAAAAACAAAATGTACTGAAACTGGACAAACTGATTTTAAACACAGTGATGAACTGTTTCTCTCCCACAGGCAGCTTTGAGGAAGTGAAAATGGTAAAACATGGAGACAGCATGAGTTTAGAGACGCTCCAAAATGAAACTAAATGCCAATCCTATCCTGTCTTCTGCATTTGTATTAATATCACACTTGAACAAGTTTCCACATTAATAAATCAAAGAACTGAAACTACATCAGAACATTATTGTCTAATCATAAATATAGAGCAGATATATAACGAAATGAACCAACTGTCTGTGGATTAACTGCTGGGATACAGTGGCTTATCTTCAGTATGGTATAAAAGTTTAAAACATCAACTTCCGCCAAATCTGCTTTGTCTACTTTATGTTTTATAGCAAAAGTATAAATTAACAACAATAGTGTATTTCTTTATTTACAAGAACCTTACCTTTTACTGCCTCCACGGGGGAAGAAGGAATATGAGGTCTGTCTCTTTGCAGAGCAGTTGCACTGATTTAAACTCCACTAGGCCAACCCACTGATAAATGCTGACAGGTTTCTCTGTCATACGGTTTAATTTCTGACTGAACAATACAAACCGTGATCACTTGACTATACACGTGGTTTTAGGTTTAGAGTGAATATGTGAAAACTCAGACTGATCACCAAGCCTCCAAGATCCTCCTCTGGCATATAAAATATTTACCGTTAACTGGAAACCATTTTACAATTAAGATTGTTTCAGGAAGACCAAGAAGAGGAAAGAGGCTACCACTAGAAGAAATCTATCTCACAATCCTGAACAGACCCCACCAGCACTGGTACCCCCAGAAGAGATAGAAATTAACAAAACTAAAACTGGTTAATCTGCAACATAATATAAAAGTAATGTGTGAAACAAACCTGTGTCATGTCTTTTATCTGAAAACTATGTGTAGAAAGAAAACCATTTAAATCAAACTAATTAAGAACACAAATGAACTACAAACTAAAGATGTCAGTGTCAGGGGATTACCTTACTTTTCATTTTTTGTGTGTGTGGCTGTGGGTGTGAAAAATTACGAAAGAAAAAAAGGAACTATTGTGTTGGGCAGGAAATAAGCAGTCAGTTATTTTAAGTAGGCCATGATCTCCAGCAAAGCGTTACGAAGGTGAAGTTAGTTCCAGAGACTGATTCACAAACGTTAAGCTGGTACTGTGGTTATATAAGTCGTGCTACTCTGCTATCACATATCATGTAAAACAAACTGTACAAAAGTAAAAAAAAAGACTGTAAAAAATAAAAGATAACCACCATGAGAAATATACTGCTGTTCTCAGGCTGTGTTATATACTAAGACATTTAAGGTTCCATATTAACAATTATTTTGAAAGCTTAAAAAAATGTGGAAAGGACAGAAAAGAGTAAAAAGTAAAAAAAAAAAAAAAGTAAAGTAACAGTGAAACAGAAACATTATTTGCACTGATATCAACTTTTACCAGTTTACTAATTTTAACTCCAAGTGTAAGGCTCCTAGAGCCTGGAGTAATAGGATCATAAAATAGAACATTATGCATTTTATATCGCAAGTCACTGTTTCTGGTAATACTTAATACTTATACTTCTTAATGCTCACTCTGATAGAGGAGGGGTCTTTAGATATATCCATGAGGTTTTGTCTTCCTTCATTCTTTCTGAAAATAAGTAAAACTATAACACAGGAGACAACCAGTAACACTGCTGCTGCTGCCAGGTAGAGAATGGTCAACAGTGGTGACCATATCATTCATTCATTCATCTTCTATACCCGCTTAGTCCTGTTAAGGGTTGCAGGGGTCTGCTGGAGCCTATCCCAGCTGTCATCGGGGAAGAGGCAGGGGTACACCCTGGACAGGTCTCCAGTCTATCACAGGGCTAACACAGAGAGACAGACAACCATTCACACTCACACCTACGGCCAATTTAGAATCACCAATGAACCTAACCAGCATGTCTTTGGACGGTGGGAGGAAGCTGGAGAACCTGGAGAGAACCCACGCAGACACAGGGAGAACATGCAAACTACACACAGAAAGGAACCAGTCTGTGCCGCCCCCGTATTCTATTTGGCATGTTGATGACTACGATGACAAATGTTCCCCTTTCTCAACCCGCACAAGCAAAATCAGCCACAAGTACATAGTGAAATGCATGAACAGTGTGCTGCAGACGTGAACTGCCTTACAAGCAGTTGAAGTATTTTGATTCCCGGCAAACACAGAAACTTTTTTTACTTTACTTTTTATAGCTTTTAAAATCACATTTAATAGTACAGATACTAAAAGTAATAATTATGAGACAGGTCATTCAGTCTTATGTGCAATGTCAGTGAGGGGAACTGAAAGTGTGAAAGACAGATAATATCCGTGTCCTTAAAAGGTGATGTTAAAAGGAAACGTACTGCGTTGGCCAGGAAACCTGGGTCAGCTGCTTGGAAGGCACCTATGCTCACCACTATACCACCAACTTGATGGGAAGTGAAACTTCTGCTGTCTTTTCAGATGCGTTGCAGTAGTTCTTTAGTTGTACTTCAGGACTGACACGTCACAGTAGTATGGGCTTCATCTTTAGTGAAGTATTTCCACACACTTGATGAATCGCTGCTAGGCTGGTGCAGCGACCCACTGGGCTCCTCACCTGTCTTCTAGGAGGCGTCCATGTTGTTATTGTCATATGATCAGTGACTAGTCAACATGGTGCTTAAAGTGTCATGGCACAGCAGTGAAGTCGACTAGTCTGTACAACCCCGAGTATGTATATGATTTTAAAAGCTTTAAAAAGGCAGAACAAGTGTCTGTTAACAACACCTGTAGTTGAAGGAAACCGTTTTGGTTTTGTCCTCTTTCTCCAGTGAATGGTGCTCTAACAACTCTGGGATGAAACTTTTTAAGGACAGATGTTCAGACTGTTTTGTAATTTGATGGCAGGTTATATCTCGGGTTTTCTAATTTGACATAGATTTAGTCTATGACTTTCGAACCATCTGTCTTCTTCTGGCTAAAATCTTCTCAGGTACTCAGAGGAGTGTCCCTTGTCCTTCAGATGTAGGTGGACTGCTGAAACCTGGAATGAAAAGGATTCTCTCCTGTACTGAGCCATTGTGTGTTAAAAGTGAATGAATTGCGTTGGCTGGGAATCAAACCCGGGTCGAGGCAGCTCATGCATATTTCTGTTGTCACAGCTGGATCCGAAAACCACAACTACAAACACTGCACATACAGTAGTTGAGAAAAGCCCATCTGCTGAAATTATGTGAGTCTCTGGCGCCACCATGTGGTCAAACACCAGTTGTCGTGAGCACCAGCAGAGAACATCAGAATGAAATTAGGTTTCACTGACTTGTACCAACAGCCATACAATAAAAATAAAAATATAATCAAATAAAACATTTACAGGTATTTGTGTATAAAGAAATGTATATTACACAGTGATAAATATTCAAACTTATTGCACATTGTATGTTTTTGTTCATTTGGGTGAACTTCTTGTATGTACAGTATATTGTAACTGTTGTTGCAATTATATTGTTTAGATAATTTTTCTAATTTATTTTTCTTTCTAATTGTGTCATAATTGAGAATTTATGCAAGTTGCATTTCATATCATGCACTCTTTTATTTTGTAGCAGTAGTATTTTATTTTGAAAGTGCTCGAAAGGTGGGACAAGTAGCAAACAAATCAAGAAGAAGGTATTTTGATGCTGGTAAAAGGTCTTTCTGAACACTAAGAAGGAGAGCTCTGAAGATTATTCCCTTGGTAGCATGCAGCCAATGATGTATTTGTTTTGTTTGTCTGTATTTTCCGTTGTTAAAATGGTATTTATTTCACATTACTTAACATGCTATTTATGTTAAGTTAACGTTTTGTTTCGTCATCAGTGTGTGTTTAGTTTTCACGGTGGACTGAGGAGAAGTCTCAATAAACCAGTAGCAAGAAAGCCACTTGTGTCTGCCTGTGCTTCGAGGGAGTTACATATATGATTTAAAAAGGTTTAAAAAGCAGAAGAAGCTGTAGAAATATTTGATGCAACTCTAGTGTCTGTTAACAAGACTCTTGCCTGTAGCTGAATCAAACTGTTTTGGTTCTGTTCTCATCCCTCAATGAATAAAACTCTTACGACCCATTATCAGTCAGAGGCTCCAGTCTCAAGGTGTGAACAGATGTTAAGGCTGTATTGTAAACTGATGGCAGGTTATATCTCAGTCCAGTGTTTTCCAGTTTGACATAGATGTCTTCCTTTACTCCTCTTTCAAACCATCTGTCTTCTCTGGACCTTCAGGTGTAGGTGGAATAAAAAGCTGTCTCTCTTGTTGAACCATGTTTGTGAACGAGTTGCTTTGTTTCCCTAGTTCTTTAGATTGAATAACTTAATCAATCAACAAAGAAACGACAGGTCGGTCAAACAAACTAAACAGAGAAGAATTCACTCAGGCCAGCCCACATAGGACCATAGGACCTGGTGTTTTCCCCCTAACCCTAAACATAACAAACTGAACACTGATCAGAAATAAGACTGAAAAAGAGAGACTACCAAACCATCAAACATAATAAATAAGTAAAACAGAAGCTAAATAAACAATGACTCTTGCAACAGTGGCTGAGAGAAGACGATGTGACAGAGAGTGCCAAGGTTCCTCCTCCTATTTATTGGATCCTTCTGATTACCCCAGATCAACTTCACCTGAGGGAGAGAACACAGGATTTAAACAGTCTTTACTTCTCTTGACCAGCAGAGGGAGACACCGGAGCCTGGAACAACCAGGAAAGACACAAACGAGGAATCAAGAGAAGACTGCGCTGAATCATCACTTCTCCCTTTTTGACACGTGTTCTGATCTGATGGAGCTCAAACTAAAAGGTTTTCTTTCCTCTATGTCCAACTCACTGCTGAGCATTTACAAGTAAAATACCAGCTGCATCCAACCAATAAATATCTTTGCTGGTATAAATAGTTATGGAACATATTGTGGGTATTTATCCATGTTTTTCTTGTACTGGTGGTAGTATCTTCTGTGATAGTAGTCTTCAGCAAAATTATTTTCCATCCTTCTCCACTAAGATTAATTATTATGACTACTTAGATCATTTTAAAATGCTCCTTTAAACGTTAAATTAGTCTGGCTACCAGGCGAAACACATAATCAGAATCAGAATCAGCTTTGGCCAAGTATGTGTTCACATACAAAGAATTTGACTCCGGTAACTTTTGCTCTCTTGTACAAAAACACACAGAACTTAAATAAACGTAAAAAATAAATCTGTGATTACCCCAGATCAACTTCATCTGTACAAAAAAAGGATAAGAGCAGATATATATAATGATCCAGGAGTTTGTACAGTGAGTATTTACAATTAATGTTAAAAGTTATTGTTATTGTTCATGTGAATGGTCTCAAACTCTGTGACTGCTCTAATGGATACTGTACCATACTACACAATAAATACAGAATATAATATAAATGACCAAACAATAAGAATAAAGTACATGTAACTCCATCTTTTTTTTAATAAGTAAATACAAATGTTGCTAGCTACTTTCAAGGATTCTTATTATAATAATAATACATTTTAGTCGTGGCCACCTTTCAAAACACTCAAGGTCACCTTACATAAAACAAAGACATGCTGGTTAGATTCATTGGTGATTCTGAGTGTGAATGGTTGTCTGTCTCTCTGTGTTAGTCCTGCGATAGACTGGAGACCTGCCCCTGAAAAGAGAAGCATCTTGAAATAATTCAGGTCTTATAGCGGCTGGAGTCTCCAGGCGTATTCCTCATGGGTAGTATTTTAGATTGTCTCATCGTCAGGTTTTGTCTTCCTTTAATCTTTCTGAATGTAAATAAAACTATACCACAGAAGACAACCAGTAACACTGCTGCTGCTGCTGCTGCTGCTCCCAGGTAGAGACCGGTCCTTCTCCAACTCTCTGAATTCTCTGAATCAGGACTCAAAGTTGGTGTGTGAGTTGGAAGCTGATCAGCAGCTGTAATGAATAAAGACAACAGTGGTGACCATATTCTAAACAAGAGGATTCTATTGACATCTCTTTATTCATTCATATTTACCTGTGACATTGAGTTGACAGCTGTCAGAGCCATAACCATAATTTGTTCTCACTTCACACCTGTATCTGCCTGAGTCACTGGTCCTGAGTCTGGATATTTGAATTATTTTTTTGAGGCCATCTTTGTCATTTTGGACTCGACCTAAAAACTATTCATCCTGGTACTCTGAGTCTTCAACACCATTAAATACGTCAAATATGACTTTATAGTCAGTTATAAGGAAACAGTGGATTAAGAGGTGTCCCAAGGCTTTGTCAGTTCTGGTTGTGAACTTCCACTCCAGGGTGATGTTGTTGTTCTCCTCTGCCTGATAGAAGCTCTGAGTCACATTGACCTCAAATGTTGTTGTTGTGGAAATTAGAGAGGAAACAAGAAGAGCAGAGAGGCTGAGAACTGTGACACCAGAGAGTCTATAAATATCTACAGAGGTTCCTGTTTTGTGGTTTAAATGCAGGTTGGTCAGTGAACTGTTGACTGGATTAATTCATATTTTAACTGCATCAGATAAAGGACAGAAAACAAGTGTTCAAACTTAAATTGTTCAAATGCAAATGTTAAAACAGATCTTGACAGAATATCTGTGTTTATCTTTTGTTCTTAATAAATTGATTTCATAACTTACCAAAGATGATTGAGGTCAAAGTGATGACCAGCAGGGTCCTACAGATCATCTTCTTTCTGTGACAGGAAACAGATTTGAAGAGTGATCAGCAGGAGGTCAAGGTTCAGTCAGTACAAGTAAGAGACAGAAAATCTACAGACTCAATTAATTCAGTCATAAAAACATACTTTTATTGGAAAGTCTTTCCTGGTTTCAACGGAGATTTTGATGAAGTTTTTAACTGTATTTTAGTTTGTTTTATCTTTTTAATTGTTTCAATTAACTATGTTACCTGTTTTTATGCACAATTTTATATTGAATGCCAATTTGAAAAATGTTGCAGTAAAAATAAAATGTACTGAAACTGGATAAAATGATTTTAAACTCTGCGATGAACTGTTTCTCTCTGTAAAACAACATGGAGACAGCATGAATTTAGAGACACTCCAAAATGAAACCAAATGCCACTTCTCTCCTGTCTTCTGAATCTGTATTAATATCACATTGGAACAAGTTTCCACATGGATAAATCAAAGAACTGAAGCAACATCAGAACATAATTGTCTAATCATAAATATAGAGCAGAAATATAACCAAATAAACAAACTGTGGATTAACTGCTGAGATACAGTGGCTAATCTATAGTGTGGTATAAAAGTTTCAAAAAATATTAATTTCAGCCAAATCACCTATGTCAACTGTAGTTTTATAGCAAAAGTATTAACAACAACAGTATATTTCTGTATTTACAAGCACCTTACCTTTTACTGTCTCCACGGGGTAAGAAGGAACATGACGTCTGTCTGTTTGCAGAGCAGTTGCACTAAAACTCCACTAAACCAACACAAAGATAATGCTGACACACGTATCTCTCAGTCACACAGTTTAATTTCTGACTGAAAACCATAAACCGTGATCACTTGACTAAACGTTCCATTTTAGGTTTAGAGTGAATATGTGGAAACTCAGACCGATCACTGAGCCTCTAAGATCCTCCTCTGGCATGTGAAATATTTGCCGTTAACTGGAAACCGTTTTACAATTAAAATTGTTTCAGGTACTGGTGATATAAGTCGTGCTACCCTGCTATCACATAAAATGTAAAACAAACTGTACAAAAAGTAAATAAGACTGTAAAAAAAAAATGATTACCACCATTTAAGGTTCTGTATTAACAATGATTTTAACATTATTTGCACTGATATCAGCTTTTACCCAATTTACTCATTTTAACTCCTAGAGTAAGGCTCCTAGAGCCTGGAGTAATAGGATCATAAAATAAAATATGCACTTTATATCACAAGTCACTGTTTCTAGTAATACTTAATACTAATACTGAATTGATGTTCACTCTGATAGAGAAGGGGCCTCTAGACATATTCGTGAGGTTTTATCTTCCTTCATTCTTTCTGAAAATAAGTAAAACCATAACACAGCTTTCTCTACCTGGGAGTAGCACCAGTAACACTGCTGCTGCTCCCAGGTAGAGACCGGTCCTTCCCCAACTCTCTGAATTCTCTGAATCAGGACTCAAAGTTGGTGTGTGAGTTTGGAGCTGATCAGCCGCTGTAAAGAATAAAGACAACAGTGGTGACCATATGGAGGTCAGCTATTGTCTCCACTATAAAACCAACGAGACAGAAAGAGGATAGTAGTCTTCAGAAAGTTTATTTTCTATCTAAGACTACTTCATTTTAAAATGCTCTTTTAAAAGTTGTCCTCTTCATCACAAGAACAATCATTCAAGTCAAGTCAAGTTAAATTAGTCTGGCTACCAGGTGAGATACACAATCGGAATCAGCTTTATTGGCTTAGGGTTAGGGTTAGCATGTGACCTTGTGCACATACAAGGAATTTGACTCTGATAAATTTTGCTCTCCTGTACAAAAACACACGGAACCTAAATAAGGGTAAAAAATAAATAAATCTCAATCTTCACACATAAAAATGACAAAATTGAAAAAGAAAAAGGATAAGAGCAGATATATACATTGATCCAGGAGTTTGTACAGTAAGTATATACAGTTAATGCAAAGTTATTGTTATTGTTCATGTGAATGGTCTCAAACTCTGTGACTGCTCTAATGGATACTGTACCATACTACACAATAAACACAGAATATAACGTATGTCTAAACAAACACACATTAACAAGTCTTACTATATTTTGCATTAGTTTGAATCTGCAATAGACATAGTGTATAAGAATAAAGTACATATACTTCAGTCTTAAAAAAAAAATAGTAAATACAAATGTTCCTAGCTACTTCCAGTGTTTCAAGGATAATAATATATTTTAGTGGTGAACACTTTTCAAAGCACTCAAGGTTTTCTTATACAGCAATACATGAAACATCATAGGATGAAACATACAATTCAATATAATGAAAGAAGATTTAAAAGTACATAGGAATGAGATAAGAGGAAAAGTGAGTTAAATGGAGTGAGCTATTTTAAAAAGGTGTGTTTTGAGTTTGGATTTGAAACATGTCAGAGAGTCTATGTTTCAAATGCCAGGTGGGAGATTGTAACAAAGGTGTGGAGTGACTGAGTGACTGAATGCTCTAGAACCAGTGGTGGACAGTTGTGCTGATGGTGTTAAAAAAAAATGTGTGGCTGAGGAGGATCTGAGAGTAAGTGAGGGTTTGTAAAATTGGAGGAGTTCTGACAGATATGAGGTGGCTTAGTGTTAATTCCAAAGAAAGGGAACATGAACAGAAGCAAACAGGTCCAGCGAAAGCACAGCAGAAAAACAAGTGGCACAAAAAACAGTAACCAGCAAGCCAGTCATATGCAGTGTTGTGGGTAACGCGTTACAAAGTAACTTTTTTCGAGTAACTTGCAACGTAACGCGTTAGTTTCGTGCTTTAAGTAATCAGTAACTTCGTTATTTTTTTAAAAAAAGTAATCCGTTGCTTTAAGAATTTCTCCGGATAAGGAAAGAAATATTCCGACTGCAGCCTGCTTTTTGTCAGACAGTAGCCTACTGTGCCACCTGCGTCTGTGCCCTGCTGACCTACATTACCTGTGCGTGTGTGTGTGTGTGTGTGTGTGTGTGTGAGTGAGTGTTTTCGAACCGCCGGCAAGATGGCAGAGAGTACAGCTTTTGAATCATGGAAGTACGCACATTATTTTCAATTCGCCAGCGAAACGGACAAGAACAACATAACGGTAAAATGCACACTCTGCGTTGGTGAAAAGCTTATGTCGACCGCAAAAAATTCCACTTCCAATTTCAAAAAAACATCTTGTATACACGCACCACTCTATCACCCTGGTATTGTTATCGTGCAGAGTTAATTTGGTTGGATGAATGACGTTATTCATTGTCAGGACTTCTCGGTGCATTTAAAGGAGGCTGTCTGTCGCTGAGTTGCAGCATGTGTGAGGCGCTGCAAACGGCTTTTAATTTTTGGTAACGCATTCTAGCCTACTCTAACGCGTTTTTTATTCATAGGTAACGCTGTAACGTAACGGATTACTTTTAATTGATGGTAATGTTGTAACCTAACTAACTACTTTCCAAAGTAACTATACCCAACACTGGTCATGTGAGGCAATAAGAAAACTACACGGCTAAATTCACCATGAGCTGAATTAAAGTCAAAGTCACAGCTAGCAGAAACAAAACTGAAAGAATCTCTTCTAGGTGGTGAGATTCTCAGTCAGATCAAGAATCAAAAGCCAGGAGGAGATGTTGAGGTGGCCATAAAATCCAAAGTGACACCGTGAAACAGAAATATTATTTAGCCTAGATTAACGGGATAATAAAATAGAACATTATGTATTTTGGATTTTATAGTCACTGAATAACTGAGGCCTTATAGTGGAGGCTTATTCCTGATTGGTAGGATCGCAGATTGTCTCGTCGTCATGTTTTGTCTTCCTTTAATCATTCTGGAAATAAATAAAGTTAGAATACAGACGACCAGTAACACTGCTGCCAGGTAGAGACCGGTCCTTCCCCGACTCTCTGAATTCTCTGAATCAGGACTCAAAGTTGGTGTGTGAGTTTGGAGCTGATGAGCAGCTGTAAAGAATAAAGACAACAGTGGTGACCATATTCTAAACAAGAGGATTCTATTGACATCTCTTTATTCATTCATATTTACCTGTGACATTGAGTTGACAGCTGTCAGAGTCGTAACCATAATCTGTTCTCACGTTACACCTGTATCTGCCTGAGTCATTGGTCCTGAGTCTGGATATTTGAATTCTGATTCTTCCTTCTTTGAGGCAGTCTTTGTCATTTTGGACTCGACCTAAAAACTGTTCATCCTGGGACTCTGGGACTTCAACACCATTTAATACATTAAATATAACTGAGACTTTGTGGTCAGTTAAAAGGAAACAGTGGATAAAAAGGTGTCTGAAGGCTTTGTCAGTTCTGGTTGTGAACTTCCACTCCAGGTTGATGTTGTGGTTCTCCTCTGCCTGATAGAAGCTCTGAGTCACATTGACTTTAAATGTTGATGTTGTGGAAACTAGAGAAGAAACAAGAAGAGCAGAGAAGCTGAGAACTGTGACGACAGAGAGTCTTTAAACACCTATAGAAGTTTCTGTTTTGTCATTTTTACTGTTGACTGGATTGATTCATATCCAGTCAACAGTAAAACGTTCATAAGGACAGAAAACAAATGTTCAAACTTCAACTGTTCAAATTCAAATGTTAAAACAGATCTTGACAGAATGATGAACAAAACAAAAATCTATCTTTATATCTGTGTTTATCTCTCATTCCTAATAAATTGATTTCATAAACTTACCAAAGATGATTGAGGTCAAAGTGATGACCAGCAGGGTCCTACAGATCATCTGCTTTCTGTGACAGGAAACAGATTTGAAGAGTGATCAACAGGAGGTCAAGGTTCAGTCAGTACAAGTAAGAGACAGAAAATCTACAGACTCAATTAATTCAGTCATTAAAAACTATTTTCTGACAATGAACAATAAGAAGTGCATAGCTTCCAGAGATGTTCTGTTCAAATAGGCCCCACACACAAGATGCAAGAACTCTGTTTCATGTGCCTTCAGTCTCCTTATGGTTATATCTGTATATCACGGTCAATGTCTGTACAGCTCCACACATATTTTTTATTTATTCATACTGACTTTACACCAACTGCACTGCTGTTTTTATCCTTGCTGGAGATTGTCTAGTTTATTGAGACTGTGTAGTTTATTTAGTTTACTTCCTGTTGTCTGTTCTGCTATGATTGGACCTCAGTGCTTATTTTTGTTTCCTTCTCATGTACCACATGTTTAGGAATGACAATAAAATCCATTAAACCTTAAAAACAAAAGGGAATAGTGTGGAATTATCTGCCCGATAGGAAACAGGTCACCTGACTTTGTGACTCTGTGTGGCAGGTTATACTGTAGTTGGTGAGAGGGATGGATGGAGACGGGAGATATTGCACAGGTGGAAATAAGCTGAACGGGTGATATCATTAATATGATATTGGAATGAGAGAGTGTTGTCAAGGATGACACCAAGATTCTTAACCTGAGGAATTGTCAATCTGTCAATTTGTCCTCCAGTTGCAGGTTGAGATTTTAATTAAGGTTTTAACTAATTGAGATTTTAATGATGGTTTTAACTGTATTTTAGTTTGTTTTATCTTTTTAATTGTTTCAGTTAACTATGAAACTGATTTTAAACACAGTGATGAGCTTCCTCAAACCCCAGGAGGAAGTAAAGACAGTACTATATTTAGAAAGGGAAACTAAATGACATTCCTCTCCCATTTTCTGAATTTGTATAAATATCGCAAGTTTCGACATTAATAAATCAAAGAGCTGAAACAACATCAGAACATAATTGTCTAATCATAAATAAAGAGCAGAAATATAACAAAATAAGCAAACTGTCTGTGGATTAACTGCTGGGATACAGTGGCTAATCTATAGTGTGGTATAAAAGTTAAAAACATCAGCCAAATCTACTTTGTCTACTGTATGTTATAGAAAAAGCACAAGTTAACAACAACAACATTTCTGTATTTACAAGCACCTTACCTTTTACTGTCTCCATGGGCAAGGAGGCTATGATGTCTGATGATGATGATTTCAGAGCACTGACATTGATTTTAACTATCGCATCGCCCCCACCAACTTTACGGCTAGAGGAACTTGGACTTTGGCACAAGGATGTGAAACTCACCATCAAATAGTTGATGTGCAGCCTCCTTCTCTCTTTTATTGCAGGACACAGGAGGTGATTTATATGTTGTCTGGAGGATTTAGACAATTCCTCTGCTAGTGTTACCGGATGTCTTTTCAGATGTATTGCAGTAGTACTTTAGTTGTATTTCAGGACTGACATGTCACGGTAGTATGGGCTTCATCTTTAGTGAAGTATTTCCACACACTTGATGAACTGCTGTTTGCCGCAGAGACCCACTGGACTCCTCACCTGTCTTCTAGGAGGCTTCCATGTGGTAACTGTCACGTGAGCAGTGACTAATCGACGTGATGGGGTTAGGGTTAGGGCATTTATGCCATAAAAATCCATGGCACAGCAGTGGCATGTTCCCCTTTCTCAACTCAAACAAGCAAAATCAGTCAGAGGCATGTCAACACTTTTTGTGGAATCTGAATTCTCTGAATCAGGACTCAAAGTTGATGTGAGAGTGACTTAGGAGCTGATCAGCAGCTGTAAAGAATAAAGACAACAGTGGTGAACATATTCTAAACAAGAGGATTCTATTGACATCTATTTATTCATTCATGTCGTTATTGTCACATGATCAGAGACTAGTCAGCGTGATGCTTAAAGAGTCATGGCACAGCAGTGAAGTTGACTAGTCTGTACAACCCCTAGTATGTATATGATTTTAAAAGCTTTAAAAAGGCAGAAAAAGTGTCTGTTAACAACACCTGTAGTTGAAGGAACCCATTTTGGATCAGTCCTCTTTCTCCAGTGAATGGTGCTCTAACAACTCTGGGATGAAACTTTTTAAGGACAGATGTTCAGACTGTTTTGTAATTTGATGTCACGTTATATCTCATTATTGCAGTACAACTGTAAACACTGCACATACAGTAGTCATCAAAAGTCTGCCTGCTGAAAGTCTGTCTGTCTGTCTCTGGCGCCACCATGTGGTCAAACAGCAGTTGTCACAGGTTCAACAACGAAGAGCTATTTTGAAAAGTGGCAGATTTAGAATAACTTTGGTAAAACGACCCATTATCAGTCAGAGGCTCCAGTCTCAAAGTGTGAACAGATGTTAAGGTTGTATTGTAAACTGATGGCAGGTTATATCTCAGTCCAGTGTTTTCCAATTTGACATAGATGTCTTCCTTTACTTCTCTTTCAAACCATCTGTCTTCTCTGGACCTTCAGGTGTAGGTGGAATAAAAAGCTGTCTCTCTTGTTGAACCATGTTTGTGAACAAGTTGCTTTATTTCCCCAGTTTATATATTTGTTTATTCCTCACTTCAGTGAACGACATACAGATAAATAGATTGACTAGGTTGAGTATTTTTGACAAGGTTTTATTTTTCTTTGGAGTGAACAAGTTTCTGCCTCGGTGTGTTAATGGAATTGAACTGAACTTGAATGCTGTGTTTTTGCTGCTCACATTTGTCTTTTTAGGACTGAATGTGACACATCTCCAAAATACTCTAAGTCAACATCTAATTTTGGGATGGATATTTGAGAACCTTTACAGTCAAATGACTAATAGCTCAATCTAAAGCCTTATCATTAGTCTCTCACACACAAATTGTCGAAATCAAGCTATTTAGCATTGACTGGCATATGCCCACCAAACTCAAGCTCAGACCGACATGAAGCAATGTGTTAAATTGATGATTTACCAGTGTTGACCACCTTGACTGGCTCACAACAAAGTGATTGAACTCAAGCAGAAGTTGCTTTAAACTGTAATTTATTAAGATTAAACAACTAAAACAATCAACAAAGAAACGACAGGTCAGTCAAATAAACAAAACAAAGAAGAATCCACTCAGGCCAGCCTACATAGGACCAGAGGACCTGGTGTTTTCCCCCTAACCCTAAACATAACAAACTGAACCCTAATCAGAAATAAGACTGAAAAAGAGAGACTACCAAACCATCAAACATCATAAATAAGTAAAACAGAAGCTACATAAACAATGGCTCTTGCTGCAGTGGCTGGGAGAAGACGATGTGAGAGAGCGAGTGCCAAGGTTCCTCCTCCTATTTATTGGATCCTTCTGATTACCCCAGATCAACTTCACTGGAGGGAGAGAACACAGGATTTAAACAGTCTTTACCGCTCTTGACCAGCAGAGGGAGACACCGGAGCCTGGAACAACCAGGAAAGACAGAAACGAGGAATCAAAAGAAGACTGCACTGAATCATCACTTCTCCCTTTTTGACACGTGTTCTGATCTGATGGAGCTCAAACTAAAAGGTTTTCTTTCCTCTATGTCCAACTCACTGCTGAGCATTTACAAATAAAATACCAGCTGCATCCAGCAGGTGGTGCTCTCACTCAGCTAAACATCATCCTGAACATGGTGTTATATTTGACCTGTATGTAGTCTACATTTACAGGACATCATCATTTTAATCAAGTTTTTCAATCATTGCTCCAAACCAATAAAAATCTTTGCTTGTATAAATAGATATGGAACAGATTGTGGGTATTTCTCTATGTTTTTCCTAGACTGGTGGTATTATCTTCTGTTACAGTAGTTCACAGTTATAAGCATTAAAAGAACATGCTTGTTAATAACTGGAATCCCAGCAGGAAGACTGCAACTTTGGTCTGAAAAGAAAAAACTCATTCAAGTCAATTTCCACAGACCTAATCTTTATTAACCCCAGTTAAATTAGTCTGCCTACCAGGAGATACACAAAACGGATACAATACAACCCATCAAATACAGAATATAACGTATACAGTGTGTCCAAACAAACACTCATAAACAAGTCTTACTGTATTTTGATTCATTTGAATCTACAACAGGGCGGCACAGTGGCAAGGTGGTTAGCACTGATGCCTCACAGCAAGAAGGTCACCGGTTCGAATCCATGGGCCAGCTGGCCTTTCTGTGTGGAGTTTGCATGTTCTCCCTGTGTCTGCGTGGGTTCTCTCCGGGTACTCCGGCTTCCTCCCACCGTCCAAAGACATGCTGGTTAGGTTAATTGGTGATTCTAAACTGGCCGTAGGTGTGAGTGTGAATGGTTGTCTGTCTCTGTGTGTGGCCCTGCGATGGACTGGCGACCTGTCCAGGGTGTACCCCTGCCTCTCGCCCGATGACAGCTGGGATAGGCCCCAGCAGACCCCCGTGACCCTTAACAGGACTAAACGGGTATAGAAAATGAATGAATGAATGAATGAATCTACAACAGACATAGTGTATAATAAGAATAAAATATACTGTACATATATCTCAATCTTTTTTTAGTGAATGTACTTCCACGCTTTCAGGGTTTCTTGTTGTTATTCCAAAACATGGAACATGAACAGAAACGAATAGAGAACAAGTACTGAGGTCCAGCCACAGCACAGAGGAAAAAAAAGGCGGCACAATAAACAGTAAGCAGCGAGCCAGTATGTGACGAGAAACAGAAACATTATTTAGTGTAGATTAATAGGATAATTTCCTCCCACCGTCCAAAGACATGCTGGTTAGGTTCATTGGTGATTCTAAATTGGTGTGAGTGTGAATGGTTGTCTCTCTGTGTTAGCCCTGCGATGGACTGGAGGCCTGTCCAGGGTGGACCCTGCCTCTCGACCGATGACAGCTGGGATAGGCTCCAGCCCCCCAGAGAACAAGCGGTTACAGAAAATGAATGAATGAAAGATTGATTGTGGTACTCTTGAAATAACTCAGGTCTTATAGTGGAGGAGTCTCCAGACATATTCCTGGTGGGCAGTCTCTCAGGTTGTCTCATCGTCAGGTTTTGTCGTCCTTTAATCTTTCTTGAAGCAAGTAAAGGTATAACAAAGAAGACGACCAATAACACTACTGCTGCTCCCAAGTAGAGACCGGTCCTTCCTCGACTCTCTGAATTCTCTGAATCAGGACTCAAACTTGGTGTGTGAGTTTGGAGCTGATAAGCAGCTGTAAAGCATAAAGACAACAGTGGTGACCATATTCTAAACAAGAGGATTCTATTGACATCTCTTTATTCATTCATATTTACCTGTGACATTGAGTTGACAGGTGTCAGAGTCGTAACCATAATCTGTTTTCACACTACACCTGTATCTGCCTGAGTCACTGGTCCTGAGTCTGGATATTTGAATTCTGATTCTTCATTCTTTGAGGCCGTCTTTGTCATTTTGGACTCGACCTAAAAACTGTTCATTCTGGGACTCTGGGACTTCAACACCATTAAATACATCAAATATAACTAAGACTTTATGGCCAGTTATAAAGCAACAGCTGATTAAAAGGTATCTGAAGGCTTTGTCAGTTCTGGTTGTAAACTTCCACTCCAGGGTGATGTTGTGGTTCTCCTCTGCCTGATAGAAGCTCTGTGTCACATTGACTTTAAATGTTGATGTTGTGGAAACTAGAGAAGAAACAAGAAGAGCAGAGAAGCTGAAAACTGTAACACCAGAGAGTCTTTAAACATCTATAGAGGTTCCTGTTTTATCATTTCTTGTATTTTGTGGATTGAATGCAGGTTGGTCAGTGAACTGTTGACTGGATTGATTCATATCTTGACTGCATCAGATAAAGGACAGAAAACAAATGTTCAAACTTCAGGTGTTCAAATGTTAAAACAGATCTTGACAGACAGAATGATAAACAAAACAAACATCTATCTTTATATCTGTGTTTATCTTTCATTTCTAATAAATTGATTTCATAAACTTACCAAAGATGATTGAGGTCAAAGTGATGACCAGCAGGGTCCTACAGATCATCTTCTTTCTGTGACAGGAAACAGATTTGAAGCGTGATCAACAGGAGGTCAAGGTTCAGTCAGTACAAGTAAGAGACAGAAAATCTACAGACTCAATTAATTCAGTCATTAAAAACTATTTTCTGACAATGAACAATAAGAAGTGCATAGCTTCCAGAGATGTTCTGTTCAAATAGGCCCCACACACAAGGCCCCATGTTTCTGTTGATTCTCTTGTTTCTGACATCCTGGTAATTATCATCATTAAAGACTCTTCCCACCCCACTCATGAACTGTTTACCCCCCTCCCCTCAGGATGAAGGTCCAGAACCAACAGACACTTCTCTCCAGACTCACAAACGCTGCCACCCAATAACTATGTTCCAGATACAAGAACTCTGTTTCATGTGTTTTTAACCTTCTTATGGTCATATCAGGTTGTCTATGACTGGACCTCAGTGCTTAGTTTTGTTCCCTTTTCATGTTCCACATGTTTAGGAATGACAATAAAAAACATCCAGTGATGAACTGTTTCTCTCCCACAGGCAGCTTTGAGTAAGTAAAGATGGTACTATAGTTATAAAAACAACATGGGAACAGTTTGAGTTTAGAGTCCAGAGACGTTTCAAAATGAAAGTAAATGTCAAGTAAATTTCTTCATACAAGCTCATGAATACGTATCAAATCACACAACATGTATAACGAATTGTTCAACAAAGTAAAAGAGAGACGATGGAAAATGTGGAGAAGAAATTTCATGCTGTTCTTGTCTCCCGTCTTCTAGATTTGTATTAATATCACATTGAAACAAGTTTATACATTAATAAATCAAAGAGCTGAAACAACATCAGAACATAACTGTCTGATTGTAAATATAGAACAGAAATATGATGCAACAAACAAACCAACTGTCTGTGGATTAACTGCTGGGATACAGTGGATTATCTATAGTGTGGTAAAAAAGTTAAAAACATCAACTTCAGCCAAATCTGCTGTATGTTAGTTTTATAGCAAAAGTATAAATTAACAACAACAACAGTATATTTTTGTATTTACAAGCATCTTACCTTTTATTGCTGCCACGGACAAAGAGGAATGTCTGTCTGTTTTCAGAGCAGTGGCACTGATTTAAACTCCACTAGGCCAGCCCACTGATAAATGCCCACAGTTTCATTTCTGACTGAACACTACAAACCGTGATCACTCGACTAAACGCTTTGTTTTAGAGTCAGTTTGTGAAAACTCAGACTGATCACTGAGCCTCCAAGATCCTTCTCTGACATATAAAATATTTGTTGTTAAATAAAAGGAACTACTGACTTGGACAACAACGGGGAAAAACACTTTGGATCATGTTTATTCCAACATCAAGCATGCATACAGAGCCATACCCCTCTCCCACCTGGGTCGGTCAGACCACCTCTCCCTGCTCCTCACCCCAGCATACACCCCCCTCAGTCGAATCAAAAAGCCCGTAAGGAGGACCATCACCACCTGGCCCGAGGACGCCCTCCCCCGACTGCAGGACTGCTTCGAACACACAGTATGGGATGCATTCTACCATGAAGACCTGGCAACATTCACAGAGACAGTACTGTCCTACATCAAGTTCTGTATTGGGAATGTCACTGTGGAAAAAAACATCTTGGTGTTCCACAATCAAAAACCTTGGATGACAAACCAGGTCCTCACGCTCCTCCGGGCCCGTGACTCAGCCTTCAGGTCAGGTGACAGGGCCCTGTACAGCGCTGCTCGTGCCGACCTGAGGAGAGGCATCAGGACTGCCAAGGCAGAATACAAGAGGAGTATAGAGGAACATCTCAACAACCCCAGGCAGGTGTGGCAGGGCATACAGACCATCACCAACTTCAGAGGCTGTGCTGTAACACCCGGGGTTTCAGATGTGGGGCTGGCAGAGGAGCTGAACAGCTTCTTTGCTCGCTTTGAGTCCCGAACACAGCACTCAGCCACGCCACTCCAACGTCCACTACAACCCCCACCAGCCCTCAGCACGCCGCCCCCCCCCCCCCCACTCTCTCTTGAGGTACAGGATGTGAGACGAGTGCTCTGTGCAGTGAACCCCAGGAAGGCTGCAGGTCCGGATGGAGTACCTGGGAAGGTGCTTAAGGCATGTGCCAGTCAGCTATCACAGGTCTTCACTGACATTTTCAACCTGTCTCTGGAACAAGCCGTCATCCCATCCTGCTTGAAATCCGCCACAATCATCCCGATCCCTAAAAAGTCACCCACAACCAGCCTCAACGACTTCCGCCCCATAGCACTGACCCCAGTTATCACCAAGTGCTTTGAGAAACTGGTCCTGAGACACATCAGAGCCTGTCTCCCCCCCACCCTAGACCCACACCAGTTTGCATACCGGACTAACAGATCCACTGAAGACGCCATAGCCATCGCTCTCCACTCAGCTCTGTGTCACCTGGAGCAACAGGGGAGCTACGTCAGGATGCTCTTCATTGACTTCAGCTCAGCCTTTAACACAATAATACCGGACATTCTGATCCCCAAGTTAGCCAACCTGGGGCTCCCACCATCCACCTGCTCCTGGATAAAAGACTTTTTGGTCAACCGGCCCCAGCAGGTGAAACTGGGTCCTCACCTCTCTTCCTCCCGCACTCTCAGCACTGGCTCTCCCCAGGGCTGCGTGCTGAGCCCACTACTCTACTCCCTCTACACATCCGACTGCAGTCCCGCCCACCCAGAGAACATCATTGTCAAATTTGCTGATGACACAACGGTGGTGGGGCTGATCACAGAGGGAAATGAGGCGGCCTACAGAGATGAAGTCCTGCGACTTGGGGAGTGGTGTGCATCAAACAACTTGGCACTAAACATCACCAAGACCAAGGAACTCATCCTGGACTTCAGGCGGAACAGAGCCAACCCTGCCCCCCTGTACATCAATGGCAAATGTGTGGAGCAAGTTGAGTCATTCAAATACCTTGGCGTCCACCTCTCTGCAGACCTCTCTTGGTCGGTCAACACCACAGCGCTGGTCAAGAAGGCCCAGCAGCGGCTACACTTCCTGAGGGTGCTCAGGAAGGAGCAGCTAAACACCCAGCTGCTAGTGACCGTCTACCGTTCCACCATCGAGAGCATACTGACCTATGCTATAACAGTGTGGCACTCCAGCTGCACAGAGGCCGACAGGAAGAGACTGCAGAGGGTGGCAAACACTGCACAAAAGATCATCGGCTGCCCTCTGCCTTCCCTGTCAACCATCTATAACTCCCGCTCTCTCAGCAGGGCCAGAAACATTTTAAAGGACACCACCCACCCCGGTTTTCACCTTTTTACCCCGTTGCCCTCTGGCAGGCGCTTCAGGTCCATACGGGCCAAGACAAACAGACTCAGGGATAGCTTCTTCCCCAAAGCTGTCACCATATTAAATGCAAACATGCATTAATGTAAATTGCACAGGACACTATTGCACTGAATTCTGTCTGTCTGTTTGTGTCTTTTTTACTGCGTATTTATATGTTTTTTATTGTATGTTTTTGCTGTGTGCACTTTAAGGAGATGCTCTTTAAATCTCATTGTACCGTGTATAATGACAATAAAGGCTTTCAATTCAATTTCAAAACAAACTCCAGTCAACTGAGGAAGGCAGCTATGCTCACCACTATAGCACCATCGCAGAATGGGGAAGTTTGCACATACTGCAGTTGCCACAGGCTGCTTTATGAAAGTGGCGCTACTCTGCTATCACATATCATGAATAACTAATTGTACATTCATTCATTCATTCATTTCATTCATCTAAGCGCTTGTCCTGTGAAAGGTCGCCAGGGGGCTGGAGTCTTGTGAAGTTTGCGAACGATACAGCTGTGGTTGGACGCATCGCTAACAACGACGAGTCCGACTACAGGAAGGAGGTAGAACACCTGGAGGGTTGGTGCAGGGAAAACAACCTCTGCATCAACGTGAAGAAGACCAAGGAGATTATTGTGGACCTCAGAAGGGGCAGACACCTCCCCCTCCCCTGCACATCGGAGGGACAGCGGTGGAAGTGGTCTACAGGTACCTGGGCATCCACATCACTGACGACCTCACCTGGAGCACCAACACTTCCTGCCTGATTAGGAAGGCACACCAGCGCCTCTAGTTTCTCAGGAGGTTTAGGCGCGCCGAACTGGGGAGCTCAGCCCTGACATCACTCTACAGGTGTGTGGTGGAGAGCATCCTGTGCTCCTGCATCACTGTGTGGCACGACTCTGCAGCAGAGAACAAGGCTCTGCAGAGGGTGGTGAAAGCTGCACAGAAGACTGTGGGACACAGTCTATCCACCACTACGGACATTTACAGCTCCAGATGCAGGAAAAGTGCCACCTGCATCAGGAAAGACCCCACCCACCACACGCACTGTTCGTCCCTCTCCCCTCAGGCAGGAGGCTGCAGAATATTAAGAGCAGGACCACCAGACTAAGGAACAGCCTCTTCCCGGAGGCTGTGAGACTGTTGAATGCTGGAGGACCTCCGTAGCCCCCCCTCAACAGCCACCCATAGACACATCTGCACAGATTGCAGTTGTTTGCACAATGTCACTTTAACTCCACTTGCACACTACCTCAATGGTACAGGACTGGATATTACTGTGTCAATTCATTGCAGTTAATCTCCAGTTATTACAGCGCTGACACTTTTTATACTGCCGATATTTATACACTTTGTGCTAGTTTGTACTATATTTAGTTAGCTAATTTTATTCTATATTCATACTTTTTTACTTATGGCTTGAATTGGGACCACAGAAACAAATTTCGTTCCATCCCATGTACCAACATGTGTTGTAATGACAATAAAGAGTCCTTGAATCCTTGAATCCTTGTCTATCCCAGCCGTCATTGGGCGAGAGGCAGGGTACACCCTGGACAGGTCTCCAGTCTATCACAGGGCTAACACAGAGAGACAGACAACCATTCACACTCACACCTAAGGCCAATTTAGAATCACCAATGAACCTAACCAGCATGTCTTTGGACGGTGGGAGGAAGCTGGAGTACCTGGAGAGAACCCACACAGACACAGGGAGAACATGCAAACTCTACACAACAAATTGTACCACAAAGTAAAAAAGAGTGTGTGAAGAATAAATGATAACCACCATGAGAAACTTACTGCTGTTCTAGGGCTGTGCTTCATACTAAGACATTTAAGGTTCTGTATTGACAATGATTTTAAAAGCTTAAAAAAGTGGAAAGAGCAGCAAAAATCCAATGAAGTAAAGTGACACAGTTTACTCATTTTAACTCCTAGAGTAAGGCTCTTAGTAGAGCCTGGAGTAATAGGATTATAAAATAGAACATTATGCATTTTATATCACAAGTCACTGTTTCTGGTACGTAAAAGTGATCTTGAAGGAAGCATCTTTAAATAACTCAGGTCTTTAATACTCACTCTGATAGAGGAGCGGTCCCTAGACATATTCATGAGGTTTTATCTTCCTTCATTCTTCCTGAAAATAAGCAAAACCATAACACAGCTTTCTCTGCCTGGGAGCTCCAGTAGCTGCTGCTGCTGCCGCTGCTGCTGGAGAGTATAAAACAGAGAGAGATCTGGCATCTGGAAAGGCGGGATTAAATAGGCCTAACCGGAAATACTGGCCAGGTGCTCCTTGTCAAGCTAATGCCCTGCTTCAGACCTGCAACAACAAACCAACAGTACACCGTAGGCAGACACATCGAACCCAGTCCTGGGCTGTCACAACCGGTCCTTCCTCAACTCCCTGAATTCTCTGAGTGAGGACACAAAGTTGGTGTGTGAGTTTGGAGCTGATCAGCATCTATAAAGAAGAAAGACAACAGTGGTGACCAGTGTTGTGGGTAGCGCGTTACAAAGTAACGCGTTAGAGTACTCTAATTACTTTTTTCGTGTAACTTGTAACGTAATGCGTTAGTTTCGTGCTTTAAGTAATCAGTAACTTCGTTATTTTTTTAAAAAAGTAATCAGTTGCTTTAAGAATTACTCCGGATAAGGAAAGAAAAATTCCGACTGCAGCCTGCTTTTTGTCAGACAGTACTGTGCCACCAGCTGATGTGTCAGCGGAGGTGCAGCGCTGTGATGATGCGTCTGTGCCCTGCTGACCTACGTTACCTGTGTGTGTGTGAGTGAGTGTTTTCGAACCGCCGGCAAAATGGCAGAGAGGACAGCTTTTGAATCGTGGAAGTACGCACATTATTTTCAATTCGCCAGCGAAAAGGACAAGAACAACATAACGGTAAAATTCATTGTCAGGACTTCTCGGTGCATTTAAAGGAGGCTGTGTGTCCGTGTCAGTTAAGCTGCAGCATGCGCGAGGCGCTGCAAACGGCTTTTAATTTTTGGTAACGCATGAGTACGCTAACACTTTTATTCATAGGTAACGCTGTAACGTAACAGATTACTTTTAATTGATGGTAACGTTGTAACCTAATTAACTACTTTCCAAAGTAACTATACCCAACACTGGTGGTGACCATATGGAAGTCAGCTATTCTCTCCACTATACCGTCAAGACAGAAAGAGGAACTTCTGCTAGCTGGCACATCTGGATCTGAAACTCACCATCAAATAGTTGATGTGCAGCCTCCTTCTTTCTGTTATTGCAGGACAGAGGAAGTAGTTGTTTTCCAGATCATTTGGATCATTCCTCTGCTAGTGTTACAGGATGTCTTTTCAGATGCATTGCAGTAGAACTTTAGTTGTATTTCAGGACTGACATGTCACGGTAGTATGGGCTTCATCTTTAGTGAAGTATTTCCACACACTTGATGAACTGCTGCTAGTTTGCTGCAATGACCCACTGGACTCCTGACCTGTCTTCTAGGAGGCATCCATGTTGTTATTGTTGAGTGATCAGAGACTGGTCAACGTGATGCTTAAGGAGTCATGGCCTCTTTCCTGAGGACAAGAGAGCTGTCCTCCGTTTGGCATGTTGATGACGACGATGACAAATGTTCCCATTTCTCAACCCACGCAAGCAAAATTAGCCACAAGTACATGGTGTGCTGCAGACGTGAGCTGCCTTCCAAGAAGTTGAAGCATTTTGATTCCCGGCAAACACAGAAACTTATTTTTTTACTTTACTTTTTAAAGCTTTTAAAATCATATTTAATACTAGAGATACTAAAAGTAATAATTATAAGATAGGTCATTCAGTCTTATGTGCAATGTCAGTGAGGGGAATAGTGTTAATTTTGTCACCTATTTTTAATTTAGTCTTAGTCTTAGTCTTGTGCCAAATGTCCTTGTTAGTTTTAGTCATATTTAGTCATTCACATATCTTTTTTTCTTAGTCAAGTTTTAGTCGACTAAAAGTCTCGTCATTTTTAGTCTAGTTTTAGTCAAAAGAAAACTTAATATATCTTAGTCAAGTTTTAGTCGACTAAAAGTCTCGTCATTTTTAGTCTAGTTTTAGTCAAAAGAAAACTTAATATATCTTAGTCAAGTTTTAGTCAAAACATTTTAGTCTTTTTTTATATAACAAATTATTTCTGAGATTATTTCTGATAACCATTTCAGTCAAATACCGAGCCTCTTCCTTCTACCTAGCATGTCGACGTCTGCACCCACTCTGGCAGAAATCTCTGGTGTTTGCTACTGTCTATCTGTGGGTGTTCTTGCTCCATGTAGTTTCATGTTGCAGCCACAGGCTGGCAGCGACAGCACGAACTCATTCGGAATATTTTGAAGGCCTAACAGTTGAATACCGTATTTTCCGGACTATAAGGCGCACCTGAATATAAGCCGCACCAGCTAAATTTTGGGGAAACTACAGATTGTGCCATATATAAACCGCACCCGACTAAACCGCTGGTGTTTTAATGTTTAATTACCGTAAGGGTTTCTTCTACCACGGAGGGGATTGTCGGGACAGAAATGACTGTTTGGAAACGCAAAGCGTCCCATTTATTTACATTTGACAAACATAAATCTTTCGATCAATCAAACAAAAAATCAATCGATCAAACTTTCACATCTTTGACATTACAAACAGCATTCGTGCAGTGCACAAATAATACAACGGTGCGCTCCTGGCGCACTTCCTGCAGTCATAGTACCATAGTAGTGCAGTATAACAAAAAACAAAGCTTACAACGCTTGACGAGGCAATAACGTTAAATGGCTAAATTTAATTTGTTTGTAAAAGTGCTTGCCTGTAACACGGCAGCAAAAGTGCAGTAACCCGGCTGCTCAACAAAATAACCAGCATCTTTTTCGAAAACAGCCAACACAGCAGTAAAGGTGCAGTAACACGGCCGTTTACTGTATCAAAATAACCAGCCTACTATAGCAGAGAAGTCAGTTCTTAATCCTCGCGTCATCGTCTATGACATGATAGTGCGCCCCTGGTGACCGTTAGCTGTAAAAATCCATCCGCCGTTGTAAAAGCCACAGGGTCCAAAGCAAGTGACAAAAGTAGCGGCTTATAGTCCGGAATTTACGGTATTCTATCTGACGATGAAAAAGTAGAGACAATTGTAGACGAAACTGAAGAGAGATTTTATATTAGTTTTTATTTTATGCAAAACATTTTAGTCTCGTCTTTTTTCGTCAACAATAATGGATGTTAATTTAGTCTTAGTCAGCGTTTTTGGACAATGGTGCAGTCTCATCATCGTCTCGTCTTAATCATGGAAAAAAAGGTCGTTGACGAACATATTTAGTGTCGTCTCGTCTGACGAAATTGACACTAGAGGGGAACCGAAAGTGTTGAGGACATTTAGCTTTTAACCTCATTAACAAAGTTATTGAGATAAACAGTTAGTGAGATAGCGAACATTTTGAGGAAATG
The DNA here is from genome assembly GCF_963514085.1 of Chelon labrosus. Taxonomy (NCBI): domain Eukaryota; kingdom Metazoa; phylum Chordata; class Actinopteri; order Mugiliformes; family Mugilidae; genus Chelon; species Chelon labrosus. Next base: position 4,501,505 of record NC_140351.1, on the reverse strand, counting down.
ACAAGTACATGCAGTACTCTGTGGTGTCGTACACTGTGTCTTATTTGTTCTCCACTCATGTACTTCCCTTTTTCTCGTCCACCACTCACACTTCTGAATAAGCTGCTGATGTCTTTTGTTCTGATTTGGTGTCAGGCTGTTGATTTGTGAACATTAAGAGGAAGCAGTGTGAAAGTCATTTTAGGCAGTAAGAAAACCTCAAGGCTCACCAATATGTCATTGTCAGTGCTGTCACTGATGATGTTGCTCAACACCAGACTAGAGAACAGTGAGTGTTTTACGCTTGTCTTGACTCATAGTGACCATGGTGTTATATTTGACATCATGCAGTATGCTTGAGGAAAAATGCAAACTGATGATATTGTGAAGGTTGTACTATTGAGTTATCAAAATAATGCAAATCTAAACAAGACGATTTCATTGACATCTATTTATTCGTCCATGTTGTTATTGTCACGTGATCAGAGACTAGTCAACGTGATGCTTAAAGAGTCATGGCCCAGCAGTGAAGACTAGTCTGTACAACCCCTAGTATGTATCTGATTTTAAAAGCTTTAAAAAGGCAGAAAAAGTGTCTGTTAACAACACCTGTAGTTGAAGGAAACCATTTTGGTTCTGTCCTCTTTCTCCAGTCAATGGTGCTCTAACAACTCTAGGATGAAACTTTTTAAGGACAGATGTTCAGACTGTTTTGTAATTTGATGGCAGGTTATATCTCAGTCCAGCTCCTCTGTTCATATAGAGGTTTTCTAATTTGACATAGATTTAGTCCATGACTCCTCTTTCAAACCATCTGTCTTCTTCTGGATGAAATGTTCTCAGGTCCTCAGAGGAGTGTCCTTTGTCCTTGTGTACAGGTGAACACACAGTATCTTTTCTGTCATTCAGATACAGATGGCAGCGCGCACGCACGCAGCGGCTCGGCACTCTCCGTCTTTTTGTAAGAGGTCATCATAGACTTCAGGAGGACCAGGAGAGTGCCACAACCCCCACTCCACATCAGAGGTGAGGAGGTGGAACAGACGGACTCTGTCAGATTCCTTGGCACGCAAATCTCCAAGGATCTGACATGGGCACTGAACACCTCCAAACTTGTGAAAAAGGCCAAGCAGAGGATGTTCTTCCTGAGGAAGCTGAAGAAGGCGGGTCTGGCTCCTCGACTGCTCAGACACTTCTACAGCAGCACTGTGGAGAGCATCCTCTGCCAGGGCTGCACAGTGTGGTACAGCAGCTGCTCCGCAGAGGAGAAGAGGAATCTGTCTCGGGTGGTGAAGGCGGCGCAGAGGATTGTGGGAGTTGAGCTCCCAGACTTAGACTCTGTGTACGCTGAGCGTATGCAGAGAAGAGCTCGAGCCATCTGCATGGACAGCAGCCACCCTGGACACTCACTGTTTGTACCACTGCCATCAGGGAAGAGGTACAGGATTATTAAAGCAAGGACAAATAGGCTGAGAAACAGCTTTTTTCCCAGAGCTGTAGCCTCCATCACCCCCCCCCGCCCCCTAAATGTGCAAATGTGCAATAACACTGTTTACACACTGGATATAACTGCTACCTCCATTATTTCATTATTTAATTCTCGTTATTATTTAATTACTACCTATGCACCTTCCACTGTGACACTTTTTACATCCTACAGCACTTTTAATCATATTTTATATTCTATTTTATACTTATACTTTATTTTAACTTAGTTTTATTTAGTCTACTTTTTAATTACTTATTATTGTATTGTATTATACTGTGTCCAAGCTGTTTCGTCTCGTTTTGTTTTGTTTTGTCTTCTGTTTTTTAAGTGCCACCAAAATTTCGTTGTAGAAATACAATGACAATAAAATCTTGAATCTTGAATCTTGACTCTTGAAACTGCTGAAACCTGGAATGAAAAGCTTTCTCTCCTACTGAGCAGAGGTGTCAAGTAACGAAGTACAAATACTTCGTTACTGTACTTAAGTAGATTTTTCAGGTATCTGTACTTTACTTGAGTATTTCTTTTTCTGATGACTTTTTACTTTTACTCCCTACATTTGTACACAAATATCTGTACTTTCTACTCCTTACATTTGAAAAACAGGCTCGTTACTTTTTTATCCTCCACGGATGACAAGACGTAAAAGACGTGACATGATCGGACATGACTAGAGCATCGGACTAGAGAAGGAAAGTCGACGATGCGCGTCCTGTGTTCTTCTTCTACTGTTTTGAACAGGCAGCCTGTTGATTAGTTTGAACTCTGCTGCCACCTAGTGACTAGAGGCTGTTTATCAAGCATCAATAAAGACACTAATACTGAAAGTCCACCTGACTCCACTATTTGAGAAGTACTGGTCTGGTGTGGTTTCTGTTGCTATCATTAGCTTTTTGAGGATTTTTTGGAAGCTAGTTTACAACGTTAGCAATGCTATGGGAACACACCGTTTTGATAGTATAGCTAACACTAGCTAGCGGTTTAAAAACAACAACTCAGTAACTCTCAATTTATTATTAAAAATTATTCCGGATGCTCATGCAGGACCTCTGATCAATTAAGTCTAGATTATTCTGATAGAACTTTTTAATTTTGCAAAATTATCAACGGATGAATTGTTAATGGCAAAATTTTTTACTTTTTACTTAAGTACATGTCAGAGCCTGTACTTTCTTACTTTTACTTGAGTAAAGGAGTTGAATCAGTACTTTTACTTTTACGAGAGTCTTTTTTTACACAAGTATCCATACTTTTACTTAAGTACAGAATGTGAGTACTTTTGCCACCTCTGCTACTGAGCCATTGTTTGTTAAAAGTAAATGTATATTGCTTTAACCAGGAATCAAACCCAGGTCATTTGCTTGGAAGGCAGCTACCCGAAAAGCACATCTACAAACACTGCACGTGCACTAGTTGTCATAGTTGTCAAAAGTCCGTCTGCTGAAAGTCTGTCTGTGTGTCTCTGGCGCCACAGTGTGGTCAAACTTAAGGCGATGGATGAGAGAACCATTGGGGTGTCCCCGCGCTGGTTCGAATCCTGCCGACAACAAAGAGCTGTTTTTGAAAAGTAGCAGACTGACAACAACTTTGGAGAATTGTCTTTCATGTCCTCAGACTGTGACCTGGAGAATGATGGTAACGTAATTAGGTAATGTTAAATCAAGGATGTCAATTCTCAGATTTAGCTCATTTAAATTCCTTATTTTTATTCTTCTCACATGTAGCTGCTGCATATTCACCAGACTTTTGTGACGTCAGCCCCCTCTTTGCAGCTACAGCAGCTTCAACTCTTCTGGGAAGGCTTTCCACAAGGTCTAGGAGTGTGTTTATGGGAATTTTTGACCATTCTTCCAGAAGCACATTTGTGAGGTCAGACACTGATGTTGGACCAGAAGGCCTGGCTCTCAGTCTTGGCTCTAATTCACCCAAAGGTGTTCTATCAGGTTGAGGTCAGGACTCTGTGCAGGCCAGTCAAGTTCTTCCTCACCAGACTCTCTCATCCATGTCTGTATGGACCTTGCTTTGTGCAGTGGTGCTCAGTCATGTTGGAACAAGAAGGGGCCATCCCCAAACTGTTCCCACAAAGTTGGGAGCATGGAATTGTCCAAAACCTCTTGGTATGCTGAAGCATTCAGAGTTCCTTTCACTGGAACTAAGGGGCCAAGCCCAGCTCCTGAAAATCAACCCCACACCATAATCCCCCCTCCACCAAACTTGGCTCAATGCAGTCAGACAAGTACCGTTCTCCTGGCAACCACCAAACCCAGATTCATCCATCAGATTTTCAGATCGAGAAGCGTGATTCATCACGCCAGAGAACATGTCTCCACTGCTCTAGAGTCCAGTGGCGGCATCCTTTACACCACTGCATCCAGCAGTTTGCATTGCACTTGGTGATGTATGACTTGGATGCAGCTGCTTGGCCGTGGAAACCCATTCCATGAAGCTCTCTACACTGTTATTGAGCTAATCTGAAGGCCACATGAAGTTTGAAGGTCTGTAATGACTGACTCTGCAGAAAGTTGATGACCTCTACACACTATGGGCCTCAGCATCCGCTGACCCTGCTCTCTCATTTTACGTGGCCTGCCACTTCGTGGCTGAGTTGCTGATGTTTCTTAGTTGCTTCCACTTTGTTATAATACCACTGACTGTTGACTGTGGAAATTTCATGACTGGACTTGTTGCACAAGTGTCATCCTATCACAGTACCACACTGGGATCCACTGAGCTCCTGAGAGCGACCCATTCTTTCACAAATGTTTGTAGAAGGAGTCTGCATGCCTAGGTACTTGATTTTATACACCTGTGGCCGTGGAAGTGATTGGAACACCTGATTTCAATTGTTTAGATGGGTGAGTGTATACTTTAGGCAAAATAGTTTATCTGATGCAACTCTACTGTCTGTTCACAACCAGACACATACCTGTAGTTGAATGAATCAGTTTTAGTTCTGTTCTCGTCCCTCAATGAATAAAACTCTAATGACCCATTATCAGTCAGAGGCTCCAGTCTCAAGGTCTGAACAGATGTTAAGGCTGTATTGTAAACTGATGACAGGTAATATCTCAGTTCAGTATTTTCCAGTTTGACATAGATGTCTTCCTTTACTCCTGTTTCAAACCATCTGTCTTCTCTGGACCTTCAGGTGTAGGTGGAATAAAAAACTGTCTCTCTTGTTGAACCATGTTTGGGAACAAGTTGCTTTGTTTCCCAAGTTTATTTAGATTAAATAACTTAATCAATCAGCAAAGAAACAAGACGGGTCGTTCAAATAAACTAAAAAAGAAGAATCCACTCAGGCCAGCCCACACAGGACCGTAGGACCTGGTGTTTAGCCCCTAAACATAACAAACTGAACACTAATCAGAAATAAGACCAAAAAAGAGAGACTACCAAACCATCAAACATAACAAACAAGTAAAACAGAAGCTACATAAATGCTTACTACAGTGACTGTGAGAAGACGATGTGAGAGAGAGTGCCAATGTTCCTCCTCCTATTTATTGGATCCTTCTGATTACCCCAGATCAACTTCACCTGAGGGAGAGAACACAGGATTTAAGCAGTCTTTACTTCTCTTGACCAGCAGAGGGAGACACCGGAGCCTGGAACAACAAGGAAAGACAGAAACGAGGAATCAAGAGAAGACTGCACTGAATCATCACTTCTCCCTTTTTGACACGTGTTCTGATCTGATGGATCTCAAACTAAAAGGTTTTCTTTCCTCTATGTCCAACTCACTGCTGAGCATTTATAAGTAAAACACCAGCTGCATCCAGCAGGTGGTGCTCTCACTCAGCTAAACATCATCCTGAACATGGTGTTATATTTGACCTGTATGCAGGCCCGGAGTGGCTAATCGGGAGGACCGGGACAATTCCCGGTGGGCCTGTCTGACTTTCGGGCCACGAGGGCCGCTGTACAATTATTATTTTTATTTGTTTATTTATTTTGGGCCGGTGTTCAGTCATGGCACTGGGTGGGTATCACGTGTATGCTGGGCCGTCTCCACTTGCAGCTCTTTTCTTTTTCTTTTTTTGCAGAAACGCAGCCTGACTAACACGTGCGTGCACACCGCACACTATCAGTGGTGTTTGGAGCCTGGCTCCAGCTCAAGCAGTGCGAGGGTGTTTGCAAAATGGAAAATAAAAATAGCAAGGGTGACGCATAAAAACCGAGAATTAAAAAGAGTAAAGCACTGGAGGCAGATGCAAACAAATGTGCAAAAATCGGCAGCTTTTTCAATAAAACGTGCTCGCGGTCTGAAACGACCAATGAAGATGATGAAACGGGTAAGACAAGATGTTGAACAAAATACAACTTTACCTGAACGGTTCAAGTTAATTAATTAGCCTATCAAGTCAATGAATTGCGTGGCGTTGTAACATTTTGCCTGTCTAACCTAACGTTACATGATTTAAATAACAGTATGATTCGACGCCACATAACTGGCCACTATCTTTGTCTTGTAGCCCCTCAGATGCAAGATGCATCACCAAGCACCAGCCATGAGCCCACAGGTCCAGAGTGTGCAGGTAGGATTGCTCATTAAGTGAATATTATTAGAATGAATATAATGAAGAGTATGAGCTGGGATAGGCTCCAGCAGACCCCCGTGACCCTTAACAGGACTAAACGGGTATGGAAGATGAATGAATGAGCTTTATTGGCCAAATACACTATATTACCAAAAGTATTCGCTCACCCATTCAAATGATCAGAATCAGGTGTTCTAATCACTTGGCCTGGCCCCAGGTGTATAAATTCAAGCACTCAGGCATGCAGACTGTGAAACAAGACATTTGTGAAAGAATGGGCCGCTCTCAGGAGCTCAGTGAATTCCAGCGTGGAACTGTCATAGGATGCCACTTGTGCAACAAATCCAGTCGTGAAATTTCCTCGCTCCTAAATATTCCACAGTCAACTGTCAGCTCTATTATAACAAAATGGAAGCGATTGGGAAAAACAGCAACTCAGCCACGAAGTGGTAGGCCACGTAAAGTGACGGAGAGGGGTCAGCGGATGCTGAAGCGCATAGTGCAAAGAGGTCGCCGACTTTCTGCACAGTCAATTGCTACAGAGCTACAAACTTCATGTGACCTTCAGATTAGCCCAAGTACAGTACGCAGAGAGCTTCATGGAATGGGTTTCCATGGCCGAGCAGCTGCAGCCAAGCCACACATCACCAAGTGCAATGCAAGGCGTCGGATGCAATGGTGTAAAGCACGCCGCCACTGGCCTCTAGAGCAGTGGAGACGCGTTCTCTGGAGTGATGAATCACGCTTTTCCATCTGGCAATCTGATGGACGAGTCTGGGTTTGGAGGTTGCCAGGAGAACGGTACATTTCAGATTGCATTGTGCCAACTGTGAAATTTGGTGGAGGAGGAATTATGGTATGGGGTTGTTTTTCAGGAGCTGGGCTTGGCCCCTTAGTTCCAGTGAAAGGAACATTGAATGCTTCAGGATACCAAAACATTTTGGACAATTCCATGCTCCCAACCTTGTGGGAACAGTTTGGAGCGGGCCCCTTCCTCTTCCAACATGACTGTGCACCAGTGCACAAAGCAAGGTCCATAAAGACGTGGATGACAGAGTCTGGTGTGGATGAACTTGACTGGCCTGCACAGAGTCCTGACCTGAACCCGATAGAACACCTTTGGGATGAATTAGAGCGGAGACTGAGAGCCAGGCCTTCTCGACCAACATCAGTGTGTGACCTCACCAATGCGCTTTTGGAAGAATGGTCAAAAATTCCTATAAACACTCTCCTCAACCTTGTGGACAGTCTTCCCAGAAGAGTTGAAGCTGTAATAGCTGCAAAAGGTGGACCGACATCATATTGAATTCTATGAGTTAGGAATGGGATGGCACTTCAGTTCATAGAATGAGTAAAGGCAGGTGAGCGAATACTTTTGGTAATATAGTGTATGTGTTCACATACAAGGAATTTGACTCCGATAACGTTTGCTCTCTTGTACAAGACACAGAACTTAAAAAAAGGTAAAAAATAAAAATAAATAAATTAAAAAAAATCTCAGTCTGTAGGCCTACACATAAAATAAAAAAAACAGCAGATATATACAATGATCCAGGAGTTTGTGAGTATATACAATTAATGCAGAGTTATTGTTATTGTTCATGTGAATGGTCTCAAACTCTGTGACTGCTCTAAAGGATACTGTACCATACTACACAATAAATACAGAATATAATGTATATGTCCAAACAAACACAAGTATTATATTTTGCATGATTAACTTGAATCTGCAATACACAGTTTATAAGAAAAAGTACATTTACTAATTTAAAAAAAAAAAGCTGCTTCCAATGTTTCAGTGTTTCTCATAAATTTGTGGGCACCTTTCAAAACATTCAAGGTCACCTTACATATAACAGCAATACATAAATCATAAAACATACAGTGCTATATAATAAAAGCAGGTTTAAAAGTACATAGAAATGAGATAAGAGGGAAACCGAGTTAAATGAGTAATCTATTTTAAAAAGATGTTTGGATTTGAAACGTGTCTATGTATGAGAGTCTATGTTTCAAAGATGATGCAGTAAGTTGGCTGGCTGAGGAGGTTCTGAGAGTACGTGGGGGTGCGAATAATTGGGAAAGTTCAGATATGATGCAGCTTATTGTCATTACAAAAAAAAAAGGAACATGAACAGAAACAAACAGAGAATAAAGTATTGAGGTCCAGACACAGCACAGTGAAAAAACAAGTGACATGATAAATAGGAAGCAGCAGGACAGTCATATGAGGCAAGAAGAAAAACCACATATCACTGTAACGGTTTTTCGTAATTGTAACAGTGTTATACTGCAATAAGGGCATTACTATACTGTAATGATTAAATGCAGTACATTACTGCTAACCGCCAAGCATTGTGGGAAAAATAAGGCTATTTTTTACAGTAGTCATCTACTGTTTATTAGTTTACAGTAATACATTTGCGCGGGGAGAAATGGCCAATAGGAATGATGTGTTTTTTTAAAAAAGGGGTAAGAGCGGACGGTTGAGATGACGTCGACGAGGGAAAAGACAAAATGAATGAGAACAAGAAGAAGGAGTGGAGAAAGAAGGAAGGCGCGAACAATTATATCGACGGAGATAAAATATTTAGTATTCATTCAATTCAAGTTGGACCCGCAACCATAAGGTGAGCCATTTGTGGACGCTTATTTGCAGTGGGAGCAAATGCTAAATCTAACATTAAATCTTAAAATTGAATTTTGTACTTTAACGTTAGCCAACTCGGCTAGCTTCTATCTAGTAAGTTATCCCTAGTTAGCTAGCGGTAGCTAGCTAGCTTGTGAGTGCTCATATTACATTTTTAAATATCACACATTTAATACACTGTAACATTAGACATGTTATTTGCATGAGATTACCAAAATATGTAATTGCATTTGATCGTATCAACCCTTGGTAACATGGTTCGAATTACGGGGGTATTGGGGGGGTCTGACTCCCCTAGATGAGACTTAGACCTCCCCCCCCCAAAGTAGATGAAAATAATAGTTTGGGGGGTACTGAAAAATTTTTAATAAAATATAATGTTAGCCTTTCCAAAATTATATATATTTTAAATGCAGTATTACCATCACATCAATTCAGGAAATAATCTAATGAAATACGACCCCCCCCCCCCCCCCCATTGGGACGTACCATTTCTCAGTACGTTCAGTTGTTTGCTATGGTTCTTCACTAGCTGTCAAACGTACGTAGCCTACTGGGTGCGGGCGCAGGCGCTGGTGTGTGCGAAGTGGCTGAATCAATTTTAAACTCTGCCTATGGTTTTGACTACCATGTATATCATCATGCGTTGTATTTTGTGGTAAATGTTATGAACAGCTCGTCATCTAAACAGGTTTTCAGAACTGTCTTAATTTGGTTGTTCAGTATTTGTCTCATCCATAATGCAGTCATAGTCTCTAGCTAGATAAATAGCTAAAAGTTCACGCAGCTCCTGAAGCTCTCTGCACCAAGAAAATATAGTCAGTATCTTGAAGAAACTAAGGCAATTCTGGTTGCAGTAATCCAAGCGGTTTATTATCTCACGGACAAAGTTGGAAGGGGGGGGGGGGGGGGGGAAAGCCGCCGAGTCTTCCTTTCGCCGCACCGGCTGCACTAGCGGCGACGAGCCGCGGCGGTGGGGATGTGCAGCAAGTTCCCTGGGGCGCCGAAAAGGGGGGGTAAAGGAGACGGATTCTAGGGGCCCATGATTGAGGGGGGCCCAGAGAGGCCCCTAATGATGATGAAATTATAATACAGAAAAAATAATGACACTAAGTTATTAACTAACATATAATCACAAATGTTTTATTTTCAATGTCCTGGTAACAATAACTGTATTTGTTTTGGAAACATCAACGCCCGCAGGGCCCCCCTCTATTTATGTAAAATGGTTCAGTCCGACTGGATTAGCTGCAGGTAGCGCACCGGCGGTTTGTCACACAGCGCCACAGCGGGCAATGAGGAAGAGACGGCAGTATGCCTCAAAAATCAGGCAGCCAAAAAAGAAAAGAAAATTTAAGAGAGGAGAAGGAGTTGAAGGGTCGACAATACACTATATTACCAAAAGTATTCGCTCACCTGCCTTTACTCATTCTATGAACTGAAGTGCCATCCCATTCCTAACTCATAGAATTCAATATGATGTCGGTCCACCTTTTGCAGCTATTACAGCTTCAACTCTTCTGGGAAGACTGTCCACAAGGTTGAGGAGAGTGTTTATAGGAATTTTTGACCATTCTTCCAAAAGCGCATTGGTGAGGTCACACACTGATGTTGGTCGAGAAGGCCTGGCTCTCAGTCTCCGCTCTAATTCATCCCAAAGGTGTTCTATCGGGTTCAGGTCAGGACTCTGTGCAGGCCAGTCAAGTTCATCCACACCAGACTCTGTCATCCACGTCTTTATGGACCTTGCTTTGTGCACTGGTGCACAGTCATGTTGGAAGAGGAAGGGGCCCGCTCCAAACTGTTCCCACAAGGTTGGGAGCATGGAATTGTCCAAAATGTTTTGGTATCCTGAAGCATTCAATGTTCCTTTCACTGGAACTAAGGGGCCAAGCCCAGCTCCTGAAAAACAACCCCATACCATAATTCCTCCTCCACCAAATTTCACAGTTGGCACAATGCAATCTGAAATGTACCGTTCTCCTGGCAACCTCCAAACCCAGACTCGTCCATCAGATTGCCAGATGGTAAAGCGTGATTCATCACTCCAGAGAACGCGTCTCCACTGCTCTAGAGGCCAGTGGCGGCGTGCTTTACACCATTGCATCCGACGCCTTGCATTGCACTTGGTGATGTGTGGCTTGGCTGCAGCTGCTCGGCCATGGAAACCCATTCCATGAAGCTCTCTGCGTACTGTACTTGGGCTAATCTGAAGGTCACATGAAGTTTGTAGCTCTGTAGCAATTGACTGTGCAGAAAGTCGGCGACCTCTTTGCACTATGCGCTTCAGCATCCGCTGACCCCTCTCCGTCACTTTACGTGGCCTACCACTTCGTGGCTGAGTTGCTGTTTTTCCCAAACGCTTCCATTTTGTTATAATAGAGCTGACAGTTGACTGTGGAATATTTAGGAGCGAGGAAATTTCACGACTGGATTTGTTGCACAAGTGGCATCCTATGACAGTTCCACGCTGGAATTCACTGAGCTCCTGAGAGCGGCCCATTCTTTCACAAATGTCTTGTTTCACAGTCTGCATGCCTGAGTGCTTGAATTTATACACCTGGGGCCAGGCCAAGTGATTAGAACACCTGATTCTGATCATTTGAATGGGTGAGCGAATACTTTTGGTAATATAGTGTATGTCACCCAGTATTTAAAAAAAAAAAAGGTGGGTTTGTTAGTTGTGGTGGAAAGTTATGGAATATTAACTTTGTCCCTGTCTGTGGTCTATAAGCTAGCTCACTTTTCTCACCATGTTAGCTCAAGAAAACTCTGGATTTTTACATTTTACTGCTATATTAGTTAAATAATCAATCCAGTCAAACATTTGTCCTTAGTGTTTTTAGCCTGTGTTTTGTCTTTGCTGATTTTAGCCTCTGTGAGGCACTTTGTATTGCTTTTAGTATGAAAAGTGCCATACAAATAAAATTTGATTGATTGATTTATCAAGCTGTTCTTATTCAATAATAGTTGATCTCCCCTCTGTCAAAATGATGCCTCATTCTGAACAGAGTCAAGTGCACCAGCAGCTGCAGCAGCAGCAGCTGTCTGTCAGCCCCCAACTTCCCCTGCCCCTGAACCAGCCCCAGTGCCCCCACATGAGGAAGGAGGTGAATCAGAGTGCTCAATTCTTCCCCTACTGTACATGTCAACTGTCATGTTGTTCTTCTTTCACAAATATGGTAATGATAGTAAAAAAATACCATTAAAATGCATAATTGTATGTAAAATAGCATCAAAAAATTTTGCCGCTGTGTTGGGGGGCCCTGTAAAGATTCTTTTCATGGGGCCCAAAATTCCTAGCGGCGCCCCTGCAAGTTCCTATAACGTGTAGGGTGCATTGTGCTTGCTGCTATGATTAGTTTTTTTTTCACCTTGTCGGCCAGCCAGCCACGGTCATATGACCAATATTTCGAAGGAAAATTGACTGTGAACCACAAGTGTGAAATCGTGTCTGTAAGCCGATATAAAATGGAGAGTGACGTCACCAGTCAAAACAGCGGTACCCCCCGAAGCTCATGGTATAATTCGAACACTGTAAAAAACTATAGAAAAACTATATCAGTGCAAGAATGGGTTGACATAATAGGGTTACAGCCATTATACAAGTATTGATTACCAAGCATTAAGTATTAAGTATAGGTGTATTTTGTGTCTCATTAGAAAGTATTTGGCACTAAACCCAGTCAAACTCGGTACACATTCGATCAATGTAATCTTGCTTTTGGGGGTGTCTGACTTACTTGCGCTTTAAGTGATTTTTGACAACTAAGATGTTTTCACTTTTCTTTCACGCCAGTTGATTGAGACAGACGACACCTTGCCAACTTGCCAGACCCGCACCTCAGCAGGCTCTTTGCCTCAAAGCCCTTCACCTCCAAGCCCACAAACACCTGTCCTTATTCAGAGGTCTGACTGGGTGTCCTACTGAAAGTGATTCTAAGATTCTGGAGTGTTTCATATTGTTTACTTATAATTCTAGATTTCAGTTCAGTACATCTTATCTCCATCATACTTAATTCCATGTTTTCTCTCATATTTTGCTCTTTCTCTTTCTCTTTCTTTCTGTGTCACAGACAGGTACACACACATTAGTTTATGTTCATGCTGTTAGTTGGATTTCAGTTCAGTACATTTAACTTAATTCCATGTTTTCTCTCATATTTCTTTCTCTCCCTTTGTCTCTCTCCCTCTATTTTTCTATCTTTCTGTCTCTCCCCCTCTGTCCTTTTCTCTCCTTCTCTCTCTGTGTCTGTGTTTCCTCTCATATTTCTATTTCTCTCTCCCTCTCTGCCTCTCTCCCCCTCTATTATTCTCTCTCTCTCTCACTCATTCACTAACTCACTCAGTCATACACACACATACACATACAGACAGACAGACAGACAGATACACACACACACACTTGCTTATAGTTGCTGTTAGTTTCAACTTTTGATTTGGGCTGCCTACACAACTCTCAAGTGCATTTGTTTATGTTCATGCTGTTAGTTTGTGGATTTCAGTTCAGTACATTTAACTTAATTCCATGTTTGTTTCTTATATTTCTCTGTCTCTCCCCCTCTATTTTTTTCTCTTTGTGTCTCTCTGTCTCTCTTGCCCCAGGGTTTTACATGTTTTTGTACAAGTGCAAGGACAATGTACAAGTTTTTAATGAAGTTTTTAACAAAGTAATATTGTAAAACACATAGTGTAAATCATTGAAAATAATTTATATTGTAGAGGTAAATATAGCAGTACTGGGAATGCTAAATGCTATCTTCTATACCCGTTTTGTCCTGTTAAGGGTGTACTGTATTGTTCATTCATTCATTCATCTTCTATACCTGTTTTGTCCTGTTAAGGGTCACGGGGGTCTGCTGGAGCCTATCCCAGCTGTCATCGGGCGAGAGGCAGGGGTACACCCTGGACAGGTCGCCAGTCCATCGCAGGGCCACACACAGAGACAGACAACCATTCACACGCACACCTACGGCCAATTTAGAATCACCAATTAACCTAATGAGCATGTCTTTGGACGGTGGGAGGAAGCCGGAGAACCCGGAGAGAACCCACGCAGACACAGGGAGAACATGCAAACTCCACACAGAAAGGCCAGCCGGCCCATGGATTCGAACCGGTGACCTTCTTGCTGTGAGGCATCAGTGCTAACCACCTCGCCGCCCATAATAAGTATTGTAAGATACAATATTATGGAAAGGTACTGTAAATTCATATACAATAAAAGATTACTACTGTAAAATAATAAACAGTAGTAAATAAATACTGTAAATGGTTCTACAGTAACATGATAACTACTGTAAATGAATATACAGTAGTAAATAAGTACTGTAAATGCATATACAGTAATGTTACTGTAAGTACCTTTACAGTAAATTACTGGCATCCTGCTGCCAGTAAGTTACTGTAAAATCTACAATAGTCTTGATAAATTCAAAAATTCAAGAGTCAAAGTCATGACTAACTGAAAAAAACCCAGGTGGTGAGATTCTCGGTCAAGAATCAAAAGGCATAAGGAGGCGTTGAGTTAGCAACAACATACGCAACACAGTTAAACCGAAACATTATTAATAGGATCATAAAACAGAACATGTTGTATTTTATAGTCACTGATTGTGATACTGAAAACAGTCATCTTTAAATAACTCAGGTCTTATAGTGGAGGGGGTTTTGTCGTCCTTTATTCTTTCTGAAAGTAAATAAAACTACACTGCCTGTCAAAAAAAAAAGTCACACATTTTAATATCTCATTGGACCACCTTTAGCTTTGATTACAATACACATTACAACAGACTAACATCTTTTCCACAACCACAGGATGTGTCTTTCAGCATTGTTTAAGAAATGAGAAGCTACTCATTGCATCAGTTGGGGTTAAATATCTTGTTGCCAGCTGAAAGATAATCACCCATGCAGTTATTATCCAATAGGAGGCTCTTACCTAATTGATTAGTTAAATCCAGGTGGAAACCTTTTTTTTTGGCCAGGCAGCATATAACACAGAAGATGACCAGTAACACTGCTGCTGCTGCCACTGCTACTCCCACGTAGAGACTGGTCCATCCCCAACTCTCTGAATTCTCTGAATCAGAACTCAAAGTGATTGTCTGAGTGCATAGGTCCTTAGGTTCTGGTCATCATTGCAGTCTGTCACTCGTGGGGCTCCACTCCTGGGTCTGTCACAAACTCTGCCAGTAGTTCTGTGTCTTGATGCAAGTCTACTGATGACACTTTGAGACACACCAAGTTCATGAGCAACATCTGACTGTTGAAACTGATGCCACATTGAAAAGGGTTGTCTTTAAGTATTTTTTGGTATTGGCCCCAATATGTAAAAATAAGGGTTTATTAATAAAAAAAAAAAAATTAAAAAAAGACAACAGGTCAAACATGTTGAGCTTCTGCAGCTGAAAAGTGATCCCCGTTGGCTCTTTCAACAAGGCCCTTTATCTGGTCTTCTCAGGTGTGGCTAGTTAAGCTGATTAAGCACAAGCCAAAGACTTGCACAGCCAATGGAGGAGCAGAGGGGCATAACATAACCAATAAATATCTTTGCTTATATAAATAGATTTGGAACATATTGTGGGTATTTATCCATGTTTTTCCTGGACTGGTGGTGTCATCTTCTATTACAATAGTCTTCATCAACATTATTTTCTATCCTTCTCCACTAAGGTTAATTATTACGACTCCAAAAACTTCTCTTTTAAAACTTGTGCTCTTTATTTAGGTAAACACAAAGGACCCAAATTGAATAGGTAGGTGATCATACTACAGCTCTGATTTACCGCAGAAACACTTTCAACTAAAGAACATGCTTGTTAATAACTGGAGCCCCAGCAGGAAGACAGACTGCATCTTTGGTCTGACAAGAAAAAAATAATCATTCAAGTCAATTTCCACAGACCTAATCTTTATTAACCCCAGTTAAATCAGTCTGGCTACCAGATGAGACACATAATGGATACCATACTACACAATAAATACAGAATATACTGTATGTCTAAACAAACACATTTAAACATGTCTTACTTCAAGGATTCTTGTTGTTATTCCAACATGGAACATTTGAATTTAAATTTATTGAGGGATAGCCCCTTGAGATGTCGCATCTCATTTTCGAGGGGGTCCTGAACAGAAACAAAAAAACCAGCCACATCACAGTGGAAAAACAAGTGCCACAATAAAAAAGGAAGCAGCGAGCCAGTCATATGTGGCAAGAAACAGAAACATTATTTAGTGTAGATTAATAGGATCATTTCCTCCCACTATCTAAAGACATGCTGGTTAGGTTCATTGGTGATTCAAAATTGGCCGTAGGTGTGAGTGTGAATGGTTGTCTGTCTCTCTGTGTTAGCCCTGTGATAGACTGGAGACCTGTCCAGGGTGGACCCCGCCTCTCGCCCAATGACAGCTGGGATAGGCTCCAGCAGACCCCCGTGACCCTTAACAGGACAAAACGGGTATAGAAGATGAATGAATGAATGAACAATACTTATTATTTTAGCATTCCCAGTACTGCTATATTTACATGTTAAATGTTGATGTTGTGGAAACTAGAGAAGAAACAAGAAGAACAGAGACGCTGAGAACTGTAACACCTGAGAGTCTATAAATATCTATAGAGGTTCCTGTTTTGTCATTTCTTGTATTTTGTGGATTAAATGCAGGTTGGTCAGTGAACTGTTGACTGGATTGATTCATATTTTGAATTTAAGTGTTCAAACTTAAATTGTTCAAATGCAAATGTTAAAACAGATCTTGACAGACAGAATGATAAATGAAAACAAAAATCTATCTTCATATCTGTGTTTATCTTTCATTCTTAATACACTGATTTCATAAACTTACCAAAGATGATTGAGGTCAAAGTGATGACCAGCAGGGTCCTACAGATCATCTTCTTTCTGTGACAGGAAACAGATTTGAAGAGTGATCAACAGGAGGTCAAGGTTCAGTCAGTACAAGTAAGAGACAGAAAATCTACAGACTCAATTAATTCAGTCATTAAAAACTATTTTCTGACAATGAACAATAAGAAGTGCATAGCTTCCAGAGATGTTCTGTTCAAATAGGCCCCACACACGAGGCCCCATGTTTCTGTTGATCCTCTTGTTTCTGACATCCTGGTAATTATCATCATTAAAGACTCTTCCCACCCTACTCATGAACTGTTTACCCCCCTCCCCTCAGGATGAAGGTCCAGAACAAACAGACACTTTTCTCTCGAGCCACATCTGGAGGCCGAGAGCACAACTGCAAACACTCTCCTTTAAATCTCTACTTTAAATTTACTTTTATTGGAAAGTCTTTCCTGGTTTTAATTAGGATTTTTGAAGAAGTTTTTAACTGTATTTTTGTCTGTTTTATAATTTTAATTGTTTTGAATTAACTATGTTCAATTTTGCCTGTTTTCCGGAGAGGCTAATCGGGAGGATTGGGCCGGTCTGACTTTCGGGCCGCGAGGGCCGGTGTTCAGTCATGGCACTGAGGGTATCACGTGTATGCTGTTACCGCTGTCGTTGGGCCGTCTCCACTTGCAGCTCTTTTCTTTTTCTTTTTCTTTGCAGACGCAGCCTGATGTAACACGTCCGTGCACACCGCACACTGTCAGTGGTGTTTGAAGCCTGGCTCCAGGCCCAGAAGTGCGAGGGTGTTTGCAAAACGGAAAATAAAAAGAGCAAGGGTGGCGCAGAAAAAGCGAGAATTAAAAAGAGTAAAGCACTAGGCAGATGCAAACAAATGTGCAAAAGTCGGCAGCTTTTTCAAAAAACGTGCTCGCGGTCTGAAACGACCAATGAAGATGATGAAACGGGTAAGACAAGATGTTGAACAAAATACAACTTTACCTGAACGGTTCAAGTCAATTAATTAGCCTATCAAGTCAATGAATTGCGTGGCGTTGTAACATATAGCCTGTCTAACCTAACGTTACATAATTTAAATAATAGTATGATGCAACGCCACATAACTGGCCACAAACTTTGTCTTGTAGGCTACATGTTGTATTTGTGAAATATAAATTCTGATTATAATGTTACTACAGAGTGCAACCCTTTTTTTATTTTTTTCAAATTTAATATTTAATATTTTATTTATTCTTTAATTTGTTGAAAATGATGTTGTGTTGCAAAGAATAATGGTGGAGATGTGCACTCATGTTGAAATAAATCCACATTGTGAAGCAACCATGACTTCCACTGAATTGGAATTATTTTAGAAAACATACACGGAATTACAAGGCTTTAGAGAACAGTGCGCTATTGTAGGCTTAACATGTAAAGTTATAATTACATTATTTTAATATAATAGGTGATCGTGATCTTAGAGGGCCAGTCTGAGGCATGAAACTCCAGGGCTGAAAATGAGTCCCACTGCGGCCCTGATATCTACGTGGTCCTCTGTTGAGTTCAGTGTTGTAACTTTAACGAGAAGCTATATCAGTGAAGGTTAATTTCCCCTAAAGGAAAGATATAGCTCTCTTCGCTCAAGGTTAGATTTCCCATTTTCCCGGTGACACATAAAGGCACCATGCATTTGTGGGTCTGCGGATCTAAGCAGAGTGAAAATAGAAGTCTCAAAGCTCCGTGTGCTTGCGCAGCCTGATCTGTCCGTATCTGCCGAGCACCTCGACCACAAACCAACTAGATGAAAAAAATACATGTAGGTCTAGGTTACACCCACAAACCAACTAGATGAAAAAAATACATATAGGTCTAGGTTACACCCACAAACCAACAAGATGAAAAAATTAAATGTGTACAACCAATCTGGTGAGAGCCCTTCTAACCAATCAGAGGCGAAAAGGGCGGGACCTTCTACTACAATCCTGGCAGCTGAACACGACTGCAGAGAAGCAAGCACAGCACGTGCAGAGCAACAGTTTTTTCGCTAAGTTCATTGACATAAAACATTAGAGACGGTTTATGTGTTCACATCATAGACTGTAGGTTCATATGCAACTTTCTGTGTTTTAAAAAGTGGCATTGACCGACCGTGCGTTATGTGTTTAACTGTCGAGTGGATTTCAAGCTAGCTGCTCACTCTGCTAACATGAAACAGGGCTCTTCAGTGTGCTTTCTGTCTAATATTCTGATATTTTTGGACTATTGGAGTTTAGAAATCCAGACATAAATCAGTGAAGCACTATACAGACGAGCTGACATGGAGGTGTCCAGAAAATGCGTTTTTTCCCCAAGATAATTTGTAATAATTTATCTTCATAAAAAAACAATGGTAGCCTAATCTATTGATTAGCTGTTAAAATGTTAATATTCAGTGGATTGTGAACATAAAAATTTGACTCCCAATGCAATGCGTAATTGTCTGTTTTGTTAATCAACAATGCTTCTTCTATTTAAAATCATGTAATGTTTTTATTTTATCATTCTCTGGGACTTTTTGGCCTATGTAAATATAACCAAAAAGCAATATATGTCTGTTTCATGACTTAACATTCATGTGATGTATGTAGTATGTACGTAGGTGAATTAGATGGTAAAACTGTACAATTTCCCAAGATGTGTTTAAGAATTGTTAAGTAATATACTTCAAATGTTTTTCCAGCTTCACATGACAGAGTGAGGATCTCCACTCCAGGTGAAGGAGCCATTGATAGATAAATAAAGAGACCACTGCTGCGATTAAAAATTGGGATTATTCCACCAATGTTGATTTCTACATTCCTCCTAAGTTTGAAAAGTAGTGTTGTGTTCTAAAATGAATATGAACCTGTTTTCTTTGCATTACAACATCTGAAAACACCAGAATTGTTTTGTCATATTGACCTGTTGCCATTTTCTGTAAATAAATGTTCTAAATGACAATATTTTTATTTCCAATTTGGAAGAAATTTTGTCAGTAGGTTATAGAATGAAACAAAAGTGTTAATTTTACTCAACACATAGCTATGAATAGTAAAACCAGAGGAACAGATCATTTTGAAGTGGTCTCTTAACCTTTTCCAGAGCTGTATGTGTAAGAATCATGTTAGTGTCATTATTTTTTAGTTTTTCAAAAGTGTTCTGATTATGTTTGTGTAATAAAACTTTAAAGAAATTGCACTTTTGTGTTGCCCTCATCTCCTTCTATCTATCATTATTTACTCTTTAAAATACGCTATACGTTATAATGTATGTTTGTTTACGCTCATTACAAAAGTTCCAGGTCACGTAAACCCGACCAATTAAATATTAAAATCAAATTCAGTCCTGTTTCCCGTTTTTCCATTTTGTACTTTTGATCTGAGCCTAAAATTGAAATATGAAAAACCAGCCATTATTTCGTTTTGTGTTAGATTAAAAAACAAATAACATTTTTCATTTTTTCATATTTTTGATTGCCATTTGAAAATGGAAAGAACGAATGATACACGAATCCGTGTGTCATTAGTTCTTTCTCTTTAAATTCAGTATATATACGTCTGCCATATGTTGCCACCCCTCAAAAATTCCTGCCCCCTCTCGCCACCCCATAAATATTTTTCTAGATCCGCCCCTGAAATGCAGGTTGAAAAGACTTCTCTACCTGCATTTGTCAACCTCTTTTTAACTCCACTTCACTGCAGAAACAACATCTAAAACTCGACACATACAGCTGTAAAAAAAAAAATATATATATATGAATATTTACACTGGATAATTTTTAGAAGGTGAATAATGCGCGTTTAGAAGATATCTGTGTTACAACGTGACGTTGTGGAGACGTTTCCGACAGTTAAAAGACGTTGAAGTTGCAACGTGACGTCGTTTCAATTTGCATGATCAGCATTACTTTTAGACCTCCTGGCGACGTGTAAGTTTAGACGTCGTTTCAACCTTTATTAGACGTCAAAATATCTTCAGGGTAGGCGCAGGCTTAGACACTCGTAAGCGCATGAAGTCTTTTGAAAACGAAAAAGATGATCTTTGTGAATGAACGATCTGATTTGTGAATTTGCAAAACAATGCCACACGTTCAGATAGCTCGGTACGCATTTGTGACCCCCAAAATTCACACACAAATCGTTGTACACACACACACACACACAAATGTTGTACGCATTTGTGAATGTCTCACGTGTGGATCATGGAACACGCATTTGTGACCATTCTGAGACTAATTTCACCCCATAGTGACATAATTGTTTTGTATTCCCTATTTTTATTTGGCCATTTCAGACAATTCATAAAAAACAAAAACGTGCAGGAATTATAGGCCTGTGTTTATAATGTAATTAATGAAATATGCGTTATATGGAAGAAAGTCAAGGTGTGACTGACTTTGGCCCTTTTATACAGCGGACCCCCCACCCCCGTTCAATTTGGGAGAGACCCAGAGGTGAACTGTCCCCCGCACCTCCCACCCCTTTCTCTTTCTCACACACAGCTTCTGTGCACGGCACCTTCTCAGCAAGCAGGGGCACCCCCTGTGGATCCCCCTCCGAACGAAGATTAGGCCTATACAGTAATTATTAAAACTGTGATATTGCACAGACGCAAAAAGCGGAACTAATGCACGTGGCTCAACACTCTAGTGGGATCCTGTAACCGAAAACAACGGTCAGTTTCGATACCATCAACCTGACAAGAGGCAGTGAAACGATTACAATATTGTATTGTTGTAAGGTAAGACTTCTGGTCAAGAAATGTTGTTGGCTAATTTATGAATTATAATAGCAGCCTGCCAGACCAGACGTGAATGTCAACTTGAGTTGATTGTATGCTTCTAGCTAACAATAGCCTAATGTAATAAATGTTATACTGGGCTGCTGAAGTGTATTATCAACTCCCTGAAAAATAAATAAGGGACACCTCATTGGCAGGGCCGGCCGATCCGAATGCCTTCACCCTTCCCGGCGTGGTGGATTGTTTTAGCCCTTATTTGTGTGTGTGAAACGATTTTTTTTTTTTAACTATTTAAAAAACCTGAATTGAATTAATCATGAAAAACAACTTATTATTCAACAGTTTATAAAATAACAAAATTAACAGAATAAAATAAATATTTTTTAAACAGAAACCTGTCCTGCTTCACTTAAAACTGTATAAATTAATATAAAACAACAGAAAGCAGAACATTCTTCTTGTAATAGTGCAATAAGAAAAGTGCAAACAGAAAGTGTGAGGAAAAGTTGTTTCTTCTTCGCAAGCAACAGTACCGAGCGGTATTCCCACTGTCAGCTCATTGGAGACGCACTGGGAATAAGTTTACCATTTTACTCACTATTTTGGATTCTTACCGTAATACGGGACAAAGTACGTCCTGTTTCAGCTCGATACGGGATGCATGCTTTTGTTTCTAAATACTGAACGATTAGATTTTTTCAAGGGACGGTTGGCAACCCCAGTTGTGTATTCCTCTCCACTGCTTTTTGTCTATAGTTCTTTATGTATATATAATTGATAATTGCATATAATTGATTGTAATTAAGGGGTGGCACAGTGACGAGGCGGTTAGCACTGATGCCTCACAGCAAGAAGGTCACCGGTTCGAATCTGTATGGAGTTTGCATGTTCTCCCTGTGTCTGCGTGGGTTCTCTCCAGGTTCTCCAGCTTCCTCCCACCGTCCAAAGACATGCTGGTTAGGTTCATTGGTGATTCTAAATTGGCCGTAGGTGTGCATGTAAGTGTGAATGGTTGTCTGTCTCTCTGTGTTAGCCCTGCGATGGACTGGCGACCTGTCCAGGGTGGACCCCTGCCTCTCGTCCGATGACAGCTGGGATAGGCTCCAGCAGACCCCCGCGACCCTTAACAGGAATAAGCGGGTATAGAAAATGAATGAATGATTATAATTAACTGAGAAACTGAACCAAGGCTGAACCTAACAGTTATTTTGATTATCAATTCATCTGCTGATTATTTTCTCCAATCAGTCAATACATTCTATGAAATGTTATCATTTTTTTTATACTTGTGTCTCAAATGTTATGTTTGATTTTAATTATTCTATTGGAACTATTGGTTACAATGGTTAATCACTAGTTTTATAAAAATAAAAATAAATCAAATAAGATTTTGAATCTTTGTCTTTTTTTTGCCCCGTGTTGAGTGTGCCCCTCTGACAAAACCCCTGGCCCCAGCCAGGTCCCCTCAGTGAAACTGGTCTAGAACCGCCACTGGCTGCAGGGGACGAGAATTTGCCAATTCCCCACACAGATATGACAGATATGACGGATAACAGAAAACCATGTAGTGGTGCAGATTTATTTATTTATTTATTTTTTGCTCGTGCCGACACAAGTGTCATGAACAAATGCCGCCCCGGGCGGCTGCCCGGTTCGCCCGTGCCTAAAACTGCTACTGGCAAAAGTATAAATTAACAACAACAGCAGTATATTTCTGTATTTACAAGCACCTTACTGTTTATTGTCGTCGTCAATGATTATGTCTATCTTTCCTCAGAGCAGTTGCACTGACGGAAACTGCACTACGGAAATTCACAGCTGAACGCCCACAGTTTCATTTCTGACCGAACACTTGAGTAGTTTATAACAATGACTCATTTGGAAACTTAGTACTTTCCCACTAAACATTAGACATCTGATTGACAAGCAGATCATGTCTATATTGCGTCCATGACCAATTCTGGACGTCTACACGACATGCAAACTAGGTCCGCTATTTGGACGTCTAACCATGACCCCACTTAGACGTCAATATGCCGTTCAACATTTGATCGTCAGACTAGATATCTTTTCTGGAGGTCATATGGATGTCTAAGACAGGTGCAGGAAATTGACAAATGTACATTTTCTTTTATTTAAGATAAATATCAAACTTGTTGTTATCAACATGATTTATCATGAATGATTAATAATTTATATTCATATTCATTGTTGATTGTTGATTTGAGATTAAAACATATTTATTATTTATTTATTTATTGTACATAATATTTTGTTATTTTACATTTTCGTATTTTTCCTACTGGTTTATTTAAGGGTCTCTGGACCGTAGTTTGTGCAACCAATCCGGTCTGGCTAAATTTGACTGAGCCACTCCGATTGGCCCAGGTGTTCCTCTTCTGTGGAAGCAATGGCCGAGTCTGCACCTCTACTGCACCTCTACTACAACAAAACAATGCGCTGTTAAAAAAATAAAATAAATAAATAAAAGCATGCAAAATTGCACTAAAAAGATCTGCGAAACTGCGAGGCCGCGAAAGGTGAACCGTGTTATAGCGAGGGACAACTGTACATTATTTAGTTTTTAAGTTAGCCATCAAGTTTGTTAGCTACTAACATGATGCACAAATTACCCAACTTTTAACATAAACAGATATACTTTATTTTATGATTTTAGGGAAGCTGGCATTTTGGTACTTTTCTACCACATGTAAATTCTGTTAACAGTGTAGCAAATTAACATTACCAGCAAAAACTAGCTGGGCCTTGTAATATTATGGCTGATAAATACTGAACACAAGATAATTAGGAGGGTGAATAAAATATCACAGATGCTCTTATGCTATTGACAGCAAAAATAACCATCAGTCAAGTTTGCAGCTTGAACCTTGGGATTAACTAATGTTACCACATGTCAAGTGTCAAAAACGCAACAACAACAACAAAAAACTTTGGAGCGTTAACCCCCTTCCTGACAAGCTAGCATGTCATGGTTGGTACTATCCAGGGCCGCAGTGGGACTCATTTTCAGCCCTGGAGTTTCATGCCTCAGACCGGCCCTCTTTAGATCACGACCTATTATATTAAAATAATGTAATTATAACTGTTAAGCCTACAATAGCGCACTGTTCTCTAAAGCCTTGTAATTCCGTGTATGTTTTCTAAAATAATTCCAATTCAGTGGAAGTAATGCTAGCTTCACAATGTGGATTTATTTCAACATGAGTGCACATCTCCACCATTATTCTTTGCAACACAACATCCTTTCAAGAAATTAAAAAAAGAATAAATAAAATATTAAATATTAAATTTGAAAAATTTAAAAAAGGGTTGCACTCTGTAGTAACATTATAATCAGAATTTATATTTCACAAATACAACATGTAGCCTACAAGACAAAGTTTGTGGCCAGTGCCACCAATGAACCTAACCAGCATGTCTTTGGACGGTGGGAGGAAGCTGGAGAACCTGGAGAGAACCCACGCAGACACAGGGAGAACATACAAACTCCACACAAGAAGGCCCAGTCGGCCCATGGATTCGAACCCAGGACCTTCTCGCTGTGAGGCATCAGTGCTGCTAACCACCTCGCCACTGTTCCGCCCCTATACGTATAATTTCATTTTTCTGTGTATTTGTTGATTGAAAATGCCTAACCCAGATTTCTTGATGTGTATTAACTTTGTTGATACATTTTAAAGCCATTTAAGTTAGATTTTTGATTAACTTGTGTTGGGATCTGAACCTGGTGGTGAGCTATGGCAGCTCACCATGCATAATCAAGTTAACCACATAGCTGCCGTTGTCTTGGAAACAAAGGGAAGCACCAGATTCCCACAATCCTCCAGGTGTGAAACTGACCAAGCAGTTCACTGGCTGACAGTGGCATGTGACCTCTGAGGTCATCAGGTCATATAAAATGCGCTGTTTTGCCAGTGTTCTCTCTCTTATTCTCTTATTCTCTACTCTTCCACCTCTTCAACTCCACACCTCCACGTGGAGACCCCGAGCTGCCCGACTGCAGCTGGGTGCCAGGCCTGTTCTCCTTACAGCAGCGAAGCGAGATCCTGCTGAGGAATCTACACCAGGTCTTTTGGCCAACAAACAGAAGGTTTGCAGGCTAAACTCCCAACAACAGGAGCCACACGGCTAGTTAGCACCGAGCTGCTAACAAGCCACTTCAAAGGACTTCAAGGAGCGGCCAGTTTCCCTCCAACGTCTGCCATCAGGAAAACACAGCAAGGACTACAACTTTTCCCAGTTTGGCCTTCCATCAGGAACTGCCAGCTAAAGGAGCAACACACCAGAAATTGACTTTCCACCAAATCTGGTAGTATGACCTGGGCCTAGTCAAGCTAAGCTAAGCTAGAGTTAGAAATGTTGATTTGATGTGATATTTGTTTATATTGAGTTGTTTATAGTATAGTGGTTTGATGTTAGTTTAAATTATGCTACACATAGACTCAGGGTCTTGCATGCTTAACTAACCACTCTTCCTCTAACCTGGCACCTCATAAAACCCTTATCACATTCCACATATCTACTGGCCAGCACATGGTCTGAGTGTCCCCACTCAGCAGCCATTGTTTCCTTTGTGTTCAAGACCTCAAGGCCCAGCGGCCATCTTGGCACGCCCACAACCGGCGGCCATCTTGGCACGCCCACAACCGGCGGCCATCTTGACACACCCACATCCAGCGGCCATTTTGGCTCACACACACACACACACACACACCTGTATTGAGCACACTGTAGTTAGCTTGTATGTTTAATTTTATTCTTGTTAATAAATGTCTTTTAAACATACCTGTCTGTTTAATATTGCACAAGAGTGAATATTGCCAACCTCTACACTGCCAAGAACTCCAAATTCCTTCAACTGTAACTAGTTGTTAACGTGGTAATTTTGGTTATAGTTATTAAGTTAATTATTAATCCGAACTCCAAATTGACAATTTAGTATAATTTATGAGACTGTTTTGATTAATTGGCTATCTTTTCCCTTCCTAGAAGGGTGGTGCCCCGAGGTGATCTAGTAATTCAGATCCAATTATTTAATAATAAATAATTATTTTTGATAATTATTAATTATTCATGATAGCCAAACCCCAATACTGAGTGCCTTAGTACCCAGGCCCAACACTTGTTATTTGCATTACCATCCTTCCTCTTGATATTTTAATTAGTTAACTGCCACATAAGAGCGCTATATGATGATATCATCACAAAAAGTCAGTGGGGGTTTTACATGATGTTTTGGATTATTGCCTAAAGTTGGATCCGTGATGAAGGACCTTTGGACACAGCCATGCCTTGCCATGCATTAATTTAGATTGCCCATGTTGTTTTAAATGCTCTGCTAATATCTTTTAAAGGTGATCATCTAATATGAGGTCAGATTTTCATGCTTGTAAATTGTTGCAAAAGTGTTAATTTAGAAGTGTTTTTAATATTATGTACTTATGGTGTTTTCCTAAGCAGCACATTATAAGCTGAGGTCATGTTCTTTTATGCACTAAATATGGATGGACTTGGTTTTTCATACTGTCTACCTCATTACCACTGTTTGGATATGGTAGTGATTTAATAAATGTTCAAAATTGATATCTCTCTTTATTTGTTAAATGTATGATAATGCTAACTAATTAATGCTTACTAAAACAAAGAAATAATAAAGAAAAACAAAAAAATTAATAAAATAGAGTACATGAGTTATTCATTTTTAATTTCATGTTACTTAATTTAATTAAGTTTCATGTACTGATGCTTTTTACATTGATTTTACTCAATTTCTTGCCCATTGTTTGCAAAAGCTACTTAATATTTTAGCATACATTAAAATGCATATTATTAGTTTCTCTTACTCAAATTACTAGTTAGTTCGCTAAACTTCCAAAAAGTGGTTGGAAAATGTTGCCTTAATTTTTTTGAGTTAGATCTAAGTAACAGTTTTTACAGTGAGGGTTGGGTTTTGTCCTTGCTGTTTTTAGTCTCTGTGAGGCACTTTGTATTGCTTTTAAAAAGTATGAAAAGTGCCATATAAATAAAATTTGATTTGATTTGATTTGATAGGAGGCTGCGGAGCATTAACAGCAAATACATGCGCATGAGAACACACTTTAAACTGCACACTACCTCAATTGTACAGGACTGCTGTATGTTGTCATTCCATGTCATTGACAGTCTCTACGTTTTTTCTATATTTATATTACTTAGCATTTTGTGTATTATATCTTGTTATTTTGTACTTTTACTTAGTTATTAACTCATTTTTATTCTATTTTTATACTTTTTATACTTTTATATTTTTAAACTGTCTCTGCTATTGGCTTGCACTGGGACCAGAGTAAGTAATTTCGTTCCACCTCATGTACCAGTATGTGTTGAAATGACAATAAAAACTCCTTGACTCCTTGAATCCTGTTACAGTTCAGAAGTCTTATGGCCTGAGGTACAGAGCCTGGCTCTTCTGCACCTCAGGCTGCAGTATCTCCTGTATCCGTTTTTTTTGTTTTTCTATGACTGGACCTCAGTGCTTATTTTTGTTTCCTTCTCATGTACCACATGTTTAAGAATGATAATAAAAAACATGAAACCTTCAGAACAAAGAGAGACAGGGTGTGGAATGATCTACCTGACAGAAATCAAGTCAGATGTCTCTGTGATCTCCTTTAAATCTCTACTTAAAACATACTTTTATTGGAAAGTGTTTCCCGAGTTAATGAATTAATTGTTATTTTTTTTGTGTGTATTTTATTCTTTTAATTGTTTTAATTATTTATGTTTAATTGTGCCTGCTTTTCCTATAGAAAAACAAAATGTACTGAAATTGGACAACAGGAAGCTTTGAGGAATTAAAGATGGTACTATAGTTGCAACATGGAAAACAACATGGAGACAGTTTGAGTTTAGGGTCCAGAGATGCCCCAAAATGAAACTTTCATTTCATCAGACAAGCTCATGAATACGTATATCACACATCATGTATAATGAATTGTTCAACAAAGTAAAAAAGACACGATGGAAAATGTGGAGATGAAATCTCACACTGTTCTTGTCTCCCGTCCTCTAGATTTGTGTTAATATCACTTTGGAACAAGTTTCCACATTAATAAATCAAAGAGCTGAAACAACATCAGAACATAATTGTCTAATCATAAATATAGAACAGAAATATGATGCAACAAACAAACTGTCTGTTGATTAACTGCTGGATACAGTGGATTATCTATATAGTGTGGTAAAAAAGTTAAAAACATCAACTTCAGCCACATCTACTTGGTTTTATAGCAAAAGTGTAAATTAATAACAACAACAACAGTATATTTCTGTATTTACAAGAACCTTACCTTTTATTGTCACTATAGGGGAGGAAGGAATGATGTCTGATGATATCTGTCTGTTTTCAGAGCAGTGATGGTGTGAACTTAAGCTGCACTAACTCAACCACACACACGCGCACACTTCCTGCTTAGAAGGGCGTTACTGCACCACAAACTACAAATGCATCATTATGTGCAAGTTGGCACATACATTAATTCCTACAGTCTGATTTATCTGTTAAGATGGTACACTTTATGCAAATGTGATTTAGTAACCTGTAGTGTGTGTGTTAAGAACAAATTAAAGTATTTTTGTCTTATACCTATAATGCAGAGATGGAATATGCCTTGCTGTTCTCTTTCCTCGAATAAGACCTGCTCTCTAACTTCTTAGAAGAGCATGCAGGGGTGTGACATCCTGAGCCAGCGGCAACTGCTCTGGGTCCGGAGGAGCACTTCCTCAGTCTGCAAGCGAGGGGAGAGGTATATAGGTAGCATGCATGCATGCAGGAAGGAGGCAGAGATGCAGAGGTCCACCCTTGAACCTGTTCAAAGTGTCTCTCCAGATTGCAAGCTGTAATAAAACCTTTAAAACAAGGAAACATCTCTCTCTCAATCAATCAATCAATCAAATTTTATTTATATGGCACTTTTCATACTAAAAGCAATACAAAGTGCCTCACAGAGGCTAAAATCAGCAAAGACAAAACACAGACTAAAAACACTAAGGACAAAACCCAACCCTCCCACCCCCATAAAAACACAGAGATACACAGAGACACACACCCACCCACACACACATACACACACCCCCCATCCCCCCCACACGTAGAAACACAGATACACACGCACACACACAAAGGCTCACACTCACTGTACACATTAGAGAGAGACATGGCTGGCACTGAGACCTGGAGCAAGGAGAAAGCCTCCTTTGGGGGCCGACCGCATCGAGAGGGCCTCCAGCCCACGACTATAGGCAGCGCCGCCATAGAGAGACAGCCCCGACCCGGGTAGACAGGAGGCCCTACACCAAGGTGCAGAGCCCCCCAGCCACCAGGGCCAGAGCCGCCCACAGGACAGCACCCCCGTCAGTAGACCAGAGCAGCTCCCAGTGCGGTAGGCCCCCATGAGGAGACACTGGAGGTAAGACAGGATAAAAATGACCAATGTAGATAAAATGCCTTCAGCTTGTAAAATTAAAACATGTAGTTAAAACATATTATTAAAGTAAAAATAAAAAAGAAATGATAAAGAGTCTGAAAAGAACTGCTAAGAACTAAAAACTGCTAGAATCTGAGGGCCGAAAACTAAAACTTTAAAATGGGGTAAAAATGAAAAGTATAGGTAAAATGCTTTCAACTTGTACATGAAGACATGTAGTTAAAGCGTATAAAAAATCTGATTAAAAGGTAGGGTAATAAAGGAAATCATTTAAAAGCCTGATTGAAAAGGTGGGTCTTGAGCCTCTTTTTAAAAATGTCAACAGTCTCTGCGGCCCTGAG
The DNA here is from genome assembly GCF_963514085.1 of Chelon labrosus. Lineage (NCBI taxonomy): Eukaryota > Metazoa > Chordata > Actinopteri > Mugiliformes > Mugilidae > Chelon > Chelon labrosus. The sequence continues at coordinate 4,471,414 of NC_140351.1, read as the reverse complement.
GTTCTCCGGCAGGCTGTTGCACAATCGGGGACCATAATAACTAAAAGCCGCCTCCCCGTGTGTTTTCGATCTAACTTTTGGTATGATTAAAAGGCCAGTGCCAGACGACCTCAGGGTCCGCGAGGGTTAATATGGTAAAAGTAAGTCAGATAAATAAGGAGGCCCAAGACTGTTAAGACACTTAAAAACAAGTAAGAGAACCTTAAAATCAATCCTGAAGCGCACGGGAAGCCAATGCAGCGATTTTAAAACCGGTGTAATGTGCTCCCGCCCTCTGGTCCTCGTCAGCACTCATGCGGCTGAATTCTGAAGTAGCTGAAGATTAGAGATACTTTTTTTGGGAAGACCAGAGAGCAGGGCATTACAATAATCTAAACGACAAGTGATAAAAGCATGCATCAGTACCTCCGTGCTGGCCTGAGAGAGAAATGGGCAGAGGTGGAAAGTAACGAAATACATTTACTCACGTTACTGTATTGAGTAGTTTTTTTGTGTATTTTGTATTTTTCAAGTAGTTTTTAAAATCGGTAATTTAAATTTTACTTGATTACGTTTTGAGTGAAGTATTGTATTTCGCTACATTACAAATCCCATCCGTTACTGAGTAAAAAAAAAAACGTTGACTAACGAAAACCGAAAAAAAAATCGCGCCCGGAACCACGTAGTGAGTGACGTATGGTCAGCATGTAGGCTACCACTACCAAGCGCCAAGTCTTTCTGTAGGAGATTGAGAACGAGATGGAGGTGGATCAGAAGAGCGACGACGGTTCAGAGACAGTTTGATTGACAGTTGATTGTTTGAAAAAGTTTTATGGGATGGTCAGAACTAAAATTGCACATTATACCTTTCTAAGGGTCTTACATGTCATGTGTGACATGTGTTATGTTGTCATTACATGTGTATACATTTGTATAGAATTTTATACATTTGTATAGATTGTTCTTTAATCAAAAACTAAACAGTTTTGGATGTATGACCCCTTGTCCTATTTTCACTACATGGGAGAGATCCCCCCCCCCCCCCCGTTCTACAGGTCTACAGGCACTAACTTTTACTTAATAAGTAATAAGTAGCTAATTTAAAATTAGCTACTTATTACTTTTACTTGAGTAATTTTTCAGATGGGTAATTTCATTTGTACTTGAGTAATATTTCATCCAAGTATTGGTACTTTTACTTGAGTACGACATTTTAGTACTTTTTCCACCTCTGGAAATGGGCGGACTCTGGCTATATTCTTAAGATGGTAAAAACCAATCTTTGTTATGTTTTTGATATGTGGGATAAAACTAAGCTCAGAGTCAAAAATCATGCCCAGCTTTTTTACAGTTTGTGATGGTTTAAAGTCTTGTAATTCTGTTAAAAGTTTCTCTCTCTGGCCTTCAGGACCAATGACTAAAACCTCTGTTTTGTCCTGTTGAGCTGCAGGAAATTCGCTGCCATCCATGACTTGATGTCTAAAATGCAGTTAAAAAGGGCATCAATAGGCCCTGTGTCATCAGGAGACATGGCCATGTACAGTTGTATATCATCAGCATAACTATGAAAGCTGATGCCGTGCCTCCTGATGACATCCCCAAGGGGAATCATGTAAAGATTAAAAAGAATTGGACCTAAAATTGACCCCTGGGGAACCCCACACTTGATATCATGGGTTCCTCTCGTGGATGACCAGTTTTTCCACAACAGTGGCAAACACAAACATATTTTTAGAACTTTACTTTTTAAAGCTTTTTAAAGCTTTTAAAATCATGTTTATTAGTAGAGATAGCAAAAGTAATAATTGTGAGATAGGTCATTCAATCTTGTGAAAGACAGATAATATCCATGTCCTCTGTCCTCTGCAGTCTGAGGTGATTGCAGAGAGGATGTAGCTCAGTGGTAGATCACTTGCTCCAGGAAGGTTTTTGAAAGATAGTCAGATGACTTTTATGGAGGTTATATTACATAATTTAGGTACACAGAGAGAATGACGGCTATTGTTAAAACATTTAGCTTTTAACCTCATAAATTAATTTTAATTTTATACAATTTTATCATTGTAAGCTCTTTCCAGTAACCATAACAAAGTTATTGAGATAAACAGTTTGTGAGATTGAGAACATGTCCAGGAAACGACAAGCACCTGCAGAAGCCTGTGGTTTTGTATTTGTCTAAGTCTGTGGTGCCTCTTGCTGCCACTGTGTTAAACTTCAGCCATGCTTCTGGAGCTAAAGAAAGTAGTGTCCTCTCTTTAAGCCTCTCCAGCTACACCTTTTATCCACATCTTCTCAGGTGTGGCCGTTAGGACTTATTAAGCCCAAGCACCAGCTGAAGACACTTGAACTTTCCACCGTAAGACCAGTGGGGGTTCATAGGGACGTGACAGCCAAACAACCTCTAGTGCAGGGGTGTCAAACTGATCCGTGAAAGGGCCGCTGTGGCTGCAGGTTTTCATTCCAACCATACAGCACCCATGCAGTGGGTGTGGCTGGCAAGTTTTTGTTCCAATCAAGCAAGAGGACACCTGAAATGACTGCGGGAAACCAGTTCAGTTGATTGATTGAGCCAAGTCAGGTGTGCTGCTGCATGGTTGGAATGAAAACCTGCAGCCACAGCGGCCCTTTCACGGATCAGTTTGACACCTGTGCTCTAGTGTGACGGCCTGAATGACTCATATCTCATCAGAGAACCAGAGAACCTTCTACCAGTTGAACTTACAGTATCCCAAATGACTTTGAGCGATCTCTGAGTGACATTAAATTTCTCTTTGCCATTCTCCCATGAAGCCTAGATCATCTCTGGTGGATGCTTGTAATGATCAAAGTGGTGATATTGCGGCTGTTGTACTATTTGCTTGTCAAAATAATGCAAATGCTTGATTTGTATTTAAATTTTAAAAAAATAGCGTCTTGATATAACTCAGGTCTTATACTTTGATGCTCACTATGATAGAGGAGGGGTCTCTAGACAGATTCCTGAGGTTTAATCTTCCTTCATTCTTTCTGAAAATAAGTAAAACTATAACACAGAAGACGACCAGTAACACTGCTGCTGAGAGTTCCCCAACTCTCTGACAGTCGGCATACTCGTGGCCGAGTGGTCACTTTTGAAAAGTGGCAGACTGAGAATGACTTTGGAGAATTGTCTTTCACATCCTCTCTGAAGTGAAACAAACATATGTATGACATCCACTGAGTCTCTCACAATATCCCTAACTTATTGTGAGTAGTGCAAGCTTCGAACAATCCCAATTCTCACCCTAAGGGTAAAAAGAACTCCGGCATTCAGTCTCCACAAAAAAGGTCCAAAAAAATATCCCGGCTCGAGAGGTGCAACATAAAGTGGAGACAAATGACAGAGTTAGACTACGTTTACACGTGGCCGGTTATTTTCATAAAGGGACATTTCACCCTCTCCGTTTTCAAAAATAACATTGTGCACACCTATCAGTTTTCAGAAAAGTTTTCGTTTACACAAACCCGTGTATATGCCGTCAAGAGCATGCCAACCCTGTAGGTGGCAGTGTAACGAGAAGCTCAAGCCCACGTTAGCCAATCAGAATCCTGAAAATAGAAAGCAAGCGACGAATAAACATAAACATAGGTCGCACTTTTGGAGCATGCAGGTGCACATTCTGGCGCATACTGTGACGTCAGCTGCCTAAACCTTCGTTTTTGTCAGTTTACATGCAAACGTGCAACCGAAGTTTTCCAAAATATCCACTCTGGCCGGAGTTTTTAGAAAGCATCGTTTTCAGAGGCGAATTCTTCGTTTGCGTGTAAACGAAGGGCTCAAACGAAGGTAAATGTCTCTGTTTTTCAAAATAACCATATACGTGTAAACGGGGCCTTAGAAAAATAAGGGTTTATTTAATAAAAAATATAAAATTAAAAAAAAGACAACAGGTCAAACATGGTGAGCCTCTGCAGCTGAAAAGTGATCCCCTTTGGCTCTTTCAACAAGGCCCTTTATTTGGTCTTCTCAGGTGTGGCTAGTTAAGATGATTAAGCACAAGCCAAAGACTTGCACAGCCAATGGAGGAGCAGAGGGGCGTAACATAACCTATAAATATCTTTGCTTGTATAAATTGATATGGAACATATTGTGGGTATTTATCCATGTTTTTCCTGGACTGGTGGTATCATCTTCTATTACAGTAGTCTTCATCAACATTATTTTCTATCCTTCTCCACTAAGGTTAATTATTACGACTCCAAAAACTGCTCTTTTAAAAGTTGTGCTCTTTATTTAGGTAAACATGAAGGACCCAAATTGATAGGTAGGTGACCGTTGCACTATGAGAACTACAGCTCTGATTTACTGCACAAACACTTCCAACTAAAGAACATGCTTGTTAATAACTGGAGCCCCAGCAGGAAGAAAGTTCAATTCAATTCAATTTTATTTATATAGCGTCAATAACAATACAAATCGTCTCAAGACGCTTTACAAAAACCCGGCCTGAAACCCCCAGAGCAAGCCTGAAGGCAACGGTGGCAAGGAAAAACTCCCTTTTAACAGGAAGAAACCTCGAGCAGAACCCAGCTCATATGGAGGGACCCATCTGCCTAAGGCCAGCCGGGTACAGACAGAAGAAAGAGAGAAGAGAACAGCAAAGAGAGAAGAGAAGAGAACAGCAAGATAAACATACATCTGTCATAGATACACATATCTGACTAAAGTGTACATGTGGAATCTTATGATACAAACTGATGATGTTACATGACAGTGTGAAAATGTAAGAGGAATCATAGGCAGGTTGGAGAATTGTTCATTCAGGTAGGAGTGGATAACTGCAGGATTCCATGAAGACTGGGCAGGCTGATGAGACCACGACAACAGATGTAGTATAGAGCTCCACGGGAAACACACCACTCCAGGCCAGAGATACTCACAAGAAGAGGGGGGAAGTGGGGGGGAAGGGGGGTGGAACATACACAGCAGTAAACATTCTACATGGTAATAGCACAGAATTGTATGACTAGTAGTATATAGGAAATTAGAGGGCAAGAGCTCTGTGCCAGAGAAAAGAAAGTGGAGGATGTGAGAGAGGAGAGAGAAGAAAGAAGGAGGACATGTGTTTGGTGCATCGTCCCCCAGCAGCCTAGGCCTATAGCAGCATAACTAAGGGATGGTTTAGTCCAGCCCTAACTATAAGCCTGATCAAAAAGGAAAGTCTTAAGCCTGACCTTAAAAATAGAGAGAGTGTCTGCCTCCCGAACCCAAACTGGGAGCTGGTTCCACAGGAGAGGAGCCTGATAGCTGAAAGCTCTACCTCCCATTCTACTTTTTGAAATTCTAGGAACCACAAGTAGGCCTGCACTTTCAGACCGAAGTGATCTGCTGGGATGATATGGTACAATAAGGTCATTAAGATACGATGGAGCTAGGCCTTTAAGGGCCTTGTATGTAAGGAGGAGGTTTTTAAATTCTATTCTAGACTTTAAAGGGAGCCAGTGAAGAGAAGCTAAAACTGGAGTAATATGATCTCTCTTGCTAATTCCTGTCAATGCTCTTGCTGCGGCATTTTGAATCAACTGGAGGCTTTTTAAAGAGCTATTTGGACAGCCAGACAGTAATGAATTACAATAATCCAGTCTGGACGACACAAATGCATGAACTAGTTTTTCAGCATCACTCTGAGACAGGATGTTCCTAATTTTGACGATATTACGCAGGTGAAAGAAGGCAGTCCTGGTCACTTGCTTTATGTGACATTTAAAGGACATATCCTCATCAAATATAACACCAAGGTTTTTTACAGTAGTACTGGAGGCCAAGGTAATGCCATCCAAAGACACCATGTGATTAGATAATGAATCTCTGAGATGCTTAGGACCAAATACAATAACTTCTGTTTTGTCTGAGTTTAAGAGTAGGAAATTACAGGTCATCCAAGCCTTTATGTCTTTAAGGCATGCTTGGAGTTTAACCAACTGATTAGTTTCATCTGGTTTCATAGATAAATATAGCTGGGTGTCGTCTGCATAGCAATGAAAGTTTATGCCATGTTTTCTAATAATCTTGCCTAATGGCAACATGTATAACGTGAAGAGTATTGGTCCTAGCACAGAACCCTGAGGAACTCCATAACTTACTTTTGTATAAGTAGAGGAATCATTATTGACATGAACAAACTGGAATCTGTCAGATAGATAGGATTCAAACCAGTCTAATGCAGTTCCTTTAATCTTGACCTCACTTTCAAGTCTCTGTAGTAAAATATTATGATCAATAGTGTCAAATGCAGCACTAAGATCTAGCAGAACAAGTATAGAGACAAGTCCACTGTCTGAAGCCATGAGGAGATCATTGGTAACTTTAACCAGAGCTGTTTCTGTACTATGATGAACTCTAAAACCTGACTGAAACTCTTCAAACAGACCATTCCTGTTTAAATGGTCACACAACTGATTAGCAACAACTTTTTCTAGAATTTTGGAAATAAAAGGAAGGTTGGAGATTGGTCTATAGTTGGCTAAAACATCTGGATCTAGAGTGGCTTTCTTGAGTAAGGGCTTAATTACAGCAACCTTAAAAGACTGAGGCACATATCCTGTTAATAAAGATACATTTATCTGGTTCAATATGGAGGTGTTAATTAATGGAAAAACTTCTTTGAGCAATTTAGTTGGGATTGGATCTAGAAGACAGGTTGATGGTTTAGATGCTGTAATTGTTGAAGAGAGCTCAAGAAGATCTACTGGGGAGAAGGATTCCAGATATTGATAAGGTCTTACAAAAGTTTCTAATGTCGCTGTACTTGCATCTTTAACAGCTGTTGGAAGGATGCCTTGAATATTTTCTCTAATGCCGACAATTTTATTAGTAAAGAAGCTCATGAAGTCATTACTACTGAGGGCTAAAGGAATAGATGGCTCAACAGAGCTGTGGCTCTTTGTCAGCCTGGCTACAGTGCTGAAAAGAAATCTGGGGTTGTTCTTGTTTTCTTCTATTAATGATGAATAATATGCTGTTCTAATACTACTGAGAGCTTTTTTATAAGTTGTTAAACTATCTTTCCAGGCTATGCGAGCTTCTTCAGAATTAGTGGAATGCCAAATTCTTTCTAGCTTTCGGGCTGCCTGTTTTAAACAGCGCAACTGTGAATTATACCATGGAGCTAGCCTCCTCCTATTTATGACCTTCTTTTTCAGAGGAGCAACTAAGTTTAAAGTTGAACTAAGCGATGCTGCAGTGCCATCGACAAAATAATCTATCAGGAATCTCCAGATATATTCCTGATGGGTAGTATCTCAGATTGTCTCATCGTCAGGTTTTGCTTTCTGTAGTCTTTTTGAAAATAAATAAAAACTATAACACAGAAGACGACCAGTAACACTGCTGCTGCTGCTGCTGCTGCTGCTGCTCCCACGTAGAGACCAGTCCTTCTCCAACTCTCTGAATTCTCTGAATCAGGACTCAAAGTTGGTGTGTGAGTTGGGAGCTGATCAGCATCTGTAAAGAATAAAGACAACAGTGGTGACCATATTCTAAACAAGAGGATTCTATTGACATCTCTTTATTCATTCATATTTACCTGTGACATTGAGTTGACAGCTGTCAGCGTCATTACCATAATCTGTTTCCACTCTACACCTGTATCTGCCTGAGTCACTGGTCCTGAGTCTGGATATTTGAATTCTGATTCTTCCTTCTTTGAGGCCGTCCTTGTCAATCTCGACTCGACCTAAAAACTGTTCATCCTGGTACTCTGGGACTTCAACACCATCATATACATGAAGTATAACTGAGGCTTTATAGTCAGTTATAAGGTAACAGTTGATTAAGAGGAATCTGAAGGCTTTGTCAGTTCTGGTTGTAAACTTCCACTCCAGGGTGATGTTGTTGTTCTCCTCTGCCTGATAGAAGCTCTGTGTCACATTGACTTTAAATGTTGATGTTGTGGAAACTAGAGAAGAAACAAGAAGAGCAGAGAAGCTGAAAACTGTAACACCAGAGAGTCTATAAACATCTATAGAGGTTCCTGTTTTGTCATTTCTTGTATTTTGTGGATTAAATACAGGTTGGTCAGTGAACTGTTGACTGGATTGATTCACATTTTGACTGCATCAGATAAAGGACAAGGACAAGTGTTCAAAGATAATTCAGGATAAAAACTGCAAAAATAGAAATGATCAATGAAAACACATCATGACAGAATGATAAACAAAATCTATCTTTATATCTGTGTTTATCTCTCATTTCTAATAAATTGATTTTATAAACTTACCAAAGATGATTAAGGTCAAAGTGATGACCAGCAGGGTCATGCAGATCATCTTCTTTCTGTGACAGGAAACAGATTTGAAGAGTGATCAACAGGAGGTCAAGGTTCAGTCAGTACAAGTAAGAGACAGAAAATCTACAGACTCAATTAATTCAGTCATTAAAAACTATTTTCTGACAATGAACAATAAGAAGTGCATAGCTTCCAGAGATGTTCTGTTCAAATAGGCCCAGTAGCGGTTTTAGGCACGGGCGAAACGGGCAGACGCCCGGGGCGGCATTTTTTCATGACAGGGGGCGGCACGAGCACTTGGAAAAAGAAAAAAAAAAAAGAAAAAATCTGCACTGCATTATCTGTCATAACTGTGTGGGGAATTGGCAAATTGTTGCCCCCTGCAGCTGCAGGCGCCTCGGCTTGCTGAGAAGGTGCCGTGCACAGAAGCTGTGCGTGAGAAAGGGAAAGGAAATGGGAGAGGGGCGCGGGGGTCTCTCCCAAATTGAATGGATGGGGGGATCCACTGTATAAAAGGGCTAAAGTCAGTCACACCTTGACTTTCTTCCATATAAAGCACATTTCATTCATAATATTATAAATACAGGCCTATAATTCCTGCACGTTTCTATTTTTATGAATTGTGTGAAATGGCCAAATAAAAATAGGGAATACAAAACGATTATGTGGTCACCAAGGTGAATTGGTTTAGTCTTGACTTCTGGTCGTGAGTTACAGCGTTGGAGGATGGAAATCTGTTGATTGTCGAGTGTCAAATAAACGCAGAGATGGGCAGAAAAAGGTAAAAGCCATCAGGTGACCAGTTTAGGAAAAAAAGAAAAGAAGAAGAGGAGAAACGAGCAAAAGATAAAGGTATGCTATGTTCTCTCTGTATGATTACAGTATCCATGTCATGAATGAATGTCTAATGTTAATTGGTGGTATATGTTTGTTAGCCTTTTTGCTATGACACCCTGGGAGTAATTCAATGTAGAACCGCCACTGGACCCAGAGGTGAACTGTCCCCCGCGCCTCCCACCCCTTTCTCTTTCTCACGCACAGCTTCTGTGCACAGCACCTTCTCAGCAAGCAGGGGCGCCTGCAGTGGCGGTTCTAAGGGGGGGCCAACAGGGGCCAGTGCCCTGTAACACTGAGTCTGGACCCCCCTGTGGTCCCCCCTCCGAACGAAGATTATACAGTAATTAATAAAATTGTGATATTGCGCCGACGCAAAAAGCGGAACTTATGCGCGTGGCTCAACATTCTAGTCGGATCCTTTAGTGCCAAAACGGCAGTCAGTTTCGATACCGTCAACCCGACAAGAGGCAGTGAAACGATTACAGTATATAAATGTTGTTGGCTAACTTTATGAATTATAATAGCAGCCTGCCAGACCAGGCGTTAATGTCAACTTGAGTTGATTGTATGCTTCTAGCTAACGTTAAAATAAATAAGGGACACCTCATTGGCAGGGCCGGCCGACCCGAATGCCTTCACCCTTCCCGGCGTGGTGGATTGTTTTAGCCCTTATTTGTGTGTGTGAAACAATTTTTTTTTTAACTATTTGACTGAAACCTGAATTGAATTAATCATGAAAAACAAATTATTATTCAACAGTTTATAAAATAACAAAATTAACAGAATAAAATAAATATTTCTTAAACAGAAACCTGTCATGCTTCACTTAAAACTGTATAAATTAATATAAACAATAGAAAGCAGAACATTCTTCTTGTAATTGTTAGATATTAAAGAGTTATGGTAGGGAAAAAACAGAAAGAAATGTTCTTCTTCTATCATACCAGATACGGGATTATTTACTGCTTTGCTTCAGCTTGCTCACTAGATAAGATGCACCACACTCATATTTCACCTTGAAGATACCAGTTAGAGCCGGCCTCGGCCACACATAGAAGACCACTGATACACAAAAGGCAGATAAAATAAAACCTGTGTGTACACTTAGTTTGGGGTTTCTCTTCTCCTACTCTTAAGGTGGTTAAATTGAAGTCTCAGCGCTGACTCTGTACCTATTTTCTGTGTGCCAAATAAATTGTTGATTGGAGAGAAGTTGTCCAGTGATCTATTCATAGTCGAACTAACCTCTCCAATAGGTATAAAGAACTTGGGCTGAAGGAGAGGAAAATATTCCTCCTTCGACATAATAGTGCAATAAGAAAAGTGCAAACAGAAAGGGTGAGGAAAAGTTGTGTCTTCTTTGCCAGCGACAGCGGTATTCCCGCTGTCAGCTCATTGGAGATGGACTGGGAATAAGTTTACCGTAAATGTTAATATAAAGTGCCCTGTTATTTATTACTTCCACTGACATTTTACTCATTATTTTGGATTCTCACGGTAATACGGGACAAAGCGCGTTCCGTTTCAGCTCAATACGGGACGCGTGCTTTTGTTTCTAAATACTGAACGATTACGTTTTTTCAAGGGACGGTTGGCAACCCTAGTTGTGTATTCCTCTCCATTGCTTCATGTCTATAGTTCTTTACGTATATATAATTGATAATTGCATATAATTGATTATAATTAACTGAGAAACTGAACCAAGGCTGAACCTAACAGTTATTTTGATTATCAATTCATCTGCTGATTATTTTCTCCAATCTCTGACAAAACCCCTGGCCCCAGCCAGGCCCCCTCAGTGAAACTGGTCTAGAACCGCCACTGACGCCCACAGTTTCATTTCTGACTGAACACTACAGAATCACTCACTCAAAGTGGGGTTTTAGGTTCAGAGTGAACATGTGAAAATTCAGACTGATCGCTGAGCCTCCAAGATCCTCCTCTGACATATGAAATATTTGCATTTAACTGGAAACCATTTTACAATTAAGATTGTTTCAGAAAGAAATCCCCCTCTGCTGCTTGGAAGGAAGCTAGTACAACACAAATGCAACATAATGTGCAAGTGGGCCCATACAGTCGTTCTCACAGTCTGCTTCATCTGTTATGATGGTACTCTGGGTATATAAATCACCCCAAAATGAAAATAAATGTCAAGTAAATTTCGTCAGATGCCTTACGAGCAGTTGAAGCATGTTGATTCCCGGCAAACACAGAAACTTTACTTTTTAAAGCTTTTAAAATCATGTTTAATACTTATTACTTTACTAAAAGTAATAATTATGAGATAGGTCATTCAATCTTATGTGCAATGTCAGTGCAGGTAACCGAAAGTGTGAAAGACAGATAATATCCATGACCTTTGTCCTCTGTCCTCTGTCCTCTGCAGTCTGAGGAAGTTGCAGAGGGGATGTAGCTCAGTGGTAGATCACTTGCTCCAGGAAGTTTTTTGAAAGATATTCAGGTATCTTTTATGGTGATTATATTACATGATTTAGATACACAGAAAGAAATGGTTGATCAGACGTTTTTCAAATTTTATATGAAAAATGTTTGTAAAAAAAAAAATCATGTTTGTGCAGTGCAATTTATATATGTAATGTTGTGTGTTGAGGACATTTAGCTTTTAACCTCATTAATTAATTTTAATTTTATACAGTTTTATTGTTGTAAGCTCTTCCCAGTAACCATGACAAAGTTATTGAGATAAACAGTTTGTGAGGTGAGATAGAAATCATGTCCAGGAAATGACAAGTACATGCAAGAGCCTGTGGTTCTGTACAACATGTCTTCGTTGTTCTCCACTCATGTACTTACCTTTGTCTCGTCCTCCACTCACGCTGCTGAATAAGATGCTGATTTCCAGTGATCCATTATCAGTGGCGGTTCTGCATTGAATTACTCCCTGGACGAGACCTCGTCCTCTGTTGAGTTCAGTGTTGTAACTTAAACGAGAAGCTATATCAGTGAAGGTTAATTTCCCCTAAAGAAAGGATAGCTCTCTTCGCCGAAGCTTAGATTTCCCATTTTACCGGTGACACTTAAAGGCTCTGGATCTTCGGATCTGAGCAGCGTGAAAATAGTCTCAAAGCTCCGTGAGCTTGCGCAGCCTGATCTGTCCGTATCTGCCGACCCGTATGCGCAGGAAGTCTTTTGAAAACGAAAAGGATGAGCTTTGTGAATGAACGATCTGATTTGTAAATTTGCAAAACAATCACACACGTTCAGATAGCTCGGTACGCATTTGTGACCCCCAAAATTCACACACAAATCGTTGTACACACACACACACACACAAATCGTTGTACACATTTGTGAATGTCTCACGTGTGGATCATGGACCCCCCCAACCCACATTTTTTTTTAAAAAACAGTGGAATAGGTCTGAATCAAGCGCGTTCCCGTAGAGTTCAGAGGCGCTTTTCACGCACTAGCCAATCAAATAAAAAGAATATAGCTACTGAACAGCCAATCAAAAAATAGCATTGCTGTATCCGGGCAAGATTTAGATTTTCCCGGTTCAGACGCTCGCTGAGAAAAGGACCGTCACATCGCTCGAGTCACATCTCACTCATTACAACAGTGTTTTTCAACCTTTCTTGAGCCAAGGTACATTTTTTTCATTGAAAAAATCACAAGGCACACCACCAACCGAAAACGTTAAAAAAAAATGAAACTCTAGCCTACATTAACAATTTAAAGTCATTCTTGTCAAATTGTCTTGAAAAGAAATCAAACAAATTCAAATAAAAAAGTCTTATATATATATATAAGACTTTTTTATTTGAATTTGGCCTATATACTCAGCAGGGGTCGCGTTAACCGAATATCTTCCATCACTGACCGTTTTCTTTTTAAATGTGACGGAAAAATCTGAAGGCCATCCGTCATTTTGACAGATTGCAATTCACACCCCTGACCACTTGGTGGCGAGTGACCTTATTAATTGGCTCTTGTCTCTCATCGCAGTTTTCGTTCCAAACATCGCGGAACTTTTGTCGTTGCACGATTTCCTGGTACACCGATTACACTGATGCACACGTCAGAGCTCGGCCTGAGCCCGTCTACGGAGAGCCTTGCCACTCTCTATTAAGTCCCATTGTAATGAATTTTGGTTGCAGTTCCACCAGATTTCCACTGGGGGTGATCGCCATGAGTGCAACATGAATGGGAGTCTATGGAGCTAAACGGCTAAATGTGTCTCTTTCACCCGATTGTCGTTGAGAAATCTCAGATTTGATTGTAGGTTTTGCAAGTTCAACATGGGTTATAGGTCAAAAGTTGAATGAACAAGAACTTATGTCCTTTCGTTTTCTTACAGGTTGAGTTGTTGTTGCCCATAACACGCTAGCATTGTGCTAGCTAGCCAGTTGAATCCCAGCTAGTTTAAGCAGCTATTCTGTCACTTGTTTTTTAGTCTTAGTTCAGGACACATTATTCACATAGCTTTTCTCTTAGGCCACCGCTTAGTTTTTTCTTTAATGTTATTCACAAAGCAGTTGAGACCAACTTCTAAGAAGGACATTACCAACTTAAGATGAGATTTGAAAAACAAAAGCTCTGCTTTGCTTGAAGGCTCATGCAGGAGCTAGCTTACATTCACCTCACTCCGTGATAGGCTGATGAGTGCTGCATATTTGACTCAGTTACAGAAATATCTTTCCCAGGGGGCTAAATTATGTAATACCACATTATTGATAAGCTCAGACATATCAGACACACACACACACCTGCACTAAGAAATGCTGAATTCAATAAATATTTTTATTTGTGCGAATTTATGTCATTTATCAGATCTAAGCCCCGTCCCCACCCCAACCAAACTCCTGCCGTCGCCGCCAAAATCTCACTCTGAACTCAGTTCAAAACTTGAGAGCCCTGTTATATGGAAGAAAGTCAAGGTGTGGCTGACTTCAGCCCTTTTATACAGTGGACCCCCCCCCCCCTTTTATACAGTGGACCCCCCGTCCGTTCAATTTGGGAGAGACCCAGAGGTGAACTGTCCCCCCGCGCCTCCCACCCCTTTCTCTTTGTCAGCAGCAGGGGCGCCTGCAGCTGCAGGAAGCGACAATTTGCCAATTCCACACACAGATATGACAGATAACAGAAAACCACTACTGCATTATACCATGGGAATAACGGCTTTAAAATACACGGCGTTACTAAAGGCGCAATTTTTCAGTAACAGGTAATCTAACTAATTACGTTACCGACAAATGTGGTGGAGGAAGTGTTGCGCTGTCTGCCAGCCATAGGAGCTGCATAGGTGGGTTTTTTTTTTCTTGTGGCTGGAGTGGAAGTTATTGGCTTCTTTTCATTTTGGATGTTGATTCAAAGAGGAAGCTCCATGACAGTCATGTATTTCCTTATGACTTTCACGCAGCTTACTCTTGCTGCTCGGTGTTGCTTTCTCATCAAAACCAACACGGCTGGAAATGAAACCAACACCGAGCAGCAAGAGTAAGCTGCGTGAAAGTCGTAAGGAAAGAGGAAGCTGCTTCTTATCAAAACCAACACGGCTCACCTCTACATAGCAGCCCCCATAGCAAAACTGGTCTGGCCCAGTAGTGGGCCACACAACCCACTTGCACTTGGCCCACATGCATGAATGAATTGCGGCCCTTATGAAGCAAATGTTTACTTTTTTAGTCATGTCATTGCAGTACACACACATTTAACAAACATTTAACAAATTTAAAAACTGTACATTTATGATTCTACACATGTCCATAAACTGGATAAATTATCTTAAACTCTCAGTACGTGTTTAAGATATGGTACTGTCCATTCCCTGCTTTCTCTTCATCCTCTTCAGTCTGCCACCATCTCTACCTGGAGAGAGATGTAACTATTTTTTGATGGTCCAGAATCAGAATCAGAATCAGAATAGACTTTATTGCCAAGCATGATCGTACATACAAGGAATTTGCTTTGGTGTTGTTACGCCTAAAATAAAATAAAATAAAATAAAATATAGAAACTATATTATAGAATAAATATAGAAATTTGCTCTCAGATATGTAAACATAAAAATACAACAAAATACAAAAATATATACACAGTATATATATGTATAGTTGATTTCCTGGTCTGTGGGCCCAGATGTTAGGCAGTTACGCCTTACAGCAGCTGAAACACACATGCACAAAGCGCAAGTGATTGGAAGTTAACATTTTTGTATCATTAGGTAATATGGCTACTGTAATTCTATTAAAACTGATCCTGATGACAATATGGTGTCAGATCTCAGGGGTTTCCCCTACATCTACTGCTTTGTACAAGAAATTTAAATGCATCTAGTAACACTGCTGCTGCTCCCACGTAGAGACCGGTCCTTCCCCGACTCTCTGAATTCTCTGAATCAGGACTCAAAGTTGATGTGTGAGTTTGGAGATGATCAGCAGCTGTAAAGAATAAAGACAACAGTGGTGACCATATTCTAAACAAGAGGATTTCTGTATTTGTCCATGTTGTTATTGTCACGTAATCAGTGACTAGTCACTAGTCATATTTTTATCTCACTTTTAGGATCAACCAATCACACCTTCTGAAATGATGACTCATACCTAGTAACGGGGTTGACCACACCTCCTCAATAAGATAAGAGTTTCTGTTCATTCCTTGCTCAGAGTTCTCTAAGTTAGGAGCTCTCTGAGAGGATTCTCAGAATCTTTAGGAATTCAGGCCCTGGTGTTTTCCCCCTAACCCTAAACATAACAAACTGAACCCTAATCAGAAAAAAGACTAAAAATGACAGACTACCAAACTATCAAACATAATAAATAAGTAAAACATAAGCTACATCAATAATGGGTCTTGCTGCAGTGGCTGGGGGAAGACGATGTGAGAGAGAGTGCCAACGTTCCTCCTCCTATTTATTGGATCCTTCTGATTACCCCAGATCAACTTCACCTGAGGGAGAGAACACAGGATTTAAACAGTCTTTACTTCTCTTGACCAGCAGAGGGAGACACCGGAGCCTGGAACAACCAGGAAAGACAGAAACGAGGAATCAAGAGAAGACTGCACTGAATCATCACTTCTCCCTTTTGACGCGTGATCTGATCTGATGGAGCTCAAACTAAAAGGTTTTCTTTCCTCTATGTCCAACTCACTGCTGAGCATTTACAAGTAAAATACCAGCTGCATCCAACCAATAAATATCTTTGCTTGTATAAATAGATATGGAACATATTGTGGGTATTTATCCATGTTTTTCTTGTACAAGGGGTAAAATCTTCTGTGATAGTAGTCTTCAGCAACATTATTTTCTATCCATGTCCACTAAGGTTAATTATTATGACTACTCATTTTAAAATGCTCTTTTAAAAGTTAGGCAAACATCACAAAAACAATCATTCAAGTCAATTTCCACAGACCTAAGCTTTATTAACCCCAGTTAAATTAGTCTGGCTACCAGATCAGACACATAGTCAGAATCAGAATCAGCTTTATTGGCCAAGTATGCAAGTATGTGTTCACATACAAGGAATTTGACTCCAGTAACTTTTGCTCTCTTGTACAAAAACACACAGAACTTAAATAAGCATAAAAAAATAAAATGAATAAAAATAAAACAAAGAACATAATGTATATGTCTAAACAAAGGTGTGGAGGAGCTGAGTGACTGAACGACACAGAGCTAAATTCATTCGATTAATTTTTTTTATAGTCACTGATTGTGATACTGAAAAGAGAAGCATCTTGAAATAACTCAGGTCTTATAGTGGAGGAGGTCTATTCCTGAGAGGTAGTGTCTCAGATTGTCTCATCGTCAGGTTATGTCTCCTTTTAATCTTTATGAAAATATATAAAACTATAACACAGACCACCAGTAACACTGCTGCCACGTTGAAACCGGTCCTTCCCCAACTCTCTGAATCAGCAGCTGTAATGATAAAGACAACAGTGGTGACCATATTCTGAACAAGAGGATTCTATTGACATCTCTTTATTCATTCATATTTACCTGTGACATTGAGATGACAGCTGTCAAAGCCGTAACCATAATCTGTTTTCACGTCACACCTGTATCTGCCTGAGTCACTGGTCCTGAGTCTGGATATTTGAATTCTGATTCTTCCTTCTTTGAGGCCGTCTTTGTCATTTTGTACTCGACCTAAAAACTGTTCATCCTGGTACTCTGGGACTTCAACATCATTAAATACTTTAAATATAACTGAGACATTATGGTCAGTTATAAGGGAACAGTTGATAGAAATTTGGTCCAAGGCTTTGTCAGTTCTGGTTGTAAACTTCCACTCCAGGGTGATGTTGTTGTTCTCCTCTGCCTGATAGAGTCTCTGTGTCACATTGACTTTAAATGTTGATGTTGTGGAAACTAGAGAAGAAATGAGAGGAACAGAGAAAATGAGAACTGTGACACCTGAGAGTCTTTAAACATCTATAGAGGTTCCTGTTTCTGCATCAGATAAAGGACAGAAAACAAGTGTTCAAACTTCAATTGTTCAAATGCAAATGTTAAAACAGATCTTGACAGACAGAATGATAAACAAAAACAAAATCTATCTTTATATCTGTGTTTATCTTTCATTCTTAATAAATTGATTTCATAAACTTACCAAAGATGATTGAGGTCAAAGTGATGACCAGCAGGGTCAGACAGATC
Source organism: Chelon labrosus (assembly GCF_963514085.1). Lineage (NCBI taxonomy): Eukaryota > Metazoa > Chordata > Actinopteri > Mugiliformes > Mugilidae > Chelon > Chelon labrosus. The sequence continues at coordinate 4,453,723 of NC_140351.1, read as the reverse complement.
ATCTTCTTTCTGTGACAGGAAACAGATTTGAAGAGTGATCAACAGGAGGTCAAGGTTCAGTCAGTACAAGTAGAGACAGAAAATCTACAGACTCAATTAATTCAGTCATTAAAAACTATTTTCTGACAGTGAACAATAAGAAGTGCATAGCTTCCAGAGATGTTCTGTTCAAATAGGCCCCACACACAAGGCCCCATGTTTCTGTTGATTCTCTTGTTCCTGACATCCTGGTAATTATCATCATTAAAGACTCATCCGAGCTGTCTGATTGTGAAGTTTGCAGATGATACAGCTGTGGTTGTACGCATCGCTAACAACGATGAGTCCGACTACAGACAGGAGGTGGAACGCCTGGAGGGTGGGTGCAGAGAAAACAACCGCTGCATCAACGTGAAGAAAACTAAGGAGATAGTCGTGGACCTCAGAAGGGGCAGACACCTCCCCCCTCCCCTGCACATCGGATTCACATTCCAACATGTGTTGAAATGACAATAAAAAGTCCTTGAATCCTTGAATCCTATTGCAGTTCAGAAGTCTTATGGCCTGAGGTATGAAGTAGTTACAGAGCCTGGCTCTTCTGCACCCTGTGCAGTATCTCCTGCATCTCCTGCCAGAGGCCAGCTTATGGGCATATCTGTATATCACGGTCAATGTCTATACAGCTCAACACGTATTGTTTATTGTGATTTAACTTCTTTATTGACTTTTCTTAATATTACAAGCGAGTTTAAGTACCACTAACATTTTAAGAAAAGTATAACAAACCTGACAATAACAAACAAAATACACAGAATGAAAAAAAAAAAAAAAAATCATACAATAATAATTATGAAATGAGCAAATAATGTAAAATAATAAATACTAAGATGCACATTCTTGACAGTTAAGTTCATCACAAAAACCATGTTACTTTACATGTCCATTCCTTGGACTTAAATGAAAAAGTTTAGATTCATTATATCTTTTAACCCTGGGGTAATCATGATCCCTAAGTAGACCAATCCAGATGGGAGCCATTTAAATTGCCAACTATTGCGAATACTGGGAGGGCATATTTTAGACAGAGGCATCGCTTCAGATTTCGACCAGTTGATCTTATAACCTGATATACGGGAAAAAGAACCAATCAAGAATAAAATATGAGGCACTGCAATTTCTGGGTTACTTAACAGTAATAGGATATCATCCGCATATAATAAAAGCTTATGTTCTTCTTGCCCAGAAACTATGCCTTTAATATCAACATGGTTCCTAATTGCAGAGGCTAAGGGTTCTAAAGCCAGGGCAAAAATCAAAGGAGAAAGGGGGCAACCCTGTCGGGTCCCCCGTGATAGTCTAAAAGGATCAGAAACATTCCCATTTGAAAGGACAGCTGCCTTTGGACTTCCATACAACAATTTCACCCATTGAATATATACATTACCCACATCAAACCTCTCAAGAATTGCAAATAAATACGCCCATTCCACTCTATCGAAAGCTTTCTCTGCATCCAGAGAGAAAGCCACCACCGATTCTACCCTGTTCCTCGTTTGCCACACCAGATGTAGCAATCTGCGTAAATTATCTGCTGAGGACCGCCCCTTAACAAATCCCACCTGATCAGGGTGGATCAAAGTGGGGAGGCACACTTCTAGTCTTAATGCCAATATCTTAGCCAAAATCTTGGCGTCCACATTAATCAAGGATATTGGTCTATAGTTCCCGCAGTGCTGTGGGTCTTTGCCCTTCTTATGTATCAATGTTATTATTGCATTCTGCATACTCTCCGGTAGGCTTCCCCTCTGGAACGCATCCTGAAAGACAGTAAGAAGTCTCGGGGCCAACAGGTCAGAAAATGATTTATAAAAATCTGTGGGAAATCCGTCCTCCCCAGGAGACTTTCCAGCACTCCAACATTTAATCGCTCGTTGCACCTCTCCCAGTGTGATGCATGCCCCCAGCCTTTCTCTGGCCACTTCAGTTAGTGCCGATAGAGTAGTCCCAGACAGGAAATTTTGAAATTCACCCTTATCCCAAGAATCTTGCATTGTGTATAATTTTTGATAAAATAATTGGAAAGCGTTATTTATTTCTATGGGATCTGTTAAAATCTCCCCTTTCTCATTCTGAATCGCTGAGATCAGAGTTTGAGCTTGTCGTTGTTTCACCCTTTGAGTCAGTAATTTCCCTGCTCTTTCACCCTGTTCATAATATTTTTGCCTACACCTACACAATGAAAATTCTGCTTTTCTCTGCATAATAGTATTTAATTCAAATTTTGCCTTGTTCAAATTAGTCAATATGTCCTGGTCTCCTCTATCTGCATATTCCCTCTCCAGGTTTTTTATTTCTGTTTCCAATTTGGAAAGTTGATCAAATGCCTGTTTTTTTCGGATTGATAAATGTTGTATTAACCTGCCCCTTAAGTATGCCTTAAAAGCATCCCATACCACTCCTGAATCATCCACTGTGCCCTCATTAATTTCCCAATAATCTAATATTTGTTGTCGTAACTGAAATGAGTTTTCATTTTGGAGCTGAGAGGTATTCAATCTCCAGCGGGTAGAACGCCCCTTACTCTCACTCTTAAATCTCAGGGTCATATCAACAGGACCATGATCAGTAATAGCAATATTGCCAATAGAAGTCTGCTCCACCATTGATACAAGTTGCTTTGATATCAAAAAATAATCGATCCTAGAATATGATGCATGGGGATTAGAAAAAAAAGTGTATTCCCTCTCCTGAGGATGCATGAGCCTCCATACATCCACCAGACCAATATCCTCTGAAATAGTGTCGATAGCTATCTGAGATTTCTGAATATTTCTAGATCTCCCCGCATTACCTGATCTATCTAATGTATTATGCCTTACTTGATTGAAATCACCTCCAATTATAACATCACTATTTCCCATACTCTGTATTACTGCATGTAGGTTATAGAAAAATCTGGAGAATCTGTGTTAGGGGCGTATATATTTACTAAGGAACATCTCCTGCCCATTAGGTCCACATCAATCGCAACCCATCTTCCCTCTGTATCCGATTTCTGGTCATACACTTTAGTAGTCACAGTTTTGCGAATCAAAATAATAACCCCTCGCCTACTGGATGAGAATGCAATGTAAAAGATCTGACCAACCCAGCCCCTCTGTAGCTTCTTCGATTCTGTTGCATCTAAATGTGTCTCTTGTAGAAGGGCAATATCCGCCCTCTTTTGTTTAAGATATATCATAAGTTTTTTTCTTTTCGTGGCTAAGTTAGCTCCCTTTACATTCCAAGTAACTATTTTTAATGTTCCTGTCATGTTATATGTTGTTCTGTGTTTATAGTACAAGTTGGCTGTGATGAATAACCAGAAAGATAAGAATGTGCAAAAGAATCAGGAAAAAAATAAAATAAAAAAAACAATGCAACATAGGACAAAAAACACCAGCACCCGACAGACCAACCTAGCCAACCGGCTAGGTTTACTGTCCTTTTAATAAATAAACAACACGTATTGTTTATTTATTAATTCTGACTTTACACCAACTGCACTGCTGCTTTTATCTTTGCTTGAGGTTGTTTGGTTTATTGATCTTCCTGTTTTCTGCTGTGCTGTGATTGGACCTCAGTGCTTAGTTTTGTTTCCCTTCTCATGTACCACATGGTTCGGCTTTAGAGAAACAAAATGTACTGAAACTGGACAAACTGATTTTAAACACAGTGATGAACTGTTTCTCTCCCACAGGCAGCTTTTAGGGTGTAAAGATGGTACTATAGTTAGAAAAACAGCATGGAGACAGTTTGAGTTCAGAGTCCAGAGACGCCCCAAAATGAAACTAAATGTCAAGTAAATTTCATCATACAAGCTCATAAATACACATCATATCACATATCATGTATAATGAATTGTTCAACAAAGTAAAAAAGAAAATGTGGAGAAAAAAAGTTCATGTTGTTCTTGTGTAACGAGGGGGGAAAAGAGGGGAAGATGAGAAGTGGAGATGATGTGATGAAAGAAGAGATTATTACTACTGAAGGGAAAGGGGGGGGATGCACAGGTACTGGTGATTTTATCGGGGGAGAGCACGCTGACAGCGACCAGAGGAGAGAGAGGACGGCAAACCAACGGGAGCCGGTGTACTAAAAACAAAAAGGTTTATTAAAAGAACTTAAAACAGTAAAACCTTAAAAGGTTTTAAAACCAAAAGTTAAAAAGATGCAAATAAACATTAAAAACTGTTCGTTACTAAAATAAAATTAAAAAGAGTCCATCATGGTTGCCAGACCGGGGACGAGGCGGCTCAGAGGGGAAGATGACGGAGGCCATCCACCGCTCCAGGTGCCGCAGGCGCCTCTTCTTCTCTCTGGACAGCGGCCTGCCCGGCTGACACCTGGAAGATAAAAAGACACGGCCAGTACGGGTGCCCACACAACGCACGGGTTCCGGTGCCGCCACACAACCACACACAAGAGCGTTACTGACGGCCCATAGGGAGAAACTTACCCGCCAGGCAGGGCGCACTGCCCTGCCGCTGCGAGTACTTCGTGTAGTAACGCTCCGCGGTCTCTTCGTCCGTGCGGCCAGCACACCCGCTGCTGGGACACCCGCTACCTTCGGCCGTTCTCTGCTCGTTCAAGGCCTCCTCTTCGTTCTCCTCCCCTCACGCCGCCACAACGTCCCTCCGGCGTTCTCCTCACATGATGACTCTGTCCTGTCCTTGATCATTCCTCACTCCATCCGTCCATCCGTCCATCCGTGGTTCCCTTTTGTTCCTACATGTTACTATTTCTCTAGCGTCTCTTTCCCATCTTGCCTCCTATCTTTTCCGGGTCGTGCTCTCTTTATGTCCCTCCGCCACTCTCCCCCGCTGCCGATTGGTTCAGTGATACGGGGAGAGGGCGGAGCCTCCCAGGTGTGGTGATGTGTTCATGGGCAGAAGTTAAAATCACACGCATGCAGTTAACATAAATAAAACAATTAAAACACAACACCAGTAAAAGCATGCAATGTTAAAATTCAATAAAACAAAGTCAAAACAATTCAATCATGTTAAAAACCACACTTCTGCCCCGTGACACTTGTCTCCCATCTTCTAGATTTGTATTAATATCACATCGGAACACGTTTATACATTAATAAATCAAAGAGCTGAAACAACATCAAAACATAATTGTCTAATCATAAATATAGAGCAGAAATATAACTAAACAAACCAACTGTCTGTGGATTAACTGCTGGTACAGTGGATTATCTATATAGTGTGGTACAAAAGTTTAAAACATCAACTTCAGCCAAATCTACTTAGTTTTATAGCAAAAATATAAAGTAACTACAACAACAGTATATTTCTATATTTACAAGCACCTTACCTTTTACTGTCACTACAGGGGAAGAAGGAACATGATGTCTGATGATCTCTGTCTGTTTTCAGAGCAGTGGCACTGACTTAAACTCCACTAAGCCACCCCACTGACAAATGCAAAGCCCGCCCCTTCACGGCTTGGAAGGAAGCTACTATACCACAAACCACAAATGCATAAACATAATGTGCAAGTTGGCACATGCAGTTGTTCCCACAGTCTGCTTTATCTGTTAAGATGGTACTCTGGGTATATAAATCACCCCAGAATGAAAATAAATGTCAAGTAAATTTTGTCAGACAGGTGAGATGTCTTACAAGCAATTGAAGCATGTTGATTCACTGCAAACATAGAAACTTGTTTTTTACTTTACTTTTTAAAGCTTTTAAAATGATGTTTAATACTAGAGATAGCAAAAGTAATAATTATGAGATAGGTCATTCAATCTTATGTGCAATGTCAGTGAGGGGAACTGAAAGTGTGAAAGATAGATAATATCCATGTCCTCTGTCCTCTGTCCTCTGCAGTCTGAGGCGGTTGCAGAGGGGATGTAGCTCAGTGGTAGATCACTTGCTCCAGGAAGTTTTTTTGAAAGATATTCAGGTGTCTTTTATGGTGGTTATATTACATAATTAAGGTACACAGAGAGAAATGGTTGATCAGACGTTTTTCAAATTTTATATAATGCTATTGTTTATATATATATATAAAAAAAATCATGTTTGCAATGTGCATTGCAATTTATATATGTAATGTTGAGTGTTGAGGACATTCATTTTTTAACCTCATTAATTCATTTTAATTTTATACCGGTTTATTGTTGCAAGCTCTTTCCAGTAACCATAACAAAGTTATTGAGACAGAAATCATGTCCAGGAAACAACAAGCACCTGCAGAAGCCTGTGGTTTTGTATTTGTCTAAGTCTGTGGTGCCTCTTGCTGCCACTGTGTTAAACTTCAGCCATGCTTCTGGAGCTAAAGAAAGTAGTGTCCTCTCTTTAAGCCTCTCCAGCTACGCCTTTTATCCACGTCTTCTCAGGTGTGACCGTTAGGACTTATTAAGCCCAAGCACCAGCTGAAGACACTTGAACTTTCCACTACAAGACCAGTGGGGGTTCACAGGGACGTGACAGCCAAACAACCTCTAGTCTGATGACCTGAATAACTCATATCTCATCAGAGAACCAGAGAACCTTCTACCAGTTGAACTTACAGTATCCCAAATGACTTTGAGCGATCTCTGAGTGACATTAAATTTCTCTTTGCCATTCTCCCATAAAGCCTAGATCATCCCTGGTGGATGCTTGTAATGATCAAAATGAAGATATTGTGGATGTTGTACTATTTAGTTGTCGAAATAATGCAAATGTTTGACTTGGTATTTAAATTTAAAAAAGAATTAGCGTCTTGATATAACTCAGGTCTCAGGTTTGATGCTCACTCTGATGGAGGAGGGGTCTCTAGACAGATTCCTGAGGTTTTATCTTCCTTCATTCTTTCTGAAAATAAGTAAAGCTATAACACAGAAGACGACCAGTAACACTGCTATTGGGAGTTCCCCAACTCTCTGACAGTCGGCATACACTAGTTGTCAAAAGTCTGTCTGCTGGAAGTCTGTCTGTGTGTCTCTGGCGCCACCATGTGGTCAAACAGCAGTTGGTCACTTTTGAAAAGTGGCAGACTTAGAATAACTTTGGAGAATTGTCTTTCATGTCCTCAGACTGTGACCTGGAGAATGATGGTAACGTAATCAGGCAACGTTAAATCAAGGATGTTAATTCTCAGATTTAACTCATTTAAATTCCTGAACTTTATTCTTCTCACGTGTAGCTGCTGCATATTCATCAGACTTAGACTTTTCTTTTATTGTCAATTAAAGTTAAACACCAAATAGGTTTCACTGACTTGCACCAACAGATATAGACAGATACAAAAAACAGTACTGAGAAAACAAATATGTATTCCACAGACCATACATATATACAGTGACATATACATATAATCACAAAAATCATTTACAGGTATTTGTGTATAAACAAATGTATAATGCATGGTGATAAATATATAAAAAGCTCTCTTTTGTGGAACCATGTTTGGGAACGGGTTGTTTTGTTTCCCTAGTTTACAAGTCTGTACATTCCTCACTGCACTGAATAACACAACAAATAAATAGATTACTCTATTTTTGACTGTTTTTGATACGGAAACTGGATGAAATGATTTTAAACACAGTGATGAACGTTTCTCTCCCACAGGCAGCTTTGAGTTACTGAAGATGGTACTATGTGTTAGGGAGGAATTTATGGTGATACCGATGAAGAAGAAGAAGCACCAGAGTCTTGTATGTCTTAGGCTGAAGGAGTTTATTTAGGCTCGATCGAGGAGTAGGCTCGATCGAGGGGAACAGAAGCTTCGTCATCACAACATAAGTGCATGAGTCCACCTCAAATTCTAAGGGACAAACAGTGAACTCAGATTCTTGTACTAGAAAGGTGGACCGAGGCAGGGGGATATGTGTCAATATCCCATTGGCTACAGAACATAAACGTGAAGATAAGGACTCACACCAACTAGGAAACACAAATTGTCAGACAGTGACGGAGGACGTTATCAGTGTCACTGCTCCACTATAACACCAACTAGTCAGATAGAGGAACTTGCGTTGGATCACACCAGAATCTGAAACTCACCATCAAATAGTTTGTGTGCAGCCTCCTCCTCTCTGTTATTGTACGACAGAGGACGTGGTTAGTTGTTGTCGGGAGGATTTGGACCGTTCCTCTGCTAGTGTTATTGGATGTCTTTTCAGATACATTGCAGTAGTACTTTAGTTGTATTTCAGGACTGACATGTCACGGTAGTATGGGACCCACTGGACTCCTCACGTGTCTTCTAGGATGCTTCTCTGAAGTCGACTAGTCTGTACAACCCCTAGTATGTATATGATTCTTAAAGAAAAAGTGTCTGTTAACAACACCTCTAGTTGAAGGAAACAGTTTTGGTTCAGTCCTCTTTCTCCAGTGAATGGTGCTCTAACAACTCTGGGATGAAACTTTTTAAGGACAGATGTTCCAGCTTTTTAGTAGTTTGATGGTAGGTTATATCTCAGTCCAGCTCCTTTGTTCAGAGAGAGGTTTTCTAATTTGACATAGATGTAGACCATGACTCCTTTTTCAAACCATCTGTCTTCTTCTGGCTAAAATGTTCTCAGGTCCTCAGAGGAGTGTCCTTTGACCTTCAGGTGTGAGCTGCTGAAACCTGGCCTGAAAAGCATTCTGAAAATAGGTAAAACCATAACACTGAAGACGACCAGTAACACTGCTGCTGCTCCCAGGTAGAGACCGATCCTTCTCCAACTCTCTGAATTCTCTGAATCAGGACTCAAAGTTGGTGTATGAGTTTGGAGCTGATCAGCAGCTGTAAAGAATAAAGACAACAGTGGTGACCATATTCTAAACAAGAGGATTCTATTGACATCTATTTATTCATTCATATTTACCTGTGACATTGAGTTGACAGGTGTCACCGTCGTTACCATAATCTGTTTTCACTTCACACCTGTATCTGCCTGAGTCACTGGTCCTGAGTCTGGATATTTGAATTCTGATTCTTCCTTCATTGAGGCAGTCTTTGTCATTTTGGACTCGACCTAAAAACTGTTCATCCTGGGACTCTGGGACTTCAGCACCATCAAATACCTCAAATATAACTTTATAGTCAGTTACAAGGTAACAGCAGATTAAAAGGTATTCCAAGGCTTTGTCAGTTCTGGTTGTGAACTTCCACTCCAGGGTGATGTTGTTGTTTTCCTCTGCCTGATAGAAGCTCTGTGTCACATTGACTTCAAATGTTACTATTGTGGAAACTAGAGAAGAAACAAGAAGAGCAGAGAGGCTGAGAACTGTAACACCTGAGAATCTTTAAACATTTATAGAGATTTCTGTTTTGTCATTTCTTGTATTTTGAGGATTTAATGCAGGTTGGTCAGTGAACTGTTGACTGGATTGATTCATATTTTGACTGCATCAGATAAAGGACAGAAAACAAATGTTCAAACTTCAATTGTTCAAATGTTAAAACAGATCATGACAGAATAAAAAACAAAACAAAATCTATCTTTATATCTGTGTTTATCTTTCATTCTTAATAAATTGATTTTATAAACTTACCAAAGATGATTGAGGTCAAAGTGATGACCAGCAGGGTCCTACAGATCATCTTCTTTCTGTGACAGGAAACAGATTTGAAGAGTGATCAACAGGAGGTCAAGGTTCAGTCAGTATGTTGAAAAGGCTGTCTATTACCAGGAGCTGAAAAGAGAGTGACTCATTACTGGCCACTAGAGGGCGCACTATTGCTGTTCTGCCTAGCAACAGGAACCAGTTTGGATTGGTTTGTTTAACCAGTAGCAGAAAAGGAGAGAGGACTAAAAGTTCACTAAAAGGTGTTGCTGGCAGTTTTTTCAGTCGATTTTTTCCTGTGTTCCAGATCTAGTTTTTCTGTTTAAGAGGGATGTGTGCGTCCATTTGTCCTGTAAGTAGATTTCAGTTTATATTAATAATCCATATCTTTTGGATCGCCATTGTTTTACGTTAAATAATAAGCAGTGTGTTAATGTGGTAAACTTTTATGTTATCATTGATTATTATTAACCCTTTGCGGTATGAAGATGTTAATAATAGTGTGATTTTCACTCTGTTTGTTCTGTGTACATCCTAGAAACCACACACACACACGCAAACAAGTCCCTGTAAGAGCGAAGAACCTAATCAGAAATTAAAGAACTCTTTCTGCACTCCACGGCCTGGTTATTGAGACCCACCAGAGTCCTGACCGGACTCTCCGCAGCGATTCGTGCTCTCCAACCACCCTACACCCTAACATCTATTTTTCACTGGTCCTTCGAGCCGGATCGACGGATTACTGTGGGAAGATGCCTAACCCAGAGCCAGAGGAAGCGGTCTCCCGACCGCCAAGGCAGAAAGCAGTACCCCGTTACCTGTCGGATTACGATTTAACTGGACCAGGATCCCAGAAGGGGGCCCAGAGCCAGGTTCCTCAAGACACAGGAGAAGATGAGCCTGCCCAGTCGGCAGCAGAGGCACGCTCTGGTGCCACATCGCCTCTCAGCCAAAGTCCCGCACCAGACCGAAACGTGGTGGATGAGGAGTGGGAACAGATGTTGAAGGAGATGCGGGGTGATCAGAGCCACCCCCCCAGCCAAGCACCAGATCCACCCACCGGGTGGCAGCAGCTTAGCCGAGAGAATGCAGCCCTGAAACACCAGGCAAGCCAGGTACCTGAGCTCATGGCAGCATTAAAGGAGATGAAGCAAGCCAATACCGACCTCCGCCAACAGATGAATAATCTGGTGAGTGAGATCAGGAACACACCCAGGCCAGCTACATCACATGCACCTTTGCATCCACACCCACCACCAAGCTCAGACACCCGTGGGCGTGAGAGTTATCATCCAACACCAGCCTATATGCCATATAGAGGATATCCTGCTGACCCCAGGGAAGCATACTACCCCCCACCCAAGCCTAGTGACATGTTAGCAGAGGATCTCTCCCACCTCAAAGTATCACAGCGGGTACCAGTGGACCTTCACTACCCACCATACTCTTCTGTCCCTTCGCAAGCAAGTTACCCCAGGGCAGATCAGTACGGTCAGAGAACCCCACCCATGCCAGTCTATAACCCCTATGATCCACGATATGGTTATGCTGACAGAGCAGACGACGGTTACACCCCATATCATCCACCCGCAGACCTGTCATTCACTCAAGAGCATACTTACCGAGGGCCTAAGCCATCTATTCCACCTCTGATGTCACCAGACCCCAGAGAGTTTTCAAAGATGAAGATTGCACTGGAGAATATCCTCCCGAGAGACGCCACCGAGCGATTCAAGTTCCAAATCCTCACAGATCACCTCAGGTGTGAAGAAGCCTCGCTTGTGGCAGACTCATACAGCAACTCCAGGCAGCCTTACACAGACACGATGACGGCCCTCACCAAGATGTATGGGCAGCCACACAAGCTAGCTGTACAACGCATCACAGAGTTGATGGATGGTCCAGATGTCCGTAGTGGTGATGTGAAAGCTTTTCGTCTGTTTGCTCTTCGTGTACGCTCTCTGGTAGGCATGCTGGAGCAGCTGGGGTCAAGAGGTCACATGGAGCTGCAGTGTGGATCTCATGTATCCAGGCTACTCGGGAAACTACCCCATGACCTCACCGCCAGCTTTAAGAGATTCATCCACCCCATGAGAGTAGCTATTCCCACACTCACTGACTTGGCTGAATGGCTGGAATACGAGCTTGAGGTGCAAGAGGACAGTGGAAAGGGTGCCAGCTATAGAAGAGAGGAGTCCTCTACCAGAAAGAAAGAGAACCGGAGAGACTCCAAGCCCACCAGCAAACCCACCACAATCCTCCTCGGCACAGGTAAAGCAGCAGAGCCAAGCACTCCTACACCTCCATCAGCATCAGCCTCTCCAGCCCACAGCCTCAGCAAGAAGGAGAGGGGAACAGCTTACTGTCCATATTGTGACAACAACAACCACTACCTGAACAACTGCACCAACTTCAAGCAGCTGAACAGAGAGCAGAAGGAGGTGTGGATCAGAAGCAACAACAAATGCTGGCGTTGTGGTCGTGGCCACCAGGCAGCCAAGTGCACCCTGAAAGCCCCCTGCAAGATATGCAACAGGAAACATCTGCTTGTGCTACACGAGGTGAATGAGAGAGCAGAGGTTGAAGCACCAGAGACAGCTGCAGCTGAGAACTGTCTTGTGAACACCGCCAGCAGAGTTCTGTATGTTGACCGCCCCACCTACAACTGTAAGGTGCTCCTAAAGATCAGCAAGGTTACCATAAGGAGGGGCAACCGGTCACTGGAGGCGTACGCTGTTCTAGATGATGGCTCAGAGCGAACCATCCTTCTTCATGCTGCAGCCAAGAAATTGGGTCTGAAAGGCAAGCCAGAAGAACTAGCCCTGCGCACTGTCAGACAGGAGTTGCAGGTGCTTCACGGGGAGGCTGTGTCCTTCACCATATCTCCCATTGATGATCCCGAGAAGCAGTTTAAGATCCAGAGTGCATTCACTGCTAAACAGCTGGGACTGGCAGAGCACACCCATCCCACCGCTACACTGCAGAAGAAGTACAGGCACTTAGCTGGGTTGCCTCTACCGACTCTGGATAGAGTTCATCCGGTGTTGCTGATCGGCTCTGACTGCACTCACCTCATCACACCAATAGAGCCTGTTCGGTTTGGCCCTCCTGGTGGACCAGCCGCCGTGAGGACGCTCCTGGGATGGACTCTACAAGGCCCAGCACAAGACATGAAGCTCAGCCTTAATGCACCACAATGTCTCTTCACCTCCACATTGTCCCCACTCGACCTCTTCACTCATGTGGAGAAACTGTGGCAGATGGATGTACTGCCTTATCGCAGTGAGAAGCTGGCTACAAGATCCCGCCAAGACCATGAAGCCATTCATCTCCTCCAGGAGCAGACCATCAGAGTGAATGTCAACGGCATCGAGCGCTACGCCACACCCCTCCTGCGAGTTAAGAACATGCCTCAGCTACACGCTCCACCCGAAGCTGTTTTGCCGCAGCTTAGGAGCATCGAGAGGAGGTTATCAAAAGACGCAGAGCAAGCCACTGCCTATCAAGCAGAGATCGACAAACTGGTAGATGCAGGCTATGTTGTGAAGATGGAGCCAGATCAGGTGGAAACCACAGAGGAGTCCTGGTATATACCACACCATATAGTCCAACACAATGGGAAGAACCGTGTGGTGTACAACTGCTCCTTCCAGTATCAAGGACACAACCTGAATGAGCTCCTTCTGCCAGGTCCTCCCTTAGGCCCCTCATTGCTTGCTGTGCTTCTCCGCTTCCGAGAGCATGCCCTCGCCTTCAGCAGCGACATCCGCGGAATGTTCCACCAAGTACGGCTGCTCCAGACAGACAAACCACTGCTGAGGTTTCTGTGGAGAGACCTGAGGCCAGAAAACCCACCAAGTGTGTATGAGTGGCAAGTCCTCCCCTTCGGGACCACCTGCAGTCCCTGCTGTGCAACCTTTGCACTGCAGAAGCACGTGCGGGACCACAGCCAGCCAGAAGAGGACGTGCGAGTCATCGTAGAGAAGTCATTCTACGTAGACAACTGTCTACACAGCTTAACATCAAGAGAAGCTGCTAGAGCTCTGGTGGACAAACTGTGCCATCTTCTGGCCGAAGGAGGATTTGAGCTGAGGCAGTGGGCCAGCAACGACCCGTCCATCATCACCCATCTCCCTTCTGAAGCCAGGTCAGATACCTGCGAACTGTGGCTCAGCTATGGTCGGCCAGATGTCCAGGAGTCAGCCCTCGGACTACACTGGCATTGCCAGACAGACACCCTGTCCTACAAGCATCGCATGGTGGATTGCTCAGTGGTCACGATGAGGAACATATATAAAGTTCTCGCCAGCCAATATGACCCTCTCGGTTACATAATACCTTACACCACCAGAGCAAAGGTCCTTGTTCAGTGCTTGTGGAACAAGAAGAGAGATTGGGACGACCCGCAGCTCCCGGACGACCTGCTGCATTCCTGGCGCTCATGGGAGGCGGAGCTTGAACACCTGCCAAAGGTAACCCTGCCCAGGTGCTACTCCAGCGATGATATGGACCACCCCTGCAGTGTGAGAGATATCCATGTGTTCAGCGACGCATCAGAGCAGGCGTATGGAGCTGTGGCCTATCTAAGGACTGAGAACCCACAGGGCAAGGTCGAGGTTTCCTTCCTTGCTGCACGGTCCCGTGTGGCCCCCAAGAAACAGCAGTCCATCCCTCGTCTGGAGTTGTGTGCAGCCCTCACTGGCGCGCAGCTCTGCAAGGTCATTACCACAGAGCTGACCCTCCCCATCCGTAGCCTCACTCTATGGTCCGACTCATCAACGGTTCTCACCTGGTTGTCATCAGATTCATGTCGCTACAAAGTTTTTGTAGGAACGCGCGTCGCGGAAATCCAAGAGCTGACAGGATCTGCTACGTGGCGATATGTGCCAACAGGAGACAACCCAGCAGACGACATCACTCGAGGTCTCCCTCTCCAGGACCTAGCTGATGGTGGCAGGTGGACCCATGGCCCAACATTCCTGAAGCAGCAGCTAGAGGATTGGCCAAAGCCCCCATGTTCCCCTCCGGATGAGCCAGAGAGTGAGGTGAGGCAATCTGCTATGGCTGTGCTGTTGACTACAGTTTCAACTGTGCTAGATCCACAACAGCATCAGACCCTGAGGGACTACCTGAAGGTCACTGCCCACCAGCTGCATGGGGCGGCCAACCCATCAACTCCTGTGACCGCCGATGACTACGCTGCTGCTGAACTGGAGGCCTTGAAACAGGCGCAGAGAGACTCATTCCCAGAAGAGTCTGCTCTGCTAACTGCGAGCAAACCAGTGGCAAAATCCAGCCGCCTCATGTCACTGGCTCCAGAGCTCGACGAGGCAACAGGGCTTATCAGAGTGGGAGGCCGTCTCCGCCGCTGCAGCGACCTCACAGCAGACGCAATACACCCCATTGTCCTCGATCCCCAGCACCCTCTGACGAGGCTGATCATACAGGACTATGATATCAAGCTGCATCATCCAGGGCCGGAGAGAGTGTTCGCAGAGATTAGGAGGAGGTATTGGATACTGCGAGGGCGTGAAGCAGTGCGTCGACACCAAAGGAAGTGCACGGAGTGTAGAAAGTGGAGAGGGAGACCTGATCCACCCAAGATGGCTGACCTTCCCCCAGCTAGACAGCGCACCTTTGAGCCTGCCTTCTACTCGACCGGCGTCGACTGCTTTGGGCCATATGTCATCAAGATTGGTCGCAGGAATGAGAAGAGGTGGGGGATACTGTTCAAATGCATGACAACCCGGGCAGTTCATGTAGATCTTCTCAGCAGTATGGACACTGACGCGTTCCTGATGGCTCTGAGACGCTTCATCGCCCGGCGGGGAAAGCCTCATGAGCTCCTGTGCGACCAAGGCACAAACTTCAGAGGAGGAGAAAGAGAGCTGCGGCAGGCTTTCGAATCCCTCCAACCCGAGCTCCAAACTCAACTCGCCAGCCAGCAGATTCGATTTGCTTTCAACCCTCCAGGATCACCGCACTTTGGAGGATGCTGGGAGAGGGAGATTCGTTCTCTCAAGGCTGCACTTCAAGTCACTATCGGGGCCCAGACGGTTACAGAAGAAGTGTTGCGCACTGTTCTTACCGAGATCGAAGGAATCTTAAATTCCAAACCTCTTGGATATGTCTCATCAGACATTGCGGACCCTGATCCCATCACCCCCAACTGTCTCCTCATGGGGCGGCGTGATGCCTTCCTGCCCCAGGTTGCCTATGAGGGCCCAGAGATCCTAGGTCGGCGGAGATGGCGACATAGCCAAATACTGGCTGACCAGTTTTGGAAGCATTTCCTCAAACATTACCTTCCTGGCCTCCAGGCCCGGCAGAAATGGCGGACGGAAGCTGTGGACTTGCAAGTGGGAAATGTTGTTATGATTGTTGACAACCAGTTGCCCCGGGCCCTCTGGCCTGTGGGAAAGATCACTCAAGTCTTCCCTGGAGCTGACAACCGTGTTCGGTCTGCCGAGGTGTTGGTGAAGGGCAGAACATAGACCCGACCCGTGACAAGACTTATAAGTCTCCCTGCTCTTCCTGAAGAGGAATAGAGGCATTTACAGTGGTTCGAATTCACTTCCTGAATTCGGGGGCGGCTGTTGAAAAGGCTGTCTATTACCAGGAGCTGAAAAGAGAGTGACTCATTACTGGCCACTAGAGGGCGCACTATTGCTGTTCTGCCTAGCAACAGGAACCAGTTTGGATTGGTTTGTTTAACCAGTAGCAGAAAAGGAGAGAGGACTAAAAGTTCACTAAAAGGTGTTGCTGGCAGTTTTTTCAGTCGATTTTTTCCTGTGTTCCAGATCTAGTTTTTCTGTTTAAGAGGGATGTGTGCGTCCATTTGTCCTGTAAGTAGATTTCAGTTTATATTAATAATCCATATCTTTTGGATCGCCATTGTTTTACGTTAAATAATAAGCAGTGTGTTAATGTGGTAAACTTTTATGTTATCATTGATTATTATTAACCCTTTGCGGTATGAAGATGTTAATAATAGTGTGATTTTCACTCTGTTTGTTCTGTGTACATCCTAGAAACCACACACACACACGCAAACAAGTCCCTGTAAGAGCGAAGAACCTAATCAGAAATTAAAGAACTCTTTCTGCACTCCACGGCCTGGTTATTGAGACCCACCAGAGTCCTGACCGGACTCTCCGCAGCGATTCGTGCTCTCCAACCACCCTACACCCTAACATCTATTTTTCACAGTACAAGTAAGAGACAGAAAATCTACAGACTCAATTAATTCAGTCATTAAAAACTATTTTCTGACAATGAACAATAAGAAGTGCATAGCTTCCAGAGATGTTCTGTTCAAATAGGCCCCACACACAAGGCCCCATGTTTCTGTTGATTCTCTTGTTTGTGACATCCTGGTAATTATCATCATTAAAGACTCTTCCCACCCCACTCATGAACTGTTTACCCCCCTCCCCTCAGGATGAAGGTCCAGAACCAACAGACACTTCTCTCCCGCCACATCTGGAGTCCTTTAAAACTCTACTTAAAACATAATGTTATTGGAAAGTCTTTCCTGGTTTTAATTGAGATTTTGATGACATTTTTAACTGTATTGATGTTTTGTTCCACTTAACAATGTTTTATTTTGCCTGTTGTTACATTTTTATGCACAATTTTATGTCTAATGTCTATTTGAAAGGTGCAACAGTAAAAACAAAATGTAGACTCACAAACACTGCCACCGAATAACTATGTGCCAGATACAAGAACTCTGCTTCATGTGCCTTCAACCTTGATAGATAGATAGATAGATAGATAGATGGATAGATGGATGAACAGATGATGTTGGGGACCTGTGCACATCAGCTCCCCAAAGTGCTGACAGACATATTCAACACCTCCCTCCAACAGCCCTCACCCTTCATAGTCATGAAGTGCTTCCGGAGACTGGTCATGGCCCACATCAAGGACTGCATCGACGTCAGTGTGGACCCACACCAGTACAGGAAAAACCGATCCACAGAGGATGCCATATCTTCTGTGGTCCTCACAGCCCTCACCCACTTAGAGAACAAGGACTCTTATGTCCGCCTGCTCTCTGTGGATTTCACATCACATCAGACATATAACTGCTCAGCGATACATCCGAGCTGTCTGATTGTGAAGTTTGCGGACGATACAGCTGTGGTTGGACGCATCGCTAACAACGATGAGTCAGGGGTACACCCTGGACAGGTCGCCAGTCCATCGCAGGGCTACCACAGAGACAGACAGACAACCATTCACACTCACACCTATGGCCAATTTAGAATCACAGATGAACCTAACCAGCATGTCTTTGGATGGTGGGAGGAAGCCGGAGTACCCGGAGAGAACCCACGCAGACACAGGGAGAACACCAGCCGGCCCATGGATTCGAAATGGTGACCTCCTTCTTGCTGTGAGGCTTCAGTGCTAACCACCTCACCGCATCAGTGCAAACCACCTTGCCACTGTGCCGCCCGCACTGGCCATTAGGACTTATTAAGCCCAAGCACCAGCTGAAGACACTGGAACTTTCCGCCACAAGATCAGTGGGGGTTCACAGGGTAGTGACAGCCAAACAACCTCTAGTCTGATGACCTGAATAACTCATATCTCATCAGAGAACCAGAGAACCTTCCACCAGTTGAACTTACAGTATCCCAAATGACTTTGAGCGATCTCTGAGTGACATTAAATTTCTCTTTGCCATTCTCCCATGAAGCCTAGATCATCTCTGGTGGATGCTTGTAATGATCAAAATGATGATATTGTGGATGTTGTACTATTTAGTTGTTAAAATAATGCAAATGCTTGATTTGTATTTAATTTTTTTTTTTTTTTAAATTGCGTCTTGATATAACTCAGGTCTTATACTTTGATGCTCACTCTGATGGAGGAGGGGTCTCCAGACAGATTTCTGAGGTTTTATCTTCCTTCATTCTTTCTGACAATAAGTAAAGCTATAACACAGAAGACGACCAGTAACACTGCTGCTGAGAGTTCCCCAACTCTCTGACAGTCGGCATACACTAGTTGTCAAAAGTCTGTCTGCTGGAAGTCTGTCTGTGTGTCTCTGGCGCCACCATGTGGTCAAACAGCAGTTGTTGTGGCCGAGTGGTCACTTTTGAAAAGTGGCAGACTGAGAATACCTTTGGAGAATTGTCTTTCACGTCCTCAGACTGTGACCTGGAGAATGATGGTAACGTAATCAGGTCTTTCCTGGTTTTAAGTGAGATTTTGATGACGTTTTTAACTGTATTGATGTTTTGTTCCACTTAACAATGTTTTATTTTGCCTGTTGTTACATTTTTATGCACAATTTTATGTCTAATGTCTATTTGAAAGGTGCAACAGTAAAAACAAAATGTAGACTCACAAACACTGCCACCGAATAACTATGTGCCAGATACAAGAACTCTGCTTCATGTGCCTTCAACCTTGATAGATAGATAGATAGATAGATAGATAGATAGATAGATAGATAGATGGATGAACAGATGATGTTGGGGACCTGTGCACATCAGCTCTCCAAAGTGCTGACAGACATATTCAACACCTCCCTCCAACAGCCCTCACCCTTCATAGTCATGAAGTGCTTCCAGAGACTGGTCATGGCCCACATCAAGGACTGCATCGACGTCAGTGTGGACCCATACCAGTACAGGAAGAACCGATCCACAGAGGATGCCATATCTTCTGTGGTCCTCACAGCCCTCACCCACTTAGAGAACAAGGACTCTTATGTCCGCCTGCTCTCTGTGGATTTCACATCACATCAGACATATAACTGCTCAGCGAAACATCCGAGCTGTCTGATTGTGAAGTTTGCGGACGATACAGCTGTGGTTGGACGCATCGCTAACAACGATGAGTCCGACTACAGGCAGAAGGTGAAACGCCTGGAGGGTTGGTGCCGAGAAAACAACCTCTGCATCAGCGTGAAGAAAACCAAGGAGATAGTCGTGGACCTCAGAAGGGGCAGACACCTCCCCCTCCACTGCACATCGGAGGGACAGCAGTGGAAGTGGTTTCCAGCTACAGGTACCTGGGCGTCCACATCACTGACGACTTCACCTGGAGCACCAACACTTCCTGCCTGATTAGGAAGGCACACCATCACCTCTAGTTTCTCAGGAGGTTGAGACACGCTGGACTTGGGAGTTCAGTCCTGACATTATTCTACAGGTGTGTGGTGGAGAGCGTCATGTGTTCCTGCATCACTGTGTGGCACGTCTGCTGGAGCCTATCCCAGCCGCCATTGGGCGAGAGGCAGGGGTACACCCTGGACAGGTCGCCAGTCCATCGCAGGGCTACCACAGAGACAGACAGACAACCATTCACACTCACACCTACAGCCAATTTAGAATCACCAGTGAACCTAACCAGCATGTCTTTGGATGATGGGAGGAAGCCGGAGTACCTGGAGAGAACCCACGCAGACACAGGGAGAACACCAGCCGGCCCATGGATTCGAAATGGTGACCTCCTTCTTGCTGTGAGGCATCAGTGCTAACCACCTCACCACTGTGCCGCCTGCACCGGGACCAGAGTAACTAATTTCATGCCACCTCATGTACCACCATGTGTTGAAATGACAATAAAAACTTTTATTGGAGCTTATACGTTAATAAATCAAGTGGCTGAAACAACATCAGAACATAACTGTCTAATCATAACTATAGAGCAGAAATGTGATGCAACAAACCAACAAACTGTCTGTTGATTAACTGCTGGTACAGTGGATTGTCTATAGTGTGGTACAAAAGTTAAAAACATCAACTTCAGCCAAATCTACTTAGTTTTACAGCAAAAGTACAAAGTAACTACAACAACAGTATATTTCTGTATTTACAAGCACCTTACCTTTTATTGTCACTACAGGGGAAGAAGGAACATGATGTCTGATGATGATCTCTGTCTGTTTTCAGAGCAGTGGCACTGACTTAAACTCCACTAAGCCACCCCACTGACAAATGCTAAGCCCGCCCCTTCACTGCTTGGAAGGAAGCTACTATACCACAAACCACAGATGCATAAACATAATGTGCAAGTTGGCACATGCAGTTGTTTCACACGGTCTGCTTCATCTGTTAAGATGGTACTGTGGGTATATAAATCACCCCAAAATGAAAATAATATCAAGTAAATTTTGTCAGACAGGTGAGATGTCTTACAAGCAGTTGAAGCATGTTGATTCACTGCAAACACAGAAACTTGTTTTTTTACTTTACTTTTTAAAGATTTTAAAATCATGTTTAATACTAGAGATAGTAAAAGTAATAATTATGAGATAGGTCATTCAATCATATGTGCAATGTCAGTGAGGGGAACTGAAAGTGTGAAAGACAGATAACATCCATGTCCTCTGTCCTCTGCAGTCTGAGGCGGTTGCAAAGAGGATGTAGCTCAGTGGTAGATCACTTTTTCAAATTTTATATAATGCTATTGTTTATAAAAAGAATCATGTTTGCAATGTGCAGTGCAATTTATATATGTAATTTTGAGTGTTGGGGACATTCATCTTTTACCCTCATTAATTCATTTTAATTTTATAATTAATGGAGGGTTGGTGCCGACAAACAACCTCTGCAGATGTGTGGTGGAGAGCGTCCTGTGTTCCTGCATCACTGTGTGGCACGACAGCTGCTCTGCAGCAGAGAAAAAAGCTCTGCAGAGGGTGGTGAAGCTGCATAGAAGAATGTGGGACGCAGTCTATGTACCACCAGGGACATTTACAGCTCCAGATGAGAAACACCATCCACCCCGCACACACTGGTTGTCCCTGTCCCTTTAGGGCAGAGGCTCCGGAGCATTAACAGCAGGACCACCAGACTGAGGGACAGCTTCTTTCAAGAGGCTGAGACCGCAGATTTAATTTATTTATGGCACAGTCAGTGATTGTGTTAAATTTTTATTCTATTTTTATACTTAACTGTCTCTGCTATTGGCTTGCTTCATTCATTCATCTCCTACACCCGCTTAGTCCTGTTAAGGGTTGCAGGGGTCTGCTGAAGCCTATCCCAGCCGCCATCGGGCGAGAGGCAGGGGTACACCCTGGACAGGTTGCCAGTCCATCGCAGGGCTACCACAGAGACAGACAGACAACCATTCACACTCACACTCACACCTATGGCCAATTTAGAATCACCAATGAACCTAACCAGCATGTCTTTGGACGGTGGGAGGAAGCTGGAGAACCTGGAGAGAACCCATGCAGACACAGGGAGAACACCAGCCGGCCCATGGATTCGAACTGGTGACCTCCTTCTTGCTGTGAGGCATCAGTGCTAACCACCTCACTGCATCAGTGCAAACCACCTTGCCACTGTGCCGCCCGCACCGGGACCAGAGTAACTAATTTCATGCCACCTCATGTACCAACATGTGTTGAAATGACAATAAAAACCTTTATTGGCGTTTATACATTAATAAATCAAGTGGCTGAAACAACATCAGAACATAACTGTCTAATCATAACTATAGAGCAGAAATATGATGCAACAAACCAACAAACTGTCTGGTAACTGCTGGTACAGTGGATTGTCTATAGTGTGGTACAAAAGTTAAAAACATCAACTTCAGCCAAATCTACTTAGTTTTATAGCAAAAGTATAAAGTAACTACAACAACAGTATATTTCTGTATTTACAAGCACCTTACCTTTTATTGTCACTACAGGGGAAGAAGGAACATGATGTCTGATGATGATCTCTGTCTGTTTTCAGAGCAGTGGCACTGACTTAAACTCCACTAAGCCACCCCACTGACAAATGCAAAGCCCGCCCCTTCACTGCTTGGAGGGAAGCTACTACACCACAAACCACAGATGCATAAACATAATGTGCAAGTTGGCACATGCAGTTGTTTCACACGGTCTGCTTTATCTGTTAAGATGGTACTGTAGGTATATAAATCATCCCAAAATGTCAAGTAAATTTTGTCAGACAGGTGAGATGTCTTACAAGCAGTTGAAGCATGTTGATTCACTGCAAACACAGAAACTTATTTTTTTTACTTTACTTTTTAAAGCTTTTAAAATCATGTTTAATACTAGAGATAGTAAAAGTAATAATTATGAGATAGGTCATTCAATCATATGTGCAATGTCAGTGAGGGGAACTGAAAGTGTGGAAGACAGATAATATCCATGTCCTCTGTCCTTTGTCCTCTGTCCTCTGCAGTCTGAGGCGGTTGCAGAGGGGATGTAGCTCAGTGGTAGATCAGTTTTTTGAAAGATAGTCAGGTGTATTTATGGTGAATATATTACATAATTTAGGTACACAGAGAGAAATGGTTTGATTAGACATTTTTCAAATTTTATATAATGCTATTGTTTATATAAAAAAAAATGTTTGCAATGTGCAGTGCAATTTATATATGTAACAATGTTTATTGTTGCAAGCTCTTCCCAGTAACCATAACACAGTTATTGAGATAAACAGTTGAGATGAGACAGAGAACATGGCCAGGAAACGACAAGCACCTGCAGAAGCCCGTGGTTTTGTATTTGTCTAAGTCTGTGGTGCCTCTTGCTGCCACTGTGTTAAACTTCAGCCATGCTTCTGGAGCTAAAGAAAGCAGAGGTGGACAGAGTGCACACCTTCACTACTTGAGTAAAAGTACAGATACTCCTGTCAAATATTACTCCAATACAAGTAAAAGTAGCTTAGTCAAAATTTTACTTAAGTAAAGTACTAAAGTATTTGCTTAAAAAAAATACTTAAGTAAAAGTATTTAAAATTTATCTCAGAAAATACAGGAAAGGAAAGTAGCTTTATTGTCATTATACAATCCACTCTCCAATCCACAGCCTCACTCTTTCTCTTGCAGACAGCCTCTCTCTCTCTCTCTCTCTCTCTCTCTCTCTCTCTCTCTCTCTCTCTCATTTCAAGCTCATACAAATACGTTTAAAATGTTCATCAGCAATTTAACAAACATTAAGCTAGCTAACGTCAGTAGCTACTTTACATAACGCGACGTGCTTTTTCATGTTGGAAGACGAGTTCTTGTAGGCCGTGATATAATTTGTTCACGGTGAGCACAAGAAACATTTAAACTGAAAAGAATCACTTTTTGTGGCAAAAATCTCAAACATGGGTTTGAGATAAGGCCACGGGTGCTCGGTGTGAGTTTCTCCAGGTGTTTCTCCAGTTTCTTCCTGCATTGTATGGATTGTATGGCATGCCGTAGTGTTATATCTAATGTAAAAACAAAATGTACTGAAACTGGATAAAATGATTTTAAACACAGTGATGAACATTCTCCCACAGGTAGCTTTGACTTACTAAAGATGGTACTATAGTTACCTCACCTTTTATTGTGACCGCGGGCGAGGAAGAATATGATGTCTGATGATGATGTCTGTTTCCAGAGCAGTGTCACTGCTCCACTATACAACAACTAGTCAGATAGAGGAACGTGCGTTGGATCACACCAGGATCTGAAACTCACCATCAGATAGTTGATGTGCAGCCTCCTTCTCTCTGTTATTGCAGGACAGAGGACGTGGTTAGTTGTTGTCTGGAGGATTTGGACCGTTTCTCTGCTAGTGTTATTGGATGTCTTTTCAGATACATTGCAGTAGTACTTTAGTTGTATTTCAGGACTGACATGTCACGGTAGTATGGGACCCACTGGACTCCTCACGTGTCTTCTAGGAGGCTTCTGTGAAGTCGACTAGTCTGTACAACCACTAGTATGTATATGATTTTAAAAGCTTTAAAAAGGCAGAAAAAGTGTCTGTTAACAACACCTGTAGTTGAAGGAAACTGTTTTGGTTCAGTCCTCTTTCTCCAGTGAATGGTGCTCTAACAACTCTGGGATGAAACTTTTTAAGGACAGATGTTCCAGCTGTTTAGTAGTTTCCAATCCAATCCAATTTTATTTGTTAAGCACTTTAAAAACAACCACAGCTGACCAAAGTGCTGTACAGAGAAATAAAATAATAAGTACTGTGTCGCTTCAAAAGGACACTGATAAGTAAAAGACAAAACCGCTCAAAAGACATAGAAGATTAAGAAAAATAAATAAATAAAATAAATTAAAAGACATAAAACAAGAGTAAAAACATAAAACATGAGTAAAAATAACAGTCATACAATCCAAACAATAAGTAAAATAGAGTCCAATGTCTTGCTACGTGTCAAAAGCCAAGGAGAAAAGGTGGGTTTTAACAAGGGATTTAAAAACAGACCTGTCTGATGTGCTGGGGCAGATCATTCCATAGATTTGGAGCTGCAACAGCAAAAGCACGGTCACCTCTGAGCTTCCGCTTAGTTTTAGGCTGTCTCAGGAGCAGCTGATCAGCTGACCTGAGACAGCGAGTAGGTGTGTAAGGGTGCAGAAGCTCAGAGAGGTACGGTGGGGCAAGACCATTCAGGGACTAGTTTGATGGCAGGTTATATCTCAGTCCAGCTCCTCTGTTCAGAGAGAGGTTTTCTAATTTGACATAGATGTAGACTATGACTCATCTTTCAACTGCCTGTCTTCTTCTGGCTAAAATGTTCTCAGCTCCTTAGAGGAGTGTCCTTTGACCTTCAGGTGTGGGCTGATGAAACCTGGCCTGAAAAGCTTTCTGAAAATAGGTAAAACTATAACACTGAAGACGACCAGTGACGCTGCTGCTCCTGCCAGGTAGAAAGTGGTCCTTCTCCAACTCTCTGAATTCTCTGAATCAGGACTCAAAGTTGGTGTATGAGTTTGGAGCTGATCAGCAGCTGTAAAGAATAAAGACAACAGTGGTGACCATATTCTAAACAAGAGGATTCTATTGACATCTCTTTAGTCATTCATATTTACCTGTGACATTGAGTTGACAGGTGTCACCGTCGTTACCATAATCTGTTTCCACTTCACACCTGTATCTGCCTGAGTCACTGGTCCTGAGTCTGGATATTTGAATTCTGATTCTTCCTTCTTTGAGGCCGTTTTTGTCATTTTGGACTCGACCTAAAAACTGTTCATCCTGGGACTCTGAGACTTCAACACCATTAAATACCCCAAATATAACTGAGACTTTATATTCAGTTATAAGGTAACAGTTGATAGAAATGTGGTCCAAGGCTTTGTCAGTTCTGGTTGTGAACTTCCACTCCAGGGTGATGTTGTTGTTCTCCTCTGCCTGATAGAAGCTCTGTGTCACATTGACTTTAAATGTTGATGTTGTGGAAACTAGAGAAGAAACAAGAAGAACAGAGAGTCTTTAAACATCTATAGAGGTTTCTGTTTTGTCATTTCCTGTATTTTGTGGATTAAATGAAGGTTGGTCAGTGAACTGCTGACTGGATTGATTCATATTTTAACTGCATCAGATAAAGGACAGAAAACAAGTGTTCAAACTTCAATTGTTCAAATGTTAAAACAGATCTTGACAAAAATCTATCTTTGTATCTTTCATTCTTAATAAACTGATTTCATAAACTTACCAAAGATGATTGAGGTCAAAGTGATGACCAGCAGGGTCCTACAGATCATCTTCTTTCTATGACAGGAAACAGATTTGAAGAGTGATCAACAGGACATATTTTTTATCTATTAATTCTGACTAATACACCAACTGCACTGCTGTTTTTATGTTTGCTGGAGATTGTTCAGTTTATTGATCTTCCTGTTTTCTGTTGTCCTGTGACTGGACCTCAGTGCTTAGTTTTGTTTCCCTTTTCATGAACCACATGTTTAGGAATGACATTAAAAATCATGAAACCTTCAGAACTAAAGGGGGCAGGGCGTGGAATGATCTGCCAGATAAAAATCATGTCAGCTGACTCTGTGATTTCCTTTAAATCTCTACTTAAAACATCAAAGTGATGACCAGCAGGATCCTACAGATCATCTTCTTTCTGTGACAGGAAACAGATTTGAAGAGTGATCAACAGGAGGTCAAGGTTCAGTCAGTACAAGTAAGAGACAGAAAATCTACAGACTCAATTAATTCAGTCATTAAAAACTATTTTCTGACAATGAACAATAAGAAATGCATAGCTTCCAGAGATGTTCTGTTCTAATAGGCCCCACACACAAGGCCCCATGTTTCTGTTGATTCTCTTGTTTCTGACATCCTGGTAATTATCATCATTAAAGACTCTTCCAACCCCACTCATGAACTGTTTACCCCCCTCCCCTCAGGATGAAGATCCAGAACCAACAGACACTTCTCTCCAGACTCACAAACACTGCCACCCAATAACTATGTTTCAGATACAAGAACTCTGCTTCATGTACCTTCAACCTTCTTATGGTCATATCTGTATATCACTGTCAACGTCTGTACAGCTCCACACATACATGCACACTGGACCTCAGTGCTTAGTTTTGTTTCCCTTTTCATGAACCACATGTTTAGGAATGACAATAAAAATCATCAGACCTTCAGAACTAAAGGGGGCAGGGCGTGGAATGATCTGCCAGATAGAAATCATGTCAGCTGACTCTGTGATTTCCTTTAAATCTCTTCTTAAATCTTAAAACGTAGTTTTATTAGAAAGTATTTTCTGGTTTTAATTGAGATTTTAATGAATGCTTTAACTGTATTTTTGTGTGTTTATCATTTTAATTGTTTCAATTAACTGTGTTTAATTTTTCCTGTTTTTGCTATAGAAAAAAAAATGTACGAACCAAAATGAAAGCAAATTTTGTTCCTCATCTTCTGTATTTGTATTAATTTTGCATTGGAGCAAGTTTTCACGTTAATAAATCAAAGACAAATAACATCAGAACACAATTTTCTAATCATAAATATAAAGCAGAAATATATCACAATAAACCAACTGTCTGTGGATTAACTGGTTGTAAACAGTGGCTTATCTACAGTGTGGTATAAACGCTGAAAACATCAACTTCAGCCAAATCTACTTTGTCAACTGTATGTTAGTTTTATAGAAGAAGCATAAGTTAACAAGAACAACAGTATATTTCTGTATTAACAAGCACCTTACCTTTTACTGGCACCCCGGTGGCAAACTAGTTCCACTTGGAAGGCAGCTATGCCAACCACTATGCTTAAGTATGCACTTAGAGTAGTTCCCTCTTTCTCAACTCTGGGCTGAACCTTTTTAAGGACAGATGTTCAGACAGTTTTGTAATTTCATGACAGGTTATATCTCAGTCCAGCATCTCTGTTCAGAGAGAGGTTTTCTAATTTGACATAGAATACAGAACGGTCCTAATCCGGAAGGATCCTCAAAAGGGACCCATCGCATCCAACTACCGGCCAATAACCTGTCTCTCCACAACATGGAAGGCCCTGTCAGGCATCATCATGGCTAACATGAGTAAGCACGTAGGCCAATACATGAGCAGGGCTCAGAAGGGAATTGGAAGCAACACCAGAGGAGCCAAGCACCAGCTACTGGTCGATAGAGCAGTCGCCCGAGACTGTAAGAGCAGACAGACCAACCTGCGCACCGCCTGGATCAACTACAAGAAAGCTTACGACTCAGTGCCCCACACGTGGATACTGGAATGTCTGGAACTGTATAAGATCAACAGGAACCTAAGGGCCTTCATCCAGAACTCGATGGGACTGTGGAAGACAACCCTAGAGGCCGACTCAAAGCCGATTGCCCAAGTCAACATCAAATGCGGCATATACCAAGGAGATGCGCTATCACCACTGCTGTTCTGCATAGGCCTGAACCCCCTCAGTCAGATCATCACAAAGAGTGGTTACGGGTACCAATTCCGAAGTGGAGCAACAGTTAGCCACCTGCTCTACATGGATGACATCAAGCTGTACACCAGGAATGAGCGAGAAATCAACTCACTGATCCACACCACCAGGATCTACAGCAACGACATAGGGATGTCATTCGGATTGGACAATTGTGGCTGGATGGTCTCAAAGAGAGACAAGAGATGATCAGAACTGAAGGGGTTGACCTACCAGAGGGCAACACAGGTGATATTCAAGACAGCTACAAGTACCTTGGTATCCCACAGGCTAATGGAAACCATGAGGAAGCTGCAAGGAGGTCAACCACAACCAAATACCTCCAGAGAGTGAGGCAGGGCCTGAAAAGTCAGCTGAATGGCAGGAACAAGATCCAAGCCATCAACATGTACGCAATACCAGTCATCAGATACCCCGCTGGGATCATAAGCTGGCCAAAGGAGGAGATAGAAGCCACAGACATCAAGACAAGAAAGCTCCTCACCATGCACGGAGGGTTTCACCCCAAATCCAGCACCCTGAGGCTGTACACTAAGCGGAAAGAGGGAGGCTGAGGACGAGTGCGTATCAAGGCCACTATCTGTGCTTTTAGGTGTGCAGTATTTTCCTCTGACCCACTCAGCAGCTAATATTGCAGAAGCCACTGCATATTTGATGGCTGACTGGGGAATCATTAAAAAGGTCTGTGGGATGGTCACAGATGGGGCTCACAATATCGTGGCTAGTGTGAGTCAGTTGAACATCAGACACATTTATTGCTTTGCCCACATGCTGAATCTCATTGTAAAAAAAATCACTCTGTCAGACATCTGATCTGGACAATATGCGCACTAGGGCACGCAAAATAGTTGGACACTTCAAGTCCAGCACAAAAGCAAAAGAGAAGTTGTCTACACTTCAAGACAATATGGGCATGGCACAAAAAAAGCTCGTCCAAGAGGTTCGAAACGAGATGGAACAGCACTTACGCCATGCTTCATAGGCTTTAAGAGCAGAGAGAACCATTAGGGGCAGCCTTGGCAACACTTAGCACTGATATTGTACCTTTCACTGCTGATGAATATGCAGCAATAAACCAATGCCTCACAGTTTTAAGGCCATTCTATCAGGCAACTGTGGAGCTGTCTGAGGAAAGGAGAGTGTCAGGGTCAAAGGCCATTCCTTTTGCAAAAATGTTAAGACACGTCATTTCAGCTGAATGTGCCCAAATGGCACCTTGTGTTGGTGCCACACTTGCCAACCACTTAAAGAATAATTTGTGTGAAAAATTCTGCGGCTTGGAAAAGGTGACCTCCCTATCTGTGGCCACCATCTTGGATCCACGGTTCAAACAGCCTAGCTTTAGTGGTCCAAGCAATGCTCAGGTTGCTATTGAAAGACTGACACGAGAGTGTGCCAGCCTTATCGATGGGTCGACCAAAGTAGTGCCACTTGAGACTGCAACAGCATCTACCAGTGCCAGTGAGGAGAACTACAACTTGTGGGCTTTGCCAGACAACTATGTTGAGTCTCAGCACCACACCAGTGCATCTGCCAGTGCTACAGTGGAGATCCAGAGGTATGCATGTTGATTACTGCTGAAACATCAGTTATTTTATTCAGTCATTCATTGTCTTTCTGTCTGTGTCATAGATATTTGAAAGAGCAAATTCTGTCAAGAGCAGACGATCCCCTGAAGTACTGGGTGGCACGTAGGACTGTATACCCTACACTGTGGAAACTTGTATGCAAGTATCTGTGCATCCCAGCATCATCCGTTCCCTGCAAAAGGATTTTCTCCAAAGCCAGGGAGCTCGTGAGCCAGAAGAGGAGCAGACTGAAGTCTGCCACAGTGGAAAAAATTCTATTTCTGAATAAAAACCTGTGAAGACCAAAAACCTGTCTGCTTCTGTGCATAAACATTCCTCCTCGACCATACAACTTCTCCTATGACAAACTATTATCTGGACTCTGGTGTAAAACACTTAATACAAAAACGATCTTTCTGAGTTCACATACCATGATCAAATAAATAAACCCTTAACCAACATTTAACCCTTCATATCATTTAGATTTATCCGTTGGCTTAATCTGGGATGTTTCACAGTATGGGCGAGTATGAATAAACAAAACACGTAAATGATCACATCGTCTTTTCTAAACTTTTATTGCTGACATGGGATTGAAACAGTGTCAGTGCTTCAGTCATGCTCTTGAGAGGTTGCTATGGCTTGAGTTGTCCACCAGATGTCACCGTCACTGAAGCGTTGAAGCTTTGAATAAAGCCTCAGTGCTTCATAAGGCTTCACTTGCCCACCACTAAGTTTTTAATTAACAACAAGACAAAGCTAACAAAACCAAAAGCGCTGCAGAGGTTGCAGGATTTCCAAAGAAACAAAAATCAAAACACTATCAAAACTATGACCTGGCATGAAAACTATGGCATGGCGGACAAACAGTATAACACGACAAGGAACAAAGGGGAAGGCAGGGCTATATATACACACGAGGGACAGAGGGGTGACGAGACACAGGTGAAGCAAATCAAGAGACAGATATGGTGAAACCAATGACCTAATCAAAAGGGAAAAAAAAGACATGGAGCAACACAAACAGGAAATCCAGAACTTAACAAAATAAAACAGGAAACAGAACAGAAAAACTAAACACTAACCATGACTATGAAAAAACCAAGAACTTAACAAAATACAATAAACAGAAACACAAGAAACTAAAACATGACAGAAAACATGACAAACACAGAAGACGACCAGTAACACTGCTGCTGCTGCTGCTGCTGCTGCTGCCAGGTAGAAACTGGTCCTTCTCCATCTCTCTGAATTCTCTGAATCAGGACTCAAAGTTGGTGTGTGAGTTTGGAGCTGATCAGCAGCTGTAAAGAATAAAGACAACAGTGGTGACCATATTCTAAACAAGAGGATTCTATTGACATCTCTTTATTCATTCATATTCACCTGTGACATTGAGTTGACAGGTGTCACCGTCATTACCATAATCTGTGTTCACTTCACACCTGTATCTGCCTGAGTCACTGGTCCTGAGTCTGGATATTTGAATTCTGATTCTTCCTTCTTTGAGGCCGTCTTTGTCATTTTGTGACTCTGGGACTTCAACTCCATTAAATACATCAAATAAAACTGAGACTTTATGGTTAGTTATAAGGAAACAGTTGATAGGAATTTGGTCCAAGGCTTTGTCAGTTCTGGTTGTGAACTTCCACTCCAGGGTGATGTTGTTGTTCTCCTCTGCTTGATAGAAGCTCTGAGTCACATTGACTTTAAATGTTGATGTTGTGGAAACTAGAGAAGAAACAAGAAGAGCAGAGAGGCTGAGAACTGTAACACCTGAGCAGAGGCGGTCCTGGCTAGATTTACGCCCTGGGCGAACCATCCCTTGGTACAATTTAATTGGAAGCAGTTTGTGTTGTGTGGCCTGGGATCAGTCTATCCCTCGCCCCTCTCCTCCTTGCCAACCTCGGCAGTCGCAAGTTGATCCCCCGCCCCCCTCCCTCTTCTGACACACACACACACACACACCTGTATGACTCTCAGCAGCAACTTGATGTGACAATGAGGGCGCCCACTCCACTAACTTGACATGGAAATGAGCGGTAGTCTAGAAAACTGATGAGTTTTGTTTTCAGTTTTTTTTTTTGTTTTGAGGGCGCTCGTGCGCTCTCACATGGATTGCGCTCTGGGCGGTCGCCCACATTGCCCATAGCAAAAACCGGCCCTGCACCTGAGAGTCTTTAAACATCTATAGAGGTTTCTGTTTTGCCTTTTATTGTCTTCTGTGGATTAAATGCAGGTTGGTCAGTGAACTGTTGACTGGATTAATTCATATTTTGACTGCATCAGATAAAGGACAGAAAACAAGTGTTCAAACTTAAATTGTTCAAATGTTGAAACAGATCTTGACAGACAGAATGATAAACAAAACAAAATCTATCTTTATATCTGTGTTTATCTTTCATTCCTAATAAATTGATTTCATAAACTTACCAAAGATTATTGAGGTCAAAGTGATGACCAGCAGGATCCTACAGATCATCTTCTTTCTGTGACAGGAAACAGATTTGAAGAGTGATCAACAGGAGGTCAAGGTTCAGTCAGTACAAGTAAGAGACAGAAAATCTACAGACTCAATTAATTCAGTCATTAAAAACTATTTTCTGACAATGAACAATAAGAAATGCATAGCTTCCAGAGATGTTCTGTTCTAATAGGCCCCACACACAAGGCCCCATGTTTCTGTTGATTCTCTTGTTTCTGACATCCTGGTAATTATCATCATTAAAGACTCTTCCAACCCCACTCATGAACTGTTTACCCCCCTCCCCTCAGGATGAAGATCCAGAACCAACAGACACTTCTCTCCAGACTCACAAACACTGCCACCCAATAACTATGTTTCAGATACAAGAACTCTGCTTCATGTACCTTCAACCTTCTTATGGTCATATCTGTATATCACTGTCAACGTCTGTACAGCTCCACACATACATGCACACTGGACCTCAGTGCTTAGTTTTGTTTCCCTTTTCATGAACCACATGTTTAGGAATGACAATAAAAATCATCAGACCTTCAGAACTAAAGGGGGCAGGGCGTGGAATGATCTGCCAGATAGAAATCATGTCAGCTGACTCTGTGATTTCCTTTAAATCTCTTCTTAAATCTTAAAACGTAGTTTTATTGGAAAGTATTTCCTGGTTTTAATTGAGATTTTAATGAAGGTTTTAGCTGTATGTTTGTGTGTTTATCATTTTAATTGTTTCAGTTAACTGTGTTTTATTTTTCCTGCTTTTGCTATAGAAAAAAAAAAAGTACAAACCAAAATGAAAGCAAATTTTGTTCCTCATCTTCTGTATTTGTATTAATTTCGCACTGGAACAAGTTTCCACATTAATAAATCAAAGAGCTGAAACAACATCAGAACACAATTGTCTAATCATAAATATAAAGCAGAAATATATCACAATAAACCAACTATCTGTAGATTAACTGGTTGGAAACAGTGGTTTATCTATAGTGTGGTATAAAAGTTAAAAACATCAACTTCAGCCGAATCTACTT
Organism: Chelon labrosus; assembly: GCF_963514085.1. Taxonomy (NCBI): domain Eukaryota; kingdom Metazoa; phylum Chordata; class Actinopteri; order Mugiliformes; family Mugilidae; genus Chelon; species Chelon labrosus. Next base: position 4,420,481 of record NC_140351.1, on the reverse strand, counting down.
TGTCAACTGTATGTTAGTTTTATAGAAGAAGTATAATTTAACAAGAACAACAGTATATTTCTGTATTAACAAGCACCTTACCTTTAACTGTCACCCCGGTGGCAAACTAGTTCCGCTTGGAAGGCAGCTATGCCTACCAATATGCTTAAGTATGCACTTAGAGTAGTTCTCACAGTCTGCTTCAGGGAAGTGAAGGGGTATTGTGGGTATATAAGTCGCTACTGCGGGTTATTTTGGTATTCTGGAGTCATGCGACATCTGTACCCAGTATGGAATAGACGTACCCAAATCCCAATGGGCCGTACCACAGAAGGTGGCTGAGAACAACAGGGCCAAGGTTCTGCAGGACTTCAGCTTCCAGACTAACAAACAGGTCCTGGCTAACCAACCGGACATAGTGGTGGTAGACAAAGAGCAGAAGAAGGTGGTGGTGATAGATGTTCCAAACCAATAAATATATTTGCATTCAAGTCAATTTACACAGACCGAAGCTTTATCAACCCCAGTTAAATTAGTCTGGCTATCAGATGAGACACATAATGGATGCCATACAACACAATAAATACAGAATATACTGTATATGTCCAAAGAAACGCACATAAATAAGTGTTATTATAGACATAGTGTGTAATTAGAATAAAGTACACTGTGCTTATACCTCATCTTTTTTTAATTAGTAAATGTACTTTCAAGATTTCTTATTGTCATTCCAAACGAACAGAAACACATAGTGAGCAAAGTACTGAGGTCCAGCCACAGCACAGTGGAAAAACGAGGACAAATAATTCATAATTAATCTAACAAAGATCAATTAAAACAAAATATACTAGAGTATTTTAAAAAGCAACAATAAAATATGGGATCTACTTCTACAGTTACGAAAATACGAAAACAGTACATGTCAGCAGGCAGGTGATCTGCACCATATACAGCAAGTCGTGTGACAGTCATATGGGGCAATAAGAAAACCACACAGCTACATTAATCATGAACTGAATTAAAGTCAAAGGCATAGCTAATAGAAAACAAAACTGAAAAAATCTCTTCTAGGCGGTGAGATCGAGATTTTTTAATCCAGCAACCCGATGACTTAAAAGCCTCGAGGAGATGTTGAGGTGACTATCAAATCTAAGGTGACACAGTGAAACAGAAATATTAATTAGTTTAGATTAATAGGATCATAAAATAGAACATTATGGATTTTGCCTTTAATAGTCACTGATTGTGATATGGAAAAGAAAAGTGTATTGAATTAACTCAGGTCTTATAGATGGGGTTTCCAGGATTGCTGATGTCTCTCAGACTGCCTCATCGTCAGGTTTTGTCTGAACGTAAATAAAGCCACAACACAGAGGACGACCAGTAACTCTGCTGCTGCTGACGCTGCTCCTACACGGAGACCGGTCCTTCTCCGACTCCCTGAATTCTCAGAATCAGGAGTCAAAGTTGGTGTGTGATTTTGGAGCTGATCAGCAACGTCTGTGCCATGTTCACACCTGGATCTGACCGAGTAACTGGTCTGGAGTCTGGATATTTGAATTCTGATTCTTCCTTCTTTGAGGCCATCTGTGTCATTCTCTGGGACTTCAACACCATCAAATACATCAAATATAACCGAGTCTTTATGGTTAGTTATAAGGAAACAGTAGATAAGATAGAATTCGAACTTCCAATCCAGGGTGATGTTGTGGTTCTGCTTTGTCTGATAGAAGCTCTGTGTCACATCGACTTCAGATATTCCTGTTGTGGTAACTAGAGAGGAAACAAGAAAAATAGAAAGGCTGACAACTGTAACACCAGAGAGTCTTTAAGCTATATAAACATCTATAGAAGTTCCTGTTTTGTCATTTCTTGTATTCTGTGGATTAAATGCAGGTTGGTCAGTGAACTGTTGACTGGATTGATTCATATTTTGACTGTATCAGATAAAGAACAGAAAGATAATTCAGGATAAAAAAAAATTGCAAAAATAGAAATGATCAATGAAAACAGATCTAGAATGATAAAAAATACCAAAACTATGTTTATATCAACAGCAGGCTTATCTTTTATTCCTAATAAATTGATTTTATAAACTTACCAAAGATGATTAAGGTCAAAGTGATGACCAGCAGGGTCCTACAGATCATCTTCTTTCTGTGACAGGAAACAGATTTGAAGAGTGATCAACAGGAGGTCAAGGTTCAGTCAGTACAAGTAAGAGACAGAAAATCTACAGACTCAATTAATTCAGTCATTAAAAACTATTTTCTGACAATGAACAATAAGAAGTGCATAGCTTCCAGAGATGTTCTGTTCAAATAGGCCCCACACACAAGGCCCCATGTTTCTGTTGATTCTCTAAACCACAGACCTGTAAACAGTGATACAAACACGTTTCAAAGAAAAATTAACCATTTTGTTTTTGCAGATTTCATTACTAGATGTTCCAAGAGTCTGACTGAAAACGAAAGGGGACAGGGCGGTCGCATTTGGGTTCTTAATTGTTTTATTTGTTCTATTTTGCATATGTTGTACAAATCTTTATGTCCAATGTTAATTTAAAAGAAAAAACTATGGAAACTGGACAAATGTATTTTAAACACAGCGGTGAAGTCATTCGTTCTTTCCCAGAGGCTGCTTCAAGGAAGTTAAGATGCAACTGTGGTTATAAAAGTCATGCTACTGCTGGTCATTTTGGTATTTTGGAGTGATGCGACGCAACAAAATGAAAGTAAATTTCATCAGACAAGCTCATAAATTATACATATAATTTACATATTTATATAACGAATTACACAACAGTACCTTGGCATGATGGAACATGTGGAGAGGAAATTTCACGCCATTGTTCAGTCTTCCATCTTCTGGATTTGTAAGAATAAAGAAATCCAAGAGCCAAAACAACATCAAAACACAGTTGTCTAATCATAAATATAGAGCAGAAATATAACGAAATAAACCAACTGTCTGTGGATTAACTGCTGGGATACAGTGGCTTATCTATAGTGTGGTATAAAAGTTTAAAAAACTATTAACTTTAACCAAATCTACTTTGTCTACTGTATGTTAGTTTTAAAGCAAAAGTATAAATTAACAACAACAACAGTATATTTCTGTATTTACAAGCACCTTACCTTTTATATGATGTCTGATGATGATGTCTGTCTGTTTTCAGAGCAGGTGCACTGATTTAAACTGCACTTGACCAACCCACTGATAAATGCTGACGCACGTTTCTCTCAGTCACACAGTTTCATTTCTGACTGAACACTACAAACCATGATCACTCGACTAAACGCTTTGTTTTACGTTTAGAGTGAGAAAATTCAGACTGATCACTGAGCCTCCAAAATCGTCTGGCATATTTAATTGTAAAAGTATTTGGCGTTAACTGCGAACCATCTTACAATGAAGATTGTTTCATTTGGGGGTTTCAGGCCAGGTTCCAGACCGGATGTTGTGAAGCGTCTTCAGACAATTTGTATTGTTTGTATTGTCTTCTCAGGTGTGGCCGTTAGGACTTATTAAGCCCAAGCACCAGCTGAAGACACTTGCACTTTCCACTGCAAGTCCAGTGGAGGTTCATAGGGACGTGACAGCCAAACTCTAGTCTGATGGCTTGAATAACTCATATCTCATCAGAGAACCAGAGAACCTTCTACCAGTTGAACTTACAGTGTCCCAAATGACTTTGAGTGATCTCTGAGTGACATAAATTTCTCTTTTCTCCATTCTCCCATAAAGCCTAGATCATCCCCGGTAGATGCTTATAATGATCAAAATGATGATATTGTGGATGTTGTACTATTTGGTTGTCAAAATAATGCAAATGCTTGATTTTTTATTTAAATTTAAAACATTTAGCGTCTTGATATAACTCAGGTCTTATACTTTGATGCTCACTCTCTAGACATATTCCTGAGGTTTTATCTTCCTTCATTCTTTCTGAAAATATGTAAAACTATAACACAGAAGACGACCAGTAACACTGCTGCTGCTCCAGAACGGTCCTTACCCGACTCTCTGAATTCTCCGAATCAGGAAGTTGATTTGAGAGTTTGGAGCTGATCAGCAGCTGTAAAGAATAAAGACAACAGTGGTGACCACATTCTAAACAAGACGATTTCATTGACATCTATTTATTCGTGCATGTTGTTATTGTCACGTGATCAGTGACTAGTCAACGTGATGCTTAAAGAGTCATGGCACAGCAGTGAAGTTGACTAGTCTGTACAACCCCTAGTATGTATATGATTTTAAAAGCTTTAAAAAGGCAGAAAAGTGTCTGTTAACAACACCTGTAGTTGAAGGAAACTGTTTTGGTTCTGTCCTCTTTCTCCAGTGAATGGTGCTCTAACAACTCTGGGATGAAACTTTTTAAGGACAGATATTCAGACTGTTTTGTTATTTGATGTCACGTTATGTCTCATTATTGCAACACAACTACAAACGCTGCACATACAGTAGTCATCAAAAGCCTGCCTGCTGAAAGTCTGTCTGTGTGTCTCTGGCGCCACCATGTGGTCAAACAGCAGTTGTCGCAGGTTCAACAACGAAGAGCTATTTTGAAAAGTGGCAGACTTAGAATAACTTTGGTAAAACGACCCATTATCAGTCAGAGACTCCAGTCTCAAAGTGTGAACAGATGTTAAGGCTGTATTGTAAACTGATGGCAGGTTATATCTCAGTCCAGTGTTTTCCAATTTGACATAGATGTCTTCCTTTACTCCTCTTTCAAACCATCTCTTCTCTGGACCTTCAGGTGTAGGTGGAATAAAAAGCTGTCTCTCTTGTTGAACCATGTCTTTGTGAACGAGTTGCTTTGTTTCCCCAGTTTACATATTTGTATATTCCTCACTTCACTGAACGACATACAAATAAATAGATTGACTAGGTTGAGTATTTTTGACTAGGTTTTATTTTTCTTTGGAGTGAACAAGTTTCTGCCTCAGTGTATTAGTGGAATTGAACTGAACTTGAATGCTGTGTTTTTGCTGCTCACATTTGTCTTTTTAGAACTGAATGAGTGGTGACACGTCTCCAAGATACTCTACAGGTCTAATTTTGGGTTTTTCTATGACCTGGATGATTGAGAACCTTTACAGACAAATGACTAATAGCTCATTCTAAAGCCTATCGTTAGTTTCTCACACTGGCATATGCTCACCAAATCGAGCTCAGACACACATGAAGCAAAGTGTTAAATTGATGATTTACCAGTGTTGACCACCTTGACTGGCTCACAACAAAGTGATCGAACTCAAGCAGAAGTTGCTTTAAACTGTAATTTATTAAGATTAAACAACTTAAACAAGCAACAAACAAACAAGACAGGTTGGTCAAGTAAACTAAACAAAGAAGAAGCTACTCAGAACAGCCCACAAAGGACCGTAGGACCTGGTGTTTTCCCTCTAACCCTAAACATAACAAACTGAACCCTAATCAGAAATAAGATACCAAACCATCAAACATAAATAAGTAAAACAGAAGCTACATAAACAATGGCTCTTGCTACAGTGGCTGTGAGAAGACTATGTGACAGAGAGTGCCAAGGTTCCTCCTCCTATTTATTGGATCCTTCTGATTACCCCAGATCAACTTCACCTGAGGGAGAGAAAACAGGATTTAAACAGTCTTTACCGCTCTTGACCAGCAGAGGGAGACACCGGAGCCTGGAACAACCAGGAAAGACACAAACGAGGAATCAAGAGAAGACTGCACTGAATCATCACTTCTCCCTTTTTGACACGTGTTCTGATCTGATGGAGCTCAAACTACAAGGTTTTCTTTCCTCTATGTCCAACTCACTGCTGAGCATTTACAAGTAAAATACCAGCTGCATCCAACCAATAAATATCTTTGCTTGTATAAATAGATATGGAACATATTGTGGGTATTTATCCATGTTTTTCTTGTACTTGTGGTAGTATTTTCTGTGACAGTATTCTTCAGCAAGTTTATTTTCTATCCATGTCCCCTAAGGTTAATTATTACAACTACTTAGCTCTTTTTAAAATGCTCTTTTAAACGTTAGGTAAACATCACAATAACAATCATTCAAGTCAGTTTCCACAGACCTAAGCTTTATTAACCCCAGTTAAATTAGTCTGGTTACCAGGTGAGACACATAGTCAGAATCAGCTTTATTGGCCAAGTATGTGTTCACATACAAGGAATCTGACTCCGATAACTTTTGCTCTCTTGTACAAAACACACAGAATTTAAATAAGGGTAAAACAAAATATATAAATCTCAATCTGTACATTCATTCATTCATTCATCTTCTATACTGGCTTAGTCCTGTTAAGGGTCGCGGGGGTCTGCTGGAGCCTATCCCAGCAGTCCAATCAGTACACATAAAATAAAAAAAACAGCAGATACATGCAATGATCCAGGAGTTTGTGAGGATATACAATTAATGCAGTTATTGTTATTGTTATTGTGAATGGTCTCAAAGTCTGTGACTGCTCTAATGGATACTGTACCATAAATAATAAATACAGAATATAATGTATATGTTCAAACAAACATATACATATTTTGCATGATTAACTTGAATCTGCAATAGACAGTTTTTAAGAAAAAGTACATATACCTCACTTTTTTTTAAAATTAGTAACAGTAAATGTTCTTAGGTGCTTCCAATGTTTCAATGTTTAAAAATTTGTGGGCGCCTTTCAAAGCATTCAAGGTCACCTTACATACAACAGCAATACATAAATCATAAAACATACAGTGTTATATAATAAAAGCAGATTTAAAAGTACAAAGAAACAAGATAAGAGAGAAACCGACAGACTAACATCTTTTCCACGACCACAGGATGTGCCTTTAGACGTGGTTGTTTAAGAAATGAGAAGCATACTCATTGCATCAGTTGGGGTTAAATAACTTGTTGCCAGCTGAAAGATAATCACCCATGCAGTAATTATCCAATACGAGGCTCATACCCATTTCCTTTGTGAAATCAGGGTGGCGACTTTTTGCTTGGCCAGGCAGTGTTTAACACAGAAGACGACCTGTAAGACCAGGAACACTGCTGCTACTGCTACTGCTACTCCCGCGGAAAATCCGGTCCTTCCCCGACTCTCGGAATTCTCTGAATCAGGACTCAAAGTTGGTGTGTGAGTTGGGAGCTGATCAGCAGCTGTAAAGAATAAAGACAACAGTGGTGACCATATTCTAAACAAGAGGATTCTATTGACATCTCTTTATTCATTCATATTTACCTGTGACATTGAGTTGACAGGTGTCAGAGTCGATACCATAATCTGTTTTCACACTACACCTGTATCTGCCTGAGTCACTGGTCCTGAGTCTGGATATTTGAATTATGATTCTTCCTTCATTGAGGCCGTCTTTGTCATTTTGGACTCGACCTAAAAACTGTTCATCCTGGTACTCTGAGACTTCAACACCATCATATACATGAAGTATACCTGAGACTTTATGGTCAGTTATAAGGAAACAGTTGATGAAAAGGTGTTCCAAGGCTTTGTCAGTTCTGGTTGTAAACTTCCACTCCAGGGTGATGTTGTCGTTCTCCTCTGCCTGATAGAAGCTCTGAGTCACATTGACTTCAAATGGGGAAGTGGTTGCTAGAGAAGAAACAAGAAAATCAGAGAGGCTGAGAACTGTGACACCTGAGAGTCTTTAAACATCTATAGAGGTTCCTGTTTTGTCATTTCTTGTATTCTGTGGATTAAATGCAGGTTGGTCAGTGAACTGTTGACTGGATTGATTCATAGTTTGATTGCATCAGATAAAGGACAGAAAACAAGTGTTCAAACTTCAATTGTTCAAATGTTAAAACAGATCTTAACAGACAGAATGATAAACAAAACAAAATCTATCTTTATATCTGTGTTTATCTTTTATTCTTAATAAATTGATTTCATAAACTTACCAAAGATGATTGAGGTCAAAGTGATGACCAGCAGGGTCCTACAGATCATCTTCTTTCTGTGACAGGAAACAGATTTGAAGAGTGATCAACAGGAGGTCAAGGTTCAGTCAGTACAAGTAAGAGACAGAAAATCTACAGACTCAATTAATTCAGTCATAAAAACATACTTTTATTGGAAAGTCTTTCCTGGTTTCAACTGAGATTTTGATGAAGTTTTTAACTGTATTTTAGTTTGTTTTATCTTTTTAATTGTTTCAATTAACTATGTTTAATTTTACCTGTTTTACAATTTTTATGCACAATTTTATATCGAATGCCAATTTGAAAAATGTTGCAGTAAAAACAAAATGTACTGAAACTGGATAAAATGATTTTAAACACTGCGATGAACTGTTTCTCTCTCACAGGCACTTTTGAGGAAGTAAAAACGGTAAAACAACATGGAGACAGCATGAATTTAGAGACACTCCAAAATGAAACTAAATGCCACTTCTCTCCTGTCTTCTGAATCTGTATTAATGTCACATTGGAACAAGTTTCCACATGAATAAATCAAAGAACTGAAGCAACATCAGAACATAACTGTCTAATCATAAATATAGAGCAGAAATATAACCAAATAAACAAACTGTGGATTAACTGCTGAGATACAGTGGCTAATCTATAGTGTGGTATAAAAGTTTCAAAAAATATTAATTTCAGTCAAATCACCTTTGTCAACTGTAGTTTTATAGCAAAAGTATTAACAACAACAGTATATTTCTGTATTTACAAGCACCTTACCTTTTACTGTCTCCACGGGGGAAGAAGGAACATGACGTCTGTCTGTTTGCAGAGCAGTTGCACTGACTAAAACTCCACTAAACCAACACAAAGATAATGCTGACACACGTATCTCTCAGTCACACAGTTTAATTTCTGACTGAAAACCATAAACCGTGATCACTTGACTAAACGTTCCATTTTAGGTTTAGAGTGAATATGTGGAAACTCAGACCGATCACTGAGCCTCCAAGATCCTCCTCTGGCATGTGAAATATTTGCCGTTAACTGGAAACCGTTTTACAGTTAAAATTGTGTCAGGTACTGGTGATATCAGTCGTGCTACTCTGCTATCACATAAAATGTAAAACAAACTGTACAAAAAGTAAAAAAGACTGTAAAAAATAAATGATAACCACCATTTAAGGTTCTGTATTAACAATGATTTTAACATTATTATATTATATCAGCTTTTACCCAATTTACTCATTTTAACTCCCAGAGTAAGGCTCCTAGAGCCTGGAGTAATAGGATCACAAAATAAAATATGCACTTTATATCACAAGTCACTGTTTCTAGTAATACTTAATACTAATACTGAATTGATGTTCACTCTGATAGAGAAGGGGTCTCTAGACATGTTCGTGAGGTTTTATCTTCCTTCATTCTTTCTGAAAATAAGTAAAACCATAACACAGCTTTCTCTACCTGGGAGTAGCACCAGTAACACTGCTGCTGCTCCCAGGTAGAGACCGGTCCTTCCCCAACTCTCTGAATTCTCTGAATCAGGACTCAAAGTTGGTGTGTGAGTTTGGAGCTGATCAGCAGCTGTAAAGAATAAAGACAACCGTGGTGACCATATGGAGGTCAGCTATTGTCTCCACTATAAAACCAACGAGACAGAAAGAGGAACTTCTGCGGTCTGGCACATGGTGGTAGTATCTTCTGTGATAGTAGTCTTCAGAAAGTTTATTTTCTATCTAAGACCACTTCATTTAAAATGCTCTTTTAAAAGTTGTCCTCTTTATCACAAGAACAATCATTCAAGTCAAGTCAAGTTAAATTAGTCTGGCTACCAGGCGAGATACATAATCAGAATCAGCTTTACTGGCCAAGTATGTTTGCACATACAAGGAATTTGACTCAGGTAACTTTTGCTCTCTTGTACAAAAACACACAGAACCTAAATAAGGGTAAAAAATAAATGAATCTCAATCTCTACACATAAAAATGACAAAACTGAAAAAGAAAAAGTATAAGAGCAGATATATACAATGATCCAGGAGTTTGTACAGTGAGTATTTATAATTAATGCAAAGTTATTGTTATTGTTCATGTGAATGGTCTCAAACTCTGTGACTGCTCTAATGGATACTGTAACATACTACACAATAAATACAGAATATAACGTATGTCTAAACAAACACACATTAACAAGTCTTACTATATTTTGCATGATTAGTTTGAATCTGCAATAGACATAGTGTATAATAAGAATAAAGTACCTCAGTCTTTAAAAAAAAATAAATAAATAAGAAATAGTAAATACAAATGTTCCTAGCAACTTCAGATGATTCAAGGATAATAATATATTTTAGTCGTGAACACCTTTCAAAGCACTCAAGGTCATCTTAAACAGCAATACATGAAACATCATAGGATAAAACATACAATTCAATATAATGAAAGGAGATTTAAAAGTACATAGAAATGAGATAAGGGGGGAAGCGAGTTAAATGGAGTGAGCTATATTAAAAAGGTGTGTTTTGAGTTTGGATTTGAAACATGTCAGAGAGTCTATGTTTCAAATGTCAGGTGGGAGATTGTTCCAAAGGTGTGGAGGAGCTGAGTGACTGAATGCTCTAGAACCAGTGGTGGACAGTTGTGCTGATGGTGTTAAAAAAAATGTGTGGCTGAGGAGGATCTGAGAGTAAGTGAGGGTTCGTATAATTGGAGGAGTTCTGACAGATATGATGTGGCTTAGTGTTAATTCCAAAGAAGGGGAACATGAACAGAAGCAAACAGGTCCAGCCAAAGCACAGCAGAAAAACAAGTGGCACAAAAAACAGTAACCAGCAAGCCAGTCATATGCAGTGTTGTGGGTAACGCGTTACAAAGTAACTTTTTTCAAGTAACTTGTAATGTAACGCGTTAGTTTCGTGCTTTAAGAAATCAGTAACTTCGTTATTTTTTTAAAAAAGTAATCTGTTGCTTTAAGAATTTCTCCGGATAAGGAAAGAAATATTCCGACTGCAGCCTGCTTTTTGTCAGACAGTACTGTGCCACCTGCGTCTGTGCCCTGCTGATCGACATTACCTGTGTGTGTGCGTGTGTGTGTGTGTGTGTGTGTGTGTGAGTGTGTGAGTGAGTGTTTTCGAACCGCCGGCAAGATGGCAGAGAGGACAGCTTTTGAATGGTGGAAGTACACACATTATTTTCAAATCGCCAGCGAAACAGACAAGGACAACATAACGGTAAAATGCACACTCTGCGTTGGTGAAAAGCTTCTGTCGACTGCAAAAACTTCCACTTCCAATTTTTAAAAAAACATCTTGTATCCGAGCACCACTCTATCACCCTGGTATTGTTATCCTGCAGAGTTAATTTGGTTGGATGAATGACGTTATTCATTGTCAGGACTTCTCGGTGCATTTAAAGGAGGCTGTGTGTCGCTGAGTTGCAGCATGTGCGAGGCGCTGCAAACAGCTTTTAATTTTTGGTAATGCATGAGTACTCTAACACGTTACTTTTATTCATAGGTAACGCTGTAACGTAACGGATTACTTTTAATTGATGGTAATGTTGTAACCTAACTAACTACTTTCCAAAGTAACTATACCCAACACTGGTCATGTGAGGCAATAAGAAAACTACACGGCTAAATTCACCATGAGCTGAATTAAAGTCAAAGTCACAGCTAGCAGAAACAAAACTGAAAGAATCTCTTCTAGGTGGTGAGATTCTCAGTCAGATCAAGAATCAAAAGCCAGGAGGAGATGTTGAGGTGGCCATAAAATCCAAAGTGACACCGTGAAACAGAAATATTATTTAGCCTAGATTAACGGGATAATAAAACATAACATCATGTATTTTGGAATTTATAGTCACTGAATAACTGAGGCCTTATAGTGGAGGCTTATTCCTGATTGGTAGGATCGCAGATTGTCTCGTCGTCATGTTTTGTCTTCCTTTAATCATTCTGGAAATAAATAGAGTTAGAATACAGACGACCAGTAACACTGCTGCCAGGTAGAGACCGGTCCTTCCCCGACTCTCTGAATTCTCTGAATCAGGACTCAAAGTTGGTGTGTGAGTTGGAAGCTGATCAGCAGCTGTAATGAATAAAGACAACAGTGGTGACCATATTCTAAACAAGAGGATTCTATTGACATCTATTTATTCATTCATATTTACCTGTGACATTGAGTTGACAGGTGTCAAAGTCATTACCATAATCTGTTTTCACTTTACACCTGTATCTGCCTGAGTCATTGGTCCTGAGTCTGGATATTTGAATTCTGATTCTTCCTTCTTTGAGGCCGTCTTTGTCATTTTGGACTCGACCTAAAAACTGTTTATCCCGGTACTCTGGGACTTCAACACCATTAAATACATCAAATATAACTGAGACTTTATGGTCAGTTATAAGGAAACAGTTGATTAAAAGGTAGTCCAAGGCTTTGTCAGTTCTGGTTGTAAACTTCCACTCCAGGGTGATGTTGTTGTTCTCCTCTGCCTGATAGAAGCTCTGTGTCACATTGACTTCAAATGTTGATGTTGTGGAAACTAGAGAAGAAACAAGAAAAGAAGCTGAGAACTGTAACACAAGAGACTCTTTAAACATCTATAGAGGTTCCTGTTTTGTCATTTCTTGTATTTTGTGGATTAAATGCTGGTTGGTCAGTGAACTGTTGACTGGATTGATTCATATTTTGACTGCATCAGATAAAGGACAGAAAACAAGTGTTCAAACTTCAATTGTTCAAGTGCAAATGTTAAAACAGATCTTGACAGACAGAATGATAAACATAAATCTATCTTTATATCTGTGTTTATCTTTCATTCCTAATAAATTGATTTTATAAACTTACCAAAGATGATTGACGTCAAAGTGATGACCAGCAGGGTCCTACAGATCATCTTCTTTCTGTGACAGGAAACAGATTTGAAGAGTGATCAACAGGAGGACAAGGTTCAGTCAGTACAAGTAAGAGACAGAGAATCTACAGACTCAATTAATTCAGTCATTAAAAACTATTTTCTGACAATGATCAATAAGAAGTGCATAGCTTCCAGAGATATTCTGTTCAAACAGGCCTCACACACAAAATACAAGAACTCTGTTTCATGTGTTTTCAACCTTCTTATGGTCATATCTGTATATCACGGTCAATGTCTGTACAGCTCCACACATATTTTTTATTTATTAATACTGACTTTACACCAACTGCTCTGCTGTTTATTGAGACTGTGTAGTTTATTTAGTTTACTTCCTGTTTTGTGTTTGAAACACAGGAAGATTGGACCTTAGTGCTTTGTTGAGTTTCCATCTCATGTACCACATGTTAAGGAATGATAATAAAAACCATGAAACCTTGAAAACAAAAGGGACAGTGCGTGGAATGATCTGTCCGATTGAACTCAGGTCAGATGAATCCTGTGACTCTGTGTGGCAGACTATATCTCAGTCCAGCTCCTCTGTCCAGGGATAGGTTTTCCAATTTGACATTGAAGTCTTCCTTTACTCCTCTTTCAAACCATCTGTCTTCTCTGACTAAAATGTTTTCAGGTTCTCAGGAGTTTACTTTGTCCTCCAGGTGTAGGTGGACTACTGTAACCTGTCCTGAAGAGTAATATCTCCAGCCACATCTGGAGCCCAAAAGAACAACGACAAACACTCTCCTTTAAATCTCTACTTAAAACCTACTTGTATTGGAAAGTCTTTCCTGGTCTCAATTGAGATATTGATGAAGTTTTTAACTGTAATTTAATTTGTTTTATCTTTTTAATTGTTTCAATTAACTATGTTTAATTTTACCTGTTTTTAAATTTTTATGCACAATTTTATTTCAATACGGTCAATTTGAAAAGTGCTACAGTAAAAACAAAATGTACTGAAACTGGACGAACTGATTTTAAACACAGTGATGAACTGTTTCTCTCCCAAAGGCATATTTGAGGAAGTAAAAATGGTAAAACAACATGGAGGCAGCATGAGTTTAGAGACGCTCCAAAATTAAACTAAATGCCACTCCTCTCCCGTCTTCTGTATTTGTATTAATATCACATTGGAACAAGTTTCCACATTAATAAATCAAAGAGCAGAACATCAGAACATAATTGTCTAATCATAAATATAGAACAGAAATATAACGAAATAAACAAACTGTGGATTAACTGCTGTGATACAGTGACTAATCTACAGTGTGGTATAAAAGTTTAAAACATCAACTTCAGCCAAATCTAATTTATCTACTGTATGTATGTTTTATAGCAAAAGTATTAACAACAACAGTATATTTATGTATTTACCAGCACGTTACCTTTTATTGTCTCCATGGGGGAAGAAGGAACATGAGGTCTGTCTGTTTGCAGAGCAGTTGCACTGACTAAAACTCCACTAGACCAACCCACTGATAATGCTGACGTTTCTCTTGGTCACACAGTTTAATTTCTGACTGAACAATGCAAACCATGATAACTTCACTAAACGCTCTGTTTTAGGTTTAGAGTGAATATGTGAAAACTCAGACTGATCACTGAGCCTCCAAGATCCTCCTCTGGCATATAAAATATTTGCCATTAACTGGAAACCATTTTACAATTAAGATTGTTTCAGGAAGACCCCCTGTACCCCCAATTTATCAGCAAAGAAACTTCCACTAGAAGAAACCTATCTCACAATCTTGAGCGGACCCCACCAGCACTGGTAACTCCAAAAGAGAAAGAAATTAACAAAATTAAAACTGGTTAATCTGCAACATAATATAAAAGTAATGTGTGAAACAAACCTGTGTCATGTCTTTTATCTATAAACTATGTGTAGAAAGAAAACCATTTAAAGCAAACTAATTAAGAACACAAAGTAAGTACAAACTAAAGATGTCAGTGTCAGGGGATTACAGGACTTTTCTTTTTTGGGTGTGTGGCTGTGGCTGAAACCATAACATTCAGTTAAAGAAAAAGGAACTGTGTTGGGCAGGAAAGAAATCGCAGTCGGCTGTTTTAAGGAAGCTCCAACAAAGTTACACAAACAGGAAGTTAGCAAATACAGTAGCTCCCACAGGCTACTTTGCAAAAGTTAAGCTGGTACTGTGGTTATATAAGTCGTGCTACTCTGCCATCACATATCATGTAAAACAAACTGTACAAAAACTAAAAAAAGACTGTGTCAAAAATAAATGATAACCACCATATACTGAAATATACTGCTGTTCTCAGGCTGTGTTATATACTAAGACATTTAAGGTTCTATATTAACAATGATTTTGAAAGCTTAAAAAATGTGGAAAGGACAGAAAAAAATCCAATGAAGTAAAGTGACACAGTGAAACAGAAACATTATTTGCACGGATATCAACTTTTACCAGTTTACTTTTAGCTCCTAGAGCCTGGAGTAATAGGATCATAAAATAGAACATTATGCATTTTATATCACAAGTCACTGTTTCTGGTACGTAAAAGTGATGAAGGAAGCATCTTTAAATAACTCAGGTCTTTAATGCTCACTCTCATAGAGGAGGGGTCTCTAGACATATTCCTGAGATTTTATCTTCCTTTAATCTTTCTGAAAATAAATAAAGCTATAACACAGAAGACGATCAGAAACACTGCTGCTCTCAGGTAGAGACTGGTCCTTCTCCAACTCTCTGAATTCTCTGAATCAGGACTCAAAGTTGGTGTGTGAGTTGGGAGCTGATCAGCAGCTGTAAAGATAAAGACAACAGTGGTGACCATATTCTAAACAAGAGGATTCTATTGACATCTCTTTATTCATTCATATTTACCTGTGACATTGAGTTGACAGGTGTAACATAAAAGCTGTTACCTAGATTCAACACAAACAAATTAAGGCAACATTTTCCAACCACTTTTTGCAAGTTTTGTGAACTTCTTGGTATTTTGAGTTGGGAAAAGTCAGGATTATGCATTTTACTGTACGCTAAAAAATGAAGTCTACAAGAAAAAACAAATAATTTGAGTTTAACCAGTGTCAAAAAAGATCAACATATTAACCACACCATACGCAATTAAAATAGGTAACATTTTATATAAAAATTAAGAATTTTGAGTTGAATTAATTAATGTACTCTATTTTATTCATTCAGACTAGTTCTTCCTTTATATCATTTGAAAGTGTGATGTGCTTCAAATAATTAGTTAGCATTGACATGAATAATAGAGAAAATAGGTATTCATTTCAAACATTCATTATTGCATAACTGCTCCTATATACAAACAGTTGGATGTGTATTCAGCATGAGTTTCTGTAATTAATTTAAATGTTTTAAACATTTTAATATTAAAATTAATTACTGAAAAACTTACCTAATCTTAAAATGCAGTGTAGAACACCTTCAAAGAACAATCTTCTACTGTAATCTCTTAAAACACTTAACATTAAAATAAAAGACAAACTGTGTTCACACCTGTATCTGCCTGAGTCACTGGTCCTGAGTCTGGATATTTGAATTATGATTCTTCCTTCTGTGACCATCTTTGTCATTTTGAACTCGACCTAAAAACTGTTCACCTGTTTCTCTCCAACCAACAAACTGTCTGTGGATTAACTGGTGGGATACAGTGACATATTTAATTGTAAAAGTATTTGTTGTTAATGACCAGTTCCATGATCAAACACTTTTACAATTTATTTCAGGATGAAACTAAAACTGACATCCCCGACAATGCTTCACGAAAAAACAATTAACAACTTTGTTTGCATTTGGCCCTAAACTGAATCAAGGTCAACTGCTTGGAAGTCAACTATGTTCACCACTATATCACCAACTTGATGGAAAGTGAAGCTTCTGCTGTTTCTTGTTTGTCTTTTCAAACTACAATAGTACTTTAGTTGTATTTCAGGAATGACATGTCACAGTAGCATGGGCTTCATCTTTAGTGAAGTATTTCCACACACTTGATGAACCGCTGTTAGTTTGCTGCAACAACCCACTGGACTCCTCACCTGTCTTCTTGGAGGTGTCCATGTTGTTATTGTCATATGATCAGTGACTAGTCAGCGTGACGCTTAAAGAGTCATGGCACAGCAGTGAAGTCGACTAGTCTGTACAACCCCTAGTATGTATATGATTTTAAAAGCTTTAAAAAGGCAGAAAAGTGTCTGTTAACAACACCTGTAGTTGAAGGAAACTGTTTTGGTTCTGTCCTCTTTCTCCAGTGAATGGTGCTCTAACAACTCATTATCAGTCAGAGACTCAAGTCTCAAGGTGTGAACTGGGATGAAATTGTCCTGAGGACAAGAGAGCTACGGTTCTCTGTTTGGCGTGCTGATGACTATGATGACAAATGTTCCCCTTTCTCAACCCATACAAGCAAAATCAGCCACAAACACATGGTGAAATGAATGAACAGTGTGCTGCAGACGTCAGCTGCCTTACAAGCAGTTGAAGCATTTTGATTCGTGGCAAACACAGAAACTTATTATTTTACTTTATTTTTTTAAAGCTTTTAAAATCATGTTTAATACTAGAGATAGTAAAAGTAATAATTATGAGATAGGTCATTTAATCGTATGTGCAATGTCAGTGAGGGGAACAGAAAGTGTGAAAGACAGATAATATCCATGTCCTCTGTCCTCTGTCTTCTGCAGTCTGAGGCGGTTGCAGAGAGGATGTAGCTCAGTGGTAGATCACTTGCTCCAGGAAGTTTTTTGAAAGATATTCAGGTGTCTTTTATGGTGGTTATATTACATAATTTAGGTACACAGAGAGAAATGGTTGATCAGACGTTTTTCAAATTTTATATAATGCTATTGTTTATAAAAAAAAATAAAAATAAATCATGTTTGCAATGTGCATTGCAATTTATATATGTAATGTTGAGTGTTGGGGACATTCATCTTTTAACCTCATTAATTCATTCTAATTTTATACAGTTTTATTTTTGCAAGCTCTTCCCAGTAACCATAACAAAGTTATTGAGATAAACAGTTTGTGAGGTGAGATAGAGAACATGTCCAGGAAACAACAAGCACCTGCAGACACCTGTGGTTTTGTATTTGTTTAAGTCTGTGGTGCCTCTTGCTGCCACTGTGTTAAACTTCAGCCATGCTTCTGGAGCTAAAGAAAGTAGTGTCCTCTCTTTAAGCCTCTCCAGCTACGCCTTTTATCCACATCTTCTCAGGTGTGGCCGTTAGGACTCATTAAGCCCAAGCACCAGCTGAAGACACTTGAACTTTCCACTGCAAGACCAGTGGGGGTTCACAGGGACATGGCAGCAAAACTCTAGTCTGATGGCCTGAATAACTCATATCTCATCAGAGAACCAGAGAACCTTCTACCAGTTGAACTTACAGTATCCCAAATGACTTTGAGCGATCTCTGAGTGACATTAAATTACTCTTTGCCGTGCTCCCATAAAGCCTAGATCATTCCTGGTGGATGCTTGTAATGATCAAAATGATGATATTGTGGATGTTGTACTATTTAGTTGTCGAAATAATGCAAATGTTTGACTTGGTATTTAAATTTAAAAATGAATTAGCGTCTTGATATAACTCAGGTCTCAGGTTTGATGCTCACTCTGATGGAGGAGGGGTCTCTAGACAGATTCCTGAGGTTTTATCTTCATTCTTTCTGAAAATAAGTAAAACACAGAAGACGACCAGTAACGCTGCTATTGGGAGTTCCCCAACTCTCTGACAGTCGGCATACATTCATTCATTCATTCATTCATCTTCTATACCCGTTTAGTCCTGTTAAGGGTCACGGGGGTCTGCTGGAGCCTATCCCAGCTGTCATTGGGCGAGAGGCAGGGGAGTCGGCATACACTAGTTGTCAAAAGTCTGTCTGCTGGAAGTCTGTCTGTGTGTCTCTGGCGCCACTATGTGGTCAAACAGCAGTTGGTCACTTTTGAAAAGTGGCAGACTGAGAATAACTTTGGAGAATTGTCTTCCATGTCAGACTGTGACCTGGAGAATGATGGTAACGTAATCAGGTAACGTTAAATCAAGGATGTTAATTCTCAGATAAAGCTCATTTAAATTCCTGATCTTCATTCTTCTCACATGTAGTTGCTGCATATTCATCAGACTTAGAAATTTCTTTTATTGTCATTTAAAGTTAAACACCAAATAGGTTTCACTGACTTGCACCAACAGATATAGACAGATACAAAAAACAGTACTGAGAAAACAAATATGTATTCCACAGACCATACATATATACAGTGACATATACATATAATCACAAAAATCATTAACAGGTATTTGTGTATAAAGAAATGTATAATGCACAGCGATAAATATATAAAAAGCTCTCTTTTGTGGAACCATGTTTGGGAACGGGTTGTTTTGTTTCCCTAGTTTACAAGTCTACATTCTTCACTGCACTGAATAACAAAACAAATAAATAGATTACTCTATTTTTGACTGTTTTTGATACTGAAACTGGATGAAATGATTTTAAACACAGTGATGAGCGTTTCTCTCCCACAGGCAGCTTTGAGTTACTAAAGATGGTACTATATGTTAGGGAGGAATTTATGGTGATACCGATGAAGAAGAAGAAGTACCAGAGTCTTGTATGTCTTAGGCTGAAGGAGTTTATTTAGGCTCGATCGAGGAGTAGGCACGATCGAGGAGAACAGAAGCTTCGTCATCACCTCAAATTCTAAGGGACAAACAGTGAACTCAGATTCTTATACTAGAAAGGTGGACCGAGGCAGGGGGAGATGTGTCAATATCCCATTGGCTACAGAACATAAATGTGAAGATAAGGACTCACACCAACTAGGAAACACAAATTGTCAGACAGTGACGGAGGATGTTATCATCCAACTCTACAGCTGTGTCTGTTGACAGCCAGACAGTGAGATTGAAGACGCCAAAAGAGACCATGGCCTTGGCATGTTCCTCAAAGAGAAAATAGGGCAGATAACTGACCCCAACAGTAGTCTAACATTAACTACACATAGGCAAGAGAAATTATTCTCTAACACTATAGTTACCTCATATTTTATTGTGACCGCAGGCGAGGAAGAATATGATGTCTGATGATGATGTCTGTTTCCAGAGCAGTGTCACTGCTCCACTATACCACCAACTAGTCAGATAGAGGAACTTGCGTTGGATCACACCAGGATCTGAAACTCACCATCAAATAGTTGATGTGCAGCCTCCTTCTCTCTGTTATTGCACGACAGAGGACGTGGTTAGTTGTTGTCTGGAGGATTTGGACCGTTCCTCTGCTAGTGTTATTGGATGTCTTTTCAGATACATTGCAGTAGTAGTTTAGTTGTATTTCAGGACTGACATGTCACGGTAGTATGGGACCCACTGGACTCCTCACGTGTCTTCTAGGATGCTTCTCTGAAGTCGACTAGTCTGTACAACCCCTAGTATGTATATGATTCTTAAAGAAAAAGTGTCTGTTAACAACACCTGTAGTTGAAGGAAACAGTTTTGGTTCTGTCCTCTTTCTCCAGTGAATGGTGCTCTAAAAACTCTGGGATGAAACTTTTTAAGGACAGATGTTCCAGCTTTTTAGTAGTTTGATGGTAGGTTATATCTCAGTCCAGCACCTCTGTTCAGAGAGAGGTTTTCTAATTTGACATAGATGTAGACCATGACTCCTTTTTCAAACCATCTGTCTTCTTCTGGCTAAAATGTTCTCAGGTCCTCAGAGGAGTGTGCTTTGACCTTCAGGTGTGAGCTGCTGAAACCTGGCCTGAAAAGCATTCTGAAAATAGGTAAAACCGTAACACTGAAGACGACCAGTAACACTGCTGCTGCTCCCAGGTAGAGACCGATCCTTCTCCAACTCTCTGAATTCTCTGAATCAGGACTCAAAGTTGGTGTATGAGTTTGGAGCTGATCAGCATCTGTAAAGAATAAAGACAACAGTGGTGACCATATTCTAAACAAGAGGATTCTATTGACATCTATTTATTCATTCATATTTACCTGTGACATTGAGTTGACAGGTGTCACCGTCGTTACCATAATCTGTTTTCACTTCACACCTGTATCTGCCTGAGTCACTGGTCCTGAGTCTGGATATTTGAATTCTGATTCTTCCTTCATTGAGGCCGTCTTTGTCATTTTGGACTCGACCTAAAAACTGTTCATCCTGGGACTCTGGGACTTCAGCACCATCAAATACCTCAAATATAACTTTATAGTCAGTTACAAGGTAACAGCAGATTAAAAGGTATTCCAAGGCTTTGTCAGTTCTGGTTGTGAACCTCCACTCCAGGGTGATGTTGTTGTTCTCCTCTGCCTGATAGAAGCTCTGTGTCACATTGACTTCAAATGTTACTATTGTGGAAACTAGAGAAGAAACAAGAAGAGCAGAGAGGCTGAGAACTGTAACACCTGAGAATCTTTAAACATTTATAGAGATTTCTGTTTTGTCATTTCTTGTATTTTGACGATTTAATGCAGGTTGGTCGGTGAACTGTTGACTGGATTGATTCATATTTTGACTGCATCAGATAAAGGACAGAAAACAAATGTTCAAACTTCAATTGTTCAAATGTTAAAACAGATCATGACAGAATAAAAAACAAAACAAAATCTATCTTTATATCTGTGTTTATCTTTCATTCTTAATAAATTGATTTTATAAACTTACCAAAAATGATTGAGGTCAAAGTGATGACCAGCAGGGTCCTACAGATCATCTTCTTTCTGTGACAGGAAACAGATTTGAAGAGTGATCAACAGGAGGTCAAGGTTCAGTCAGTACAAGTAAGAGACAGAAAATCTACAGACTCAATTAATTCAGTCATTAAAAACTATTTTCTGACAATGAACAATAAGAAGTGCATAGCTTCCAGAGATGTTCTGTTCAAATAGGCCCCACACACAAGGCCCCATGTTTCTGTTGATTCTCTTGTTTGTGACATCCTGGTAATTATCATCATTAAAGACTCTTCCCACCCCACTCATGAACTGTTTACCCCCCTCCCCTCAGGATGAAGGTCCAGAACCAACAGACACTTCTCTCCCGCCACATCTGGAGTCCTTTAAAACTCTACTTAAAACATAATGTTATTGGAAAGTCTTTCCTGGTTTTAATTGAGATTTTGATGACATTTTTAACTGTATTGATGTTTTGTTCCACTTAACAATGTTTTATTTTGCCTGTTGTTACATTTTTATGCACACTTTTATGTCTAATGTCTATTTGAAAGGTGCAACAGTAAAAACAAAATGTAGACTCACAAACACTGCCACCGAATAACTATGTGCCAGATACAAGAACTCTGCTTCATGTGCCTTCAACCTTGATAGATAGATAGATAGATAGATAGATAGATGGATGAACAGATGATGTTGGGGACCTGTGCACATCAGCTCCCCAAAGTGCTGACAGACATATTCAACACCTCCCTCCAACAGCCCTCACCCTTCATAGTCATGAAGTGCTTCCGGAGACTGGTCATGGCCCACATCAAGGACTGCATCGACGTCAGTGTGGACCCATACCAGTACAGGAAGAACCGATCCACAGAGGATGCCATATCTTCTGTGGTCCTCACAGCCCTCACCCACTTAGAGAACAAGGACTCTTATGTCCGCCTGCTCTCTGTGGATTTCACATCACATCAGACATATAACTGCTCAGCGATACATCCGAGCTGTCTGATTGTGAAGTTTGTGGATGATACAGCTGTGGTTGGACGCATCGCTAACAACGATGAGTCCGACTACAGGCATCAGGTGGAACGCCTGGAGGGTTGGTGCCGAGAAAACAACCTCTGCATCAGCGTGAAGAAAACCAAGGAGATAGTCGTGGACCTCAGAAGGGGCAGACACCTCCCCCTCCCCTGCACATCGGAGGGACAGCAGTGGAAGTGGTTTCCAGCTACAGGTACATGGGCGTCCACATCACTGACGACTTCACCTGGAGCACCAACACTTCCTGCCTGATTAGGAAGGCACACCAGCACCTCTAGTTTCTCAGGAGGTTGAGGCACGCTGGACTTGGGAGCTCAGTCCTGACATCATTCTACAGGTGTGTGGTGGAGAGCGTCATGTGTTCCTGCATCACTGTGTGGCACGTCTGCTGGAGCCTATCCCAGCCGCCACTGGGCGAGAGGCAGGGGTACACCCTGGACAGGTTGCCAGTCCATCGCAGGGCTACCACAGAGACAGACAGACAACCATTCACACTCACACCTATGGCCGATGAACCTAACCAGCATGTCTTTGGACGGTGGGAGGAAGCCGGAATACCCGGAGAGAACCCACGCTGACACAGGGAGAACACCAGCCGGCCCATGGATTCGAAATGGTGACGTCCTTCTTGCTGTGAGGCTTCAGTGCTAACCACCTCACCGCATCAATGCAAACCACCTTGCCACTGTGCCGCCCGCACCGGGACCAGAGTAACTAATTTCATGCCACCTCATGTACCAACATGTGTTGAAATGACAATAAAAACTTTTATTAGAGCTTATACATTAATAAATCAAGTGGCTGAAACAACATCAGAACATAACTGTCTAATCATAACTATAGAGCAGAAATGTGATGCAACAAACCAACAAACTGTCTGTTGATTAACTGCTGGTACAGTGGATTGTCTATAGTGTGGTACAAAAGTTAAAAACATCAACTTCAGCCAAATCTACTTAGTTTTACAGCAAAAGTACAAAGTAACTACAACAACAGTATATTTCTGTATTTACAAGCACCTTACCTTTTATTGTCACTACAGGGGAAGAAGGAACATGTTGTCTGATGAT
This sequence comes from Chelon labrosus, assembly GCF_963514085.1. Lineage (NCBI taxonomy): Eukaryota > Metazoa > Chordata > Actinopteri > Mugiliformes > Mugilidae > Chelon > Chelon labrosus. The sequence continues at coordinate 4,396,897 of NC_140351.1, read as the reverse complement.
GATCTCTGTCTGTTTTCAGAGCAGTGGCACTGACTTAAACTCCACTAAGCCACCCCACAGACAAATGCAAAGCCCGCCCCTTCACTGCTTGGAGGGAAGCTACTACACCACAAACCACAGATGCATAAACATAACGTGCAAGTTGGCACATACAGTCGTTTCACACGGTCTGCTTTATCTGTTAAGATGGTACTGTAGGTATATAAATCATCCCACAAAATGAAAATAATATCAAGTAAATTTTGTCAGACAGGTGAGATGTCTTACAAGCAATTGAAGCATGTTGATTCGCTGCAAACACAGAAACTTGTTTTTTTACTTTACTTTTTAAAGCTTTTAAAATCATGTTTAATACTAGAGATAGTAAAAGTAATAATTACGAGATAGGTCATTCAATCATATGTGCAATGTCAGTGAGGGGAACTGAAAGTGTGAAAGACAGATAACATCCATGTCCTCTGTCCTCTGCAGTCTGAGGCGGTTGCAAAGAGGATGTAGCTCAGTGGTAGATCACTTTTTCAAATTTTATATAATGCTATTGTTTATAAAAAGAATCATGTTTGCAATGTGCAGTGCAATTTATATATGTAATGTTGAGTGTTGGGGACATTCATCTTTTACCCTCATTAATTCATTTTAATTTTATAATTAATGGAGGGTTGGTGCCGACAAACAACCTCTGCAGATGTGTGGTGGAGAGCGTCCTGTGTTCCTGCATCACTGTGTGGCACGACAGCTGCTCTGCAGCAGAGAAAAAAGCTCTGCAGAGGGTGGTGAAGCTGCATAGAAGAACGTGTAGAAGTCTATGTACCACCAGGGACATTTACAGCTCCAGATGAGAAACACCATCCACCCCGCACACACTGGTTGTCCCTGTCCCTTTAGGGCAGAGGCTCTGGAGCATTAACAGCAGGACCACCAGACTGAGGGACAGCTTCTTTCAAGAGGCTGAGACCGCAGATTTATGGATTTATGGCACAGTCAGTGATTGTGTTAAATTTTTATTCTATTTTTATACTTAACTGTCTCTGCTATTGGCTTGCTTCATTCATTCATCTCCTACACCCGCTTAGTCCTGTTAAGGGTTGCAGGGGTCTGCTGAAGCCTATCCCAGCCGCCATCGGCGAGAGGCAGGGGTACACTCTGGACAGGTTGCCAGTCCATCGCAGGGCTACCACAGAGACAGACAGACAACCATTCACACTCACACTCACACCTATGGCCAATTTAGAATCACCAATGAACCTAACCAGCATGTCTTTGGACGGTGGGAGGAAGCTGGAGAACCTGGAGAGAACCCATGCAGACACAGGGAGAACACCAGCCGGCCCATGGATTCGAACTGGTGACCTCCTTCTTGGTGTGAGGCATCAGTGCTAACCACCTCACTGCATCAGTGCAAACCACCTTGCCACTGTGCCGCCCGCACCGGGACCAGAGTAACTAATTTCATGCCACCTCATGTACCAACATGTGTTGAAATGACAATAAAAACCTTTATTGGCGTTTATACATTAATAAATCAAGTGGCTGAAACAACATCAGAACATAACTGTCTAATCATAACTATAGAGCAGAAATATGATGCAACAAACCAACAAACTGTCTGGTAACTGCTGGTACAGTGGATTGTCTATAGTGTGGTACAAAAGTTAAAAACATCAACTTCAGCCAAATCTACTTAGTTTTATAGCAAAAGTATAAAGTAACTACAACAACAGTATATTTCTGTATTTACAAGCACCTTACCTTTTATTGTCTCCACGGGGGAAGAAGGAACATGATGTCTGATGATGATCTCTGTCTGTTTTCAGAGCAGTGGCACTGACTTAAACTCCACTAAGCCACCCCACTGACAAATGCTAAGCCCGCCCCTTCACGGCTTGGAAGGAAGCTACTACACCACAAACCACAGATGCATAAACATAATGTGCAAGTTGGCACATGCAGTTGTTTCACACGGTCTGCTTTATCTGTTAAGATGGTACTGTAGGTATATAAATCATCCCAAAATGTCAAGTAAATTTTGTCAGACAGGTGAGATGTCTTACAAGCAGTTGAAGCATGTTGATTCACTGCAAACACAGAAACTTATTTTTTTTACTTTACTTTTTAAAGCTTTTAAAATCATGTTTAATACTAGAGATAGTAAAAGTAATAATTATGAGATAGGTCATTCAATGATATGTGCAATGTCAGTGAGGGGAACTGAAAGTGTGGAAGACAGATAATATCCATGTCCTCTGTCCTTTGTCCTCTGTCCTCTGCAGTCTGAGGCGGTTGCAGAGGGGATGTAGCTCAGTGGTAGATCAGTTTTTTGAAAGATAGTCAGGTGTATTTATGGTGAATATATTACATAATTTAGGTACACAGAGAGAAATGGTTTGATTAGACATTTTTCAAATTTTATATAATGCTATTGTTTATATAAAAAAAAATGTTTGCAATGTGCAGTGCAATTTATATATGTAACAATGTTTATTGTTGCAAGCTCTTCCCAGTAACCATAACACAGTTATTGAGATAAACAGTTGAGATGAGACAGAGAACATGGCCAGGAAACGACAAGCACCTGCAGAAGCCCGTGGTTTTGTATTTGTCTAAGTCTGTGGTGCCTCTTGCTGCCACTGTGTTAAACTTCAGCCATGCTTCTGGAGCTAAAGAAAGCAGAGGTGGACAGAGTGCACACCTTCACTACTTGAGTAAAAGTACAGATACTCCTGTCAAATATTACTCCAATACAAGTAAAAGTAGCTTAGTCAAAATTTTACTTAAGTAAAGTACTAAAGTATTTGCTTAAAAAAAATACTTAAGTAAAAGTATTTAAAATTTATCTCAGAAAATACAGGAAAGGAAAGTAGCTTTATTGTCATTATACAATCCACTCTCCAATCCACAGCCTCACTCTTTCTCTTGCAGACAGCCTCTCTCTCTCTCTCTCTCTCTCTCTCTCTCTCTCTCTCTCTCAATTCAAATTCAATTCAATTCAAAATGGGCTTTATTGGCATGAAAGTTTCTTAAAAAAACAATATTGCCAAAGCAGAGCATTAAAGTACAATACAATAAATCAAAGATATATACATTATGAACATTCTATTAGTTATATACAGTGTGTGTGTGTGTGTGTGTGTGTGTGTGTGCCTCGATCACTCACTGTCCCTCAGGGTGTGGCATGTTAACACATACTGGGCAGCAAGGTGTGCCCGCTCTCCTTCTCCGAGGAGTATTTTTAATTTGGAGAGGTCGTCCAGCTCTTTGAAACCTGGAACCAAAGAGCTGAACTTGTTCCAATAAATTTTTCTAGTGTCATTTAATTTTGTACATTGTAGGAGAAAGTGCATCTCCGTCTCAACCTCACCTGTCGAACAGTGACCACATTTTCTGTTTTCTTTTGGTTGCCATGATTTTTTGTGTCTTCCTGTTTGGATTGCCAGTTTGTGGTCACTGAGCCTGTACTTGGTTAGGATCTGTCTCTGCTTTCTATCTCTGACAGTAGAGAGATATTCTGCTAATTCATAATCTCTTTTAAGGGCAAGATAACATTCCAATCTACTTTGGCTTTTAGTTGTTTCTTCCCAATGGTCCAGATAGCTTTCTTTACATTGTGCTATAATTTGATTTACCCTGATTACTTTTTGTAGAGCAGTGTTGTTGTGAGGCTGGTCAGACTGTGTCTGAGAGGGGGCAGTTAGCCTCAGTACCAACTGACATAGGGGACTCTTCTCTGGGCTCAGCTCTTGGGTTTGGAGGGCTTTGGAGTGGAGGGTGTCTCTGGGGCTGGATTTCAGGTGGTTAAAGAAGTTGAGCGTTCTCTTCTGAATGTTGATTATCAGTGGGTATCTGCCTAATTCTGCTCTACATGCATTTGTTGGTGTGTTTCTGTGTACGTGTAAAATGTATCTGCAGAATTCTGCATGTAGAGATTCTGTTGGATGTTTGTCCCAACGGATAAAGCTCTGATGACTGAGTGGACCCCATACTTCACTACCGTACAGCGCAATGGGCTGGATGACACTATCAAATATTTTAAGCCAGATTTTTATTGGAATATGGACATTATAAAATTTTCTCTTAATTGCATATAGAGCTCTTCGAGCTTTTTCTTTTAGTGCATTCACTGCCATGTTGAAACTCCCTGATGCTGTTATGGTTATACCAAGGTAGGTATAACTCATGCTGTGTTCAATGACATGATTATTGATGGTAAATTGGTGTTTGTTCTCATGACACCTGGGGCGTTTTTGAAAAATCATGACATTTGTTTTCTTCATGTTTACTGCCAGGGCCCAGTTCTGACAGTACTTTTCTACTACGTCCAGCTGTAGCTGTAGTCCTTGTTCAGTAGGAGACAGTAGAACAAGGTCATCAGCATAGAACAGAGACTTCACCTCTCTATCTAGGAGGGAGAGGCCCGGAGCAGCACATTTATCCAACTCAACAGCCAGTTCATTTATATACAGATTAAATAACGTCGGACTTAGGTTGCAACCCTGCCGAACACCTCTTCTCTGGGGGAAGAAATCAGTTAATTTGTCTCCAATTTTAACAGCACACATGTTTTCCGAATACATTGATTTAACCAGATCATACATTTTGCCACCTATGCCACATTTTAAAAGTCTGTAATAGAGCCCTTCATGCCAAATAGAGTCGAAAGCTTTCTTGAAATCAATGAAGCAGGCAAATATTTTTCCATTCTTAGTTTGTTGTACATGTTTGTTGATTAAAGTGTGAAGGGTATATACATGGTCGGTGGTGCGGTGTTTTGGGAGGAAGCCAATCTGACTTTTACTTAAGACTGACTGTTCCTCAAGGAAATCTAGTATTCTTGTATTAAGAATACTACAGAATAGTTTACCCAGACAGCTGCTGACACAGATGCCACGGTAGTTATTAGGGTCTGATTTGTCCCCACTCTTATGAATGGGGGAAATGAGCCCTTTGCACCAGATGTTGGGGAAACATCCTGCCTGTAGTATAAGGTTGAACAAATGTAACACTGCACCCTGCATTTCTGGGGTGCTGCTTTTGAGCATTTCGTTTCTAATGCTGTCTGGACCACAAGCTTTCCTTGGCTTCAGACATTTTGTCTGTCTGGTTATTTCTTCCCAAGTCATTTCGAAATCAAGGGGGTTTTGGTTGTCTTTAATTGTTTCTTCTAATTTTTGGAGTTTTTCTTTCATAATACACTGATCTGAATTGATTTGATTGATTGGTATGTCTTTGTATAAATTTTCAAAATGCGATCTCCAGATGTCACCGTTTTGGATGGGTAATGTCTGCTGTTGCTTTGTGTTGAACTTGTTCCACATATCCCAGAATTGATTTTGGTTAATGGCATTCTCAATATCTTCAAGTTTCAATTGGGTATAATTTTGTTTTTTGATCCTAATTGTGTGTTTATATGTGTTTAAAATGTCATTGTATCGAATGCGCAGGGCTGGGTTGTTCGGTTGGCGATGTTTCTCATTTGCTATTTTTCTCAGCTCTTTTCTGATTTCTTTGCATTCCTGATCAAACCATTTGTCGGTATTTTGCCTTTTAACAGGTCTCCGTCTTTGCTTTATGAGGTCAGCCCTAATAGCTGCCTTATGAAATATCATATTGATATCATCAGTGGCCTTGTTTACCCCATCTCTGGTAGGGACATATTGATTTTGAGTATATGTTGATATGTAGTTCATCAGATCAGGGGAGTTTAGAGCCTTGGTGAATTTGTCTCCACTGTCTGGGGCCCATCTGTAAGAAGGATTTAATTTATACAGCTTACTGGGCTTCCTTTTTGTGTCACTAATTTGACCTGACAATTTAAAGAACACATTAATTTGGTTGTGGTCTGAAAGGGGGGATTGCTGTCTGACAGTGAATGCACTGATAGTTGAGGGGTCCATGTCAGTGATTGCGTAGTCTACAACACTAGACCCAAGAGCTGAGGAGTATGTGAACCTCCCCAAAGAGTCCCCTCTGAACCTACCGTTAATTATGTACAGGCCTAAGGCCCGACAGAGATGCACTATCTCCCTGCCACTTTGATTCAATATTGAGTCAAGGTTATTCCGACGGGTGATGTTTGGTGTGGTAAACAGGGGGGCCTGACCAAATACATGGTTGTTGCCCTGTGTGTCAATGATATCAGGTTCAATTCCTGTACGTCCATTCAGATCTCCAGTGAGAAGTACATTTCCCTGGGCCTGGAAATAGGAGATTTCTGAATTTAGGGTGTCAAAAATGTCCTCTTCAAAATAAGGAGAATCCACTGGGGGTATGTAAATTGCACAGAGGTATAGATCCCTATCGGTTATGCCTAGGGTTTGATCTAACCTCAACCAAATGTGCGATTTACCCTGTTTTACTGGTGAGATCTGATTGCAAAGATCTCCTTTATACCACACCAAAATCCCCCCCGATGTTCTGCCCTTGCGTATGTTTTTTAGTTTTATGGAGGGCACCATGACTTCATTATATCCTGGGGGACAGCGAGTGAGCAAATCATCTTGACACCATGTTTCCGTCAATACGATGATATCAACGTCTTTGATAGATTTCAGGAACTCAGGGTCTCCACTCTTCAGCTCAAAGGTCGAGGAGTGGAGACCCTGAATATTCCAACAGCTTATGTGAAATGAACGCATCAAAAAAGAAAACAATCAAAATGAACCTGCACAGTGAGACAAAAACAAAACAAAACTAAACAAAACAAAAAAACCTATCTATATATGTATAATAATAATTTGATATTAATTCCATGGAGATGTACTATTTTCAATAATATTGCCATTGTTCTGACTACTACTATTGCTATTACTATTACTAACTAACAAATATATGTCCATGTTGTTTTGTGACTCGTATGGGAATATATCTTAGCTGGACAGAAGCCGGCTGCACAGGGTGTGCAGCATCTCCCTGATGTCTCTCAGCTCATAGGTAGCAGGGGGAGGGGCTGTGACAGCAGGCCGGGCTACAACTGCAGCATAGCTCTGCTGCTGTGGGTGGGGAGGGGGACGTGCTGCTCCATGGCTCTGCTGCCGATGCTGTATAAGGGGTTGTTGGGCAGGGACTGAGGAGGGGGAAAGTGGCCTCAGCTGGTTCTGTTTCCCAGTGGTGAGGCGGTGGGCGTGTGGGTAGTGTGGGGTCTGGGCAGAACTGGTGTGTCTCCTCACCGCAGTGGGGATGATCCGGGGCTGGAGATAGGGGGGAGGAGGTCTTTGATGGTCTCTGAAGCTTCTGGTAGAAGAGAGGGTGGAAGGGCTGCGTCCTAGAGCCGTGTCTTTGAGGGTCTTTGCAAAGATATTCACCTTCTCTCTGTGTAGATGGAGTCCATCGTAGAGGTCCCAGGTGCCAATGGTTGGATGGAGGGCCAGGTGGACGTTGGGTAAGGTGGCACAACCTCTTCTGATCTCCATATTGATGTCATGGATGACGTGAGGAGGAGTGTCTGTCCTAGGCAGCAGGGTGGAGATCACGATGCGGGTGTCAGGGAATTCCTTGGTGGCCTGTTCCGCCATCTTCCTTACTGCCTCAGCAGTGTTCCTTCGGAGGTTGTGCAGGTCGTTTGTTCCTGTGTGGATCACCAGGCACGTGTCTCTCTCTCTCTCTCTCTCTCTCATTTCAAGCTCATACAAATACGTTTAAAATGTTCATCAGCAATTTAACAAACATTAAGCTAGCTAACGTCAGTAGCTACTTTACATAACGCGACGTGCTTTTTCATGTTGGAAGACGAGTTCTTGTAGGCCGTGATATAATTTGTTCACGGTGAGCACAAGAAACATTTAAACTGAAAAGAATCACTTTTTGTGGCAAAAATCTCAAACATGGGTTTGAGATAAGGCCACGGGTGCTCGGTGTGAGTTTCTCCAGGTGTTTCTCCAGTTTCTTCCCGCATTGTATGGATTGTATGGCATGCCGTAGTGTTATATCTAATGTAAAAACAAAATGTACTGAAACTGGATAAAATGATTTTAAACACAGTGATGAACATTCTCCCACAGGTAGCTTTGACTTACTAAAGATGGTACTATAGTTACCTCACCTTTTATTGTGACCGCGGGCGAGGAAGAATATGATGTCTGATGATGATGTCTGTTTCCAGAGCAGTGTCACTGCTCCACTATACAACAACTAGTCAGATAGAGGAACGTGCGTTGGATCACACCAGGATCTGAAACTCACCATCAGATAGTTGATGTGCAGCCTCCTTCTCTCTGTTATTGCAGGACAGAGGACGTGGTTAGTTGTTGTCTGGAGGATTTGGACCGTTTCTCTGCTAGTGTTATTGGATGTCTTTTCAGATACATTGCAGTAGTACTTTAGTTGTATTTCAGGACTGACATGTCACGGTAGTATGGGACCCACTGGACTCCTCACGTGTCTTCTAGGAGGCTTCTGTGAAGTCGACTAGTCTGTACAACCACTAGTATGTATATGATTTTAAAAGCTTTAAAAAGGCAGAAAAAGTGTCTGTTAACAACACCTGTAGTTGAAGGAAACTGTTTTGGTTCAGTCCTCTTTCTCCAGTGAATGGTGCTCTAACAACTCTGGGATGAAACTTTTTAAGGACAGATGTTCCAGCTGTTTAGTAGTTTCCAATCCAATCCAATTTTATTTGTTAAGCACTTTAAAAACAACCACAGCTGACCAAAGTGCTGTACAGAGAAATAAAATAATAAGTACTGTGTCGCTTCAAAAGGACACTGATAAGTAAAAGACAAAACCGCTCAAAAGACATAGAAGATTAAGAAAAATAAATAAATAAAATAAATTAAAAGACATAAAACAAGAGTAAAAACATAAAACATGAGTAAAAATAACAGTCATACAATCCAAACAATAAGTAAAATAGAGTCCAATGTCTTGCTACGTGTCAAAAGCCAAGGAGAAAAGGTGGGTTTTAACAAGGGATTTAAAAACAGACAGAGAGGAGGCCTGTCTGATGTGCTGGGGCAGATCATTCCATAGATTTGGAGCTGCAACAGCAAAAGCACGGTCACCTCTGAGCTTCCGCTTAGTTTTAGGCTGTCTCAGGAGCAGCTGATCAGCTGACCTGAGACAGCGAGTAGGTGTGTAAGGGTGCAGAAGCTCAGAGAGGTACGGTGGGGCAAGACCATTCAGGGACTAGTTTGATGGCAGGTTATATCTCAGTCCAGCTCCTCTGTTCAGAGAGAGGTTTTCTAATTTGACATAGATGTAGACTATGACTCATCTTTCAACTGCCTGTCTTCTTCTGGCTAAAATGTTCTCAGCTCCTTAGAGGAGTGTCCTTTGACCTTCAGGTGTGGGCTGATGAAACCTGGCCTGAAAAGCTTTCTGAAAATAGGTAAAACTATAACACTGAAGACGACCAGTGACGCTGCTGCTCCTGCCAGGTAGAAAGTGGTCCTTCTCCAACTCTCTGAATTCTCTGAATCAGGACTCAAAGTTGGTGTATGAGTTGGGAGCTGATCAGCAGCTGTAAAGCATAAAGACAACAGTGGTGACCATATTCTAAACAAGAGGATTCTATTGACATCTCTTTAGTCATTCATATTTACCTGTGACATTGAGTTGACAGGTGTCACCGTCGTTACCATAATCTGTTTCCACTTCACACCTGTATCTGCCTGAGTCACTGGTCCTGAGTCTGGATATTTGAATTCTGATTCTTCCTTCTTTGAGGCCGTTTTTGTCATTTTGGACTCGACCTAAAAACTGTTCATCCTGGGACTCTGGGACTTCAACACCATTAAATACCCCAAATATAACTGAGACTTTATATTCAGTTATAAGGTAACAGTTGATAGAAATGTGGTCCAAGGCTTTGTCAGTTCTGGTTGTGAACTTCCACTCCAGGGTGATGTTGTTGTTCTCCTCTGCCTGATAGAAGCTCTGAGTCACATTGACTTTAAATGTTGATGTTGTGGAAACTAGAGAAGAAACAAGAAGAACAGAGAGTCTTTAAACATCTATAGAGGTTTCTGTTTTGTCATTTCCTGTATTTTGTGGATTAAATGAAGGTTGGTCAGTGAACTGCTGACTGGATTGATTCATATTTTAACTGCATCAGATAAAGGACAGAAAACAAGTGTTCAAACTTCAATTGTTCAAATGTTAAAACAGATCTTGACAAAAATCTATCTTTGTATCTTTCATTCTTAATAAACTGATTTCATAAACTTACCAAAGATGATTGAGGTCAAAGTGATGACCAGCAGGGTCCTACAGATCATCTTCTTTCTATGACAGGAAACAGATTTGAAGAGTGATCAACAGGACATATTTTTTATCTATTAATTCTGACTAATACACCAACTGCACTGCTGTTTTTATGTTTGCTGGAGATTGTTCAGTTTATTGATCTTCCTGTTTTCTGTTGTCCTGTGACTGGACCTCAGTGCTTAGTTTTGTTTCCCTTTTCATGAACCACATGTTTAGGAATGACATTAAAAATCATGAAACCTTCAGAACTAAAGGGGGCAGGGCGTGGAATGATCTGCCAGATAAAAATCATGTCAGCTGACTCTGTGATTTCCTTTAAATCTCTACTTAAAACATAGTTTTATTGGAAAGTATTTTCTGGTTTTAATTGAGATTTTAATGAATGCTTTAACTGTATTTTTGTGTGTTTATCATTTTAATTGTTTCAATTAACTGTGTTTAATTTTTCCTGTTTTTGCTATAGAAAAAAAAATGTACGAACCAAAATGAAAGCAAATTTTGTTCCTCATCTTCTGTATTTGTATTAATTTTGCATTGGAGCAAGTTTACACATTAATAAATCAAAGACAAATAACATCAGAACACAATTTTCTAATCATAAATATAAAGCAGAAATATATCACAATAAACCAACTGTCTGTGGATTAACTGGTTGTAAACAGTGGCTTATCTACAGTGTGGTATAAACGCTGAAAACATCAACTTCAGCCAAATCTACTTTGTCAACTGTATGTTAGTTTTATAGAAGAAGCATAATTTAACAAGAACAACAGTATATTTCTGTATTAACAAGCACCTTACCTTTTACTGGCACCCCGGTGGCAAACTAGTTCCACTTGGAAGGCAGCTATGCCTACCACTATGCTTAAGTATGCACTTAGAGTAGTTCCCTCTTTCTCAACTCTGGGCTGAACCTTTTTAAGGACAGATGTTCAGACAGTTTTGTAATTTCATGACAGGTTATATCTCAGTCCAGCATCTCTGTTCAGAGAGAGGTTTTCTAATTTGACATAGAATACAGAACGGTCCTAATCCGGAAGGATCCTCAAAAGGGACCCATCGCATCCAACTACCGGCCAATAACCTGTCTCTCCACAACATGGAAGGCCCTGTCAGGCATCATCATGGCTAACATGAGTAAGCACGTAGGCCAATACATGAGCAGGGCTCAGAAGGGAATTGGAAGCAACACCAGAGGAGCCAAGCACCAGCTACTGGTCGATAGAGCAGTCGCCCGAGAATGTAAGAGCAGACAGACCAACCTGCACACCGCCTGGATAAACTACAAGAATCCTTACGACTCAGTGCCCCACACATGGATGCTGGAATGTCTGGAACTGTATAAGATCAACAGGAACCTAAGGGCCTTCATCCAGAACTCGATGGGAATGTGGAAGACAACCCTAGAGGCCGACTCAAAGCCAATTGCCCAAGTCAACATCAAATGCGGCATATACCAAGGAGATGCGCTATCACCACTGCTGTTCTGCATAGGACTGAACCCCCTCAGTCAGATCATCACAAAGAGTGGTTACGGGTACCAATTCCGAAGTGGAGCAACAGTTAGCCACCTGCTCTACATGGATGACATCAAGCTGTACACCAGGAATGAGCGAGAAATCAACTCACTGATCCACACCACCAGGATCTACAGCAACGACATAGGGATGTCATTCGGATTGGACAATTGTGGCTAGATGGTCTCAAAGAGAGACAAGAGATGATCAGAACTGAAGGGGTTGACCTACCAGAGGGCAACACAGGTGATATTCAAGACAGCTACAAGTACCTTGGTATCCCACAGGCTAATGGAAACCATGAGGAAGCTGCAAGGAGGTCAACCACAACCAAATACCTCCAGAGAGTGAGGCAGGGCCTGAAAAGTCAGCTGAATGGCAGGAACAAGATCCAAGCCATCAACATGTACGCAATACCAGTCATCAGATACCCCGCTGGGATCATAAGCTGGCCAAAGGAGGAGATAGAAGCCACAGACATCAATACAAGAAAGCTCCTCACCATGCACGGAGGGTTTCACCGCAAATCCAGCACCCTGAGGCTGTACACTAAGCGGAAAGAGGGAGGCTGAGGACGAGTGCGTATCAAGGCCACTATCTGTGCTTTTAGGTGTGCAGTATTTTCCTCTGACCCACTCAGCAGCTAATATTGCAGAAGCCACTGCATATTTGATGGCTGACTGGGGAATCATTAAAAAGGTCTGTGGGATGGTCACAGATGGGGCTCACAATACCGTGGCTAGTGTGAGTCAGTTGAACATCAGACACATTTATTGCTTTGCCCACATGCTGAATCTCATTGTAAAAAAATCACTCTGTCAGACATCTGATCTGGACAACATGCGCACTAGGGCACGCAAAATAGTTGGACACTTCAAGTCCAGCACAAAAGCAAAAGAGAAGTTGTCTACACTTCAAGACAATATGGGCATGGCACAAAAAAAAGAAGCTCATCCAAAAGGTGGAAATGAGATGGAACAGCACTTACGCCATGCTTCATAGGCTTTATGAGCAGAGAGAACCATTAGGGGCAGCCTTGGCAACACTTAGCACTGATATTGTACCTTTCACTGCTGATGAATATGCAGCAATAAACCAATGCCTCACAGTTTTAAGGCCATTCTATCAGGCAACTGTGGAGCTGTCTGAAGAAAGGAGAGTGTCAGGGTCAATAGCCATTCCTGTTGGGAAAATGTTAAGACATGTCATTTCAGCTGAATGTGCCCAAATGGTTCCTTGTGTTGGTGCCACACTCGCCAACCACTTAAAGAATAATTTGTGTGAAAAATTCTGCGGCTTGGAAAAGGTGACCTCCCGATCTGTGGCCACCACCTTGGATCCACGGTTCAAACAGGCTGGCTTTAGTGGTCCAAGCAATGCTCAGGTTGCTATTGAAAGACTGACACGAGAGTGCGCCAGCCTTATCGATGGGTCGACCAAAGTAGTGCCACTTGAGACTGCAACAGCATCTACCAGTGCCAGTGAGGAGAACTACAACTTGTGGGCTTTGCCGGACAACCATGTTGAGTCTCAGCACCGCACCAGCAGTGCATCTGCCAGTGCTACAGTGGAGATCCAGAGGTATGCATGTTGATTACTGCTGAAACATCAGTTATTTTATTCAGTCATTCATTGCCTTTCTGTCTGTGTCATAGATATTTGAAAGAGCAAATTCTGTCAAGAGCAGACGATCCCCTGAAGTACTGGGTGGCACGTAGGACTGTATAACCTACACTGTGGAAACTTGCGTGCAAATATCTGTGAATCCCAGCATCATCCGTTCCCTGCAAAAGGATTTTCTCCAAAGCCAGGGAGCTCGTGAGCCAGAAGAGGAGCAGACTGAAGCCTGCCACAGTGGAAAAAAATCTATTTCTGAATAAAAACCTGTGAAGACCAAAAACCTGTCTGCTTCTGTGCATAAACATTCCTCCTCGACCATACAGCTTCTCCTATGACAAACTATTATCTGGACTCTGGTGAAAAACACTTAATACAAAAATGATCTTTCTGAGTTCACATACCATGATCAAATAAATAAACCCTTAACCAACATTTAACCCTTCATATCATTTAGATTTATCCATTGGCTTAATCTGGGATGTTTCACAGTATGGGCGAGTATGAATGAACAAAACACGTAAATGATCACACCGTCTTTTCTAAACTTTTATTGCTGACATGGGATTGAAACAGTGTCAGTGCTTCAGTCATGCTCTTGAGAGGTTGCTATGGCTTGAGTTGTCCACCAGATGTCACCGTCACTGAAGCGTTGAAGCTTTGAATAAAGCCTCAGTGCTTCATAAGGCTTCACTTGCCCACCACTAAGTTTTTAATTAACAACAAGACAAAGCTAACAAAACCAAAAGCGCTGCAGAGGTTGCAGGATTTCCAAAAAAACTAAAAACAAAACACTATCAAAACTATGACCTGGCATGAAAACTATGGCATGGCAGACAAACAGTATGACACGACAAGGAACAAAGGGGAAGGCAGGGCTATATATACACGCGAGGGACAGAGGGGTGACGAGACACAGGTGAAGCAAATCAAGAGACAGACAAGGTGAAACCAATGACCTAATCAAAAAGAAAAAAAAAGACATGGAGCAACACAAACAGGAAATCCAGAACTTAACAAAATAAAACAGGAAACAGAACAGAAAAACTAAACACTAACCATGACTATGAAAAAACCAAGAACTTAACAAAATACAATAAACAGAAACACAAGAAACTAAAACATGACAGAAAACATGACAAACACAGAAGACGACCAGTAACACTGCTGCTGCTGCTGCTGCTGCTGCCAGGTAGAAACTGGTCCTTCTCCATCTCTCTGAATTCTCTGAATCAGGACTCAAAGTTGGTGTGTGAGTTTGGAGCTGATCAGCAGCTGTAAAGAATAAAGACAACAGTGGTGACCATATTCTAAACAAGAGGATTCTATTGACATCTCTTTATTCATTCATATTTACCTGTGACATTGAGTTGACAGGTGTCACCGTCATTACCATAATCTGTGTTCACTTCACACCTGTATCTGCCTGAGTCACTGGTCCTGAGTCTGGATATTTGAATTCTGATTCTTCCTTCTTTGAGGCCGTCTTTGTCATTTTGTGACTCTGGGACTTCAACTCCATTAAATACATCAAATAAAACTGAGACTTTATGGTTAGTTATAAGGAAACAGTTGATAGGAATTTGGTCCAAGGCTTTGTCAGTTCTGGTTGTGAACTTCCACTCCAGGGTGATGTTGTTGTTCTCCTCTGCTTGATAGAAGCTCTGAGTCACATTGACTTTAAATGTTGATGTTGTGGAAACTAGAGAAGAAACAAGAAGAGCAGAGAGGCTGAGAACTGTAACACCTGAGCAGAGGCGGTCCTGGCTAGATTTACGCCCTGGGCGAACCATCGCTTGGTACAATTTATTTGGAAGCAGTTTGTGTTGTGTGGCCTGGGATCAGTCTATCCCTCGCCCCCCTCCTCCTTGCCAACCTCGGCAGTCGCAAGTTGACGTGACAATGAGGGCGCCCCAGCGCCCACTCCACTACCTTGACATGGAAATGAGCGGTAGTCTAGAAAACTGACGAGTTTTGTTTTCAGTTTTTTGTTTTTATTGAGGGCGCTTGTGCGCTCTCACATGGATTGCGCTCTGGGCGGTCGCCCACATTGCCCATAGCAAAAACCGGCCCTGCACCTGAGAGTCTTTAAACATCTATAGAGGTTTCTGTTTTGTCATTTCTTGTATTCTGTGGATTAAATGCTGGTTGGTCAGTGAACTGTTGACTGGACTGATTCATATTTTAACTGCATCAGATAAAGGACAGAAAACAAGTGTTCAAACTTCAATTGTTCAAATGTTAAAACAGATCTTGACAGACAGAATGATAAATGAAAACAAAATCTATCTTTATATCTGTGTTTATCTTTCATTCCTAATAAATTGATTTCATAAACTTACCAAAGATGACTGAGGTCAAAGTGATGACCAGCAGGGTCCTACAGATCATCTTCTTTCTGTGACAGGAAACAGATTTGAAGAGTGATCAACAGGAGGTCAAGGTTCAGTCAGTACAAGTAAGAGACAGAAAATCTACAGACTCGATTAATTCAGTCATTAAAAACTATTTTCTGACAATGAACAATAAGAAGTGCATAGCTTCCAGAGATGTTCTGTTCAAATAGGCCCCCCACACAAGGCCCCATGTTTCTGTTGATTCTCTTGTTTCTGACATCCTGGTAATTATCATCATTAAAGACTCTTCCCACCCCACTCATGAACTGTTTACCCCCATCCCCCCAGGATGAAGGTCCAGAACCAACAGACACTTCTTTCCAGACTCACAAACACTGCCACCCAATAACTATGTTCCAGATACAAGAACCCTGTTTCATATACCTTCAACCTTCTTATGGTCATATCTATATATCACTGTCAACGTCTGTACAGCTCCACACATACATACACACTGGACCTCAGTGCTTAGTTTTGTTTCCCTTTTCATGAACCACATGTTTAGGAATGACAATAAAAATCATGAAACATTCAGAACTAAAAGGGGGCAGGGCGTGGAATGATCTGCCAGAGAGAAATCATGTCAGCTGACTCTGTGATTTCCTTTAAATCTCTACTTAAAACGTAGTTTTATTGGAAAGTATTTCCTGGTTTTAATTGAGATTTTAATGAAGGTTTTAACTGTATTTTTGTGTGTTTATCATTTTAATTGTTTCAGTTAACTGTGTTTTATTTTTCCTGTTTTTGCTATAGAAAAAAAAAAGTACAAACCAAAATGAAAGCAAATTTTGTTCCTCATCTTCTGTATTTGTATTAATTTCGCACTGGAGCAAGTTTCCACATTAATAAATCAAAGAGCTGAAACAACATCAGAACGCAATTTTCTAATCATAAATATAAAGCAGAAATATATCACAATAAACCAACTATCTGTAGATTAACTGGTTGGAAACAGTGGTTTATCTACAGTGTGGTATAAAAGTTAAAAACATCAACTTCAGCCAAATCTACTTTGTCAACTGTGTGTTAGTTTTAAAGCAAAAGTATAAATTAACAACAAAAACAGTATATTTCTGTATTTACAAGCACCTTACCTTTTATATGATGTCTGATGATGATGTCTGTCTGTTTTCAGAGCAGGTGCACTGATTTAAACTGCACTTGACCAACCCACTGATAAATGCTGACGCACGTTTCTCTCAGTCACACAGTTTCATTTCTGACTGAACACTACAAACCATGATCACTCGACTAAACGCTTTGTTTTACGTTTAGAGTGAGAAAATTCAGACTGCTCACTGAGCCTCCAAAATCTTCTGGCATATTTAATTGTAAAAGTATTTGCCGTTAACTGCGAACCATCTGACAATGAAGATTGTTTCATTTGGGGGTTTCAGGCCAGGTTCCAGACCGGATGTTGTGAAGCGTCTTCAGACAATTTGTATTGTTTGTATTGTCTTCTCAGGTGTGGCCGTTAGGACTTATTAAGCCCAAGCACCAGCTGAAGACACTTGCACTTTCCACTGCAAGTCTGGTGGAGGTTCATAGGGACGTGACAGCCAAACTCTAGTCTGATGGCTTGAATAACTCATATCTCATCAGAGAACCAGAGAACCTTCTACCAGTTGAACTTACAGTGTCCCAAATGACTTTGAGGGATCTCTGAGTGACATAAATTTCTCTTTTCTCCATTCTCCCATAAAGCCTAGATCATCCCCGGTAGATGCTTATAATGATCAAAATGATGATATTGTGGATGTTGTACTATTTGGTTGTCAAAATAATGCAAATGCTTGATTTTTTATTTAAATTAAAAACATTTAGCGTCTTGATATAACTCAGGTCTTATACTTTGATGCTCACTCTCTAGACATATTCCTGAGGTTTTATTTTCCTTCATTCTTTCAGAAAATAAGTAAAACTACAACACAGAAGACGACCAGTAACACTGCTGCTGCTCCAGAACGGTCCTTCCCTGACTCTCTGAATTCTCTGAATGAGGAAGTTGATTTGAGAGTTTGGAGCTGATCAGCAGCTGTAAAGAATAAAGACAACAGTGGTGACCATATTCTAAACAAGAGGATTCTATTGACATCTATTTATTCATTCATGTTGCTATTGTCATGTGATCAGTGACTAGTCAACGTGATGCTTAAAGAGTCATGGCACAGCAGTGAAGTCGACTAGTCTAATTGTCAGTTATAAGGTAACAGTGGATTAAGAGGTATCTGAAGGCTTTGTCAGTTCTGGTTGTAAACTTCCACTCCAGGGTGATGTTGTTGTTCTCCTCTGCCTGATAGAAGCTCTGAGTCACATTGACTTTAAATGTTGATGTTGTGGAAACTAGAGAGGAAACGAGAGGAGCAGAGAGGCTGAGAACTGTAACACCTGAGAGTCTATAAATATCTTTAGAGGTTCCTGTTTGGTCATTTCTTGTATTTTGTGGATTAAATGCAGGTTGGTCAGTGAACTGGTGACTGGATTGATTCATATTTTGACTGCATCAGATAAAGGACAGAAAACAAGTGTTCAAACTTCAATTGTTCAAATGTTAAAACAGATCATGACAGACAGAATGATAAATGAAAATAAAAATCTATCTTTATATCTGTGTTTATCTTTCATTCCTAATAAACTGATTTCATAAACTTACCAAAGATGATTGAGGTCAAAGTGATGACCAGCAGGGTCCTACAGATCATCTTCTTTCTGTGACATGGCCCCATGTTTCTGTTGATTCTCTTGTTTCTGATATCCTGGTAATTATCATCATTAAAGACTCTTCCCACCCCACTCATGAACTGTTTACCCCCCTCCCCTCAGGATGAAGGTCCAGAACCAACAGACACTTCTTTTCCAGACTCACAAACACTGCCACCCAATAACTATGTTCCAGATACAAGAACTCTGTTCCATGTGCCTTCAACCTTCTTATGGTCATATCTGTATATCACGGTCACTGTCTGTACAGCTCCATACATATTTTTTATTTATTTATTCTGACTTTACACCAACTGCACTGCTGTTTTTATCCTTTCTGGAGATTGTTTAGTTTATTGATCTTCCTGTTTTCTGTTGTGCTATGACTGGACCTCAGTGCTTAGTTTTGTTTCCCCTTTTTCATGGACCACATGTTTAGGAATGACAATAAAAACCATGAAACCTTCAAAACTAAAGGGGACAGGGTGAGGAATTGTGTGACCGATAGAAATCAAGTCAGCTGACTCTGTGATCTCCTTTAAAACTCTACTTAAGGGAGACCTCAGGTCACCTTAATTTTCTTGTACCTGTACAATGACAATAAAGACATTCTATTCTATTCTATTGGAAAGTATTCCCTGGTTTGAACTGAGATTTTAATGAAGGTTGTAATTGAATTATTGTGTGTTTTATCATTTTAATTGTTTCAATTAACTGTGTTTAATTTTGCCTGCTTTTGCTATAGAAAAAAAAAATGTACTGAAACTGGACAAACTGATTTTAAACACAGTGATGAACTGTTTCTCTCCCACAGGCAGCTTTGAGATTTTGATGAAGTTTTTAACACCCCAGCTTCCTCCCACCATCCAAAGGCATGCTGGTTAGGTTCATTGGTGATTCTAAATTGGCTGTAGGTGTGAGTGTGAATGGTTGTCTGTCTCTCTGTGTTAGCCCTGAGATAGACTGGAGACCTGTCCAGGGTGTACCCCGCCTCTCGCCCGATGACAGCTGGGATAGGTTCCAGCAAACCCCACGACCCTTAACAGGAATAAGCGGGTATAGAAGATGAATGAATGAATGAATGAATGAATGAATGAATGAATGAATGACGTTTTTAAACTGTATTTTAGTTTGTTTTATATTTTTAATTGTTTCACTTAACTATGTTTTATTTTGCCTGTTTTTAAATTTGTATGCACAATGTTATATCTAATGTCAATTTGAAAACAGTAAAAACAAAATGTACTGAAACTGGATGAAATTATTTTAATCACAGTGATCAATTAATCACTGTTTCTCTCCCAAAGGCAGCTTTGAGGAAATACAGATGGATGTGGTTATGAAACAACATGAGCACAGTTTGAGTGCAGAGATACCAGAGACGCTCCAAAATGAAACTAAATGACATTCCTCTTCCATCTTCTGTATTAATATCACACTGGAACAAGTTTCCACATTCATAAATCAAAAAGCTGAAACAAAATCAGAACATAATTGTCTACCTGTAAATACAGAGCAGAAATATAACAAACACCTGTCTGAGGATTAGCGGCTGTGATACAGTGGCTCGTCATCAGAATCAGCTTTACTGGCCAAGTATGTGTGCACATACAAGGAATTTGACTCAGGTAACTTTTGCTCTCTTGTACAAAAACACACAGAACTTAAATAAGGGTAAAAAATAAATCTTAATCTGTACAAAAAAAGGATAAGAGCAGATATATACAACGATCCAGGAGTTTGTACAGTGAGTATATACAATTAGAGTTATTGTTCATGTGAATGGTCTCAAACTCTGTGACTGCTCTAATAGATACTGTACCATACTACACAATAAATACAGAATATAATGTATATGTCTAAACAAACACACATAAGTCTTATTATTGTTTCTATGATTAATTCCAATAGACATAGTGTATAATAAGAGTAAAGTACATATACCTCAATTTTTTTTAAATAAATCAATATAAATGTTCCTAGCTACTTCCAATCTTTCAAGGATTCTTCTAATAATAATAATAATAATAATAATACATTTTAGTCGTGGCCACCTTTCAAAACACTCAAGGTCACCTTACATACAACAAAGACATCCTTGTTAGGTTCATAGGTGATTCTGAATTGACCATAGGTATGAGTGTGAATGGTTGTCCCCCCACCCCAGAAGATGAGTGAATGACTGAAAAAAAGGAGCATGAACAGAAACAAGCAGGGAACAAAGCACTGAGGTCCAGCCACAGCACTGTAGAAAAACAGCTGCACAATAAACAGAAAGCAGCGAAACAGTCAAATGAGACAACAAAACCACACAGCTAAATTCACCGTGAGCTGAATTAAAGTAAAAGGCATAGCGAACAAAAACTAAATTGGAAAAATCTATTATAGGTGGTGAGACTCTCAGTCAGATCAAGAATCAAAAACCACCAGGAGATGTTGAAAACATCTAAAGTGACACAGTGAAACAGAAACATTATTTAGCTTAGATTAACAGGATCATAAAACAGAACATATAGTGGAGGAGTCTCCAGACATATTCCTGGTGGATAGTATCTCAGATAGTCTCATCATCAGGTATTGTCTTCCTTTAATCTTTCTGACAATAAATAAAGTTATAACACAGAAGACGACCAGTAACACTGCTGCTGCTGCTCCCAGGTAGAGACCGGTCCTTCCCCAACTCTCTGAATTCTCTGAATCAGGATTCAAAGTTGGTGTGTGAGTTGGGAGCGGATCAGCAGCTGTAAAGAATAAAGACAACAGTGGTGACCATATTCTAAACAAGAGGATTCTATTGACATCTATTTATTCATTCATATTTACCTGTGACATTGAGTTGACAGCTGTAACATAACCATAATCTGTGTTCAAACCTGTATCTGCCTGAGTCCTCTGGATTCAAACTCAGGCAGAGTTTGAATTCTGATTCTTCCTTCTTTGAGGCCGTCTTTGTCATTTTGGACTTGACCTACAACCTGTTCATCTGTTTCTTTCCAACAAACAAACTGTCCGTGGATTAACTGGTGGGATACAGTGACATATTTAATTGTAAAAGTATTTGCTATTAATGACCAATTCCCTGATCAAACACAAACACTTTTACAATTTGTTTCAGGATGAAACTAGAACTGACATCCCTCACAATACTTCACAAAAAAACAATTAACAACTTTGTTTGCATTTGGCCCTGAACTGAATCAAGGTCAACTGCTCGGAAGTCAACTATGTTCACCACTATACCACCAACTAAATGGGAAGTGAAACTATCTGCTGGATGGCACACCTCAAACTCAACTTCAAATAGTTGATATGCAGCCTCCTCTCTGTTATCGCAGGACTTTTGGTGAAGTAGTTAATTGCTGTCCAGAGGATTTTGACCGTTCCTCTGCTGCTGTTACTGGATGTCTTTTCAGATGCATTGCAGTAGTACTTTAGTTGTATTTCAGGACTGACATGTCACGGTAGTTTGGGCTTCATCTTTAGTGAAGTATTTCCACACACTTGATGAACCGCTGCTTGTTTGCTGCAACGACCCACTGGACTCCTCACCTGTCTTCTTGGAGGCATCCATGTTGTTATTGTCATATGATCAGTGACTAGTCAACATGATGCTTAAAGAGTCATGGCACAGCAGTGAAGTCAACTAGTCTGTACAACCCCTAGTATGTATCTGATTTTAAAAGCTTTAAAAAGGCAGAACAAGTGTCTGTTAACAACACCTGTAGTTGAAGGAAACCGTTTTGGATCTGTCCTCTTTCTCCACTGAATGGTGCTCTAACAACTCATTATCAGTCAGAGACTCCAGTCTCAAGGTGTGAACGGGAATGAAACTTTCCTGGGGACAAGAGAGCTTCAGTTCTCCATTTGGCATCTTGATGACTACAGTGACAATCGTTCCCCTTTCTCAACCCTCACAAGCAAAATCAGCCACGTCACCACAAATTTTTGTGGAAACCATGACCATTGTGATTATGGGCTCGTCCCAATGGTGTACTTCCCTTTTCACTGCTGAAAAAGCAGTGTGGGTGTTTGATTTGGTGTCAATAACTTCTGCAGCTCTTTCCTCTTTTGCAGCCATGTACAACACAAGAATTTGCCTTGTCCCTGGATACGATTCTGTCTTCTGTCTTTTTTGAACAATTTCTGGCTTGAAACCTTCAGTCATATCTGGCAACACTATTGGTGACATTGGCTTCCAGATAATGTGTCTTGTTAATGAGGCTGCATGACATCAGAGTTTACAAAAATAAATTATTTATTACTATAAATGGATTCAAAAGGCAAACAGGAAACATGTGAGCCTTGCTTCTGGAGCTAAAGAAAGTAGTGTCCTCTCTTTAAGCCTCTCCAGCTACGCCTTTTATCCACATCTTCTCAGGTGTGGCCGTTAGGACTTATTAAGCCCAAGCACCAGCTGAAGACACTTTCCATCACAAGTCCAGTGGGAGTTGATAGGGACATGACAGCCAAACAACCTCTAGTCTGATGGCCCAAATAACTCATATCTCATCAGAGAACCAGAGAACCTTCTACCAGTTGAACTTACAGTATTCTAAATGACTCTGAGCGATCTCTGAGTGACATTAAATTTCTCTTTGCCGTGCTCCCATGAAGCCTCGATCATCCCTGGTGGATGCTTGTAATGATCAAAGTGGTGATATTGTACTATTTGGTTGTCAAAATAATGCAAATGTTTGATTTGGTATTTAAATTAAAAACATTTAGCATCTTGATATAACTCAGGTCTTACACTTTGATGCTCACTCTGATAGAGGAGGGGTCTTTAGACATATTCCTGAGGTTTTATTTTCCTTCATTCTTTCTGAAAATAAGTAAAACTATAACACAGAAGACAACCAGTAACACTGCTGCTAAGAGTTCCCAACTCTCTGAATTCTCTGAATGAGGAAGTTGATGTTGAGTTTGGAGCTGATCAGCAACTGTAAAGAATAAATACAACAGTGGTGACCATATTCTAAACAAGAGGATTCTATTGACATCTCTTTATTCATTCATGTTGTTATTGTCATGTGATCAGTGACTAGTCAACGTGATGCTTAAAGAGTCATGGCACAGCAGTGAAGCCGACTAGTCTGTACAACCCCTAGTATGTATATGATTTTAAAAGCTTTAAAAAGGCAGAAAAAGTGTCTGTTAACAACACCTGTGGTTGAAGGAAACCGTTTTGGTTCTGTCCTCTTTCTCCAGTGAATGGTGCTCTAACAACTCTGGGATGAAACTTTTTAAGGGCAGATATTCAGTCTGTTTTGTAATTTGGTGGCAGGTTATATCTCAGTCCAGCTCCTCTGTTCAGAGAGAGAGGTTTTGTAATTTGACATAGATTTAGTCCATGACTCCTCTTTCAAACCACCTGTCTTCTTCTGGATGAAATGTTCTCAGGTCTTCAGAGTAGTGTCCTTTGTCCTTAAGGTGTAGACTGCTGAAACCTGGCCTGAAAAGCATTATCTCCTGTGCATAGCCATTGTGTGTGAAAACTAAGTATTGTGCATTGCCCAGGAATCAGACCCGGGTCAACTGCTTGGAAGGCAGCTATGCTCACCACTACACCACCAACACAACTGAGAGTCCTCTTTTTTTTTTTTTTTTTTTTAACCACCAATACCTGGATCTGAAAAGCACAACTACAAACACTGCACATACAGTACAGTAGTTGTCAAAAGTCTGTCTGTGTCTCTGGTGCCAACATGTGGTCAAACTGCAGTTGTCATGGCCGAGTGGTTAAGGCGATGGACAGGTTCGAATCCTACCGGCAACAAAGAGCTATTTTGGCAGACTTAGATTAACTTTGATAAAACGACCCATTATCAGTCAGAGGCTCCATTCTCAGGGTGTTTACAGATGTTAAGGCTGTATTGTAAACTGATGGCAGGTTACATCTCAGTCCAGTGTTTTCCAATTTGACATAGATGTCTTCCTTTACTCCTCTTTCAAACCATTTGTCTTCACTGGACCTTCAGGTGTAGGTGGAATAAATCAAGCTATTTAGCATTGACTGGCATATGCTCACCAAAATCAAACTCAGACCCACGTGAAGCAAAGCGTTAAACTGATGATTTACCAGTGTCGACCATCTTGACTGGCTCACAACAAAGTGATCAAACTCAAGCAGAAGTTGCTTTAAACTGTAATTTATTAAACTAAACAAAGAAGAATCCACTCAGGCCAGCCCACAAAGGACCGTAGGACCTGGTGTTTTCCACCCAATCCTAAACATACCAAACTGAACACTAATCAGAAATAAGACTGAAAAAGAGAGACTACCAAACCATCAAAGATTATAAATAAGCAAAACAGAAGCTACATAAACAAGGACTCCTGCTGCAGTGGCTGAGAGAAGACAATATGAGAAAGAGTGCCAAGGTTCCTCCTCCTATTTATTGGATCCTTCTGATTACCCCAGATCAACTTCACCTGAGGAAGAAAACAGGATTTAAACAGTCTTTACTTCTCTTGACCAGCAGAGGGAGACACCGGAGCCTGGAACAACCAGGAAAGACACAAACGAAGAATCAAGAGAAGACTGCACTGAATCATCACTTCTCCCTTTTTGACACGTGTTCTGATCTGATGGAGCTCAAACTAAAAGGTTTTCTTTCCTCTATGTCCAACTCACTGCTGAGCATTTACAAGTAAAATACCAGCTGCATTCAGTAGGTGGTGCTCTCACTCAGCTAAACATCATCCTGAACATGGTGTTATATTTGACCTGTATGTAGTCTACATTTACAGGACATCATGCAGTATCCTTGGGGTTGTAATTATCATAGTAATCATATTGTGGATGTTGTGCTACTTGGATGTCAAAATAATGCAAATGATTGATTTGGTATTTTAATTAAAAATGTTTATTTTGTCTTTTAAATGCTGCTCCAATCCAATAAATATATTTGCTTGTATAAATAGATATGTAAAATATTGTGGGTAAATATCCATGTTTGTCTTGTACTAGTGATAATATCTTCTGACACAGAAGTCTTCAGCAAGTTTATTATCTATCTAAAACTACTTAGCTCATTTTAAAATGCTCTTTTAAAAGTTGTGCTCTTTATTTAGGTAAACATCATAAGAACAGTCATTCAAGTCAATTTACAGAGACCTAAGCTTTATTAACATCAGTTAAATCCGTCTGGCTACCAGATGAGACACATAATGGATACCATACTACACAATAAATACAGAATATACTGTATATGACCAAACAAACAAATCATAAGATAAAAAAATAGAATGCAAGACAATAAAAGCAGATTTAAGAGTACATAGAAATGAGATAAGAGGGAAAGCAGCTTAAATGGAGTAAGCTATTTTAAAAAGATGTGTTTTGAGTTTGGATTTGAAACGTGTCAGAGAGTCTATGTTTCAAATGTCAGGTGGGAGATTGTTCCAAAGGTGTGGAGGAGCAGAGTGACTGAATGCTCTAGAACCCATGGTGGACAGTTGTGCTGATGTTAAAACACTGTGTGGCTGAGGAGGATGTGAGAGTAAGGGTTTGCATAACTGGAGAAGTTCTGACAGATATGATGTGGCTTAGTGTAAAATCCAAAGAAAGGGAACATGAACAGAAATAAACAGGTCCAGCCAATGCACAGCAGAAAAACAAGTGGCACAGCAAAACAGTAACCAGCGAGCCAGTCATATGAGGCAATAAGAAAACCACACAGCTAAATTCACCATGAGCTGAATTCAAGTCAAAGTACGAGCTAGCAGAAACAAAACCGAAAGAATCTCTTAAAGGTGGTGAGATTCTCAGTCAGATGAAGAATCAAAAGTCACAAGGAGATGTTGAGGGGGAGACAAAATCTAAAGTGACACAGTGAAACAGAAACATTATTTAGCCTAAATTAACAGGATCATAAAACAGAACATTATGCATTTTGCATTTTATAGTCACTGATTCTGGTGAAGTGTCTTGAATTAACTCAGGTCTTATAGTGGAGGAGTCTCCAGACATATTCTTGGTGGGTAGTATCTTAGATCGGCTAATCTTTAGACTTTGTCTTCCTTTAATCTTTGTGAAAATAATGAATAAATAAACACATAACAGAGAAGACAACCACTAACGCTGATGTGGCTGTTGCTCTCAGGTTGAAACCGCTCCAACTCTCTGAATTCTCTGAATCAGGACTCACAGTTGATGTGTGAGTTGGAAGCTGATCAGCAGCTGTAAAGAATAAAGACAACAGTGGTGACCATATTCTAAACAAGAGGATTCTATTGACATCTCTTTATTCATTCATATTTACCTGTGACATTGAGTTGACAGGTGTCAGAGTCATAACCAAAATCTGTTTTCACTTCACACCTGTATCTGCCTGAGTCACTGGTCCTGAGTCTGGATATTTGAATTCTGATTCTTCCTTCTTTGAGGCCGTCTTTGTCATTTTGGACTCGACCTAAAAACTGTTCATCCTGGTACTCTGGGACTTCAGCACCATTTAATACATCAAATATAACTGAGACTTTATGGTCAGTTATAAGGTAACAGTTGATTAAGCAGTATCTGAAGGTTTTGTCAGTTCTGGTTGTAAACTTCCACTCCAGGGTGATGTTGTTGTTCTCCTCTGCCTGATAGAAGCTCTGTGTCACATTGACTTTAAATGTTGATGTTGTGGAAACTAGAGAAGAAAGAATAAGAGCAGAGAGGCTGAGAACTGTAACACCAGAGAGTCTTTAAACATCTATAGAGGTTCCAGTTTTGTCATTTCTTGTATTTTGTGGATTAAATGCAGGTTGGTCAGGGAACTGTTGACTGGATTGATTCATATTTTGACTGTGACAGTCAGTACAAGTAAGAGACAGAAAATCTACAGACTCAATTAATTCAGTCATTAAAAACTATTTTCTGACAATGAACAATAAGAAGTGCATAGCTTCCAGAGATGTTCTGTTCAAATAGGCCCCACACACAAGGCCCCATGTTTCTGTTGATTCTCTTGTTTCTGACATCCTGGTAATTATCATCATTAAAGACTCTTCCCAACCCACTCATGAACTGTTTACCCCTCTCCCCTCAGGATGAAGGTCCAGAACCAACAGACACTTCTCTCCAGCCACATCTGGAGCCCAAAAGCACAACTGCAAACACTCTCCTTTAAAACTGTACTTTGTGTGTTTTATCATTTTATTTGTTTTAATTAACTATGTTTAATTTTGCCTTTTTAAAATGTTATGCACAAATTTATGTCTAATGCCAATTTGAAAAGTGTTACAGTCAAAGCAAGATGTACTGAAACTGGATAAAATAATTTTAAACACAGCGATGAAATCTTTCTCTCCCACAGGGCGCTTTGAAGAAGTAAAGATGGTACTATAGTTATAAAACAACACGAGCTGAGCTGAAACAGAAAATAATCAGAGCATAATTGCCTAATTGTAAATAAAGAGCAGAAATATCATCCAACAAACCAACTGTCTCTGGATTAACTGCTGGGACACAGTGGCTAGTCCATAGTGTGGTATAAATGTTCTAAAAATATCAACTTCAACCAAATCTACTTTGTCTACTGTATATTAGTTTCATAGAAAAAGTTTAAATTAACAACACCAACAGCAACAGTATATTTCTGTATTTACAAGCACCTTACCTTTTACTGTCTCCACGGGGGAAGAAGGAACATGATGTCTGATGATGAGGTCTGTGTTTTCAGAGGAGTTGCACTGATTTAAACTCCACTAGGCCAACCCATTGTCAACCCACAGGTGCTGACACACACTTTTAGTTTCATTTTGGGGAGTCTCTGGACTCTAACCAGACTGTCCCCATGTTGTTTTCATAACTACAGTACCATGTTAACTTCCTAAAAACTGTAATGACAGGCTATACCACCAATGTAACAGAAAGTGAACTGCTGGATCTGAGAAGCACAGCTGCAAACACTGCACATACAGTAGTTGTCAAAAGTCTATTTAATGAAAGTCTGTCCATCTCTGGTGCCACCATGTGGTCAAACAGCAGTTGTCGCGGCCGAGTGGTTAAGGCGATGACTAGCTTTGAAAAGTGGCAGACTTAGAATAACTTTGGAAAACTGTCTTTTATGTCCTCAGACTGTGATCTGGAGAATGATGGGAACGTAGTTAGATAATGTTAAATCAAGGGTGTTAATTCTGAGATTTAGCTCATTTAAATTTCCATTTTTTAGTCTCATCACATGTAGCTGCTGCATATTCAAACAGATTTTTCTTTTGTCATTTTAGCTAATAGTGAAACACCAGCAGAGCACATTAGAATGAAATTACATTTCACTGACTTGAACCAACAAATATAGACACATAAAAACAACAACAAAAAAAAACATAATATTAGTCTCTCACACCCAAATAGTCAAAATCAAGCTGTTTAGCATTGCCCAGGAATCAAACCTGTGTCAATTGCTTGGAAGGAAACTAGACACCACAATCGAGCTCAGACCCACATGAAACCAAGTGATCACTGGCTCACAGCAAAGTGATGGAAATCAAGCAGAAGTCAGGAAACGATTCTGCAGTCCACCTACACCTGACACTCTTTTGAAGATAACAACATTCAAATTTTAGCCAGAGAAGACAGATGGTTTGAAAGAGGAGTAAAGGAAGACATCTACGTCAGATTGGAAAAACCTTCTGTAAACAGAGGAGGCGGACTGAGATTTAATATACCATCAATTTACAATACAGCTCTATTAACAATACAGCCTCTGAGTAACTAAAGGTCGTTAGAGCACCATTCATAGGGAAAGAGGACTTTGCACCGGTTTCTGGTTGGTTGCACAAACAAGCAATTTTCAGCAGAAGTTTCATACTTAAACCTCAAACCTCCCACCAGTCCTCTACAACTGAAGAAGCTACTACTCGGATGAGTGGTAACACGTCTTCTCAAAAAACTCTACAAGATATAACATGACCTGGATGACTGCAAACCTTCATAGACATATGACACATTATTTACACTGATATCAGCTTTTATCAGTATACTCAGTTTAACTCCTAGACTACAACTTCTAGAGCCTGGAGTAATAGGATCATAAAACAGAATATTATGCAGTCACTGTTTCTGGTATGTAAAAGTCATGTTGAAGGAAGCATCTTTAAACAACTCAGGTCTTTAATGCACACTCTGATAGAGGAGGGGTCTACAGACATATTCCTGAGGTTTTGTCTTCCTTTAATCTTTCTGCATAGCTTCCAGAGAAGTTCTGTTCAAATAGGCCCCATACACAAGATGCAAGAACTCTTTTTCATGTGTCTTCAACCTTCTTATGGTCATATCTGTATATCACAGTCAATGTCTGTGCAGCTCCACATATATTTTTTATTTATTAATACTGACTTTACACCAACTGCTCTTCTGTTTTTATCCTTGCTGGAGATTGTCTAGTTTATTGACACTGTGCAGTTTATTTAGTTTACTTCCTGTTTTCTGTTCTGCTGTGACAGGACCGCAGTGCTTATTTTTGTTTCATTCTCATGTACCACATGTTTAGGAATGACAATAAACCCACTGAAACCTTAAAAACAAAGGGAAGTGCGTGGACTGATCTGCCTGATGGAAATCAGGTCACCTGACTTTGTGACTCTGTGTGGCAGATTATATCT
Organism: Chelon labrosus; assembly: GCF_963514085.1. Lineage (NCBI taxonomy): Eukaryota > Metazoa > Chordata > Actinopteri > Mugiliformes > Mugilidae > Chelon > Chelon labrosus. Next base: position 4,366,878 of record NC_140351.1, on the reverse strand, counting down.
CAGTCTAGCTCCTGTGTCCAGAGATAGGTTTTCCAATTTGACATTGATGTCTTCCTTTACTCCTCTTTCAAACCATCTGTCTTCTGTGACTAAAATGTTCTCAGGTTCTCAGAGAAGTTTACTTTAATAATAATAATAATTCATTTTATTTACAGGCGCCTTTCAGGACACTCAAGGTCACCGTACAACACTGTTAAAACACAATTAAAATTGCACACAAGCATATATATATATATATATATATATAACATATATTTACATAAAAATGTCAGAAAATAAAAGTGAAACTATGTAATTGAGTAGGCCTGTCTGAGTAAATAAGTTTAAAGCTGGGATTTAAAGGCGGTAAGAGAGTGAGTTTATTATGTGGTCCAGGACAGCATGCCAGAGGCGGGGTGCTGAAGGCTCTGGACGTCGTGGTGATCAAGCAAGCAGGTGGGAGGGTGAGTCGGATGGATGAAGATGACCTAAGAGTGCGGGCAGAAATGTTTATGTGGAGGAGGTCAGTGAGACAGAGTATTGAACCAGTTGCAGTTTATGAATGGATTTGTCCGGTAAAGCAAATAAGAGGAAGTTGCAGTAGTCCAGACAGGACATGACTAGGCTATGGACCAGAGGTGCAGTATTGTCAGTGACACGGATGGATGGAGATGGGAGATATTGTTAATATGATATTGGAATGAGAGACTGTTGTCAAGGATGACACCCAGACTCTTAACCTGAGGGGAGGGGGAAACTGGGGAACTGTCAATCTGTCAATTTGTCCTCCAGGTGTAGGTGGACTGCTGTAACCTGGTCTGAAGAGTAATATCTCCAGCTACATCTGGAGCCCAAAAGCACAACTGCTAACACTCTCCTTTAAATCTGTACTTAAAACATACTTTTATTGGAAAGTCTTTCCTGGTTTTAATTGAGATTTTGATGAAGTTTTTAACACTCCAGCTTCCTCCCACCGTCCAAAGACATGCTGGTTAGGTTCATTGGTGATTCTAAATTGGCCGTAGGTGTGAGTGTGAATGGTTGTCTGTCTCTCTGTGTTAGCCCTGAGATAGACTGGAGACCTGTCCAGGGTGTACCCCCACCTCTGGCCCGATGACAGCTGGGATAGGCTCCAGCAGACCCCACGACCCTTAACAGGAATAAGCGGGTACAGAAGATGAATGAATGAATGAATGAATGAATGAATGACGTTTTTGAACTATTTTAGTTTGTTTTATATTTGTAATTGTTTCACTTAGCAATGTTTTATTTTGCCTGTTTTTAAATTTGTATGCACAATGTTATATCTAATGTCAATCTGAAAAGTGCAACAGTAAAAACAAAATGTACTGAAACTGGATGAAATGATTTTAAACACAGTGATGAACTGTTTCTCTCCCAAAGGCAGCTTTGAGGAAGTAAAGATGGTTATTAAAACAACATGGAGACAGTTTGAGTGGAGTCTCTAGAGACGCTCCAAAATGAAACTAAATGACATTCCTCTTCCATCTTCTGTATTAATATCACATTGGAACAAGTTTCCACATTCATAAAACAAAAAGCTGAAACAAAATCAGAACATAATTGTCTACCTGTAAATACAGAGCAGAAATATAACAAACACCTGTCTGAGGATTAGTGCCTGTGATACAGTGGCTCGTCATCAGAATCAGCTTTACTGGCCAAGTATGTGTGCACATACAAGGAATTTGACTCAGGTAACTTTTGCTCTCTTGTACAAAAACACACAGAACCTCAAGAAGCGTAAAAAAATAAATCTTAATCTGTACAAAAAAAGGATAAGAGCAGATATATACAACGATCCAGGAGTTTGTACAGTGAGTATATACAATTAGAGTTATTGTTCATGTGAATGGTCTCAAACTCTGTGACTGCTCTAATAGATACTGTACCATACTACACAATAAATACAGAATATAATGTATACGTCTAAACAAACACACATAAGTCTTATTATTGTTTGCATGATTAATTCATAGTGTATAACATAGTGTATAATAAGAATAAAGTACATATACCTCAATCTTTTTTAAATAAATCAATATAAATGTTCCTAGCTACTTCCAATCTTTCAAGGATTCTTATAATAACAATAATAATAATAATAATAATAATACATTTTAGTCGTGGCCACCTTTCAAAACACTCAAGGTCACCTTACATACAACAAAGACATCCTTGTTAGGTTCATAGGTGATTCTGAATTGGCCGTAGGTGAGTGTGAATGGTTGTCCCCCCACCCCACCCCAGAAGATGAGTGAATGACTGAAAAAAAGGAGCATGAACAGAAACAAGCAGGGAACAAAGCACTGAGGTCCAGCCACAGCACTGTAGAAAAACAGCTGCACAATAAACAGAAAGCAGCGAAACAGTCAAATGAGACAACAAAACCACACAGCTAAATTCACCGTGAGCTGAATTAAAGTAAAAGGCATAGCGAACAAAAACTAAATTGGAAAAATCTATTATAGGTGGTGAGACTGTCAGTCAGATCAAGAATCAAAAACCACCAGGAGATGTTGAGGTGATGAAAAAATCTAGTGACACAGTGAAACAGAAACATTATTTAGCCTAGATTAACAGGATAATAAAACAGAACATTATGCAGTTTGCATTTCATAGTCACTGATTGTGGTACTGGAAATATAAGCATCTTGAAATAATTCAGGTCTTATAGTGGAGGGGTCTCCAGACATATTCCTGATGGGTAGTTTCTTAGATTGTCTTATCGTCAGGTTTTGTCTTCCTTTAATCGTTCTGGAAATAAATAAAACTATAACACTGAAGACGACCAGTGACGCTGCTGCTGCTGCCAGGTAGAGACCGGTCCTTCCCCGACTCTCTGAATTCTCTGAATCAGGACTCAAAGTTGGTGTGTGAGTCGGGAGCTGATCAGCAGCTGTAAAGAATAAAGACAACAGTGGTGACCATATTCTAAACAAGAGGATTCTATTGACATCTATTTATTCATTCATATTTACCTGTGACATTGAGTTGACAGGTGTCAGAGCCATAACCATAATCTGTTTTCACTTCACACCTGTATCTGCCTGAGTCACTGATCCTGAGTCTGGATATTTGAATTCTGATTCTTCCTTCTTTGAGGCCGTCTTTGTCATTTTGGACTCGACCTAAAAACTGTTCATCCTGGGACTCTGGGACTTCAACACCATTAAAAACATTAAATATAACTGAGACTTTAGGGTCAGTTATAAGGGAACAGCTGATGAAAAGGTATTCCAAGGCTTTGTCAGTTCTGGTTGTGAACTTCCACTCCAGGGTGATGTTGTTGTTCTCCTCTGCCTGATATAAGCTCTGTGTCACATTGACTTTAAATGTTGATGTTGTGGAAACTAGAGAAGAAACAAGAAGAGCAGAGAAGCTGAGAACTGTAACACCTGAGAGTCTTTAAACATCTATAGAGGTTCCTGTTTTGTCATTTCTTGTATTTTGTGGATTAAATGAAGGTTGGTCAGTGAACTGTTGACTGGATTGATTTATATTTTGACTGCATCAGATAAAGGACAGAAAACAAGTGTTCAAACTTCAGTTGTTCAAACTTTCAAATGTTAAAAGAGATCATGACAGACAGAATGATAAACAAAACAACAATCTATCTTTATATCTGTGTTTATCTTTCATTTCTAATAAATTGATTTCATAAACTTACCAAAGATGATTGAGGTCAAAGTGATGACCAGCAGGGTCCTACAGATCATCTTCTTTCTGTGACAGGAAACAGATTTGAAGAGTGATCAACAGGAGGTCAAGGTTCAGTCAGTACAAGTAAGAGACAGAAAATCTACAGACTCAATTAATTCAGTCATTAAAAACTATTTTCTGACAATGAATAATAAGAAGTGCATAGCTTCCAGAGATGTTCTGTTCAAATAGGCCCCACACACAAAATACAAGAACTCTGTTTCATGTGCCTTCAACCTTCTTATGGTCATATCTGTATATCACGGTCAATGTCTGTACAGCTCCACACATATTTTTTATTTATTAATACTGACTTTACACTGAGTAGTTTATTTAGTTTACTTCCTGTTTTGTGTTTGAAACACAGGAAGATTGGACCTCAGTGCTTTGTTGAGTTTCCTTCTCATGTACCACATGTTTAGGAATGACAATAAAAACCATGAAACCTTGAAAACAAAAGAGACAGTGCGTGGAATGATCTGTCCGATTGAAATCAGGTCAGATGAATCCTGTGACTCTGTGTGGCAGATTATATCTCAGTCCAGCTTCTCTGTCCAGAGATAGGTTTTCCAATTTGACATAGATGTCTTCCTTTACTCCTCTTTCAAACCATCTGTCTTCTCTGACTAAAATGTTTTCAGGTTCTCAGGAGTTTACTTTGTCCTCCAGGAGCAGGTGGACTACTGTAACCTATCCTGAAGAGTAATGTCTCCGGCCACATCTGGAGTCCAAAAGCACAACTGCAAACACTCTCCTTTAAATCTCTACTTAAAACCTTCTTGTATTGGAAAGTCTTTCCTGGTCTCAATTGAGATATTGATGAAGTTTTTAACTGTAATTTAATTTGTTTTATCTTTTTAATTGTTTCAGTTAACTATGTTTAATTTTACCTGTTTTTAAATTTTTATGCACAATTTTATTTCAATAAGGTCAATTTGAAAAGTGCTACAGTAAAAACAAAATGTACTGAAACTGGACAAACTGATTTTAAACACAGTGATGAACTGTTTCTCTCCCAAAGGCAGATTTGAGGAAGTAAAAATGGTAAAACAACATGGAGACAGCATGAGTTTAGAGACGCTCCAAAATGAAACTAAATGCCACTCCTCTCCTGTCTTCTGTATTTGTATTAATATCCCATTGGAACAAGTTTCCACGTTACAGTTTTTTACAATCACTTTGCTACTATTTTCAGAACCTTGATGTCATTTTTCACAACTCTAGACATAAAACTCAAAACGGTTATCACTTGTAACACAGGCTGCCTAATGTTCAAAACATTGCATTGTGCATTCACATCTTTAAATAAATCTTGCACTTGCACAATCATTGGTTCAAAAAACAAATTTACTGTGAAATACCATTGAAACAGAACTATAGATCACCCACACACAATCAACCGATAGTTTCACTGTCATTGTTCGTACAATCATTAAATATTGTAGAACAAAATAGGTGATACAGGTTTCATTATGGTACTACATGTATAGTACAGTAAATACATCTCTGTAAAAGTACTGCAGTAGTGGAGAGAATACTACAGACACAGTGGAATCATTGAACAAAGTTTGTAATACAGTATATTGATGCAAAACACTAGATAGAGATAGATAGATAGATAGATAGATAGATAGATAGACAGATACTTTATTGATCCCCAAGGGGAAATTCAAGACAGTACAATCACAACATAGGTTAACAGTATTTGAATCAAAGCAAAAATACTGTAATTAGCTATGAAATACAGTAGAAAATAAAAGACAGTACTGTAAAACATCAAATGCAGTGTTCCTCAACTTGCTTGCTTGTACTGTACATGTAAGAAACAAAACAGGAGTGATTACTGTACTTCTACATTGTCATTTGGATCCCAATCAACTCTTTATATACTCATTCCACAATGTGCACTCAATCATCAGTAACGAGTTGGCAGAATTGGACAAGCAATTACAAGGGCCTGCATCTATACAGTGCAGTACTGTCAATACTGTAAATAGTCTGAAAAGGTGGTACAGTATTTGGGACCATAGACACAGTGTCTGATGAAGCATTGTAAAATACAGTATTAGGCTACATCCATGGATATTGTAGTCTAATTGGTTCATGCTCCACGCTAATTGGTGACAATGAATCTCGTTACGTAAAGTATCTTGAAGCTTTCATGATTGGACATGGAAGATTGTTTGTCTGTTTCCATACAACTATGCATTTAGAGTAATGCAACAGTTACTTATCATTTTGAGCAGTTGTATCAATTGATAGTTAGAGCATTGTAAGGAAATGAATAGACACTCATTTGAAATGTAATGTGTGAATTGCCTTTTGAAATAGTAGTATTTTGATGTTAAGTTGTATCATACTGAACAGGTGATTTTTTTTGAATGAACAAATGATCTAAGTTTTATGTGTATTGTATCCAAGCAATTGAGAAAAGGGTTAGAGTTTTGAAAAATGTGCATTTTGATCATTGGTTGTGAGTTTTGTGTCTAGAGTTGTGAAAAATGACATCAAGGTTCTGAAAATAGTAGCAAAGTGATTGTAAAAAACTGTAATAAATCAAAGAGCAGAACATCAGAACATAATTGTCTAATTATAACTATAGAGCAGAAATATAACCAAATAAACAAACTGTGGATTAACTGCTGAGATACAGTGGATTATCTACAGTGTGGTATAAAAGTTTAAAACATCAACTTCAGCCAAATCTACTTTGTCTACTGTATGTTAGTTTTATAGCAAAAGTATAAATTAACAACAACAGTATATTTCTGTATTTACAAGAACCTTACCTTTTACTGTCTCCACGTGGGAAGAAGGAACATGATGTCTGTCTGTTTGCAGAGCAGTTGCACTGACTAAAACTCCGCTAGACCAACCCACTGATAATGATGACATATCACATAGTTTCATCTCTGACTGGCCAATACAAACTGTGATCACTTGACTAAACATGTGTTTTTAGGTTTAGAGTGAATATGTGAAAAGTGATCACTGAGCCTCCAAGATCCTCCTCTAGCATATAAAATATTTGCCGTTAACTGCAAAACATTTTTAAGTTAAGATTGTTTCAGGAAGACCCCCTGTCTCCCCAATTTATCAGCAAAGAAACTACCACTAGAAGAAACCTATCTCACAATCCTGAGCAGACCCCACCAGCACTGGTAAGTCCAAAAGAGACAGAAATTAACAAAATTAAAACTGGTTAATCTGCAACATAATATAAAAGTAATGTGTGAAACAAACCTGTGTCATGTCTTTTATCTATAAACTATGTGTAAAAAGAAAACCATTTAAATCAAACTAATTAAGAACACAAATGAACTACAAACTAAAGATGTCAGTGTCAGGGGGTTACAGGACTTTTCTTTGTTGGGTGTGTGGCTGTGGCTGAAACGGTCACTTAAAGAAAAAAGAACTGTTGCGTTGGGCAGGAAAGAAACCCCAGTCAGCTGTTTTAAGGAAGCTATGGTCTCCAACAAAGTGACACAAACAGGAAGTTAGCAAATACAGTAGCTCCCACAGGCTACTTTGCAAAAGTTAAGCTGGTACTGTGGTTATATAAGTCGTGCTAATCACATATCATGTAAAACAAACTGTACAAAAACTAAAAAAAGACTGAAATAAATGATAACCATACTGCTGTTCTCAGGCTGTGTTAGACATTTACAGTTTTTTACAATCACTTTGCTACTATTTTCAGAACCTTGATGTCATTTTTCACAACTCTAGACACAAAACTCAAAACGGTTATCACTTGTAACACAGGCTGTCTAATGTTCAAAACATTGCATTGTGCATTCACATCTTTAAATAAATCTTGCACTTGCACAATCATTGGTTCAAAAAACAAATTTACTGTGAAATACCATCTAACAATGATTTTGAAAGCTTAAATAATGTGGAAAGGACAGAAAAAATCCAATGAAGTAAAGTGACACAGTGAAACAGAAACATTATATGCACTGATATCAGCTTTTACCAGTTTACTAATTTTAGCTCCTAGAGAAAAGCTCCTAGAGTCTGGAGTAATAGGATCATAAAATAGAACATTATCCATTTTATATCACAAGTCACTGTTTCTGGTACGTAAAAGTGATGAAGGAGGCATCTTTAAATAACTCAGGTCGTTAATACTCACTCTGATAGAGGAGGGGTCTCTAGACATATTACTGAGGTTTTGTCTTCCTTTAATCTTTCTGAAAATAAGTAAAACTATAACACAGAAGACGACCAGTAACACTGCTGCTGCTCCCAGGTAGAGACCGGTCCTTCTCCAACTCTCTGAATTCTCTGAATCAGGACTCAAAGTTGGTGTGTGAGTTGGGAGCTGATCAGCAGCTGTAAAGAATAAAGACAACAGTGGTGACCATATTCTAAACAAGAGGATTCTATTGACATCTATTTATTCATTCATATTTACCTGTGACATTGACTTGACAGCTGTAACATAACCATAATCTGTTTTCACTCTACACCTGTATCTGCCTGAGTCATTGGTCCTGAGTCTGGATATCTGAATTCTGATTCTTCCTTCTTTGAGGCCGTCTTTGTCATTTTGGACTCGACCTAAAAACTGTTCATCTGTTTCTCTCCAACAAACAAACTGTCTGTGGATTAACTGGTGGGATACAGTGACATATTTAATTGTAAAAGTATTTGTTGTCAATTACCAATTCCCTGATCAAACACTTTTACAATTTGTTTCAGGATGAAACTAAAACTGACATATCTCACAAAGCTTCACAAAAAAACAATTGTTTGCATTTGGCCCTAAACTGAATCAAGGTCAACTGCTTAGAAATCAGCTATGTTCACCACTATACCACCAACTTGATGGGAAGTGAAACTTCTGCTGTTTGTCTTTTCCGATGCATTGCAGTAGTACTTGTGTTGTATTTCAGGACTGACATGTCACAGTAGTATGGGCTTCATCTCCTTGCTCCAGGTCTCGGTGTCAGCCATGTCTCTCTCTAGCGTGTACAGTGAGTGTGAGCCTTTGTGTGTGTGCGGGTGTGTGTGTTTCTACGTGTGGGGGGATGGGGGGGTGTATATGTATGGGTGGGTGGGTGTGTGTCTCTGTGTATCTCTTTGTTTTTACAGGGTTGGGAGGGTTGGGTTTTGTCCTTTTAAAGTATGAAAAGTGCCATATAAATAAAATTTGATTTGATTTGATTTGATTTGAAGTATTTCCACACACTTGATGAACAACTGGTAGTTTGCTGCAAAGACCCACTGGACTCCTCACTGTCTTCTTGGAGGCGTCCATGTTGTTATTGTCATGTGATCAGTGACTAGTCAACATAATGCTTAAAGAGTCTTGGCACAGCAGTGAAGTCGACTAGTCTGTACAACCCCTAGTATGTATATGATTTTAAAAGCTTTAAAAAGGCAGAAAAAGTGTCTGTTAACAACACCTGTAGTTGAAGGAAACCATTTTGGTTCTGTCCTCTTTCTCCAGTGAATGGTGCTCTAACAACTCATTATCAGTCAAAGACTCAAGTCTCAAGGTGTGAACTGGGATGAAATTGTCCTGAGGACAAGAGAGCTACGGTCCTCTGTTTGCCATGTTGATGACTACGATGACAAACGTTCCCCTTTCTCAACACACGCAAGCAAAATCAGCCACAAGTACATGGTTCAATGCATGAACAGTGTGCTGCAGATGTCAGCTGCCTTACAAGCAGTTGAAGCATTTTGATTCACAAAAACTTTTACTTTACTTTTTAAAGCTTTTAAAATCATGTTTAATACTAGAGATAGTAAAAGTAATAATTATGAGATAGGTCATTCAATCTTCCTTGCAATGTCAGTGAGGGGAACTGAAAGGGTGAAAGACAGATAATATCCATGTCCTCTGTCCTTTGTCCTCTGCAGTCTGAGGGGGTTACAGACAGGATGTAGCTCAGTGGTAGATCACTTGCTCCAGGAAGTTTTTTGAAAGATAGTCAGGTGTCTTTATGGAGATTATATTACATAATTTAGGTACACAGAGAGAAATGGTTTGATCAGACATTTTCCAAATTTTAGATGATGGCTATTGCTTATTAGCAAAAAAAAAAACAACAAAAAAAAACATGTTTGTTGAGGACATTTAGCTTTTAACCTCATAAATTAATTTTAATTTTATACAGGTTTATTGTTGTAAGCTCTTTCCAGTAACCATGAAAAAGTTATTGAGATAAACAGTTTGTGAGATGAGATAGAGAACATGTCCAGGAAATAACAAATACATGCAGAAGCCTGTGGTTTTGTATTTGTCTAAGTCTGTGGTGCCTCTTGCTGCCACTGTGTTAAACTTCAGCCATGCTTCTGGAGCTAAAGAAAGTAGTGTCCTCTCTTTAAGCCTCTCCAGCTACGCCTTTAATCCACATCTTCTCAGGTGTGGCCGTTAGGACTCATTAAGCCAACGCACCAGCTGAAACTGCTGAAAGTCTGTCTGTGTGTCTCTGGCGCTACCATGTGGTCAAACGGCAGTTGTCGCAGGTTCGACAACGAAGAGCTATTTTGAAAAGTGGCACAGATGTTAAGGCTGCATTGTAAACTGATGGCAGGTTATATCTCAGTCCAGTGTTTTCCAATTTGACATAGATGTCTTATTTTACTCGTCTTTCAAACCTTTACCTTCAGGTATAGGTGGAATAAAAAATTGTCTTTGTGAACAAGTTGCTTTGTTTCCCCAGTTTACATATTTGTATATTCCCCACTTCACTGAACAACATACAAATAGATAGATTGACTAGGTTGAGTGTTTTTGACTAGGTTTTATTTTTCTTTGGAGTGAACAAGTTTCTGCCTCAGTGTATTAGTGGTACTGAACTGAACTTGAATGCTGTGTGTTTGCTGCTCACATTTGTCTTTTTAGAACTGAATGAGTGGTGACACGTGTCCAAGAGACTCTACAGGTCTAATTTTGGGTTTTACCATGACCTGGATGATTGAGAACCTTTACAGACAAATGACTAATAGCTCATTCTAAAGTCTTATCGTTAGTCTCTCACACACAAATTGTCGAAATCAAGCTATTTAACATTGACTGACATATGCTCACCAAAATCGAGCTCAGACCCACATGAAGCAAGGTGTTAAACTGATGATTTACCAGCACTGACCATATTGACTGGCTCACAACAAAGTGATCGAACTCAAGCAGAAGTTGCTTTAAACTGTAATTTATTAAGATTAAACAACTTAATAAATCAACAAAGAAACAAGACAGGTTGGTCAAATAAACTAAACAAAGAAGAAGCCACTCAGGCCAGAACACAAAGGACTGTAGGACATGATGTTTTCCCATAACCCTAAATATACCAAACTGAACACTAATCAGAAAAAAGACTGAAATAGAGAGACTACCAAACCATCAAACATAATAAATAAGTAAAAAAGAAGCCACATAAATAATGGTTCATGCTGCAGTGGCTGTGAGAAGACAATGTACTTTATTGGATCCTTGTCTTTTCCAAGTCTTTTAATTGTTGCTCCAAACCAATAAATATCTTTGCTTGTATAAATAGATATGGAACATATTGTGGGTATTTATCCATGTTTTTCTTGTACTAGTGGTAATATTTTCTATGATTTAGCAAGTTTATTTTCTATCATTCTCCACCAAGGTTAATTATTACAACTACTTTGCTCATTTTAAAATGCTCTTTTACAAGCTCTGCTCTTTATTTAGGTAAACATCACAATAACAATCATTCAAGTCAATTTCCACAGACCTAAGCTTTATTAACCCCAGTTAAATCAGTCTCTACACCAGATGTGACACATAATGGATACCATACTACACAATAAATACAGAATATAATGTATATGTCCAAACAAACACAAATCATAGGATGAAACATACAATGCAATATAATAAAAGCAGATTTAAAAGTACATAGAAACGAGATCAGAAGAAAAGAGAGTTAAGTGGAAAAGTGGAGTAAGCTATTTTAAATAGTGGAAGTGGTCTCTAGATATTACTTAGAGGTAGTTTCTTAGATTGTCTCATCGTCAGGTTTTGTCTTCTTTTAATCTTTCTGAACATAAAAGAAGTTATAACATAGAAGATGACCAGTAACACTGCTGCTGCCAGGTAGAGACCGGTCCTTCCCCGACTCTCTGAATTCTCTGAATCAGGACTCAAAGTTGGTGTGTGAGTTTGGAGCTGATCAGCAGCTGTAAAGAATAAAGACAACAGTGGTGACCATATTCTAAACAAGAGGATTCTATTGACATCTATTTATTCATTCATATTTACCTGTGACATTGAGTTGACAGGTGTCAGCGTCGTTATCATAATCTGTTTTCACGCTACACCTGTATCTGCCTGAGTCACTGGTCCTGAGTCTGGATATCTGAATTCTGATTCTTCCTTCTTTGAGGCTGTCTTTGTCATTTTGGACTCGACCTAAAAACTGTTCATGCTTTGACTCTGGGACTTTAACACCATCAATTACATCAAATATAAGTGAGACTTGATGGTCAGTTATATGGTAACAGTTGATTAAAAGGTATCTGAAGGCTTTGTCAGTTCTGGTTGTGAACTTCCACTCCAGGGTGATGTTGTTCTTCTCCTCTGCCTGATAGAAGCTCTGTGTCACACTCACTTCAAATGGGGAAGTGGTCACTAGAGAAGAAACAAGAAAAGCAGAAAACATGAGAACTGTAACGACAGAGAGTCTTTTAACACCTATAGAAGTTTCTGTTTTGTCATTTCTTGTATTTTGTGGATTAAATGCAGGTTGGTCAGTGAACTGTTGACTGGACTGATTCATATTTTGATTGCATCAGATAAAGGACAGAAAATAAGTGTTCAAACTTCAATTGTTCAAATGTTAAAACAGAATGATAAATGAAAACATAATCTATCTTTATATCTGTGTTTATCTTTCATTCCTAATTAATTGATTTCATAAACTTACCTAAGATGATTGAGGTCAAAGTGATGACCAGCAGGGTCCTACAGATCATCTTCTTTCTGTGACAGGAAACAGATTTGAAGAGTGATCAACAGGAGGTCAAGGTTCAGTCAGTACAAGTAAGAGACAGAAAATCTACAGACTCAATTAATTCAGTCATTAAAAACTATTTTCTGACAATGAACAATAAGAAGTGCATAGCTTCCAGAGATGTTCTGTTCAAATAGGCTCCACACACAAGATACAAGAACTCTGTTTCATGTGTTTTCAACCTTCTTATGTCATATCTGTATATCACGGTCAATGTCTGTACAGCTCCACACATATTTTTTATTTATTAATTCTGCTCTGCTGTATTTATCCTTGCTGTATTTATCCTTGCTGGAGATTGTTTAGTTTATTGAGATTGTCTACTTTATTTAGTTAACTTCTTGTTTTCTGTTCTGCTATGATTGGACCTCAGTGCTTATTTTTGTTTCCTTCTCATGTACCACATGTTAAGGAATGACAATAAAAACCTTGAAACCTTGAAAACAAAAGGGACAGTGCGTGGAATGATCTGTCCAATTGAAATCAGGTGAGATGAATCCTGTGACTCTGTGTGGCAGATCATATCTCAGTCCAGAGATAGGTTTTTCAATTTGACATTGATGTCTTCCTTTACTCCTTTTTCAAACCATCTGTCTTCTCTGACTAAAATGTTCTAAGGTTCTCAGAGGAGTTTACTTTAATAATAACAATTAATTTTATTCACAGGCACCTTTCAGGACACTCAAGGTCAATGTCGAACAACATCGTCTCAAACTGTATTAAGTGTTGTTGCTGGGTACCAGGAAAGTTGCCAACACTACAGTTGTGCGGTCAGGCACAAAGAGACACTGTAAGATCTGGTTTAACTTGGTTTATTTCTGGCAAAGATGGCAGGCAATTGATGCTTGTTTAATCTAAAGAAAAAATAGGTAACATTGTAATGAAACTAAATATATAAGGATACAAATACATCTTTCTTTTAACTATAAACATAAAGCGTTATCATACAAAATCAACTAAATGATTATCTTTCACAACAGAAAGATACTAACATAAGAACTCACATTTTACTCAGGCATACAACTGCTGCAAGAAAAAAGCCTAGGGTCATGCTGCAGAGTTTCAACAGGCCGCACAGCTGCACAGGCTCTCATATATCCTTCAGATCCCTGTCCCTTGTCAATCTGTCAGTTTGTCCTCCAGGTGTAGGTGGACTACTGTAATCTGGCCTAAAGAGTAATGTCTCCGGCCACATCTGGAGCCCAAAAGCACAACTGCAAACACTCTCCTGTAAATCTCTACTTAAAACATACTTGTATTGGAAAGTCTTTCCTGGTTTTAATTGAGATTTTGATTAAGTTTTTAACTGTATTTTAGTTTGTTTAATTTTGCCTGTTTTGAAATTTTAATGCACAATTTTATATCTAATGCCATTTGGAAAAATGTTACAGTAAAAACAAAATGGACTGAAACTGGATAAAATTATTTTAAACACAGTGATGAACCGTTTCTCTCCCACAGGCAGCTTTGAGGAAGTAAAAACGGTAAAACAACATGCAGACAGCATGAGTTTAGAGACGCTCCAAAATTATAAATATAATAGAAATATAACGCAATAAACCAACTATCTGTGGATTAACTGCTGGGATACAGTGGCTAATCTTCAGTATGGTATAAAAGTTTCAAAAAATATCAAGTTCGGCCAAATCTACTTTGTCTACTGTATGTTATTTTTGTAGCAAAAGTATAAATTAACAACAACAGCAGTATATTTATGTATTTAGAAGCACCTTACCTTTTATTGTCTCCACGCGGGAAGAAGGGACATGATGTCTGTCTGTTTGCAGAGCAGTTGCACTGACTAAAACTCCAACACAATGGTGATGCTGACGTTTCGCTTAGTCACACAGTTGCATTTCTTCATACCTGACTGGACACTACAAACTGTGATCACTTGACTAAACGCTATGTTTTAGGTTTAGAGTGAATATGTGAAAACGCAGACTGATCACAGAGCCTCCAAGATCCTCCTCTGACATATAAAATATTTGCCGTTAACTGCAAACCATTTTACAGTTAAGATTGTTTCAGGAAGACCCCCCTGTACCCAGCAGTTTATCAGCAAAGAGACTACCACTCAAAGAAACCTATCTCACACTCCTGAGCGGACCCCACCAGCACTGGTAACTCCAAAAGAGACAGAAATTAACAAAATTAAAACTGGTTAATCTGCAACATAATATAAAAGTAATGTGTGAAACAAACCCATGTCATGTCTTTTATCTGAAAACTATGTGTAGAAAGAAAACCATTTAAATCAAACTAATTAAGAACACAAATGAACTACAAACTAAAGATGTCAGTGCCAGGGGGTTACAGGACTTTTCTCTTTTTGGGTGTGTGTGGCTGTGGTTGTAACATTCAGCTGAGGAAAAAGGAACTACTGAGATGGACAGGAAAGAAATCGCAGCCATCTGTTTAGAAGGAAGCTACGGTGAAGATGCTAAAAAGGGGACAAAAAACAGCAAGAAACAGGAACTAAAATACTGATTCTCAGTCAGATCAAGAATCAAAAACCACCAGGAGACGTTGAGGTGATGACAAAATCTAAAGAGACACAGTGAAACAGAAACATTATTTACCCTAGATCAGGGGTCTTCAACGTTTTCCAGGCCAAGGACCCCCAATCTGATGGAGAGATGGAGCGGGGACCCCCTACTTATATATATATATTGTATAAAATTGTGTTTTATATTAAACCGGTCCTATAGTGCCTTGTAGAAATGTACCTTGTTGTTCTGCATTCAATACTAAGATATTAAAATAACAAACAGGTTAATATATTCATGTTTTTATTTTGAACATGCAAGGTACAGTGGTATGGGTGGCCGTGCCACTGCCATTTATAAACATACCTCAAACTGATACCTACCAAGATTATCAATGTCAGTCAATTGCATGTAACCATGCACAAAAAATATTGAAATTGACATTTTTAAAACATGTGCATATGCATACAATACTTAACTATAGCCTAACATTGACAGATTCTTTTCCCCATAATCCCCAAGCTGTATAACATTTAAAAAGAACTTCATGTGTGTTTAAAAAAAATTGTGGAGGTGAATATAAAAAAATGTCTAATCAATCAAAACATTTTCGCGACCCCCCTGCAGTACCTCCGCGGACCCCCTAGGGGTCGCGGACCCCCTGTTGAAGACCTCTGCCCTAGATGAATAGGATCATAAAACAGAGTCAGAGTCTACACACATAAGTCTTATTATTGTTTTCATGATTAATTCCAATAGACATAGTGTATAAAAAGAATAAAGTACATATACCTCAATCTTTTTTGTTTTTTATTAATAAATAAATAAATAAATACAAATGTTGCTAGATACTTCCAATGTTTCAAGGATTCTTATAATAATAATAATACATTTTATTCGTGGCCACCTTTCAAAACACTCAAGGTCACCTTACATACAACAAAGACATGCTCATTAGGTTCATTGGTGATTCTGAATTGGCCGTAGGTTTGAGTGTGAATGGTTGTCCCCCCACCCCAGAAGATGAGTGAATGACTGAAAAAAAGGAGCATGAACAGAAACAAGCAGGGAACAAAGCACTGAGGTCCAGCCACAGCACTGTAGAAAAACAGCTGCACAATAAACAGAAAGCAGCGAAACAGTCAAATGAGACAACAAAACCACACAGCTAAATTCACCATGAGCTGCGTTAAAGTAAAAGTCATAGCTAACCAAAACTAAGTTGAAAAAAAATCTCTTCGAGGTGGTTAGACTCTCAGTCAGATCAAGAATCAAAAACCAGTAGGAGATGTTGAAAAAATCTAAAGTGACACATTCATTAATTCATTTTCTATACCCGTTTATTTCTGTTAAGGGTCGCGGGGGTCTGCTGGAGCCTATCCCAGCTGTCATCGGGCGAGAGGCAGGGGTACACCCTGGACAGGTCGCCAGTCCATCTCAGGGCTAACACAGAGAGACAGACAACCATTCACACTCACACCTACGGCCAATTTAGAATCACCAATGAACCTAACCAGCATGTCTTTGGACGGTGGGAGGAAGCTGGAGAACCTGGAGAGAACCCACGCAGACACAGGGAGAACACGCAAACTCCACACAGAAAGGCCAGCCGGCCCATGGATTCAAACTGGTGACCTTCTTGCTGTGAGGCATCAGTGCTAACCACCTTTCCACTGTGCCGCCCTCTAAAGTGACACAGTGAAACGGTAACATTATTTAGCCTAGATGAATAGGATCATAAAACAACATTATGCAGTTTGCATTTCATAGTCACTGACTGCGGCATTGGAGAGAAAAATGTCTTGAAATAATTCAGGTCTTATAGTGGAAGAGTCTCCAGACATATTCCAGGTGGGTAGTATCTTAGATTGTTTCATCGTCAGGTTTTGTCTTCCTTTAATCTTTCTGAAAATAAATAAAGTTATAACACAGAAGACGACCAGTAACACTGCTGCTGCTGCTCCCAGGTAGAGACCGGTCCTTTCCCAACTCTCTGAATTCTCTGAATCAGGACTCAAAGTTGGTGTGTGAGTTGGGAGCTGATCAGCAGCTGTAAAGAATAAAGACAACAGTGGTGACCATATTCTAAACAAGAGGATTCTATTGACATCTATTTATTCATTCATATTTACCTGTGACATTGAGTTGACAGCTGTTAACGTCTGCGTCATAATCTGTTTTCACTCTACACCTGTATCTGCCTGAGTCATTGGTCCTGAGTCTGGATATTTGAATTCTGATTCTTCCTTCTTTGAGGCCGTCTTTGTCATTTTGGACTCGACCTAAAAACTGTTCATCCTGGGACTCTGGGACTTCAATACCATTAAAAACATTAAATATAACTGAGACTTTATGGTTAGTTATAAGGAAACAGTTGATGAAAAGGTGTCTGAAGGTTTTGTCAGTTCTGGTTGTAAACTTCCACTCCAGGGTGATGTTGTGGTTCTCCTCTGCCTGATAGAAGCTCTGAGTCACATTGACTTCAAATGTTGATGTTGTGGAAACTAGAGGGGAAACAAGAAGAGCAGAGAAGCTGTGAACTGTAACACCAAAGAGTCTTTAAACATCTATAGAGGTTCCTGTTTTGTCATTTCTTGTATTTTGACTGCATCAGATAAAGGACAGAAAACAAATGTTCAAACTTTAATTGTTCAAATGTTAAAACAGATCATGACAGACAGAATGAAAAACAAAACAAAATCTATCTTTATATCTGTGTTTATCTTTCATTCCTAATAAATTGATTTCATAAACTTACCAAAGATGATTGAGGTCAAAGTGATGACCAGCAGGGTCCTACAGATCATCTTCTTTCTGTGACAGGAAACAGATTTGAAGAGTGATCAACAGGAGGTCAAGGTTCAGTCAGTACAAGTAAGAGACAGAAAATCTACAGACTCAATTAATTCAGTCATTAAAAACTATTTTCTGACAATGAACAATAAGAAGTGCATAGCTTCCAGAGATGTTCTGTTCAAATAGGCTCCACACACAAGATGCAAGAACTCTGTTTCATGTGTCTTCAACCTTCTTATGGTCATATCTGTATATCACTGTCAATGTCTGTACAGCTCCACACATATTTTTTATTTATTAATACTGACTTTACACCAACTGCACTGCTGTTTTGAAATTTGATTGTTTGGGTTATTGATCTTCTTCTTTTATTGAGACTGCCTACTTTATTTAGTTTACTTCCTGTTTTCTGTTGTGCTATGATGACCTCAGTGCTTATTTTTGCTTCCTTCTCATGTTTAGGAATGACAATAAAATCCTTGAAACCTTAAAAACAAAGGAAAGCGCATAGAATATTCTGCCCAATAGAAAACAGTTCACCTGACTTTGTGACTCTGTGTGGCAGATTATATCTCAGTCCAGCTCCTCTGAGTTCATTATGTGTTCCAGGAAGGCTCTGGACCTCATGGTGATCAAGTGAGCAGGTGGGAGGGTGAGTTGGAAGAATGAAGATGACCTAAGAGTGTGGGCTGGAATGTTTATGAGGAGGAGGTTAGCGAGGCAGAGTACTGAACTAGACAGCTGGGATAGGCTCCAGCAGATCCCCGTGACCCTTAACAGGAATAAGCGGGTACAGAAGATGAATGAAGACGTATTGAACTAGTTGCAATTTATGAATGCATTTGTCCGGTAAACCAAATAAGAGGGAGTTGCAGACGTCCAGACGAGACGTGACCAGGCTATGGACCAGAGATGCAGTATTGTTGGAGGGATGGATGGAGATGGCAGATATTGTGCAGGTGGAAATAGGCTGAATGGGTGATATTGTTAATATGATATTAGAATAAGAGACTGTTGTCAATGATGACACCCAGACTCTTAAACTGAGGGGAGGGGGAAACCGGGGAACTGTCAATCTGTCAATTTGTCCTCCAGGTGTAGGTGGACTGCTGTAACCTGTCCTGAAGAGTAATATCTCCACATCTGGAGCCCAAAAGCACAACTGCAAACACTCTCCTTTAAATCTGTACTTAAAACATTCTTTTATTGGAAAGTCTTTCCTGGTTTTAGTTGAGATTTTGATGAAGTTTTTAACTGTATTTGAGTCAAATTTATGTTTAATGTCAATTTGAGAAGTGCTACAGTAAAAATGTACTGAAACTGGATAAAATGATTTTAAACACAGTGATGAACTGTTTCTCTCTCACAGGCAGCTTTGAGGAAGTAAAAACGGTAAAACAACATGGAGACAGTTTGAGTAGAGTCTCCAGAGACGCTCCAAAATGAAACTAAATACCGTTCCTCTCCCATCTTTTGTATTTGTATTAATATCACATTGGAACAAGTTTCCACATTAATAAATCAAAGAGCCGAAACAACATCAGAACATAATTCTCTAATCATAAATATAGAGCAGAAATATTATGCAACAAACCAACTGTCTGTGAATCAACAGCTGAGGTACAGTGGCTTATCTTCAGTATGGTATAAAAGTTAAAAACATCAACTTCAGCCAAATCTACTTTGTCTACTGTATGTTAGTTTTATAGCAAAAGTATAAATTAACAACAACAGTATATTTCTGTATTTACAAGAACCTTACCTTTTATTGTCTCCATGGGGGAAGAAGGAACATGAGGTCTGTCTCTTTTCACAGTAGTTGCACTGACTACAACTTCGCTAGACCAACCCACTAATGAATGCTAACAGGTTTCTCTAAGCCACAGTTTAATATCTGACTGAACAATACAAACCGTGATCACTTGACTAAACACATGGTTTTAGGTTTAGAGTGAATATGTGAACATTCAGACTGATCACTGAGTGAGGAAAAAAGACCTTTGGTGTTGGACTTGGAAGAAACTGGAGTTTGTCACTTAGATGGAAGCTATGCTCTTCAGCAAAGTGACACAAAGGGGAAGTTAGCAGAAAAAGAAAGTTCCACAGACTGCTTCACATATCTGGTCATATCTGTATATCACGGTCAATGTCTGTACAGCTCCACACATATTTTTTATCTATTAATTCTGACTTTACACCAACTGCACTGCTGATTTTATCTGTTTTGGAGATTGTTTAGTTTATTGATCTTCCTGTTTTGTTGTGCTATGACTGGACCTCCACCCATAGTTTTGTCTCCCTTTTTCATGGACCACATGTTCATGGACCTAAAAACTGTTCATCTGTTTCTCTCCAACAAACAAACTGTCTGTGGATTAACTGGTGGGATACAGTGACATATTATATTGCAAAAGTATTTGCTGTTAATGACCAGTTCCCTGATCAAACACAAACACTTTTACAATTTGTTTCAGGATGAAACTAAAACTGACATCCTTCACAATGCTTCACAACAAAACAATTGTTTGCATTTGGCCCTAAACTGAATTAGGGTCAACTGCTTGGATGTCAACTATGTTCACTGCTATACCACCAACTTGATAGGAAGTGAAACGTCTGCCGTTTCTTGTTTGTCTTTTCAAACTACAGTAGTTGTATTTTAGAAATGACATGTCACGGTAGTATGGGCTTCATCTGTAGTGAAGTATTTCCACACACTTGATGAACCACTGTTAGTTTGCTGCAACAACCCACTGGACTCCTCACCTGTCTTCTTGGAGGCGTCCATGTTGTTATTGTCATATAACATATGATGGCTGCGGGGCAGCCGTGGCCTACTGGTTAGCGCCTTGGGCTTGTGACCGGAGGGCTGCCGGTTCGAACCCCCGACCGGTAGAAAGCGGCTGAAGTGCCCTTGAGCAAGGCACCTAACCCCTCACTGCTCCCCGAGCGCCGCTGTAGCATGGCAGCTCACTGCTCAGGGTTAGTGTGTGCTTCACCTCACTGTGTGCTTTGTGTGTTCACTAATTCACGGATGGGATAAATGCAGAGACCAAATTCCTTGTATACACAAGTATACTTGGCTGAGAGACACTTAATCTTAATCTTAATCTTAATGATCAGAGACTAGTCAACGTGACGCTTAAAGAGTCATGGCACAGCAGTGAAGTCAACAAATATGTACAACCCCTAGTATGTATATGATTTTAAAAGCTTTAAAAAGGCAGAAAAGTGTCTGTTAACAACACCTGTAGTTGAAGGAAACCGTTTTGGTTCTGTCCTCTTTCTCCAGTGAATGGTGTTCTAACAACTCATTATCAGTCAGAGACTCCAGTCTCAAGGTGTGAACTGGGATGAAATTGTCCTGAGGACAAGAGAGCTACGGTCCTCTGTTTGCCATGTTGATGGCTACGATGACAAACGTTCCCCTTTCTCAACCCATGCAAGCAAAATCAGCCACAAGTACATGGTGAAATGCATGTACTTGTCCCCTGTGGTGCCCCAGGCACCACAGGGGACTGTCTCCAGGGTCCTGTCTCCATTTCTGTTCACTCTCTACACCTCTGATTTCCAGTACAGCTCTGGGTCCTGCCACCTGCAGAAGCTCTCTGATGACTCTGCATTGGTTGGGTGTATTAGAGAAGGACGGGAGGTGGAGTACAGGACACTGATTGCGGACTTTGTGGAGTGGTCCCAGACAAACCACCTACTCCTGAATGTGGACAAGACCAAGGAGCTGGTTATTGACTTCAGAAAGAAGAGGACACCAGTGGAGCCCATCACCATCCAGGGTCTGGAGGTGGAAGTAGTGGACCATTATAAGTACCTGGGAGTCCACATGAACAGCAGACTGGACTGGAGGGACAACAGTGATGCTGTGTACAAGAAGGGACTGAGTAGACTCTACTTCCTGAGGAAGCTTAGGTCTTTTAACGTATGCAGCAAGTTGCTGGAGTTTTTCTACCAGTCTGTTGTTGCGAGTGCCCTGTACTTTGCTGTGGTTTATTGGGGGAGCAGCATCAGCAAAAAGGACATAAGTAGGATCGACAAATTGATCCGAAAGGCTGGTCATGTGATTGGCAGTAAGTTGGAGATGTTTGTCTCAGTGAGGGACAGGAGGACACTGGACAAACTGCTTTCCATCATGGACAATCCATCACATCCACTACACCAGACTATAGAGGGGCAGCGGAGCTCATTCTCCAACAGGCTGATCAAGCTCCGCTCCCACACTGAACGCTACAGGATGTCATTCATACCATTCTCTGTCCAGCTGTACAACAACTCACCTTTCTGTGACAGATAACTCAATGTTATTAATGTTAATGGACACTATCGCACCTTACACCTTACCCTGTATATATAATTTATATTCTTCCTTCTCTATTTCTTGTACATTTGTTCATATGCTAATATGATAATTTGTACATTTTTGCTTATACTATTTCTATTTTATCTTACTAGATTTTATTCTACTTATTTTTTATTTCTATTTTATTTAATTTAATCTTTTCTTTGTATCTGAGGTTCTTAAGAGTGTGTTTTTTATGTACAACTAAGCGACTGTGACCAAGCAATTTCCCTTGTGGATCAATAAAGTTTATCTAAGGGTGTATTCACACCTGCCTTGTTTAGTTCGATTAAAACGA
This sequence comes from Chelon labrosus, assembly GCF_963514085.1. Lineage (NCBI taxonomy): Eukaryota > Metazoa > Chordata > Actinopteri > Mugiliformes > Mugilidae > Chelon > Chelon labrosus. The sequence goes on along the minus strand of NC_140351.1, from coordinate 4,344,243 downwards.
ACTCAAGTTCGTTTCCTTGCTTGGTTCGGACCTTTTTGACTGGTGTGAATACAATCACTCGAACTCTGGTGCGGACAAACAAGCGGACCGAGACCCAGCTGAGGAGGTGGTCTCGGAGCGGTTCCTACCGAACCCTGGTGCGGTTCCTTTATGGTGTGAAAGCAGCCCGACCTCGATCCGACCCAAGTTGCAAAAATCTACCTTTTTGGATTTGACGAGCTCCCGTAGTTTTCGCGCATCTATCAAGAAGCGTCTGTCTGTCTGTCTGTCTGTGGCACGCATATGTCGCGAACCGTTGGCCCGATTGATTTGAAACTGGGCAGGTGTCTCGCTACGGGCACGAAGATGTGCACTGCTAAGTTTGACGTTGTTTGGATAAGAAATGTAAAATATATCGGTAAAATAGATTTTCTCCGCTCTAATATTTCCAGTTGCCTGATGACAGTTCTAAATTATTGCGCTGGCTCAAACGCTAGATGGTAACCATGGCAACGGAGACTCAACGTTATTTTACAGTTTACAGACAAAACATGAGTGATTTGATCATCTATCTATAAATCAAGAATTTCTTTTAACTTATTTGGTGAGTTTGTGTCTGTCTGTCTGTCTGTGGCACGCTGATTTGAAACTGGGCAGGTGTCTTTGTGGGGAGGAGACATGGGTCACGACAATGGTCACAACTGAAAAATCTTCTTCAGCTCCCACTATAGGAATACATACTTCCGACGGGCACTGCACTAGTTATGGGAAATGTAGGATAGCCCAGTGACACACACAACAGAGAGAGACACGTGAAGCAAACAAACGCAGGTAGGTTAGGTAGAGATGAGCCGTGGCTTAACCGAGCTCTGAGGAGACACGCTGCCTCCTAGATATCTGGGCAGATGTCCAGATATCTCAAATGCTGGAGAAAACACATAAAAATGCAGAAGTATATAAGATTTTTAGTAAACAAATGAGAGAGAGGGGATTCCAGCGCTCAGTTTATAAACCATATTGCTAGCATAATAACAAGTAGACCTACAGTACGCAAAGTCTCCATTGTAGCCTATTTACGTGGGACATTTGGCTTCCTTCTTTACCCCGCCTATACGTTTACCAGCCAATGGCTGAACGACCTTAGCACATGTGTTTTTGTTTATAAATTCTGGTCCGGTTGCAATTAATCACAGTGTGAAAGCGAACCGCACTAAAAAAAAAAAAAGAAAGAAAAAATTGGTCCGGACCAAAGCAAGTGAACTAACGGACCTTCCTGGTGTGAATACGCCCTAAGTCTAAGTCTAAGAACAGTGCGCTGCAGATGTCAGCTGCCTTACAAGCAGTTGAAGCATGTTGATTCCCGGCAAACACGGAAACTTTTACTTTACTTTTTAAAGCTTGTAAAATGATGTTTAATACTAGAGATAGTAAAAGTAAGAATTATGAGACAGGTCATTCAATCTTACATGCAATGTCAGTGAGGGGAACAGAAAGTGTGAAAGACAGATAATATCCGTTATACCGCAGAGGATATCCATGACCTCTGTCCTCTGCAGTCTGAGGCGGTTGCAGAGAGGACGTAGCTCAGTGGTAGATCACTTGATCCATGAAGTTTTTTGAAAGATATTCAGGTGTCTTTTATGGTGATTATAATACATAATTTAGGTACACAGAGAGAAATGGCTTGATCAGACATTTTTCAAATTTTAGATGATGGATATTGTTTATTAAAAAAAAAAAAAAAAAAAAACATGTTTGTTGAGGACATTTATATAAAACTTAAAAAACTTAAACTTCAGCCATGCTTCTGGAGCTAAAGAAAGTAGTGTCCTCTCTTTAAGCCTCTCCAGCTACACCTTTTATCCACATCTTCTCAGGTGTGGCCATTAGGACTTATTAAGCCCGAGCACCAGCTGAAGACACTTGAACTCACCGCAAGACCAGTGGGGGTTCACAGGGACGTGACAACCAAACAACCTCTAGTCTGATGACCTGAATAACTCATATCTCATCAGAGAACCTTCTACCAGTTGAACTTACAGTATCCCAAATGACTTTGAGCGATCTCTGAGTGACATTAAATTTCTCTTTGCCGTTCTCCCATGAAGCCGAGATCATCCCTGGTAGATGCTTGTAATGATTAATATGAGGATATTGTGGATGTGTGGCTACAAATGCTTGATTTGTTATTTCAATTAAAAACATATAGCGTCTTGATATAACTCAGGTCTTATACTTTGATGCTCACTCTGATAAAGGAGGGATCTCTGGACATATTCCGGAGGTTTTATCTTCCTTCATTCTTTCTGAAAATAAGTAAAGATATAACACAGAAGACGACCAGTAACACTGCTGCTGCTCCCAGGTAGAGAACGATCCTCACCCAACTCTCTGAATTCTCTGAATGATGACTCAAAGTTGAGACAAAGACAACAGTGGTGACCATATTCTAAACAAGAGGATTTTATTGATATTTCTTTATTCGTCTCTGTTGTTGTTGTCATGTGATCAGTGACTAGTCAACGTGATGCTTAAAGAGTCATGGCACAGCAGTGAAGTTGACTAGTCCCCTATGTATAAGCTTTAAAAAGGTAGAAAAGGTGTGAGCATTTCTGGGATGAAACTTTATAAGGACAGATGTTCAGACTGTTTTGGTAATTGATGATTGAGGTCAAAGTGATGACCAGCAGGGTCAGACAGATCATCTTCTTTCTGTGACAGGAAACAGATTTGAAGAGTGATCAACAGGAGGTCAAGGTTCAGTCAGTACAAGTAAGAGACAGAAAATCTACAGACTCAATTAATTCAGTCATTAAAAACTATTTTCTGACAATGAACAATAAGAAGTGCATAGCTTCCAGAGATGTTCTGTTCAAATAGGCTCCACACACAAGGCCCCATGTTTCTGTTGATTCTGTTGTTTCTGACATCCTGGTAATTATCAGCATTAAAGACTCTTCCCACCCCACTCATGAACTGTTTACCCCCCTCCCCTCAGGATGAAGGTCCAGAACCAACAGACACTTCTTTCCAGACTCACAAACACTGCCGCCCAATAACTATGTTCCAGATACAAGAACTCTGTTTCATGTGTCTTCAACCTTCTTATGGTCATATCTGTATATCACGGTCAGTGTACAGCTCCACACATATTTTTTATTTGTTAATACTGACTTTACACCTACCGCTCTGCTGTTTTCATCCTTGCTGGAGATTGTTCAGTTCATTGATAGTGACTACTTTATTTAGTTTACTTCCTGTTTTATGTTCTGCTATGACTGGACTTCAGTGCTTATTTTTGTTTCTTTCTCATGTTTAGGAATGACAATAAAATCCTCGAAAACTTAAAAACAAAGGGAAGCGCGTGGAATTATCTATCCGATAGAAAGCAGGTAACCTGACTTTGTGACTCTGTGCGACAGATTATATCTCAGTCCAGCTCCTCTGTCCAGAGATAGGTTTTCCAGTTTCGCATAGATGTCTTCCTTTACTCCTCTTTCAAACCATCTGTCTTCTCTGATTAAAATGTTCTCAACAATAATAATAATTCATTGTATTTATAGGCATCTCTCAGGACACTCAAGATCACCGTACAAAATTTTTAAAACACAATTTATATATATATATATATATATATATATAACCTGGAATGAAGAGTAATATCTCCGGCCACATCTGGAGCCCAAAAGCACAACTGCAAACACTCTCCTTTAAATCTCTACTTAAAACATACTTTTATTGGAAAGTCTTTCCTGGTTTTAATTGAGATTTTAATGAAGTTTTTAAATTAGTTATGTTTAATTTTGCCTGTTTTGAATTTTTGTACAATGTTATATCTAATGCCAATTTGTAAAGTGCTACAGTAAAAACAAAATGTACTGAAACTGGACAAACTGATTTTAAACACAGTGATGAACTGTTTCTCTCCCAAAGGCAGATTTGAGGAAGTAAAAATGTTAAAACAGCATGGAAACAGCATGAGTTTAGAGACGCTCCAAAATGAAACTAAATGCCAATCCTATCCTGTCTTCTGCATTTGTATTAATATCACACTTGAACAAGTTTCCACATTAATAAATCAAAGAACTGAAACTACATCAGAACATTATTGTCTAATCATAAATATAGAGCAGATATATAACGAAATGAACCAACTGTCTGTGGATTAACTGCTGGGATACAGTGGCTTATCTTCAGTATGGTATAAAAGTTTAAAACATCAACTTCTGCCAAATCTACTTTGTCTACTGTATGTTTTATAGCAAAAGTATAAATTAACAACAATAGTGTATTTCTTTATTTACAAGAACCTTACCTTTTACTGCCTCCACGGGGGAAGAAGGAATATGAGGTCTGTCTCTTTGCAGAGCAGTTGCACTGATTTAAACTCCACTAGGCCAACCCACTGATTAATGCTGACAGGTTTCTCTCAGTCATACGGTTTAATTTCTGACTGAACAATACAAACTGTGATCACTTGACTATACACGTGGTTTTAGGTTTAGAGTGAATATGTGAAAACTCAGACTGATCACCAAGCCTCCAAGATCCTCCTCTGGCATATAATATATTTACCGTTAACTGGAAACCATTTTACAATTAAGATTGTTTCAGGAAGACCAAGAAGAGGAAAGAGGCTACCACTAGAAGAAATCTATCTCACAATCCTGAACAGACCCCACCAGCACTGGTACCCCCAGAAGAGATAGAAATTAACAAAACTAAAACTGGTTAATCTGCAACATGATATAAAAGTAATGTGTGAAACAAACGTGTGTCATGTCTTTTATCTGTAAACTATGTGTAGAAAGAAAACCATTTAAATCAAACTAATTAAGAACACAAATGAACTACAAACTAAAGATGTCAGTGTCAGGGGATTACCTTACTTTTCATTTTTTGTGTGTGTGTGGCTGTGGGTGTGAAAAATTACAAAAGAAAAAAAGGAACTATTGTGTTGGGCAGGAAATAAGCAGTCAGTTATTTTAAGTAGGCCATGATCTCCAGCAAAGCGTTACGAAGGTGAAGTTAGTTCCAGAGACTGCTTCACAAACGTTAAGCTGGTACTGTGGTTATATAAGTCGTGCTACTCTGCTATCACATATCATGTAAAACAAACTGTACAAAAGTAAAAAAAGACTGTAAAAAATAAAAGATAACCACCATGAGAAACATACTGCTGTTCTCAGGCTGTGTTATATACTAAGACATTTAAGGTTCCATATTAACAATTATTTTGAAAGCTTAAAAAAATGTGGAAAGGACAGAAAAGAGTAAAAAGTAAAAAAAAAAAAAAAGTAAAGTAACACAGTGAAACAGAAACATTATTTGCACTGATATCAACTTTTACCAGTTTACTAATTTTAACTCCAAGTGTAAGGCTCCTAGAGCCTGGAGTAATAGGATCATAAAATAGAACATTATGCATTTTATATCACAAGTCACTGTTTCTGGTAATACTTAATACTTATACTTCTTAATGCTCACTCTGATAGAGGAGGGGTCTTTAGATATATTCATGAGGTTTTGTCTTCCTTCATTCTTTCTGAAAATAAGTAAAACTATAACACAGGAGACAACCAGTAACACTGCTGCTGCTGCCAGGTAGAGAATGGTCAACAGTGGTGACCATATCATTCATTCATTCATCTTCTATACCCGCTTAGTCCTGTTAAGGGTTGCAGGGGTCTGCTGGAGCCTATCCCAGCTGTCATCGGGGAAGAGGCAGGGGTACACCCTGGACAGGTCTCCAGTCTATCACAGGGCTAACACAGAGAGACAGACAACCATTCACACTCACACCTACGGCCAATTTAGAATCACCAATGAACCTAACCAGCATGTCTTTGGATGGTGGGAGGAAGCTGGAGTACCTGGAGAGAACCCACGCAGACGCAGGGAGAACATGCAAACTACACACAGAAAGGAACCAGTCTGTGCCGCCCCCGTATTCTATTTGGCATGTTGATGACTACGATGACAAACGTTCCCCTTTCTCAACCCGCACAAGCAAAATCAGCCACAAGTACATAGTGAAATGCATGAACAGTGTGCTGCAGACGTGAACTGCCTTACAAGCAGTTGAAGTATTTTGATTCCCGGCAAACACAGAAACTTTTTTTACTTTACTTTTTATAGCTTTTAAAATCACATTTAATAGTACAGATACTAAAAGTAATAATTATGAGACAGGTCATTCAGTCTTATGTGCAATGTCAGTGAGGGGAACTGAAAGTGTGAAAGACAGATAATATCCGTGTCCTTAAAAGGTGATGTTAAAAGGAAACGTACTGCGTTGGCCAGGAAACCCGGGTCAACTGCTTGGAAGGCACCTATGCTCACCACTATACCACCAACTTGATGGGAAGTGAAACTTCTGCTGTCTTTTCAGATGCATTGCAGTAGTTCTTTAGTTGTACATCAGGACTGACACGTCACAGTAGTATGGGCTTCATCTTTAGTGAAGTATTTCCACACACTTGATGAATCGCTGCTAGGCTGGTGCAGCGACCCACTGGGCTCCTCACCTGTCTTCTAGGAGGCGTCCATGTTGTTATTGTCATATGATCAGTGACTAGTCAACATGGTGCTTAAAGTGTCATGGCACAGCAGTGAAGTCGACTAGTCTGTACAACCCCGAGTATGTATATGATTTTAAAAGCTTTAAAAAGGCAGAACAAGTGTCTGTTAACAACACCTGTAGTTGAAGGAAACCATTTTGGTTCTGTCCTCTTTCTCCAGTGAATGGTGCTCTAACAACTCTGGGATGAAACTTTTTAAGGACAGATGTTCAGACTGTTTTGTAATTTGATGGCAGGTTATATCTCGGGTTTTCTAATTTGACATAGATTTAGTCTATGACTTTCGAACCATCTGTCTTCTTCTGGCTAAAATGTTCTCAGGTCCTCAGAGGAGTGCCCCTTGTCCTTCAGGTGTAGGTGGACTGCTGAAACCTGGAATGAAAAGGATTCTCTCCTGTACCGAGCCATTGTGTGTTAAAAGTGAATGATTTGCTGGGAATCGAACCCGGGTCGAGGCAGCTCATGCATATTTCTGTTGTCACAGCTGGATCCGAAAACCACAACTACAAACACTGCACATACAGTAGTTGAGAAAAGCCCATCTGCTGAAATTATGTGAGTCTCTGGCGCCACCATGTGGTCAAACACCAGTTGTCGTGAGCACCAGCAGAGAACATTAGAATGAAATTAGGTTTCACTGACTTGTACCAACAGCCATACAATAAAAATAAAAATATAATCAAATGAATCATTTACAGGTATTTGTGTATAAAGAAATGTATATTACACAGTGATAAATATTCAAACTTATTGCACATTGTATGTTTTTGTTCATTTGGGTGAAGTTCTTGTACAGGTATGTACGGTATATTGTAACTGTTGTTGCAATTATATTGTTTAGATAATTTTTCTAATTTATTTTTCTTTCTAATTGTGTCATAATTGAGAATTTATGCAAGTTGCATTTCATATCATGCACTCTTTTATTTTGTAGCAGTAGTATTTTATTTTGAAAGTGCTCGAAAGGTGGGACAAGTAGCAAACAAATCAAGAAGAAGGTATTTTGATGCTGGTAAAAGGTCTTTCTGAACACTAAGAAGGAGAGCTCTGAAGATTATTCCCTTGGTAGCATGCAGCCAACGATGTATTTGTTTTGTTTGTCTGTATTTTCCTTTGTTAAAATGGTATTTATTTCACATAACTTAACATGCTATTTATGTTAAGTTAACGTTTTGTTTCATCATCAGTGTGTGTTTAGTTTTCACGGTGGACTGAGGAGAAGTCTCAATAAACCAGTAGCAAGAAAGCCACTTGTGTCTGCCTGTGCTTCGAGGGAGTTACATATATGATTTAAAAAGCTTTAAAAAGCAGAAGAAGCTGCAGAAATATTTGATGCAACTCTAGTGTCTGTTAACAACCAGACACTTACCCTTAGCTGAATCAAACTGTTTTGGTTCTGTTCTCGTCCCTCAGTGAATAAAACTCTAACGACCCATTATCAGTCAGAGGCTCCAGTCTCAAGGTGTGAACAGATGTTGAGGCTGTATTGTAAACTGATGGCAGGTTATATCTCAGTCCAGTGTTTTCCAGTTTGACATAGATGTCTTCCTTCACTCCTCTTTCAAACCATCTGTCTTCTCTGGACCTTCAGGTGTAGGTGGAATAAAAAGCCGTCTGTCTTGTTGAACCATGTTTGTGAACGAGTTGCTTTGTTTCCCTCGTTTATTTAGATTGAATAACTTAATCAATCAGCAAAGAAACAAGGCTGGCCGGTCAAATAAACTAAACAAAGAAGAATCCACTCAGGCCAGCCCACAAAGGACCGTAGGACCTGGTGTTTTCCCCCTAACCATAACAAACTGAACACTAATCAGAAATAAGACTGAAAAAGAGAGACTACCAAACCATCAAAGATTATAAATAAGCAAAACAGAAGCTACATAAACAAGGACTCTTGCTGCAGTGGCTGGGAGAAGATGATGTGACAGAGAGTGCCAAGGTTCCTCCTCCTATTTATTGGATCCTTCTGATTACCCCAGATCAACTTCACCTGAGGGAGAGAACACAGGATTTAAACAGTCTTTACTTCTCTTGACCAGCAGAGGGAGACACCGGAGCCTGGAACAACCAGGAAAGACAGAAACGAGGAATCAAGAGAAGACTGCACTGAATCATCACTTTTCCCTTTTTGACACGTGTTCTGATCTGATGGAGCTCAAACTAAAAGGTTTTCTTTCCTCTATGTCCAACTCACTGCTGAGCATTTACAAATAAAATACCAGCTGCATCCAACCAATAAATATCTTTGCTTGTATCAATAGATATGGAACATATTGTGGGTATTTATCCATGTTTTTCTTGTACTAGTGGTAATATCTTCTGTTACAGTAGTCTTCAGCAACATTATTTTCTATTCATGTCCACTAAGGTTAATTATCACGACTACTTGGCCATCTTCGTCCCCCAAAACGTAGACCTTGTCCATGAACCAGAGCGTTACCGGTTCAATCCCTAGGAATGTGCCACATGCCGAAGTGTCCTTGAGCAAGACACTGAAACCCCCAGTTGCTCCCAGTGTATGGCACTGGTGTGTGAATGTGTGTGTGCTTGTGTGAGCGAATGGGTAGATGTGTCTGTAAAGCGCTTTGAGTACCAATTGACAGAAAGGCGCTATATAAAAGCAAGGCCATTGAAAATGCTCTTTTAAAAGTTAGGTAACCATCACAATAACAATCATTCAAGTCAATTTCCGCAGACCTAAGCTTTATTAACCCCAGTTAAAGTAGTCTGGTTACCAGATGAGACACATAATCAGAATCAGAATCAGCTTTATTGGTCAAGTATGTGTGCACAAGGAATCACACAACCACCACCACATGACCATTTGCAGGACAAGCGGTTACAGAAGATGAGTGAAAGAATGAAAAAATAGGAACATGAACAGAAACACAACAGGGAACAAAGCGCTGAGCAAAGTTTATTGCACAATGAACAGCAAGCAGCGAGACAGTCAGATGAGACAATAACAAAACTACACAGCTAAATTCACCATGAGCTGAATTAAAGTCAGAGTCATAGATAACTGAAACACAAATGAAAAAATCTATTTTAGGTGGTGAGACTCTCAGTCAGATCAAGAATCAAAAACCACCAGGAGATGTTGAGGTGGTGAAAAACACAGTGAAACAGAAACATTATTTAGCCTAGATTAACAGGATCATAAAACAGAACATTATGCAGTTTGCATTTTATAGTCACTGATTGTGCTACTGAAAAGAAAATCGTCTTGAAATAATTCAGGTCTTATAATGGAGGGGGTCTCCAGGCGTATTCCTGGTGGGTAGTATTTTAGATTGTCTTATTGTCAGGTTTTGTCTTTCTTCATTCTTAACAAAAATAAATAAAACCATAACACAGAAGACGACCAGTAACACTACTGCTGCTGCTCCCAGGTAGAGACTGGTCCTTCTCCAACTCTCTGAATTCTCTGAATCAGGACTCAAAGTTGATGTTGAGTTTGGAGCTGATCAGCAGCTGTAAAGAATAAAGACAACAGTGGAGACCATATTCTAAAAAAGAGGATTCTATTGACATCTATTTATTCATTCATATTTACCTGTGACATTGAGTTGACAGGTGTCAGAGCCAAAACCATCATTTGTTCTCACTTTACACCTGTGTCTGTCTGAGTCATTGGTCCTGAGTCTGGATATTTAATACATCAAATATAACTAAGACTATTGACATCTATTCTATTCTATTCCATTCTAGAGACATTCTGTTAAAACATTCTCTTATTGGAAAGTATTTCCTGGTTTGAACTGAGATTTTAATGAAGGTTTTAATTGCATTGTTGTGTGTTTTATGATTTTAATTGTTTCAATTAACTGTGTTTAATTTTGCCTGCTTTTGCTTTAGAAAAAAAAAACAGTACCAGCGGCAACACTGCACAACTGCAAACACTCTCCTTTAAATCTGTTCTTAAAACATAGTTTTATTGGAAAGTCTTTCCTGATTTTAGTTGAGATTTTGGTGTTTTTTTTGGTTTTTTTGGTTTTTAACACTTCAGCTTCCTCCCACCGTCCAAAGACATGCTCGTTAGGTTCATCTGTGATTCTAAATTGGCTGTAGGTGTGAGTGTGAATGGTTGTCTGTCTCTCTGTGTTAGCCCTGTGATAGACTGGAGACCTGTGCAGGGTGGACCCCCAACTCTGGCCCGATGACAGCTGGGATAGGCTCCAGCAAACCCCGCGACCCTTAACAGGAATAAGCGGTTACAGAAGATGAATGAATGAATGAAAAATCAGAACATAATTTTCTAACTGTAAATACAGAGGAGAAATATAATGAAATAAACACCTGTCTGAGGATTAGCGGCTGTGATACAGTGGCTTGTCAACAGAATCAGTTTTATTGGCCAAGTATGTGTGCACATACAAGGAATTTGACTCAGGTAACTTTTGCTCTCTTGTACAAAAAAACACAGAACTTAAATAAGGGTAAAAAATAAATCTGTACAAAAAAAAGGATAAGAGCAGATATGTACATTGATACAGGAGTTTGTACAGTGAGTATTTACAATTAATGCAGAGTTATTGTTATTGTTCATGTGAATGGTCTCAAACTCTGTGACTGATAATGCATACTGTAACATACTACACAATAAATACAGAATATAATGTACATGTCCAAACAAACACACATAAATACGTCTTATTATTGTTTGCGTGACTAATTTCAATAGACATAGTGTATAATAAGAATAAAATACCTATACCTCAATTTTATTTATTTTTTAATAAATAAATACAAATGTTCCTAGATACTTCCAGTGTTTCAAAGATTCTTATTATAATAATAATACATTTTAGTCATGGCCACCTTTCAAAACACTCAAGGTCACTTTACATTAAACAAAGACATTCTCATTAGGTTCACTGGTGATTCTAACTTGACTGTAGGTGTGAGTGTGAATGGTTGTCTGTCTCTGACATTCTTAGTCAGATCAAGAATCAAAAACCACCAGGAGATGTTGAGATGTTGAAAGAAATCTAAGGTGACACAGTGAAACAAAAACATTATTTACCCTAGATTAATAGGATCATAAAACAGAACATTGTGTATTTTATAGTCACTGATTATGATACTGGAAAGAGAAGCATCTTGAAATAATTCAGGTCTTATAGTGGAGGGGTCTCCAGGCGTATTCCTCGTGGGTAGTATTTTAGATTGTCTCATCGTCAGGTTTTGTCTTCCTTTAATCTTTCTGAAATAAATATAACTATAACACAGATGGCCAGTAACACTGCTGCTGCCAGGTAGAGACTGGTCCTTCCCCAACTCTCTGAATTCTCTGAATCAGGACTCAAAGTTGATGTGTGAGTTTGGAGCTGATCAGTAGCTGTAAAGAATAAAGACAACAGTGGTGACCATATTCTAAACAAGAGGATTCTATTGACATCTATTTATTCATTCATATTTACCTGTGACACTGAGATGACAGGTGTCAGAGCCATAACCATAATCTGTTTTCACTCTACACCTGTATCTGCCTGAGTCACTGGTCCTGAGTCTGGATATTTGAATTCTGATTCTTCCTTCTTTGAGGCCGTCTTTGTCATTTTGGACTCGACCTAAAAACTGTTCATCCTGGTACTCTGGGACTTCAACACCATTATATACATCAAATATACCTGAGACTTTATGGTCAGTTATAAGGAAACAGTTGATGAAAAGGCGGTCCAAGGCTTTGTCAGCTCTGGTTGTAAACTTCCACTCCAGGGTGATGTTGTTGTTCTCCTCTGCCTGATAGAAGATCTGAGTCACATTGACTTTAAATGTTGATGTTGTGGAAACTAGAGAAGAAACAAGAAGAGCAGAGAGGCTGAGAACTGTAACACCTGAGAGTCTTTAAACATCTATAGAGGTTCCTGTTTTGTCATTTCTTGTATTTTGTGGATTAAATGCAGGTTGGTCAGTGAACTGTTGACTGGATTGATTCATGTTTTCACTGCATGAGATAAAGAACAGAAAACAAGTGTTCAAACTTCAATTGTTCAAATGTTAAAACAGATCATGACAGACAGAATAAAAATCAAAACAAAAATCTATCTTTATATCTGTGTTTATCTTTCATTTCTAATAAATTGATTTCATAAACTTACCAAAGATGATTGAGGTCAAAGTGATGACCAGCAGGGTCCTACAGATCATCTTCTTTCTGTGACAGGAAACAGATTTGAAGAGTGATCAACAGGAGGTCAAGGTTCAGTCAGTACAAGTAAGAGACAGAAAATCTACAGACTCAGTTAATTCAGTCATTAAAAACTATTTTCTGACAATGAACAATAAGAAGTGCATAGCTTCCAGAGATGTTCTGTTCAAATAGGCTCCACACACAAGATGCAAGAACTCTGTTTCATGTGCCTTCAACCTTCTTATGGTCATATCTGTATATCACGGTCAATGTCTGTACAGCTCCACACATATTTTTTATTTATTAATACTGACTTTACACTGAGTAGTTTATTTAGTTTACTTCCTGTTTTGTGTTTGAAACACAGGAAGATTGGACCTCAGTGCTTTGTTGAGTTTCCTTCTCATGTACCACATGTTTAGGAATGACAATAAAAACCATGAAACCTTGAAAACAAAAGAGACAGTGCGTGGAATGATCTGTCCGATTGAAATCAGGTCAGATGAATCCTGTGACTCTGTGTGGCAGATTATATCTCAGTCCAGCTTCTCTGTCCAGAGATAGGTTTTCCAATTTGACATAGATGTCTTCCTTTACTCCTCTTTCAAACCACCTGTCTTCTCTGACTAAAATGTTTTCAGGTTCTCAGGACATTACTTTGTCCTCCAGGAGCAGGTGGACTACTGTAACCTATCCTGAAGAGTAATGTCTCCGGCCACATCTGGAGTCCAAAAGCACAACTGCAAACACTCTCCTTTAAATCTCTACTTAAAACCTTCTTGTATTGGAAAGTCTTTCCTGGTCTCAATTGAGATATTGATGAAGTTTTTAACTGTAATTTAATTTGTTTTATCTTTTTAATTGTTTCAATTAACTATGTTTAATTTTACCTGTTTTTAAAATTTTATGCACAATTTTATTTCAATAAGGTCAATTTGAAAAGTGCTACAGTAAAAACAAAATGTACTGAAACTGGACAAACTGATTTTAAACACAGTGATGAACTGTTTCTCTCCCACAGGCAGCTTTGAGGAAGTGAAAATGGTAAAACAACATGGAGACAGCATGAGTTTAGAGACGCTCCAAAATGAAACTAAATGCCACTCCTCTCCTGTCTTCTGTATTTGTATTAATATCCCATTGGAACAAGTTTCCACGTTAATAAATCAAAGAGCTGAAAATCAGAACATAACTGTCTAATCATAAATATAGAACAGAAATATAACGAAATAAACAAACTGTGGATTAACTGCTGGGATACAGTGGCTAATCTACAGTGTGGTATAAAAGTTTGAAACATCAACTTCAGCCAAATCTAATTTATCTACTGTATGTATGTTTTATAGCAAAAGTATTAACAACAGCAGTATATTTCTGTATTTACAAGCACCTTACCTTTTATTGTCTCCACGGGGGAAGAAGGAACATGATGTCTGTCTCTTTGCAGAGCAGTTGCACTGATTTAAACTCCACTAGACCAACCCACTGATAACGCTGACGTTTCTCTTGGTCACACAGTTTAATTTCTGACTGAACAATGCAAACCGTGATAACTTCACTAAACGCTCTGTTTTAGGTTTAGAGTGAATATGTGAAAACTCAGACTGATCACCAAGCCTCCAAGATCCTCCTCTGGCATATAAAATATTTGCCGTTAACTGGAAACCATTTTACAATTAAGATTGTTTCAGGAAGACCCCCTGTACCCCCAATTTATCAGCAAAGAAACTACCACTAGAAGAAAGCTATATCACAGTCCTGAGCAGACCCCACCAGCACTGGTAACTCCATAAGAGATAGAAATTAACAAAATTAAAACTGGTTAATCTGCAACATAATATAAAAGTAATGTGTGAAACAAACGTGTGTCATGTATTGTATCAAGTATGTGTAGAAAGAAAACCATTTAAAGCAAACTAATTAAGAACACAAATTAACTACAAACTAAAGATGTCAGTGTCAGGGGATTACAGGACTTTTTTGGGTGTGTGGCTGTGGCTGAAACCATAACGGTCACTAAAAGAAAAAGGAACTGTTGCATTGGGCAGGAAAGAAACCCCAGTCATCTGTTTTAAGGAAGCTATGGTCTTCAACAAAGTTACACAAACAGGAAGTTAGCAAATACAGTAGCTCCCACAGGCTACTTTGCAAAAGTTAAGCTGGCACTGTGGTTATATAAGTCGTGCTACTCTGCCATCACATATCATGTAAAACAAACTGTACAAAAAGTAAAAAAGACTGTGTAAAAAATAAAAGATAACCACCATGAGAAACTTTCTGCTGTTCTCAGGGTGTGTTATGTACTAAGACATTTAAGGTTCTATATTAACAATGATTTTGAATTAAATAATGTGGAAAAGACAGAAAAAATCCAATGAAGTAAAGTGACACAGTGAAACAGAAACATTATTTGCACTGATATCAGCTTTTACCAGTTTACTAATTTTAACTCCTAGAGTAAGGCTCCTAGAGCCTGGAGTAATAGGATCATAAAATAGAACATTATGCATTTTATATCACAAGTCACTGTTTCTGGTATGTAAAAGTGATGAAGGAAGCATCTTTAAATAACTCAGGTCTTTAATAATCACTCTGATAGAGGAGGGGTCTCTAGACATATTACTGAAGTTTTGTCTTCCTTCATTCTTTCTGAAAATAAGTAAAACTAGAAGAACTAACAGAAGACGACCAGTGACACTGCTGCTGCTCCCAGGTAGAAACCGGCCCTTCCTCGACTCTCTGAATTCTCTGAATCAGGACTCAAAGTTGGTGTGTGACTTTGGAGCTGATCAGCAGCTGTAAAAAATAAAGACAACAGTGGTGACCATATTCTAAACAAGAGGATTCTATTGACATCTATTTATTCATTCATATTTACCTGTGACATTGAGTTGACAGCTGTAACATAACCATAATCTGTTTTCACTTCACACCTGTATCTGCCTGAGTCACTGGTCCTGAGTCTGGATATTTGAATTCTGATTCTTCCTTCTTTGAGGCTGTCTTTGTCATTTTGGACTCGACCTAAAAACTGTTCATCTATTTCCCTCCAACAAACAAACTGTCTGCGGATTAACTGGTGGGATACAGTGACATATTATATTGTAAAAGTATTTGCTGTTAATGACCAATTCCCTGATCAAACACAAAAACTAAAACTGACATCCCTCACAAAGCTTCACAAAAAAAACAATTAACAATGTTGTTTGCATTTGGCCCTCAACTTAATCAAGGTCAACTGCTTGGAAGTCAACTATGTTCACCACTATACCACCAACTTGATGGGAAGTGAAACTTCTGCTGGATAGCAGACCTGGATCTCAAACTCAACTTCAAATAGTTGATGTGCAGACTCCTCTCTGTTATCGCAGGACGTTTGGTGAAGTAGTTAATTGTTGTCCAGAGGATTTTGACCGTTCCTCTGCTACTGTTACTGGATGTTGTTGTGGATTTTTTCACAACTTAGAATAAAAAGATCTCAAATCAAAGGTTTTGTCTTTGTGAGTTTTATTGCATCAAACAAATACAAATCGGTGTATGAAAAATCATACACCGAACAACACAAGCTGTGAATGCCCCAAAGACCCCCCCCCCCCCCCCCCCCCCCCCCGTTTAGGTTTTGCAGGAGTTTTATTCAAGAAACTAGGCGTATTACAGTTACTTTCTGCTCATTGGTTCTTGTTCCTCTCGTACGATGTTTTGTCTCTGTTAGTTTGCCCGACAACAGTGTGACCTTGTAGATGTTCGTGTGTGAGCAAAAGCAAGAACAATTCACAGAGGCGTCTGAGCAGGTGCAAGTGTTTTGTCTACAGGAGTGAATGGGGCACCGAAACGCAGCTTCTAAATAACACATTATCTGCCACAAAACTCATTCATTTCATCAATATTTTGTTATGATAGTCAGCACTAAAAATTTCCACTACAATGTCTTTTCAGATGCATTGCAGTAGTTCTTTAGTTGTACTTCAGGACTGACATGTCACGATAGTATGGGCTTCATCTTTAGTGAAGTATTTCCACACACTTGATGAACCGCTGCTAGTTTGCTGCAACGACCCACTGGGCTCCTTACCTGTCTTCTTGGAGGCGTCCATGTTGTTATTGTCACGTGATCAGTGACTAGTCAACGTGATGCTTAAAGTGTCATGGCACAGCAGTGAAGTCAACTAGTCTGTACAACCCCTAGTATGTATATGATTTTAAAAGCTTTAAAAAGGCAGAAAAAGTGTCTGTTAACAACACCTGCAGTTGAAGGAAACCATTTTGGTTCAGTCCTCTTTCTCCAGTGAATGGTGCTCTAACAACTCTGGGATGAAACTTTTTAAGGACAGATGTTCAGTCTGTTTTGTAATTTGATGGCAGGTTATATCTCAGTCCAGCTCCTCTGTTCAGAGAGAGGTTTTCTAATTTGACATAGATTTAGTCCATGACTCCTCTTTCAAACCATCTGTCTTCTTCTTGCTAAAATGTCCTCAGAGGAGTGTTCTTTGTCCTTCAGGTGTAGGTGGACTGCTGAAACCTGGAATGAAAAGCATTCTCTCCTCTCCTGAGCCATTGTTTGTTAAAAGTAAATGTATATTGCTTTAACCAGGAATTAAACCCAAGTCATCTGCTTGAAAGGCAGCTATGCTCACCACTATACCACCAACGTACCAGGCAGCATACATTTTTGCCGCCAACAGCTGGACCCGAAAAGCACAACTCCAGACACTGCACATACAGTAGTTGTCAAAAGTCTGTCTGCTGAAAGTCTGTCTGTGTGTCTCTGGCGCCATCATGTGGTCAAACTTAAGGCGATGAACTAGAGAACCATTGGGGTGTCCCTGCGCTGGTTTGAATCCTGCCGACAAGGAAGAGCTGCTGTTGAAAAGTGGAAGGCTGAGAACAACTTTGGAAAATTGTCTTTCATGTCCTCAGACTGTGACCTGGAGAATGATGGTAACGTAATCAGGTAACGTTAAATCAACGATGTTAATTCTCAGATTTAACTCATTTAAATTCCTGATCTTTATTCCTCTCACATGTAGCTGCTGCATATTCATCAGACTTAGACTTTTCTTTTATTGTCATTTAAAATTTAAACACCAGCAGTGCACATTAGAATGAAAATATGTTTCACTGACTCGTACCAACACAGATTAAAAAAACAAACAAAAAAACAACAGCAAAAAAAAAACAGTATAGAGAAAAAAACAAATAAAATAATCATTTACAGGTTTTGTGTATAAACAAATGTATATTGCACAGTGATAAATATTCACCAAACTTATTGCACATTGTATGTTTCTGTTCATTTGGTTGAAGTTCTTGTATGTATATGATTTTTTTTAAAAAAAAGATTGATTTAAAAAGCAAAAGAAGAAATACACTATATTGCCAAAAGTATTGTCTCATCTGCCTTTACACGCATATGAATTTAAGTGACATGCCATTCTTAATCCATAGGGATTAATATGACGTCAGCCCACTCTTTACAGCTATAACAGCTTCAGCTCTTCTGGGAAGGCTTTCCACAAGGTCTAGAAGTGTGTTTATGGGAATGTTTGACCATTCTTCCAGAAGCACATTTGTGAGGTCAGACACTGATGTTGGACCAGAAGGCCTGGCTCTCAGTCTTGGCTCTAATTCACCCAAAGGTGTTCTATCAGGTTGAGGTCAGGACTCTGTGCAGGCCATCAAGTTCTTCCTCACCAGACTCTCTCATCCATGTCTTTATGGACCTTGCTTTGTGCAGTGGTGCTCAGTCATGTTGGAACAGGAAGGGGCCATCCCCAAACTGTTCCCACAAAGTTGGGAGCATGGAATTGTCCAAAATCTCTTGGTATGATGAAGCATTCAGAGTTCCTTTCACTGGAACTAAGGGGCCAAGCCCAGCTCCTGAAAAACAACCCCACACCATAATCCCCCCTCCACCAAACTTCATTCTTGGCTCAATGCAGTCAGACAAGTACCGTTCTCCTGACAACCACCAAACCCAGATTCATCCATCAGATTTCCAGATGGAGAAGTGTGATTCATCACGCCAGAGAACATGTCTCCACTGCTCTAGAGTCCAGTGGCGGCGTCCTTTACACCACTGCATCCAGCAGTTTGCATTGCACTTGGTGATGTATGACTTGAATGCAGCTGCTTGGCCGTGGAAACCCATTCCATGAAGCTCTCTACACTGTTCTTGAGCTAATCTGAAGTTTGGAGGTCTGTAGAGATTGACTCTGCAGAAAGTTGACAACCTCTACACACTATGGGCCTCAGCATCCACTGACCCTGCTCTCTCATTTTACGTGGCCGGCCACTTCCTGGCTGAGTTGCTGATGTTTCTTAGTGGTATTATAACAAAGTGGAAGCAACTGACTGTTGACTGTGGAAATTTCATGACTGGACTTGTTGCACAGGTGGCATCCTATCACAGTACCACACTGGAATCCACTGAGCTCCTGAGAGCGACCCATTCTTTCACAAATGTTTGTAGAAGCAGTCTGCATGCCTAGGTACTTGATTTTATACACCTGTGGCCATGGAAGTGATTGGAACACCTGATTTCAATTATTTCGATGGGTGAGTGTATACTTTAGGCAAAATAGTGTATCTGATGCAACTCTACTGTCTGTTCATAACCAGACACATACCTGTAGTTGAATGAATCAGTTTTGGTTCTGTTCTCGTCCCTCAATGAATAAAACTAATGACCCATTATCAGTCAGAGGCTCCAGCCTCAAGGTGTGAACAGATGTTAAGGCTGTATTGTAAACTGATGGCAGGTTATATCTCAGTCCAGTGTTTTCCAATTTGACATAGACATATTCCTTTACTCCTCTTTCAAACCATCTCTTGTTGAACCATGTTTGTGAACGAGTTGCTTTGTTTCCCCAGTTTATTTAGATTAAATAACTTAATCAATCAACAAAGAAACGAGACAGGTCGGTCAAGTAAACTAAACAAAGAAGAATCCACTCAGGCCAGCCCACATAGGACCGTAGGACCTGGTGTTTTCCCCCTAACCCTAAACATAACAAACTGAACATGAATCAGAAATAAGACTGAAAAATAGAGACTACCAAACCATCAAACATAATAAATAAGTAAAACAGACACTACATAAACAACGGCTCTTGCTGCAGTGACTGTGAGAAGACGATGTGAGAGAGAGAGTGCCAAGGTCCCTCCTCCTATTTATTGGATCCTTCTGATTACCCCAGATCAACTTCACCTGAGGGAGAGAACGCAAGATTTAAACAGTCTTTACTTCTCTTGACCAGCAGAGGGAGACACCGGAGTCTGGACCAACCAGGAAAGACAGAAATGAGGAATCAAGAGAAGACTGCACTGAATCATCACTTCTCCCTTTTTGACACGTGTTCTGATCTGATGGAGCTCAAACTAAAAGGTTTTCTTTCCTCTGTGTCCAACTCACTGCTGAGCATTTACAAGTAAAATACCAGCTGCATCCAACCAATAAATATCTTTTCTTGCATAAAGAGATATGGAACATATTGTGGGTATTTATCCATGTTTTTCTTGTACTGGTGGTAGTATCTTCTGTGATAGTAGTCTTCAGCCAAATTATTTTCCATCCTTCTCCACTAAGAATAATTATTACGACTACTTAGCTCATTTTAAAATGCTCTTTCAAAAGTTAGGTAAACATCACAATAACAATCTTTCAAGTCAATTTCCACAGACCTAAGCTTTATTAACCCCAGTTAAATTAGTCTGGCTACCAGATGAGACACAGTCAGAATCAGAAACAGCTTTATTGGCCAAGTATGTTTGCACATACAAGGAATTTGTAAAAAATAAATCTCAATCTGTACAAAAAAAAGGACAAGAGCAGATATATACATTGATCCAGGAGTTTGTACAGTGAGTATTTACAATTAATGCAAAGTTATTATTATTGTTCACGTGAATGGTCTCAAACTCTGTGACTGCTGTATTGGATACTGTACCATACTACACAATAAATACAGAATATAATATATATGTCCAAACAAACACACATAAACTAGTATTATTATAGTTTGCATGATTGATTTGAATCTGCAATAGACATAGTGTATAATAAGAATAAAATACACATACCTCAATCTTTTTTAAATTAGTAAATACAAATGTTCCTAGCTACTTCCAGTGTTTCAAGGATAATAATATATTTTAGTGGTGAACACCTTTCAAAGCACTCAAGGTCATCTTAAACAGCAATACATGAAACATCATAGGATAAAACATACAATTCAATATAATGAAAGAAGGTTTCAAAGTGCATAGAAATGAGATAAGGGGAAAAGTGAGTTAAATGGAGTAAGCTATTTTAAAAAAGGTGTGTTTTGAATTTGGATTTAAAACATGTCAGAGAGTCTATGTTTCAAATGTCAGGTGGGAGATTATAACAAAGGTGTGGAGGAGCTGAGTGACTGAATGCTCTAGAACCAATGGCGGACAGATACGAAGATGATGCTAAAAAGGAACAAAAAACAGCAAGAAACAGGAAATAAAGTACTGAGGTCTCACAGCACAGCGGAAAAATAAGTGCAATGCGAAGCAGCAAGCCAGTCATATGAAGCCAGAAGAAAACCACACAGTTAAATGAGCTGAATTAAAGTCAAAGTCATAGCTGACTGAAAGAAACTCTTCCAGGTGGTGAGGTTCTCAGTCATATCAAGAATCAAAAGCCATGAGGAGATGTTGAGGTGGTGACAAAATCTAAAGTGACGCAGTGAAACAGAAACATTATTTAGCCTAGATGAATAGGATCATAATGCAGAACATTATGCATTTTGCGTTTTATAGTCACTGATTGCGATACTGAAAAGAAAAGCGTCTTGAATTAACTCAGGTCTTATAGTGGAGGGGGTCTCTAGATATATTACTGAGACATAGTTTCTTAGATTGGCTCATCGTCAGGTTTTGTCTTTCTTCATTTTCATTCATTCATTCATCTTCTATACCCGCTTATTCCTGTTAAGGGTTGCGGGGGTCTGCTGGAGCCTATCCCAGCTGTCATCGGGTGAGAGGTGGGGTACACCCTGGACAGGTCTCCAGTCTATCGCAGAGCTAACACAGAGAGACAGACAACCATGCACACTCACACTCACACTTATGGCCAATTTAGAATCACCAATTAACCTAATGAGCATGTCTTTTTTTGCACATAAATAAAACTATAACACAGACGACCAGTAACACTGCTGCTGCTGCTCCCAGGTAGAGTCCGATCCTTCTCCAACTCTCTGAATTCTCTGAATCAGGACTCAAAGTTGGTGTGTGAGTTGGGAGCTGATCAACAGCTGTAAAGAATAAAGACAACAGTGGTGATCATATTCTAAACAAGAGGATTCTATTGACATCTCTTTATTCATTCATATTTACCTGTGACATTGAGTTGACAGCTGTCAGAGCCATGACCATAATCTGTGTTCACGTTACACCTATATCTGCCTGAGTCGTTGGTCCTGAGTCTGGATATTTGAATTCTGATTCTTCCTTCTTTGAGGCCGTCTTTGTCATTTTGGACTCGACCTAAAAACTGTTCATCCTGGTACTCTGGGACTTCAACACCATTAAACACCTCAAATATACCTGAGGCTTTATGGTCAGTTATAAGGAAACAGTTGATTAAAAGGTATCTGAAGGCTTTGTCAGTTCTGGTTGTAAACTTCCACTCCAGGGTGATGTTGTTGTTCTCCTCTGCCTGATAGAAGCTCTGTGTCACATTGACTTTAAAACGTGTTGTTGTGGAAACTAGAGAGGAAACAAGAAGAGCAGGGAGGCTGAGAACTGTAACACAAGAGAGTCTTTAAACATCTATAGAGCTTTCTGTTTTGTCATTTCTTGTATTTTGTGGATTAAATGCAGGTTGGTCAGTGAACTGTTGACTGGATTGATTCATATTTTGACTGCATCAGATAAAGGACAGAAAACAAGTGTTCAAACTTCAATTGTTCAAATGCAAATGTTAAAATAGATAATGACAGACAGAATGAAAAACAAAACAAAAATCTATCTTTATATCTGTGTTTATCTTTCATTCCTAATAAATTGATTTCATAAACTTACCAAAGATGATTGAGGTCAAAGTGATGACCAGCAGGGTCCTACAGATCATCTTCTTTCTGTGACAGGAAACAGATTTGAAGAGTGATCAACAGGAGGTCAAGGTTCAGTCAGTACAAGTAAGAGACAGAAAATCTACAGACTCAGACTTAATTCAGTCATTAAAAACTATTTTCTGATAATGAACAATAAGAAGTGCATAGCTTCCAGAGATGTTCTGTTCAAATAGGCCCCACACACAAGGCCCCATGTTTCTGTTGATTCTCTTGTTTCTGACATCCTGGTAATTATCATCATTAAAGACTCTTCCCAACCCACTCATGAACTGTTTACCCCTCTCCCCTCAGGATGAAGGTCCAGAACCAACAGACACTTCTCTCCAGCCACATCTGGAGCCCAAAAGCACAACTGCAAACACTCTCCTTTAAAACTGTACTTTGTGTGTTTTATCATTTTATTTGTTTTAATTAACTATGTTTAATTTTGCCTTTTTAAAATGTTATGCACAAATTTATGTCTAATGCCAATTTGAAAAGTGTTACAGTCAAAGCAAGATGTACTGAAACTGGATAAAATAATTTTAAACACAGCGATGAAATCTTTCTCTCCCACAGGGCGCTTTGAAGAAGTAAAGATGGTACTATAGTTATAAAACAACACGAGCTGAGCTGAAACAGAAAATAATCAGAGCATAATTGCCTAATTGTAAATAAAGAGCAGAAATATCATCCAACAAACCAACTGTCTCTGGATTAACTGCTGGGACACAGTGGCTAGTCCATAGTGTGGTATAAATGTTCTAAAAATATCAACTTCAACCAAATCTACTTTGTCTACTGTATATTAGTTTCATAGAAAAAGTTTAAATTAACAACACCAACAGCAACAGTATATTTCTGTATTTACAAGCACCTTACCTTTTACTGTCTCCACGGGGGAAGAAGGAACATGATGTCTGATGATGAGGTCTGTGTTTTCAGAGGAGTTGCACTGATTTAAACTCCACTAGGCCAACCCATTGTCAACCCACAGGTGCTGACACACACTTTTAGTTTCATTTTGGGGAGTCTCTGGACTCTAACCAGACTGTCCCCATGTTGTTTTCATAACTACAGTACCATGTTAACTTCCTAAAAACTGTAATGACAGGCTATACCACCAATGTAACAGAAAGTGAACTGCTGGATCTGAGAAGCACAGCTGCAAACACTGCACATACAGTAGTTGTCAAAAGTCTATTTAATGAAAGTCTGTCCATCTCTGGTGCCACCATGTGGTCAAACAGCAGTTGTCGCGGCCGAGTGGTTAAGGCGATGACTAGCTTTGAAAAGTGGCAGACTTAGAATAACTTTGGAAAACTGTCTTTTATGTCCTCAGACTGTGATCTGGAGAATGATGGGAACGTAGTTAGATAATGTTAAATCAAGGGTGTTAATTCTGAGATTTAGCTCATTTAAATTTCCATTTTTTAGTCTCATCACATGTAGCTGCTGCATATTCAAACAGATTTTTCTTTTGTCATTTTAGCTAATAGTGAAACACCAGCAGAGCACATTAGAATGAAATTACATTTCACTGACTTGAACCAACAAATATAGACACATAAAAACAACAACAAAAAAAAACATAATATTAGTCTCTCACACCCAAATAGTCAAAATCAAGCTGTTTAGCATTGCCCAGGAATCAAACCTGTGTCAATTGCTTGGAAGGAAACTAGACACCACAATCGAGCTCAGACCCACATGAAACCAAGTGATCACTGGCTCACAGCAAAGTGATGGAAATCAAGCAGAAGTCAGGAAACGATTCTGCAGTCCACCTACACCTGACACTCTTTTGAAGATAACAACATTCAAATTTTAGCCAGAGAAGACAGATGGTTTGAAAGAGGAGTAAAGGAAGACATCTACGTCAGATTGGAAAAACCTTCTGTAAACAGAGGAGGCGGACTGAGATTTAATATACCATCAATTTACAATACAGCTCTATTAACAATACAGCCTCTGAGTAACTAAAGGTCGTTAGAGCACCATTCATAGGGAAAGAGGACTTTGCACCGGTTTCTGGTTGGTTGCACAAACAAGCAATTTTCAGCAGAAGTTTCATACTTAAACCTCAAACCTCCCACCAGTCCTCTACAACTGAAGAAGCTACTACTCGGATGAGTGGTAACACGTCTTCTCAAAAAACTCTACAAGATATAACATGACCTGGATGACTGCAAACCTTCATAGACATATGACACATTATTTACACTGATATCAGCTTTTATCAGTATACTCAGTTTAACTCCTAGACTACAACTTCTAGAGCCTGGAGTAATAGGATCATAAAACAGAATATTATGCAGTCACTGTTTCTGGTATGTAAAAGTCATGTTGAAGGAAGCATCTTTAAACAACTCAGGTCTTTAATGCACACTCTGATAGAGGAGGGGTCTACAGACATATTCCTGAGGTTTTGTCTTCCTTTAATCTTTCTGCATAGCTTCCAGAGAAGTTCTGTTCAAATAGGCCCCATACACAAGATGCAAGAACTCTTTTTCATGTGTCTTCAACCTTCTTATGGTCATATCTGTATATCACAGTCAATGTCTGTGCAGCTCCACATATATTTTTTATTTATTAATACTGACTTTACACCAACTGCTCTTCTGTTTTTATCCTTGCTGGAGATTGTCTAGTTTATTGACACTGTGCAGTTTATTTAGTTTACTTCCTGTTTTCTGTTCTGCTGTGACAGGACTGCAGTGCTTATTTTTGTTTCATTCTCATGTACCACATGTTTAGGAATGACAATAAACCCACTGAAACCTTAAAAACAAAGGGAAGTGCGTGGACTGATCTGCCTGATGGAAATCAGGTCACCTGACTTTGTGACTCTGTGTGGCAGATTATATCTCAGTCTAGCTCCTGTGTCCAGAGATAGGTTTTCCAATTTGACATTGATGTCTTCCTTTACTCCTCTTTCAAACCATCTGTCTTCTGTGACTAAAATGTTCTCAGGTTCTCAGAGAAGTTTACTTTAATAATAATAATAATTCATTTTATTTACAGGCGCCTTTCAGGACACTCAAGGTCACCGTACAACACTGTTAAAACACAATTAAAATTGCACACAAGCATATATATATATATATATATATATATATATATATATAACATATATTTACATAAAAATGTCAGAAAATAAAAGTGAAACTATGTAATTGAGTAGGCCTGTCTGAGTAAATAAGTTTAAAGCTGGGATTTAAAGGCGGTAAGAGAGTGAGTTTATTATGTGGTCCAGGACAGCATGCCAGAGGCGGGGTGCTGAAGGCTCTGGACGTCGTGGTGATCAAGCAAGCAGGTGGGAGGGTGAGTCGGATGGATGAAGATGACCTAAGAGTGCGGGCAGAAATGTTTATGTGGAGGAGGTCAGTGAGACAGAGTATTGAACCAGTTGCAGTTTATGAATGGATTTGTCCGGTAAAGCAAATAAGAGGAAGTTGCAGTAGTCCAGACAGGACATGACTAGGCTATGGACCAGAGGTGCAGTATTGTCAGTGACACGGATGGATGGAGATGGGAGATATTGTTAATATGATATTGGAATGAGAGACTGTTGTCAAGGATGACACCCAGACTCTTAACCTGAGGGGAGGGGGAAACTGGGGAACTGTCAATCTGTCAATTTGTCCTCCAGGTGTAGGTGGACTGCTGTAACCTGGTCTGAAGAGTAATATCTCCAGCTACATCTGGAGCCCAAAAGCACAACTGCTAACACTCTCCTTTAAATCTGTACTTAAAACATACTTTTATTGGAAAGTCTTTCCTGGTTTTAATTGAGATTTTGATGAAGTTTTTAACACTCCAGCTTCCTCCCACCGTCCAAAGACATGCTGGTTAGGTTCATTGGTGATTCTAAATTGGCCGTAGGTGTGAGTGTGAATGGTTGTCTGTCTCTCTGTGTTAGCCCTGAGATAGACTGGAGACCTGTCCAGGGTGTACCCCCACCTCTGGCCCGATGACAGCTGGGATAGGCTCCAGCAGACCCCACGACCCTTAACAGGAATAAGCGGGTACAGAAGATGAATGAATGAATGAATGAATGAATGAATGACGTTTTTGAACTATTTTAGTTTGTTTTATATTTGTAATTGTTTCACTTAGCAATGTTTTATTTTGCCTGTTTTTAAATTTGTATGCACAATGTTATATCTAATGTCAATCTGAAAAGTGCAACAGTAAAAACAAAATGTACTGAAACTGGATGAAATGATTTTAAACACAGTGATGAACTGTTTCTCTCCCAAAGGCAGCTTTGAGGAAGTAAAGATGGTTATTAAAACAACATGGAGACAGTTTGAGTGGAGTCTCTAGAGACGCTCCAAAATGAAACTAAATGACATTCCTCTTCCATCTTCTGTATTAATATCACATTGGAACAAGTTTCCACATTCATAAAACAAAAAGCTGAAACAAAATCAGAACATAATTGTCTACCTGTAAATACAGAGCAGAAATATAACAAACACCTGTCTGAGGATTAGTGCCTGTGATACAGTGGCTCGTCATCAGAATCAGCTTTACTGGCCAAGTATGTGTGCACATACAAGGAATTTGACTCAGGTAACTTTTGCTCTCTTGTACAAAAACACACAGAACCTCAA
Organism: Chelon labrosus; assembly: GCF_963514085.1. Lineage (NCBI taxonomy): Eukaryota > Metazoa > Chordata > Actinopteri > Mugiliformes > Mugilidae > Chelon > Chelon labrosus. The sequence goes on along the minus strand of NC_140351.1, from coordinate 4,316,843 downwards.
GAAGCGTAAAAAAATAAATCTTAATCTGTACAAAAAAAGGATAAGAGCAGATATATACAACGATCCAGGAGTTTGTACAGTGAGTATATACAATTAGAGTTATTGTTCATGTGAATGGTCTCAAACTCTGTGACTGCTCTAATAGATACTGTACCATACTACACAATAAATACAGAATATAATGTATACGTCTAAACAAACACACATAAGTCTTATTATTGTTTGCATGATTAATTCATAGTGTATAACATAGTGTATAATAAGAATAAAGTACATATACCTCAATCTTTTTTAAATAAATCAATATAAATGTTCCTAGCTACTTCCAATCTTTCAAGGATTCTTATAATAACAATAATAATAATAATAATAATAATACATTTTAGTCGTGGCCACCTTTCAAAACACTCAAGGTCACCTTACATACAACAAAGACATCCTTGTTAGGTTCATAGGTGATTCTGAATTGGCCGTAGGTGAGTGTGAATGGTTGTCCCCCCACCCCACCCCAGAAGATGAGTGAATGACTGAAAAAAAGGAGCATGAACAGAAACAAGCAGGGAACAAAGCACTGAGGTCCAGCCACAGCACTGTAGAAAAACAGCTGCACAATAAACAGAAAGCAGCGAAACAGTCAAATGAGACAACAAAACCACACAGCTAAATTCACCGTGAGCTGAATTAAAGTAAAAGGCATAGCGAACAAAAACTAAATTGGAAAAATCTATTATAGGTGGTGAGACAGTCAGTCAGATCAAGAATCAAAAGCCAGGATGAGATGTTGAGATGGTGAAAAAATCTAAAGTGACACAGTGAAACAAAAACATTATTTAGCCTAGATTAACAGGATAATAAAACAGAACATTATGCAGTTTGCATTTCACAGTCACTGACTGTGGTACTGAAAAGAAAAATGTCTTGAAATAATTCAGGTCTTATAGTGGAGGAGTCTCCAGACATATTCCTGGTGGTGGGTAGTATCTTAGATTGTTTCATCGTCAGGTTTTGTCTTCCTTTAATCTTTCTGAAAATAAGTAAAGGTATAACACAGAAGACTACCAGTAACACTACTGCTGCTCCCAGGTAGAGACCGGTCCTTCCCCAACTCTCTGAATTCTCTGAATCAGGACTCAAAGTTGATGTGTGAGTTGGAAGCTGATCAGCAGCTGTAAAGAATAAAGACAACAGTGGTGACCATATTCTAAACAAGACGATTCTATTGACATTTCTTTATTCATTCATATTTACCTGTGACATTGAGTTGACAGCTGTCAAAGTCATTACCATAATCTGTTTTCACACTACACCTGTATCTGCCTGAGTCATTGGTCCTGAGTCTGGATATTTGAATTCTGATTCTTCCTTCTTTGAGGCCGTCTTTGTCATTTTGGACTCGACCTAAAAACTGTTCATCCTGGGACTCTGGGACTTCAACACCATTTAATACCTCAAATATACCTGAGACTTTATGGTCAGTTATAAGGAAACAGCAGATTAAAAGGTAGTCCAAGGCTTTGTCAGTTCTGGTTGTGAACTTCCACTCCAGGGTGATGTTGTTGTTCTCCTCTGCCTGATAGAAGATCTGTGTCACATTCACTTTAAATGTTGATGTTGTGGAAACTAGAGAGGAAACAAGAAGAGCAGAGAGGCTGAAAACTGTAACACCTGAGAGTCTATAAATATCTATAGAGGTTCCTGTTTTATCATTTCTTGTATTTTGTGGATTAAATGCAAGTTGGTCAGTGAACTGTTGACTGGATTGATTCATATTTTGACTGCATCAGATAAAGGACAGAAAACAAGTGTTCAAACTTCAGTTGTTCAAATGTTAAAACAGATCATGACAGACAGAATGATAAACAAAACAAAAATCTATCTTTATATCTGTGTTTATCTTTGATTTCATAAACTTACCAAAGATGATTGAGGTCAAAGTGATGACCAGCAGGGTCCTACAGATCATCTTCTTTCTGTGACAGGAAACAGATTTGAAGAGTGATCAACAGGAGGTCAAGGTTCAGTCAGTACAAGTAAGAGACAGAGAATCTACAGACTCAATTAATTCAGTCATTAAAAACAATTTTCTGACAATGAACAATAAGAAGTGCATAGCTTCCAGAGATGTTCTGTTCAAATAGGCTCCACACACAAGATGCAAGAACTTTGTTTCATGTGTCTTCAACCTTCTTATGGTCATATCTGTATATCACAGTCAATGTCTGTACAGCTCCACACATATTTTTTATTTATTAATACTGACTTTACACCAACTGCACTGCTGTTTTTAAATTTGCTAGAGATTGTTTGGGTTATTGATCTTCCTGTTTTATTGAGAGTGCCTACTTTATTTAGTTTACTTCCTGTTTTCTGTTGTGCTATGACTGGACGTCAGTGCTTATTTTTGCTTCCTTCTCATGTACTACATGTTTAGGAATGACAATAAAATCCTTGAAACCTTAAAAACAAAGGACAGTGCGTGGAATGATCTGTCCGATTGAAATCAGGTCAGATGAATCCTGTGACTCTGTGTGGCAGATTATATCTCAGTCCAGCTCCTCTGTCCAGAGATAGGTTTACCAATTTGACATTGATGTCTTCCTTTACTCCTCTTTCAAACCATCTGTCTTCTCTGACTAAAATGTTCTCAGGTTCTCAGAGGAGTTTACTTTAATAATAACAATAATAATAATTTGTTTTATTTACAGGCGCCTTTCAGGACACTCAAGGTCACCATACAAAATTGTTAAAACACAATTAAAATCACACACAAGCATATATATAAAACATATATGTACATAAAAAATGTCAGAAGATAAAAGTGAAACTATGGAACTGAGTAGGCCTGTTTGAGTAAATAAATTTTAAGCTGGGATTTAAAGGCGGTGAGAGAGTCTGAGTTCATTATGTGTTCCAGGAAGGCTCTGGACCTCATGTTGATCAAGTGAGCAGGTGGGAGGGTGAGTTGGATGGATGAAGATGACCTAAGAGTGTGGTCAGGAATGTTTATGTGGAGGAGGTTAGTGAGGCAGAGTATTGAACCAGTTGCAGTTTATGAATGGATTTGTCCGTTAAAACAAATAAGAGGAAGTTGCAGTAGTCCGGACATGACGTGACCAGGCTATGGACCAGAGGTGCAGTATAGTTGGTGAGAGGGATGGATGGAGACGGGAGATATTCCACAGGTGGAAATAAGCTGAACGGGTGATATTATTAATATGATATTGGAATGAGAGAGTGTTGTCAAGGATGACACCAAGACTCTTAACCTGAGGGGAGGGGTGTAGGTGGACTACTGTAACCTGTCCTGAAGAGTAATATCTCTGGCCACATCTTGAGCCCAAAAGCACAACTGCAAACACTCTCCTTTAAATCTGTACTTAAAACATACTTTTATTGGAAAGTCTTTCCTGGTTTAAGTTGAGATTTTGATGAAGTTTTTAACTGTATTTTAGTTTGTTTTATCTTTTTAATTGTTTCAATTAACTATGTTTTATTTTGCCTGTTTTTAATTTTTTTATGCACAATTTTATGTTTAATGTCAATTTGAGAAGTGCTACAGTAAAAACAAAATGTACTGAAACTGTATAAAATGATTTTAAACACAGTGATGATCAGTTTCTCTCCCACAGGCAGCTTTGAGGAAGTAAAGATGGTTATTAAAACAACATGGAGACAGTTTGAGTGGAGTCTCTGGAGACGCTACAAAATGAAACTAAATACCGTTCCTCTCCTGTCTTCTGTATTTGTATTAATATCATATTGGAACAAGTTTCCACATTAATAAATCGAAAGAACTGAAACAACATCAGAACATAATTGTCTAATTGTAAATATAGAGCAGAAATATTATGCATCAAACCAACTGTCTGTGGATTAACTGCTGGGATACAGTGGCTTATCTTCAGTATGGTATAAAAGTTTAAAACATCAACTTCAGCCAAATCTACTTTGTCTACTGTGTGTTAGTTTTATAGCAAAAGTATAAATTAACCACAACAACAGTATATTTCTGTATTTACAAGCACCTTACCTTTTACTGTCGCCACGGGGGAAGAAGGAATATGATGTCTGATGATGATGTCTGTCTGTTTTCACAGCAGTTGCACTGACTAAAAATTCACTAGACCAACCCCCTAATAATTGCTGACACAGATTTCTCACAGCCACAGATTCATTTCTGACGTAACACTACAAACCATGATAACTTCACTAAACACGTGGTTTTAGGTTTAGAGTGAATATGTGAAAACTCAGACTGATCACAGAGCCTCCAAGATCCTCCTCTAGCATATAAAATATTTGCCATTAACTGCAAACCATTTTACAATTTTAAGATTGTTTCAGGGAGAGCTAAAGAAAAAGGAACTATTTTGTTGGGCTGGAAAGAAATCCCAGTCAGCTGTTGAGAAGGCAGCTATGACCTCCAAGTATACAAACTATACACAAATGGGGAAGTGAGCAGTTACAATAGTTCCACAGGCTTCTTCACAAATGTTAAGCTGGTACTGTGGTTATATAAGTCATGCTACTCTGCTATCACATATCATGTAAAACAAACTGTACAAAAGTAAAAAAAAGACTGTAAAAAATAAAAGATAACCACCATGAGAAACATGCTGCTGTTATATACTAAGAACAAAGATTTTGAAAGCTTAAATAATGTGGAAAGGACAGAAAAAATCCAATGAATTAAAGTGACACAGTGAAACAGAAACATTATTTGCACTGATATCAGCTTTTACCAGTTTACTCATTTTAACTCCAAGAGTAAGACTGGAGTAATAGGATCATAAAATAGAACATTATCCACTTTGTATCACAAGTCACTGTTTCTGGTACGTAAAAGTGATGAAGGAAGCATCTTTAAATAACTCAGGTCTTTAATGCTCACTCTGAGAGATGAGGGGTCTTTAGACATATTCCTGAGGTTTTGTCTTCCTTCATTCTTTCTGAAAATAAGTAAAACTATAACACAGAAGACGACCAGTAACACTGCTGCTGCTGCTGCTGCTGCTGCTGCTCCCAGGTAGAGACCGGTCCTTCTCCAACTCTCTGGATTCTCTGAATCAGGACTCAAAGTTGGTGTGTGAGTTGGGAGCTGATCAGCAGCTGTAAAAAATAAAGACAACAGTGGTGACCATATTGTAAACAAGAGGATTCTATTGATATCTCTTTATTCATTCATATTTACCTGTGACATTGAGTTGACAGCTGTAACATAACCATAATCTGTGTTCAAACCTGTATCTGCCTGAGTCCTCTGGATTCAAACTCAGGCAGAGTTTGAATTCTGATTCTTCCTTCTTTGAGGCCGTCTTTGTCATTTTGGACTTGACCTACAACCTGTTCATCTGTTTCTTTCCAACAAACAAACTGTCCGTGGATTAACTGGTGGGATACAGTGACATATTTAATTGTAAAAGTATTTGCTATTAATGACCAATTCCCTGATCAAACACAAACACTTTTACAATTTGTTTCAGGATGAAACTAAAACTGACATCCCTCACAATACTTCACAAAAAAACAATTAACAACTTTGTTTGCATTTGGCCCTGAACTGAATCAAGGTCAACTGCTCGGAAGTCAACTATGTTCACCACTATATCACCAACTAAATGGGAAGTGAAACTATCTGCTGGATGGCACACCTCAAACTCAACTTCAAATAGTTGCTATGCAGCCTCCTCTCTGTTATCGCAGGACTTTTGGTGAAGTAGTTAATTGCTGTCCAGAGGATTTTGACCGTTCCTCTGCTGCTGTTACTGGATGTCTTTTCAGATGCATTGCAGTAGTACTTTAGTTGTATTTCAGGACTGACATGTCACGGTAGTTTGGGCTTCATCTTTAGTGAAGTATTTCCACACACTTGATGAACCGCTGCTTGTTTGCTGCAACGACCCACTGGACTCCTCACCTGTCTTCTAGGAGGCATCCATGTTGTTATTGTCATATGATCAGTGACTAGTCAACATGATGCTTAAAGAGTCATGGCACAGCAGTGAAGTCAACTAGTCTGTACAACCCCTAGTATGTATCTGATTTTAAAAGCTTTAGAAAGGCAGAAGAAGTGTCTGTTAACAACACCTCTTTCTTTCTGTCCTCTTTCTCCACTGAATGGTGCTCTAACAACTCATTATCAGTCAGAGACTCCAGTCTCAAGGTGTGAACGGGAATGAAACTTTCCTGGGGACAAGAGAGCTTCAGTTCTCCATTTGGCATCTTGATGACTACAGTGACATTCGTTCCCCTTTCTCAACCCTCACAAGCAAAATCAGCCACGTCACCACAAATTTTTGTGGAAACCATGACCATTGTGATTATGGGCTCGTCCCAATGGTGGACTTCCCTTTTCACTGCTGAAAAAGCAGTGTGGGTGTTTGATTTGGTGTCAATAACTTCTGCAGCTCTTTCCTCTTTTGCAGCCATGTACAACACAAGAATTTGCCTTGTCCCTGGACCGGATTCTGTCTTCTGTCTTTTTTGAACAATTTCTGGCTCGAAACCATCAGTCATATCTGGCAACACTATTGGTGACATTGGCTTCCAGATAATGTGTCTTGTTAATGAGGCTGCATGACATCAGAGTTTACAAAAATAAATTATTTATTACTATAAATGGATTCAAAAGGCAAACAGGAAACATGTGAGCCTTGCTTCTAGAGCTAAAGAAAGTAGTGTCCTCTCTTTAAGCCTCTCCAGCTACATCTTTTATCCACATCTTCTCAGGTGTGGCCATTAGGACTTATTAAGCCCAAGCACCAGCTGAAGACACTTTCCATCACAAGTCCAGTGGGAGTTGATAGGGACATGACAGCCAAACAACCTCTAGTCTGATGGCCCAAATAACTCATATCTCATCAGAGAACCAGAGAACCTTCTACCAGTTGAACTTACAGTATTCTAAATGACTCTGAGCGATTTCTCTGAGTTACATTAAATTTCTCTTTGCCGTGCTCCCATGAAGCCTAGATCATCCCTGGTGGATGCTTGTAATGATCAAAATGATGATATTGTTGTCAAAATAATGCAAATGTTTGATTTGGTATTTAAATTAAAAACATTTAGCATCTTGATATAACTCAGGTCTTATACTTTGATGCTCACTCTCTAGACATATTCCTGAGGTTTTATTTTCCTTCATTCTTTCTGAAAATAAGTAAAACTATAACACAGAAGACAACCAGTAACACTGCTGCTAAGAGTTCCCAACTCTCTGAATTCTCTGAATGAGGAAGTTGATGTTGAGTTTGGAGCTGATCAGCAGCTGTAAAGAATAAAGACAACAGTGGTGACCATATTCTAAACAAGAGGATTCTATTGACATCTCTTTATTCATTCATGTTGTTATTGTCATGTGATCAGTGACTAGTCAACATGATGCTTAAAGAGTCATGGCACAGCAGTGAAGCCGACTAGTCTGTACAACCCCTAGTATGTATCTGATTTTAAAAGCTTTAAAAAGGCAGAAAAAGTGTCTGTTAACAACACCTGTAGTTGAAGGAAACCGTTTTGGTTCTATCCTCTTTCTCCAGTCAATGGTGCTCTAACAACTCTGGGATAAAACTTTTTAAGGACAGATGATCAGACTGTTTTGTAATTTGGTGGCAGGTTATATCTCAGTCCAGCTCCTCTGTTCAGAGAGAGAGGTTTTGTAATTTGACATAGATTTAGTCCATGACTCCTCTTTCAAACCACCTGTCTTCTTCTGGATGAAATATTCTCAGGTCTTCAGAGTAGTGTCTTTTGTCCTTAAGGTGTAGACTGCTGAAACCTGGCCTGAAAAGCATTCTCTCCTGTGCAGAGCCATTGTGTGTGAAAACTAAGTATTGTGCATTTCCCAGGAATCAGACCCGGGTCAACTGCTTGGAAGGCAGCTATGCTCACCACTACACCACCAACACGACTGAGAGTCCTCTTTTTTTTTTTTTTTTTTGCCACCAACACCTGGATCTGAAAAGCACAACTACAAACACTGCACATACAGTAGTTGTCAAAAGTCTGTCTGTGTCTCTGGTGCCACCATGTGGTCAAACTGCAGTTGTCATGGTCGAGTGGTTAAGGCGATGGACAGGTTCGAATCCTGCCGGCAACGAAGAGCTATTTTGGCAGACTTAGATTAACTTTGATAAAACGACCCATTATCAGTCAGAGGCTCCAGTCTCAAGGTGTGAACAGATGTTAAGGCTGTATTGTAAACTGATGGCAGGTTACATCTCAGTCCAGTGTTTTCCAATTTGACATAGATGTCTTCCTTTCAAACCATCGGTCTTCACTGGACCTTCAGGTGTAGGTGGAATAAATCAAGCTATTTAGCATTGACTGGCATATGCTCACCAAAATCAAACTCAGACCCACATGAAGCAATTTGTTAAACTAATGATTTACCAGTGTTGACCATCTTGACTGGCTCACAACAAAGTGATCAAACTCAAGCAGAAGTTGCTTTAAACTATTTATTAAGATTAAACAACTTAATCAATCAACAAAGAAACAAGACAGGTCTTTTAAGTAAATAAAACAAAGAAGAATCCACTCAGGCCAGCCCACAAAGGACCGAAGGACCTGGTGTTTTCCCCCTAACCCTAAACATAACAAACTGAACCCTAATCAGAAATAAGACTGAAAAAGAGAGACTACCAAACCAAATAAATTAGTAAAACAGAAGCTACATAAACAATGGCTCTTGCTGCCGTGACTGTGAGAAGATGATGTGAGAGAGAGTGCTAAGGTTCCTCCTCCTATTTATTGGATCCTTCTGATTACCCCAGATCAACTTCACCTGAGGGAGAGAACACAGGATTTAAACAGTCTTTACTTCTCTTGACCAGCAGAGGGAGACACCGGAGCCTGGAACAACCAGGAAAGACGCAAACGAGGAATCAAGAGAAGACTGCACTGAATCATCACTTCTCCCTTTTTGACACGTGTTCTGATCTGATGGAGCTGAAACTAAAAGGTTTTCTTTCCTCTATGTCCAACTCACTGCTGAACATTTACAAGTAAAATACCAGCTGCATCCAACCAATAAATATCTTTGCTTGTATAAATAGATATGGAACATATTGTGGGTATTTATCCATGTTTTTTTTTTGTACTAGTGGTAGTATCTTCTGTGATAGTAGTCTTCAGAAAGTTTGTTTTCTATTTTTGTCCACTGAGGTTAATTATTACAAGTACTTAGCTCATTTTAAAATGTTCTTTTAAAAGTTAAACCAGGTGAGACACAGAATCAGAATCAGAATCAGCTTTATTGGCCAAGTATGTGTTCACATACAAGGAATTTGACTCGGGTAACTTTTGCTCTCTTGTACAAAAACACACAGAATTTAAAGAATCGTAAAAAAAAAAAAGAAAAAAATCTTAAACTGTACACATAAAAATAATAATAAAAAAAAGTAATGGGAGAGGGACACACAGCAATTAACATGCTAAACAGTAATAGCACAAAACTGCATGACTAGTAGTAGATAAGAAGTCAGAAGGCAAGAGCTCGGTGCCAGAGAAAAGAAAGTGGAGGATGTGAGAGAGATTTATATTATATGCCTCAATCTTTCATTCATTCATTCATTCATTCATTCATCTTCTGTATCCGCTTATTCCCATGAAGGGTCGCGGAGTCTGCTGGAGCCTATCCCAGCCGTCATCGGGCGAGAGGCGGGTCCACCCTGGACAGGTCTCCAGTCTATCACAGGGCTAACACAGAGAGACAGACAACCATTCACACTCACACCTACGGCCAATTTAGAATCAATGGATCCGAACCCGGGACCTTCTCGCTGTGAGGCATCAGTGCTAACCACTCGATCTTTTTTTTTTATTATTTGTAAAAGTAAATGTTCTTAGCTACTTCCAATGTTTCAAGGTTTCAAGGTGCCTTTCTAAGCACTCAAGTTCATCTTACATAAAACAGCAATACATACAACATATTCTTATAAAAAATGACATAGAAATGAGATAAGAGGGAAAGCAGGTTAAATGGAGTAAGCTATATCAAAAAGATGTGTTTTCAGTTTGGATTTGAAACGTGTCAGAGAGTCTGTGTTGCAAAGATGGTGCAGTAAGTTGGGTAGAGGAGGTTCTGACTGTGAGGGTGTGAATAATCGGGAAAGGTCTGACAGATGTGATGCAACTTACTGTCATTTGGAGAAAAAAGGAGCATGAACAGAAACAAATACAGAATAAAGTACTGAAGTCCAACCACAGCACAGTGAAAAACAAGTGGCACAATAAACAGAAAGCAGCAAGGGGGGTCTCCAGACATATTCCTGGTGGGTCTCATCATCAGGTTTTGTATTCCTTTAATCTTTCTGGAAATAAGTAAAGCGATAACACAGATGACGACCAGTAACACTGCTGCTGATGCTGCTTCTCCCAGGTAGAGACCAGTCCTTCTCCAACTCTCTGAATTCTCTGAATCAGGACTCAAATTTGGTGTGTGAGTTTGGAGCTGATCAGCAGCTGTAAAGAATAAAGACAACAGTGGTGACCATATTCTAAACAAGAGGATTCTATTGACATCTCTTTATTCATTCATATTTACCTGTGACATTGAGTTCACAGCCGTCAGAGCCGTAACCATAACCTGTGTAAACTTTACACCAGTATGTACCTGAGTCACTGGTCCTGAGTCTGGATATTTGAATTCTGATTCTTCCTTCTTTGAGGCCGTCGTTGTCATTTTGGACTCAACCTAAAATCTGTGCATCCCTATGGTACTGTGGGACTTCAACACCATTAAATATCTCAAATATACCTGAGGTTTTATAGTCAGTTATACGGTAACAGTCGATTTTAAGGTATCTGAAGGCTTCGTCAGTTCTGGTTGTAAACTTCCACTCCAGGGTGATGTTGTCATTCTCCTCTGCCTGATAGAAGCTCTGAATCACATTGACTTCAAATGTTGATGTTGTGGTAACTAGAGAAGAAACAAGAAGAACAGAGAGGCTGAGAACTGAGAAGAAGAGTCTTTAAACATCTGTAGAGGTTTCTGTTTTGTCATTTCTTGTATTTTGTGGATTAAATGAAGGTTGGTCAGTGAACTGTTGACTGGATTGATTCATATTTTGACTGCATCAGATAAAGGACAGAAAACAAATGTTCAAACTTCAATTGTTCAAATGCAAATTATAAGTGAAAACAAAAATCTATCTTTATATCTGTGTTCATCTTTCATTCCTAGTAAATTGATTTCATAAACTTGCCAAAGATGATTGAGGTCAAAGTGATGACCAGCAGGGTCCTACAGATCATCTGCTTTCTGTGACAGGAAACAGATTTGAAGAGTGATCAACAGGAGGTCAAGGTTCAGTCAGTACAAGTAAGAGACAGAAAATCTACAGACTCAATTAATTCAGTCATTAAAAACTATTTTCAGACATTGAACAATAAGAAGTGCATAGCTTCCAGAGATGTTCTGTTCAAATAGGCTCCACACACAAGGCCCCATGTTTCTGTTGATTCCCTTGTTTCTGACATCCTGGTAATTACCATCATTAAAGACTCTTCCCACCCCACTCATGAACTGTTTACCCCCCTCCCCTCAGGATGAAGGTCCAGAACCAACAGACACTTCTTTCTGGCCACATCTGGAGCCCTTTAAAACTCTACCTAAAACATAATTTTACTGGAAAATCTTTACTGGTTTTAATTGAGATTTTGGTGATGTTTTTAACTGTATTTTAGTGTGTTTTATGATTTTTTTTCAATTAACTATGTTTAATTTTGCCCCTTTTTAAATTTTTATGCACAATGTTATGTCTAATGTAAATTTGAAAAGTGCCACAGTAAAAACAAAATATACTTAAACAGGACAAACTGATTTTAAACACAGTGATGATCTGTTTCTCTCTCACAGGCAGCATTTAGGAGTAAAGACGGATGTGGTTATAAAAGCTGCATGAGCACAGTTTGAGTTCATGTTGTTCATTTCCCGTCTTCTGAATCTGTATTAATATCACAGAACAAGTTTCCACATTAATAAATCAAAGAGCTGAAACAACATCAGAACATAATTGTCTAATCATAAATATAGAGCAGAAATATGATGCAACAAACCAGCTGTCTGTGTATTAACTGGTGGGATACAGTGGATTATCTATAGCGTGGTACAAAAGTTAAAAATGTCGAATTTAACTATATCTACTTTGTCTACTGTATGTTAGTTTTATAACAAAAGTATAAATTAATAACAATAACAGTATATTTCTGTATGTACAAGCACCTTACCTTTTATTGTCTACACGAGGGAAGAAGGAATATGACGTCTGATGATGATGTCTGTCTGTTTTCAGAGCAGTGGCACTGACTGAAACTGCACTAGGTAAACCCACTGGTAAACACCCACAGAGTTTCATTTCTGACTGAACATAACAAACCGTGATTACTCTACTAAACGCATGGTTTTAGGTTAAGAGTCAACATGTGAAAATTCAGACTGATCACTGAGCCTCCAAGATCCTCCTCTGGCATGTGAAATATTTGCAGTTAACTGCAAACCATTTTACAATTAAAAATCTTTCAGAAAGAAATTCCCCTCCGCTGCTTGGAACGAAGCTACTACACCACAAATGCAACATAATGTGCAAGTTGGCACATACAGTAGTTCCAACGGTCTGCTTCAGTTTAGTTAAGATGGTACTGTGGGTATATGAATCGCCCCAAAATGAAAATAAATGTCAAGTAAATGTTGTCAAACAAGCTCAAAAATACATAACTAGTAAGTCTTTAAATAACTCAGGACTTATACTTTAATACTCACAATGATAGAGGAGGGGTCTCTAGACAGATTTCTGAAGTTTTATCTTCCTTCATTCTTTCTGAAAATAAGTGAAACTATAACACAGGAGCTGACCAGTAACACTGCTGCTGCTCCCAGGTAGAGACTCAAAGTTGCTGTGACAGTTTAGCGCTGATCAGCAACTGTAAAGAATAAAGACAACAGTGGTGACCATATTCTAAACAAGACGATTTTATTGACATCTATTTATTGGTCCATGTTGTTATTGTCATGTGATCAGTGACTAGTCAACGTGATGCTCAAAGAGTCACGGCACAGCAGTGAAGTCGACTAGTCTGTACAACCCCTAGTATGTATATGATTTTAAAAGCTTTAAAAAGGCAGAAATAGTGTCTGTTAGCAACACCTGGAGTTGAAGGAAACTGTTTTGGGTTTGTCCTCTTTCTCCCCTAGTGAATGGTGCTCTAACAACTCTGGGATGAAATATTTTAAGGACAAGATGTTCAGACTGTTTTCTAATTTGATGTCACGTTATATCTCATTACTGCAGCACAACTGTAAACACTGCACATACAGTAGCTGTCAAAAGTCTGTCTGCTGAAAGTCTGACTGTGTGTCTCTGGCGCCACCATGTGGTCAAACGGCTCGACAACGTCCTCCCAACAACAAAGAGCTATTTTGAAAAGTGGCAGACTTAGAATAACTTTGGTAAAACGACCCATTATCAGTCAGAGACTCCAGTCACAAGGTGTGAACAGATGTTAAGGCTGTATTGTAAACTGATGGCAGGTTATATCTCAGTCCAGTGTTTTCCAATTTGACATAGATGTCTTCCCTTACTCCTCTTTCAAACCATCTGTCTTCTCTGGACCTTCAGGTGTAGGTGGAATAAAAAGCTGTCTCTCTTGTTGAACCATGTCTTTGTGAACGAGTTGCTTTGTTTCTCCAGTTTACATATTTGTATATTCCTCACTTCTCTGAACGACATACAAATAAATAGATTGACTAGGTTGAGTATTTTTGACTAGGTTTTATTTTTCTTTGGAGTGAACAAGCTTCTGCCTCAGTATTAGTGGAACTGAACTGAACTTGAATGCTGTGTTTTTGCTGCTCACATTTGTCTTTTTAGAACTGAATGAGTAGTGACACGTCTCCAAGATACTCTACAGGTCTAATTTTGGGTTTTTACCATGACCTGGATGATTGAGAACCTTTACAGACAAATGAATAATAGCACATTCTAAAGCCTTATCGTTAGTCTCACACACAAAATCAAGTTATTTAGCATTGACTGGCATATGCCCACCAAAATCAAGCTCAGACCCACATGAAGAAAGGTGTTAAACTTATGATTTACGAGTGTTGACCACCTTGACCGGCTTAAAACAAACTGACCAAACTCAAGCAGAAGTTGCTTTAAACTATTAAGATTAAACAACTTAATCAACAAAGAAACAAGACAGGTTGATCAAATAAACTAAACAAAGAAGCCACTCAAGCCAGCCCACATAGGACCGTAGGACCTGGTGTTTTCCCCCTAACTCTTAACATACCAAACTGAACACTAATCAGAAATAAGACTGAAAAAGAGAGACTACCAAACCATCAAACATAATAAATAAGTAAAACAGAAGCTACATAAATAATGGGTCTGGCTGCAGTGGCTGAGAGAAGACGATGTGAGAGAGAGTGCCAAGGTTCCTCCTCCTATTTTTTGGATCCTTCTGATTACCCCAGATCAACTTCACCTGAGGGAGAGAACACAGGATTTAAACAGTCTTTACTTCTCTTGACCAGCAGAGGGAGACACCGGAGCCTGGAACAACCATTGAAGACACAAAGGAGGAATGGTAACCGTTAACCCTCTGGTTCGTTGACAACTCGCTCTACCTACTGAGCGACAGCCGCCCCCTAAATCAAGAGAAGACTGCACTGAATCATCACTTCTCCCGTTTTGACACGTGTTCTGATCTGATGGAGCTCAAACTAAAAGGTTTTCTTTCCTCTATGTCCAACTCACTGCTGAGCATTTACAAGTAAAATGCCAGCTGCATCCAGCAGGTGGTGCTCTCACTCAGCGAAACATCATCCTGAACATGGTGTTATATTTGACCTGTATGTAGTCTACATTTACAGGACATCACAAGTCTTTTAATCATTGCTCCAAACCAATAAATATCTTTGCTTGTATAAATAGATATGGAACATATTGTGGGTATTTATCTATGTTTTTCCTAGACTGGTGGTATTATCTTCTGTTACAGTGGTTCACAGTTATAAGCATTTAAAGAATATGCTTGTTAATAACTGGAGTCCCAGCAGGAAGACTGCAACTTTGGTCTGAAAAGAAAAAACTCATTCAAGTCAATTTCCACAGACCTAATCTTTATTAACCCCAGTTAAATTAGTCTGACTACCAGGAGATACACATAACGGATACAATACAACCCATCAAATACAGAATATAATGTACACAGTGTGTCCAAACAAACACACATAAACAAGTCTTACTGTATTTATAACAGACATAGTTTATAATAAGAATAAAATATACTGTACATATATCTCAGTCTTTTTTTAGTGAATGTACTTCCACACTTTCAGGGTTTCTTGTTGTCATTCCAAAACATGGAACATGAACAGAAACAAATAGAGAACAAGTATTGAGGTCCAGCCACAGCACAGCGGGAAAAAAAGGCAGCACAATAAACAGTAAGCAGCGAGCCAGTCATATGTGACAAGAAACAGAAACATTATTTAGTGTAGATTAATAGGATAATTTCCTCCCACCGTCCAAAGACATGCTGGTTAGGTTCATTGGTGATTCTAAATTGGCTGAAGGTGTGAGTGTGAATGGTTGTCTGTCTCTCTGTGTTAGCCCTGCGATAGACTGGAGGCCTGTCCAGTCTATGAAATGAATGAATGAAAGATTGATTGTGGTACTCTTGAAATAACTCAGGTCTTATAGTGGAGGAGTCTCCAGACATATTCCTAGTGGGCAGTCTCTCAGATTGTCTCATTGTCAGGTTTTGTCGTCCTTTAATCTTTCTTGAAGCAAGTAAAGGTATAACACAGAAGACAACCAGTAACACTGCTGCTCCCACGTAGAGACCGGTCCTTCTCCAACTCTCTGAATTCTCTGAATCAGGACTCAGAGTTGGTGCGTGACTTTGGAGCTGATCAGCAGCTGTAAAGAATAAAGACAACAGTGGTGACCATATTCTAATCAAGAGGATTCTATTGACATCTCTTTATTCATTCATATTTACCTGTGACATTGAGTTGACAGGTGTCAAAGTCGTTACCATAATCTGTTTCCACTTCACACCTGTATCTGCCTGAGTCACTGGTCCTGAGTCTGGATATTTGAATTCTGATTCTTCATTCTTTGAGGCCGTCTTTGTCATTTTGGACTCGACCTAAAAACTGTTCATTCTGGGACTCTGGGACTTCAACACCATTTAATACATCAAATATAACTAAGACTTTATGGCCAGTTATAAAGCAACAGCTGATTAAAAGGTATCTGAAGGCTTTGTCAGTTCTGGTTGTGAACTTCCACTCCAGGGTGATGTTGTTGTTCTCCTCTGCCTGATAGAAGCTCTGTGTCACATTGACTTTAAATGTTGATGTTGTGGAAACTAGAGAAGAAACAAGAAGAACAGAGAGGCTGAGAAATGTAACACCTGAGAGTCTTTAAACATCTATAGAGGTTTCTGTTTTATCATTTCTTGTATTTTGTGGATTAAATGCAGGTTGGTCAGTGAACTGTTGACTGGATTGATTCATATTTTGACTGCATCAGATAAAGGACAGAAAACAAATGTTCAAACTTCAGGTGTTCAAATGTTAAAACAGATCTTGACAGACAGAATGATAAACAAAACAAACATCTATCTTTATATCTGTGTTTATCTTTCATTCTTAATAAATTGATTTCATAAACTTACCAAAGATGATTAAGGTCAAAATGATGACCAGCAGGGTCCTACGGATCATCTTCTTTCTGTGACAGGAAACAGATTTGAAGCGTGATCAACAGGAGGTCAAGGTTCAGTCAGTACAAGTAAGAGACAGAAAATCTACAGACTCAATTAATTCAGTCATTAAAAACTATTTTCTGACAATGAACAATAAGAAGTGCATAGCTTCCAGAGATGTTCTGTTCAAATAGGCTCCACACACAAGGCCCCATGTTTCTGTTGATTCTCTTGTTTCTGACATCCTGGTAATTATCATCATTAAAGACTCTTCCCACCCCACTCATGAACTGTTTACCCCCCTCCCCTCAGGATGAAGGTCCAGAACAAACAGACACTTCTTTCCAGACTCACAAACGCTGCCACCCAATAACTATGTTCCAGATACAAGAACTCTGTTTCATGTGTTTTTAACCTTCTTATGGTCATATCAGGTTGTCTATGACCAATGTTCCCTCTAATTTTTCATGTGTCTGGGCATACACAAAAACTCTGTGAGTACACTGTGGACCACTGTGAGCAACATCACACGTGCACGCTGGGGCCACACACCAGTATCACACCTGTCCAAAACCTGAGATCATAGCAAGTTACATAGTTTATCAAAAGAATCCCATTATAGCAGTAATTTTTTACCTATATATTATATTCATCTATTTATTGCGCATAGTGCTGTCTGTGATGTGTGTGTGTTGCTTGTATGTCTTTATGCCACTGTCAAAGACAATTTTCCATTTTATGTAAGTTTTATGGACATTAAAGAAGTCTAAGTCTAACTGTATAAATGAATATAAAACAATAGAAAGCAGAACATTCCTCTTGTAATAGCGCAATAAGAAAAGTTCAAACAGAAAGTTTGAGGAAAAGTTGTAGCTTTGTTGTCTTCTGGTATCTTCTTCACAAGCAACAGTACCTCGACCAATGAGATGAGCAGGATTCCCGCTGTCAGCTTATTGGTCACAGTTTACCGTAAATGTTCCTATAAAGCGCCTTGTTACTCATTAATTACATTGACATTTTACACGCTACTTTTGATTCTCACGGTAATACGGGACAAAGTGCGTCCTGTTTCAGCTCAATACGGGACGCGTACTTTTGTTTCTAAATACGGAACGATTCTGTTTTTCAAGGGACTGTTGGCAACCCCAAGTTTTGCAGAGCAGACCTTTCTCTCTCGAAAAAGAAAAATCTTACCCAGTGTCACCGCTGGTTCTTCTGTTTGCACACACTCCGACAGCCATTCCATCTTAAAAGAACCACATTTAATTTTTACTTTGTCTTGGTGAGTGGATGCGCCACTGCCTTAACTCCGCCGCACTGTTAGCTAACCTGCAAAACACCGGCGCCGCGGTGGATATGGGGGGGCACGTACTGTCATGATTGGCAGCGTAAGTGAACCGCATCATACCATTGGCTGGACAGCTGTCACTCACTGAGTTACATTGCAAAATGGTACATAAACAAATAATTTACTTGTCTAATTTATTTACAGTTCATGTTGGATTTTTTTATGCGCTGCATAGATTTTCTTGTGCGCGGAGAACGTGCGAGCAGTGCGCGATTGCGCAAGCGCGCAGCTTAGAGGGAACATTGTCTATGACTGGACCTCAGTGCTTAGTTTTGTTCCCTTTTCATGTTCCACATGTTTAGGAATGACAATAAAAAACATCCAGTGATGAACTGTTTCTCTCCCACAGGCAGCTTTGAGTAAGTAAAGATGGTACTATAGTTATAAAAACAACATGGGAACAGTTTGAGTTTAGAGTTCAGAGACGCTCCAAAATGAAAGTAAATGTCAAGTAAATTTCTTCATACAAGCTCATAAATACGTATCATATCACATATCATGTATAACGAATTGTTCAACAAAGTAAAAGAGAGACGATGGAAAATGTGGAGAAGAAATTTCATGCTGTTCTTGTCTCCCGTCTTCTGTATTTGTATTAATATCACATTGGAACAAGTTTATACATTAATAAATCAAAGAGCTGAAACAACATCAGAACATAACTGTCTGATTGTAAATATAGAACAGAAATATGATGCAACAAACAAACCAACTGTCTGTGGATTAACTGCTGGGATACAGTGGATTATCTATAGTGTGGTAAAAAAGTTAAAAACATCAACTTCAGCCAAATCTGCTGTATGTTAGTTTTATAGCAAAAGTATAAATTAACAACAACAACAGTATATTTTTGTATTTACAAGCATCTTACCTTTTATTGCTGCCACGGACAAAGAGGAATGTCTGTCTGTTTTCAGAGCAGTGGCACTGATTTAAACTCCACTAGGCCAGCCCACTGATAAATGCCCACAGTTTCATTTCTGACTGAACACTACAAACCGTGATCACTCGACTAAACGCTTTGTTTTAGAGTCAGTTTGTGAAAACTCAGACTGATCACTGAGCCTCCAAGATCCTCCTCTGACATATAAAATATTTGCCATTAAATAAAAGGAACTACTGACTTGGACAGGAAACAAACTCCAGTCAACTGAAGAAGGCAGCTATGCTCACCACTATAGCACCAACACAGAATGGGGAAGTTTGCACATACTGTAGTTGCCACAGGCTGCTTTATGAAAGTGGCGCTACTCTGCTATCACATATCATGAATAACTAATTGTACATTCATTCGTTCATTCATTCATTCATTTCATTCATCTAAGCGCTTGTCCTGTGAAGGGTCACCAGGGGGCTGGAGTCTTGTGAAGTTTCCGGACGATACAGCTGTGGTTGGACGCATCGCTAACAACGACGAGTCCAACTACAGGAAGGAGGTAGAACACCTGGAGGGTTGGTGCAGGCAGACACCTCCTCCCTCCACTGCACATCGGAGGGACAGCGGTGGAAGTGGTCTACAGGTACCTGGGCGTCCACATCACTGACGACCTCACCTGGAGCACCAACACTTCCTGCCTGATTAGGAAGGCACACCAGCCCCTCTATTTTTTCAGGAGGTTTAGGCGCGCCGGACTGGGGAGCTCAGCCCTGACATCATTCTACAGGTGTGTGGTGGAGAGCGTCATGTGTTCCTGCATCACTGTGTGGCACGACTCTGCAGCAGAGAAGAAGGCTCTGCAGAGGGTGGTGAAAGCTGCACAGAAGACTGCGGGACACAGTCTATCCACCACTACGGACATTTACAGCTCCAGATGCAGGAAAAGGGCCACCTGCATCAGGAAAGACCCCACCCACCACACGCACTGTTCGTCCCTCTCCCCTCAGGCAGGAGGCCGTGGAATATTAAGAGCAGGACCACCAGACTGAGGAACAGCTTCTTCCCGGAGGCTGTGAGACTGTTGAATGCTGGAGGACCTCCGTAGCACCCCATTTTATTCTATATTTATACTTTTTTTACTTATGGCTTGAATCGGGACCACAGAAACAAATTTCGTTCCATCCCATGTACCAACATGTGTTGTAATGACAATAAAGAATCCTTGAATCCTTGTCTATCCCAGCTGTCATTGGGCGAGAGGCAGGGTACACCCTGGACAGGTCTCCAGTCTATCTCAGGGCTAACACAGAGAGACAGACAACCACTCACACTCACACCTACGGCCAATTTAGAATCACCAATGAACCTAACCAGCATGTCTTTGGACAGTGGGAGGAAGCTGGAGAACCTGGAGAGAACCCACGCAGACACAGGGAGAACATGCAAACTCTACACAACAAATTGTACAACACACTAAAAAAGAGTGTGTGAAGAATAAATGATAACCACCATGAGAAACTTACTGCTGTTCTAGGGCTGTGCTTCATACTAAGACATTTAAGGTTCTGTATTGACAATGATTTTAAAAGCTTAAAAAAGTGGAAAGAGCAGCAAAAATCCAATGAAGTAAAGTGACACAGTGAAACAGAAACATTATTTAAAGGTAAAGTGCTTTATTTGTCATTATACAACGTATACACTATACATCATACAATGAAATTACATGGTCAGATGGAGGGTTAGTCCTGAGCTGCTGCGACCGAGCGCGCTGCCACTGTAGGCTAACCTGCCCCGGCGCCAAGCACCCGTGGTTTTGATGATGGGAGGAAACCGGAGTGCCCGGAGAACACAGAAAGGCCCTGAGAATCCAGCCCTCTCTGCCCCGGGGATTCGAATGGAGGACCTTCTTGCTGTGAAGCACCAGCGCTACCCACTGTTGCAATTTGCACTGATATCACCTTTTCCCGGTTTACTCATTTTAACTCCTAGAGTAAGGCTCCTAGAGCCTGGAGTAATAGGATCATAAAATAGAACATTATGCAAGTCACTGTTTCTGGTACGTAAAAGTGATGTTGAAGGAAGCATCTTTAAATAACTCAGGTCTTTAATACTCTGATAGAGGAGGGGTCTCTAGACATATTCATGAGGTTTTATCTTCCTTCATTCTTCCTGAAAATAAGCAAAACCATAATACAGCTTTCTCTGCCTGGGAGCTCCAGTAGCTGCTGCTGCTGCTGCTGCTGCCACTGCTGCTGGAGAGTATAAAACAGAGAGAGATCTGGCATTTGGAAAGGCGGGATTAAATAGGCCTAACCGGAAATACTGGCCAGGTGCTCCTTGTCAAGCTAATGCCCTGCTTCAGACCTGCAACAACAAACCAACAGTACACCGTAGGCAGACACATCGAACCCAGTCCTGGGCTGTCACAACCGGTCCTTCCTCAACTCCCTGAATTCTCTGAGTGAGGACACAAAGTTGGTGTGTGAGTTTGGAGCTGATCAGCATCTATAAAGAAGAAAGACAACAGTGGTGACCAGTGTTGTGGGTAGCGCGTTACAAAGTAACGCGTTAGAGTACTCTAATTACTTTTTTCGTGTAACTTGTAACGTAATGCGTTAGTTTCGTGCTTTAAGTAATCAGTAACTTCGTTATTTTTTTAAAAAAGTAATCAGTTGCTTTAAGAATTACTCCGGATAAGGAAAGAAAAATTCCGACTGCAGCCTGCTTTTTGTCAGACAGTACTGTGCCACCAGCTGATGTGTCAGCGGAGGTGCAGCGCTGTGATGATGCGTCTGTGCCCTGCTGACCTACGTTACCTGTGTGTGTGTGAGTGAGTGTTTTCGAACCGCCGGCAAAATGGCAGAGAGGACAGCTTTTGAATCGTGGAAGTACGCACATTATTTTCAATTCGCCAGCGAAAAGGACAAGAACAACATAACGGTAAAATTCATTGTCAGGACTTCTCGGTGCATTTAAAGGAGGCTGTGTGTCCGTGTCAGTTAAGCTGCAGCATGTGCGAGGCGCTGCAAACGGCTTTTAATTTTTGGTAACGCATGAGTACTCTAACACTTTTATTCATAGGTAACGCTGTAACGTAACAGATTACTTTTAATTGATGGTAACGTTGTAACCTAATTAACTACTTTCCAAAGTAACTATACCCAACACTGGTGGTGACCATATGGAAGTCAACTATTCTCCCCACTATACCATCAACAAGACAGAAAGAGGAACTTCTGCTGGCTGGCACATCTGGATCTGAAACTCACCATCAAATAGTTGATGTGCAGTTGATGTTCTTTCTGTTATTGCAGGACAGAGGAAGTAGTTAATTGTTGTCCAGATGATTTGGATCATTCCTCTGCTAGCGTTAGCGGATGTCTTTTCAGATGCATTGCAGTAGTTCTTTAGTTGTATTTCAGGACTGACATGTCACGGTAGTATGGGCTTCATCTTTAGTGAAGTATTTCCACACACTTGATGAACTGCTGCTAGTTTGCTGCAACGACCCACTGGACCCCTCACCTGTCTTCTAGGAGGCGTCCATGTTGTTACTGTTGCGTGATCAGAGACTAGTCAACGTGATGTTTAAGGAGTCATGGCCTCTTTCCTGAGGACAAGAGAGCTACGGTTTGGCCTCCGTTTGGCATGTTGATGACGACGATGACAAATGTTCCCATTTCTCAACCCACGCAAGCAAAATCAGCCACAAGCACATGGTGTGCTGCAGACGTGAGCTGCCTTACAAGCAGCTGAAGCATTTTGACTCCCGGCAAACACAGAAACTTATTTTTTTTACTTTACTTTTTAAAGCTTTTAAAATCATGTTTAATACTAGAGATACTAAAAGTAATAATTACAAGATAGGTCATTCAGTGTTATGTGTAATGTCAGTGAGGGGAACCGAAAGTGTTGAGGACATTTAGCTTTTAACCTCATTAATTCATTTTAAATTTATACAATTTTATTGTTGTAAGCTCTTCCCAATAACCATGACAAAGTTATTGAGATAAACAGTTAGTGAGATAGCGAAAATTTCCAGGAAATGACAAGTACATGCAGTACTCTGTGGTTTGGTCCTCTGTGTCTTCTTTGTTCTCCTCATGTACTTCCCTTTTTCTCGTCCACCACTCACAATACTGAATAAGCTGCTGATGTCTTTTGTTTTGATTTGGTGTCAGGCTGTTGATTTGTGAACATTACAAGGAAGCAGTGTGAAAGTCATTTTAGGCAGTAAGAAAACCTCAAGGCTCAACAATATGTCATTGTCAGTGCTGTCACTGATGATGTTGCGTAACACCAGACTAGAGAACAGCGAGTGTTTTACGCTTGTCTGGACTCATAGTGACCATAGTGTTATATTTGACATCATGCAGTATGCTTGACGAAAAATGCAAAATGATGATATTGTGGATGTTGTACTATTGGGTTATCAAAATAATGCAAATCTAAACAAGACGATTTCATTGACATCTATTTATTCGTCCATGTTGTTATTGTCACGTGATCAGTGACTAGTCAACGTGATGCTTAAAGAGTCGTGGCACAGCAGTGAAGCCGGCTAGTCTGTACAACCCCTAGTATGTATATGATTTTAAAAGCTTTAAAAAGGCAGAAAAAGTGTTTGTTAACAACACCTGTAGTTGAAGGAAACCATTTTGGTTCTGTCCTCTTTCTCCAGTCAATGGTGCTCTAACAACTCTGTGATGAAACTTTTTTAGGACAGATGTTCAGACTGTTTAGTAGTTTGATGGCAGGTTATATCTCAGTCCAGCTCCTCTGTTCAGAGAGAGGTTTTCTAATTTGACATAGATTTAGTCCATGACTCCTCTTTCAAACCATCTGTCTTCTTCTGGATGAAATGTTCTCAGGTCCTCAGAGGAGTGTCCTTTGTCCTTAAGGTGTACAGGTGAACTGCTGAAACCTGCTGAATGAAAAGCTTTCTCTCCTACTGAGCCATTGTTTGTTAAAAGTAAATTGCTTTAACCCATGTCATTTGTTTGGAAGGCAGCTACCCGAAAAGTACATCTACAAACACTGCACGTACACTAGTTGTCAAAAGTCTGTCTGCTGAAAGTCTGTCTGTGTCTCTGGCGCCACCGTGTGGTCAAACTTAAGGCGATGGATGAGAGAACCATTGGGGTCTCCCCGCGCTGGCTCGAATCCTGCCGACAACGAAGAGCTGTTTTTGAAAAGTAGCAGACTGATAACAGCTTTGGAGAATTGTCTTTCATGTCCTCAGACTGTGACCTGGAGAATGATGGTAACGTAATTAGGTACTGTTAACAGTATAGAGAAAACAAATAAAATAATCATTTACAGGTTTTGTGTATAAAGAAATGTATATTGCACAGTGATAAACTTATTGCACGTGGTATGTTTCTGTTCATTTGGGTGAAGTTCTTGTATGTATATGATTAAAAAAAAAGATTGATTTAAAAAGCAAAAGAAGCTGCAGAAATAGACTATATTGCCAAAAGTATTGGCTCATCTGCCTTTATACGCATATGAACTTAAGTGACATCCCATTCTTAATCCATAGGGTTTAATATGACGGCCCACTCTTTGCAGCTATAACAGCTTCAGCTCTTCTGGGAAGGCTTTCCACAAGGTCTAGAAGTGTGTTTATGGGGATGTTTGACCATCCTTCCAGAAGCACATTTGTGAGGTCAGACACTGATGTTGGACCAGAAGGCCTGGCTCTCAGTCTTGTCTCTAATACACCCAAAGGTGTTCTATCAGGTTGAGGTCAGGACTCTGTGCAGACCAGTCAAGTTCTTCCTCACCAGACTCTCTCATCCATGTCTTTATGGACCTTGCTTTGTGCACTGGTGCTCAGTCATGTTGGAACAGGAAGGTCCATCCCCAAACTGTTCCCACAAAGTTGGGAGCATGGAATTGTCCAAAATCTCTTGGTATGATGAAGCATTCAGAGTTCCTTTCACTGGAACTAAGGGGCCAAGCCCAGCTCCTGAAAAACAACCCCACACCATAATCCCCCCTCCACCAAACTTCATTCTTGGCTCAATGCAGTCAGACAAGTACCGTTCTCCTGACAACCACCAAACCCAGATTCATCCATCAGATTTCCAGATCGAGAAGTGTGATTCATCACGCCAGAGAACATGTCTCCACTGCTCTAGAGTCCAGTGGCGGCGTGCTTTACACCACTGCATCCAGCAGTTTGCATTGCACTTGGCGATGTATGACTTGAATGCAGCTGCTTGGCCGTGGAAACCCATTCCATGAAGCTCTCTACACTGTTCTTGAGCTAATCTGAAGTTTGGAGGTCTGTAATGATTGACTCTGCAGAAAGTTGACAACCTCTACACACTATGCTCCTCAGCATCCACTGACCCCGCTCTCTCATTTTACGTGGCCGGCCACTTCCTGGCTGAGTTGCTGATGTTTCTTAGTTGCTTCCACTTTGTTATAATACCACTGACTGTTGACTGTGGAAATTTCATGACTGGACTTGTTGCACAGGTGGCGTCCTATCACAGTACCACACTGGAATCCACTGAGCTCCTGAGAGCGACCCATTCTTTCACAAATGTTTGTAAAAGCAGTCTGCATCCCTCGGTACTTGATTTTATACACCTGTGGCCATGGAAGTGATTGGAACACCTGATTTCAATTATTTGGATGGGTGAGTGTATACTTTAGGCAAAATAGTTTATCTGATGCAACTCTACTGTCTGTTCACAACCAGACACATACCTGTAGTTGAATGAATCAGTTTTGGTTCTGTTCTCATCCCTCAATGAATAAAACTCTAATGACCCATTATCAGTCAGAGGCTCCAGTCTCAAGGTGTGAACAGATGTTAAGGCTGTATTGTAAACTGATGGCAGGTTATATCTCAGTCCAGTGTTTTCCAATTTGACATAGATGTCTTCCTTTACTCCTCTTTCAAACCATCTGTCTTCTCTGGACCTTCAGGTGTAGGTGGAATAAAAAGCTGTCTCTGGTTGAACCATGTTTGTGAACAAGTTGCTTTGTTTCCCCAGTTTATTTAGTCAAATAAACTAAACAAAGAAGAATCCACTCAGATCAGCCCACATAGGACCGGAGGACCTGGTGTTTTCCCCCTAACCCTAAACATAAACTGAACACTAACCAGAAATAAGACTGAAAAAGAGAGACTACCAAACCATCAAACATAATAAGTAAAACAGAAGCTACATACAAAGAGCAATACAAACTTCTCAAATACAAACTCCAGAAGGCAATCGACACAGCTAAAGCCAACTACAGAGTCAAACTTGAATGCAAACTTCAAGATCACAACATCAAGGGAGTCTGGCAGGGCCTACAGGCGATCACTGACTACAAGACAAAACAACATATTCATGACTGTGACCCCTCCCTGCCAGAGCGGCTTAATGACTTTTTTTGCCGCTTTGAGAACAACAGTGCTCAGGCGAGCGCTCTCTCTCACCTGCTGGGGGTGGGGCACTCTCCCTCTTCCATCACGGAGCATGATGTCCGCAGACTGCTGCGGAAACAGAACACCAACAAAGCTGCCGGGCCTGATGGTGTGACACCAGCTACACTAAAGAACTGTGCGGACGAGCTTGCTCCTATTCTCACCTACATCTTCAACTGGTCCCTTAACAGTACAATGGTACCTGCATGCTTTAAATCAGCTCTGATCATCCCAGTACCCAAGAAAACTAACATTACCTGTCTCAATGATTATAGGCCTGTTGCACTCACTTCTGTGGTCATGAAAATTTTTGAACGTCTAGTCTGTAGATACCTGTCACATATCACGCTAGACCCTCACCAATTTGCATACAGGGTAAATAGGGGAGTGGACGATGCAGTCTCATTCTGCACACATTTCATTCTACAACATCTTGATTCTAAGTCCACCTACGCCCGTGTACTGTTCATTGACTTTAGTTCAGCTTTCAACACCATACTGCCGGTCAAACTGTACAATTCTCTCCTGTCCATGGGAGCTAATCCCTCACTCTGTCAGTGGTTACTGAACTTTCTGTCTTGCCGGACACAGTGTGTTAAAATCCAGAACAATGTGTCATCACCCAGGGTTCTGAACACTGGCGCCCCACAAGGGTGTGTCTTATCACCACTGTTATTCTCTCTTTACACAAACAATTGTATACCAAATTCTGCATCTGTCAAACTGCTTAAGTTTGCAGACGACACCACTGTTATTGGCCTCATACGCGATGGGGATGAATCTTCCTATCGGGGTGAGGTTGAACAACTTGTGCAGTGGTGTGCAGACAATAATCTAATCCTCAATATAACCAAAACCAAAGAACTCATAGTTGACTTCAGGAAAAAGGCAGACCAGCACCTTCCCATCTCCATCAATGGCCAGATAGTGGAGTGGGTCCCCTCCTTCCGTTTCTTAGGCACCACTATCCATCAGTCCCTATCATGGAACCTGAACATTAGTCTCATTATTTCCAAAGCCCACCAGAGGTTACACTTTCTCCGTCAGCTGAGGAAATTTGGGGTCAGTAAAGCAGGCATGATCCACTTCTATCGGGCTACCATTGAAAGTGTACTCACCTTCTCCATCTTGGTCTGGTATGGTAGTGCCACCAGCCAGGACAAACAACGGCTTGAGAGGGTAGTGCGCAGAGCCTCAAAAATCATTGGCTGTAGTCTGCCTACCATAGCCTCACATTTCATCACCAGAATTTCAAGGAAAGCCAAAAACATCATTTCTGACATCTCCCATCCAGCACACCATCTATTCACACCGTTACCATCAGGGAGAAGGTTCAGGAGCATAACATGTAAAACATCACGTTTTAGGGATAGTACCTATCCACAAGCTATTCGCCACCTGAACATGCACTATGCACGAAGCACTTTATGAGTTAACTCCATAACCTGGTTTACCTCCAACCTTACTGCTGCTTCTGTACACCATGCACTTTTTCTATGTGTGTTAAGTGTTGTTACCTCTGCTATTTATGTGCCTATTCTTTTTTGGCTTTAGTACTGTGATGCTGTGTTGTCATTATGTGTGTTACATGTGAGAATACCAAAACACATTCCTATCAACTGTATTGTTATATTGTTGAAATGGCTATAATAAAACTTGAACTTGAACTTGATTAATGACTTTTGAATGTACAGTATAGGTCATATTGTATTTCGTGGTGGTAGAGAAGCTCTCCTCTTTACCCTGGATACGACCTTGCAGGCTGGTTTTGTACACATGATGCCTCCTTTCAGGTTTGCCATGAATAATGCTCAATAAAGTAAGGTGACATATGACATAAACAACGGCTCTTGCTGCAGTGACTGTGAGAAGATGATGTGACAGAGAGTGCCAAGGTTCCTCCTCCTATTTATTGGATCCTTCTGATTACCCCAGATCAACTTCACCTGAGGGAGAGAACACAGGATTTAAACAGTCTTTACTTCTCTTGACCAGCAGAGGGAGACACCGGAGCCTGGAACAACCAGGAAAGACAGAAACGAGGGATCAAGAGAAGACTGCACTGAATCAGTTCTGATCTGATGGAGCTCAAACTAAAAGGTTTTCTTTCCTCTATGTCCAACTCACTGCTGAGCATTTACAAGTAAAATACCAGCTGCATCCAACCAATAAATATCTTTGCTTGTATAAATAGATATGGAACATATTGTGGGTATTTATCCATGTTTTTCTTGTACTGATGGTAGTATCTTCTGTTACAGTAGTCTTCAGCAAAATTATTTTCCATCCTTCTCCACTAAGATTAATTATTACAATTTAGCTCATTTTAAAATGCTCTTTTTAGAGGTTAGGTAAACATCACAATAACAATCATTCAAGTCAATTTTCACAGACCTAAGCTTTATTAACCCCAGTTAAATTAGTCTGGCTACCAGATGAGACACATAGTCAGAATCAGAAACAGCTTTATTGGCCAAGTATGTGTTCACATACAAGGAATTTGACTCGGTAACTTTTGCTCTCTTGTGCAAAAATACACAGAAGTTAAATAAACGTAAAAAAATACATCTCAATCTGTACAAAAAAAAGGATAAGAGCAGATATATACAATGATCCAGGAGTTTGTATAGTGAGTATTTACAATTAATGCAAAGTTATTGTTCATGTGAATGGTCTCAAACTCCGACTCCTCTAATGCATACTGTAACATACTACACAATAAATACAGAATATAATGTATATGTCCAAACAAACACACATAAACAAGTCTTATTACAGTTTGCACGATTAATTTGAATCTGCAATAGACATAGTGTATAATAAGAATAAAGTACGTATGCCTCAGTCCTTTTTTTAATTAGTAAATACAAATGTTCCTAGCTACTTCCAGTGTTTCAAGAATAATAATATATTTTAGTCGTGAACACCTTTCAAAGCACTCAAGGTCATCTTAAACAGCAATACATGAAACATCATAGGATAAAACATACAATTCAATATAATGAAAGAAGATTTCAAAGTGCATAGAAATGAGATAAGGGGGAAGTGAGTTGAATGGAGTAAGCTACATTAAAAAGATGTGTTTTGACTTTGGATTTGAAACATGTCAGAGAGTCTGTGTTTCAAATGTCAGGTGGGAGATTGTAACAAAGGTGTGGAGGAGCTGAGTGACTGAATGCTCTAGAACCAATGGCGGACAGATACGGCGATGATGCTAAAAAGGGAACAAAAAACAGCAAGAAACAGGGAATAAAGTACTGAGGTCTCACAGCACAGCGTAAAAATAAGTGATTGTACTACTGAAAAAGTGTCTTGATATAACTCAGATCTCATAGTGGAGGAGGTATCCAGGTTTATTACTGAGAGGAGGTATCTCAGATTGGTTCATCGTCAGGTTTTCTCTCTTCATTCTTTCCGAAAAAAAAAAATTTAATTAAAACACAGAAGACGACAAGTAACACTGCTGCTGCCACTGCTACTCCCACGTGACCGGTCCCTCCCCAACTCTCTGAATTCTCTGAATCAGGACTCAAAGTTGATGTGTGAGCTTGGAGCTGATCAGCAGCTGTAAAGCATAAAGACAACAGTGGTGACCATATTCTAAACAAGAGGATTCTATTGACATCTCTTTATTCATTCATATTTACCTGTGACATTGAGTTGACAGGTGTCAGCGTCGTTACCATAATCTGTGTTCACTTCACACCTGTATCTGCCTGAGTCACTGGTCCTGAGTCTGGATATTTGAATTCTGATTCTTCCTTCTTTGAGGCCGTCTTTATCATTTTGGATTCGACCTAAAAACTGTTCATCCTGGGACTCTGGGACTTCAACACCATTTAATACATCAAATATGACTTTATGGTCAGTTATAAGGAAACAGTGGACAGAAAGGTGTCTGAAGGCTTTGTCAGTTCTGGTTGTAAACTTCCACTCCAGGGTGACGTTGTCGTTCTCCTCTGCCTGATAGAAGATCTGAGTCACATTGACTTTAAATGGGGAAGTGGTTGCTAGAGAAGAAACAAGAAAAGCAGTGAGACTGAGAACTGTAATACCTGAGAGTCTTTAAACATCTGTAGAGGTTTCTGTTTTGTCATTTCTTGTATTTTGTGGATTAAATGCAGGTTGGTCAGTGAACTGGTGACTGGATTGATTCATATTTTGACTGTATCAGATAAAGGACAGAAAACAAATGTTCAAACTTCAATTGTTCAAATATTAAAACAGATCATGACAGACAGAATGATAAAACAAAACTAATCTATCTTTATATCTGTGTTTATCTTTCATTCCTAATAAATTGATTTCATAAACTTACCAAAGATGATTGAGGTCAAAGTGATGACCAGCAGGGTCAGACAGATCATCTTCTTTCTGTGACAGGAAACAGATTTGAAGAGTGATCAACAGGAGGTCAAGGTTCAGTCAGTACAAGTAAGAGACAGAAAATCTACAGACTCAATTAATTCAGTCATTAAAAACTATTTTCTGACAATGAACAATAAGAAGTGCATAGCTTCCAGAGATGTTCTGTAATTTTGCCTGTTTTCATTTTTTATGCACAATTTCATGTCTAATGTCAATTTGAAAAGTGCTACAGTAAAAACACAATGTACTGAAACTAGATAAAGTGATTTTAAACTGTGATGATCTGTTTCTCTCTCACAGACAGCTTTGAGGAAGTTAAGACAGATATGTTTACAAGAGCTGCATGAGCACAGTTTGAGTTTAGAGACGCTCAAAAATGAAACTAAATGTTGTTCACCTCCAATTTTCTGTATTTGTATTAATATCACACTGGGACAAGTTTCCACATTAATAAATCAAAGAGCTGAAACAACATCAGAATATAACTGTCTAATCATGAATATAGAGCAGAAATATTACGAAATAAACCAACTGTCTGTGGATTAACTGCTGTGATACAGTGACTAATCAATAGTAGGATGGCCATTTCCACAACACCAAAAAGGAGGACACTTACTGGCATTTAGTGAGGAAAGAAAAATTGCAACATA
Organism: Chelon labrosus; assembly: GCF_963514085.1. Classification (NCBI taxonomy): domain Eukaryota; kingdom Metazoa; phylum Chordata; class Actinopteri; order Mugiliformes; family Mugilidae; genus Chelon; species Chelon labrosus. The sequence continues at coordinate 4,285,452 of NC_140351.1, read as the reverse complement.
CAACTCTAGTGTACTCCCCACGACAATACAATTGTGTACATGATAACGATGGTATCATGATACAGTGATTCTGAGATACTCGCTTATATATATATATATATATATATATATATATATATATGATATATCATGATGTATGTGTAACAGAAGAGGAAAAAATATTCCTGAGAAGGCAAAAAGTATTTGTTCACGGTATTTGTTTCATTCATTCATTTTCTGTACCCGCTTATTCCTGTTAAGGGTCGCGGGGGTCTGCTGGAGCCTATCCCGGGCGAGAGACAGGATACACCCTGGACAGGTCGCCAGTCTATCACAGGGTTAACACACAGAGACAGACAACCATTCACACTCACACTTACGACCAATTTAGAATCACCAATGAACCTAACCAGCATGTCTTTGGACGGAGGGAGGAAGCTGGAGAACCTGGAGAGAACCCACGCAGACACATGGAGAACATGCAAACTATACAGAGAAAGGCCAGGACTTGTATTTATTCAAAACATCTGTTTTGCAAAGTGCAGTGCCACGAAGCAGAACATGTATGGCCTTAAATATGCAAATTAAATTTACATAAAAATAAATAAATAAATGCAAAAAATATACATTCCAGTTCTTAATAAGCAGGGAGGAGGTGCCTGCGGCCCGTCTGTTGTATTTATGTTTCTCAGTGCTGGCATGCCTTTCAGTGGCCGCCTTTCCTTGTGTGCTAAGCGACAAAGTGTGCAGTACGGATGCAAATCGTCTTTGCTTCTTTTGCTGACAAACATGTGCTCTTTTGACCATTCTGCATTAAACGAGGTCCGTCTTTTCGGCATGTTAACATTCAGTTAACGAGATGAGTGACACAGCGAGCACATGGGAACAGGGGCCGGCTTGTTTACATTTTCAACCAATGAGAAATCAGAATTGAGTGACACCGCTTTTAGCCAATCATTTTTAACCAATCCTTTTTTTAAGCGAAAGTTTGACACCATTGGACGACATGCAGCGTTGCGTTCAGGTGCAACTCCAAAAAGGAGGACAAATAAGCCGGACAAGGCATTTAAATTCCGGAATGTCCGGCCTAAATCCGGACGTATGGCCACCCTAATATAGTGTGGCATAAAAGTTAATAAAAATATTAACTTTAGCCAAATCTACTTAGTTTTATAGCTAAAGTATAGATTAACAAAAACAGCAATATATTTCTGTATTTACAAGCACTTACCTTTTATTGTCGTCGATGATGACGGAAATCACCCTCTGCTGCTTCGAAGGAAGCTACAAACACAAACGCAACATAATGTGCAAGCTTCCACATACAGTCGTTCCCACAGTCTGCTTAATCTGTTAAGATGGTACTGTGGGTATATAAATCACCCCAAAATGAAAATAAATGTCAAGTAAATTTCGTCAGACAAGTGAGCTGCCTACAAGTTGAAACTTCGGTAAAGTTGGAAAGACGTTGACAGATTCCAACTTCCGGGATCAATAAATCTGAAGAGAAACGTTTTTCAAACATAATGCCCCTGTCCCACCGTAATAGCATAGACAACGAGCTACAAGGTCCAAAACCCCTAGTTTTACAGAACTAAGCCGAGCTCGTTACTTGCAAGACAAAAGAGGCTGCAAACAAAAGTAAATAACTCCACTATTACACAGTACAGAGGCTCCAAAATCACTACACACACTCCTTATGCTCATACTACAACTGCTGTTTTGTAAAAATGTGCCTTTTTAGAATTTAGGTGATTTTTTTCAAGCATGTTGATTCGCGTCAAACATTTATTATTTATTTATTTTTGCACTTTACTTTTTAAAGCTTCATGAATATGAAACTAGTTTAATTTTATGCAGTGTTATTGTTATAAACTCTTCCCAGTAACCATGACAAAGTTATTGAGATAAACAGTTTGTGAGACAGAGAACATGTCAAGGAAACGGCAAGTAGCTGTGGTGTCTGATCTCCCTCATACTTGCCTTCGTCTCGTCGTCCACTCACGCTGCTGAAAAAGTTGCTGATATCCAGTGATGGGAATAACGGAGTTAAAATAAACGGCGTTACTAACTGCGCTATTTTTTTTTTCAGTAACGGCTAATCTAACTAATTGCTATTTCCATCGTTACAACGCCGTTACCGTCAATTAGGTGGTACGTTATAAACTGTTGCGCTCTCAGCCAGCCACAAGAACTACGTAGGTGTTTTTTTTTTTGGTTCCCTGGGTGTAGCCGCATTGTTGAGAGAGGAAGCAGCAAGTCAAGGAAATAAGAAACCACCACAGTGAAAAACAAAAAGGCTGTTGGATCTACATGAAAAAAGTATGTACATCGGTTGGACATTTTTATTTACGTTAAATATATTACTGAATTACTTTTTGTTAAAGAAACATGACTTTTGTATGTTAATTCAGCAATTTTCTTTAATGTTAAGAGTGTATTCAATTACTCTATGTTAAACCAACATATTTTTTTTAAATTTACTTTAAAGCTTTTTTATGCTTGTTATATCCAGTTATCATCTGTTAAAGCAACATAAGCTTTTTACATAAATTACACACACTTGTTCTGTTAAATCTACTGTAAGAAATTACATTGTATGTATGTTATCAAAGAAACGTAAGGACATGAGCAGGATGAGATCGAGGAGGAAGGAAGAATGTCATATGCTTGAGGTGTCAGAGAACCACAGGTGGGGCACATTACCATCATGAGAACATACAGAAATGTAGATGAGTAACATTTGCTGTCCCATCTGTTTTACATTAAAGGGTCACTATCCTGGGAAGACAAGATACACCCAAACATCAAACCATCATTATGTAAAGATAGGCAATCTGTTTCCTGACTGTTGCAAATGAAGGTAGGTAGGTTCGGGAGAGAACGATTTTGGCTTCCCTCCACGCTGCGTGTTATAAAGAGATCTGATTCATATGCTGAAGTCTGAAGTTCTTCGGAGACTTAGCAACTCTCTCTTCCACTACACTACCTGACCCAGACAAGTAAATTTTAAGTTTTTGCATACTTTGCTCATCCATTGCATGATAAAATTATTTCCGTGCACTAATTTCTGTTACCTAAATAAATCCATTTTGTACATCCTTCTGTCTGATCCAACCTAAGCTCTTATTTACAGCATTTACCATGACATTTCCAAAAACAAATAAGACATAAATATCTAACAAAGGTTAAAAAAAAAAGGCAACTGGACTTGTAGAGTTTTGGAGAAGACGTTTCACCACTCATCCGAGTAGCTTCTTCAGTTCTAGGGGACTGGTGGGAAGTCTGAGGTTTAAATAGGAACTCCTCCTGAAAAAACTTGCTTGTTATGCTAATAACCAGAAACTGGCGCAGCTAATTTACATTAACGACTTACCTGTTGTTGAGGGGGTACTGTTTTGTCCCCCTCCTCTTCCCTATAAATGGTGCTCTAATGACTCTTGTCCCTCAGAGGCTCCAGTGTCAAGATGTGAATGAGACTGAAACTTCTTGAGGACAGAAGTTAAAACTGTATTGTAAATAGATGGCAGATTAAATCTCAGTCCACCTCCTCTGTATAGTGAAGGTTTTTCCAGTCTGACATAGATGGCTTCCTTTACTCCTCTTTCCGTGAAAGGGCCATGTGGCTGCAGGTTTTCATTCCAACCATGCAGCACCCATGCAGTGGGTGTGGCTGGCAAGTTTTTGTTCCAATCAAGCAAGAGGACACCTGAAATGACTGTGTGAAGGCAGTTCAGTTGATTGACTGAGCCAAGTCAGGTGTGCTGCTGCATGGTTGGAATGAAAACCTGCAGCCACATGGCCCTTTCACAGATCAGTTTGACACATGTGATGTAGATGGACTTTGGCCGAGTAGGGGCGTCCACTGTAAAAATCTGAAGTAAACTAAAGGCAGCCGTCGCAGTTTCCCCAAAACTTTTCAGGGCGACTTTGACTTTCCACACCTCGCGACCGCGGATATATCTCCGCAAGCTAACAGGGTGGTTATGACCCTAACCTCTCCACTAAACGTAAACTCCAGTAAATGTTAGCTAACATCGTCTTATTCATGTTGCTCAGTGTTCCTGGCTGAACATCGGCTTTATGGAAACTATACATCTAAAGTGACTACCTTGAAATCTGACAAACATTTGATAAGTTTTAATTGTCCTTACCTTGTCCATAACTCTCCAAGTTGACTTCAATTTGTCTAGTGAGGGTGAAAAGATGGCGGTCAAAATTCCTGCAGAAGTTTTTCGAAGGGGGCAGAGTTTAAAGAGGAAACATAACTATTTTCTGTTTTCTTAACACGACTGAGACTTGTAGACTTGGCATCCACCAAGATTTAAGGGGTTATACATGATTGAAGCATGTTCAGAGGAGAACATAACTCAATCATGTCTTCTATACGAAATGTATACATGTAAATTGAACAATCCCCCCTTTTCCCCTTTTTTCAGTGTATTTGGTTGTCAAAATAATTTGTTATTTAAATTAAAAACATTTAGCATCTTTAAAAATCTCAGGTCTTATATTTTGATGCTCACTCTGATAGAGGAGGGGTCTCTAGACATATTCCTGTGGTTTTGTCTTCCTTCATTCTTTCTGAAAATATGTAAAACTGTAACACAGAAGACGACCAGTAACACTGCTGCTGCTCTCAGGTAGAGACTGGTCCTTCCCTAACAATCTGAATTATCTGAATCAGGACTCAAAGTTGAGTTTGGTGCTGATCAGCAGCTGTAAAGAATAAAGACAACAGTGGTGACCATATTCTAAACAAGAGGATTCTATTGACATCTATTTATTCGTCCATATTGTTACTGTCATGTGATCAGTGACTAGTCAACGTGATGCTTAAAGAGTCATGGCACAGCAGTGAAGTCGACTAGTCTGTACAACCCCTAGTATGTATATGATTTTAAAAGCTTTAAAAAGGCAGAAAAAGTGTTTGTTAACAACACCTGTAGCTGAAGGAAACCGTTTTGTTTCTGTCCTCTTTCTCCAGTGAATGGTGCTCTAACAACTCTGGGATGAAACTTTTTAAGGACAGATGTTCAGACTGTTTTGTAATTTGATGTCACGTTATGTCTCATTATTGCAGTACAACTACAAACACTGCACATACAGTAGTCATCAAAAGTCTGTCTGCTGAAAGTCTGTGTGTCTCTGGCGCCACCATGTGGTCAAACGGCTATAAAGCGCTATTTTGAAAAGTGGCAGACTTAGGGCCTGTCCACACGGAAACGCAAAAACGCCGAAACGCATAAGTTTTTCATCGTTTTGGCCTTTCGTCCACACGTATCCTGTAAACGCATTGCCCTAAAACGCACTTTTCTGAAAACGGGTCCCAGGGTGGAGAAATTCGCAAACGCAGCTCTTGCGTTTTCACGTGGACGGCGAATACGGGGAAAACGATGACGTCATCGCCACACTCCCGAGCAGCCTTCCACCTCCCGCGAGACGTCTCGTAACAACATCAACAACAATGGCGGACTACATGCTAGTTTTCATGCTGGAGACGATATTGAGCCTATTAGGGTTACTAGGGCAACATATCATGCTCCTGTGCCACCACGCTGAGCAAAAAAGGCGATTTGTAAACAGCGCTCAAGCTTTATGCGCATGCTCCGCATCTTCCTCTCCATTTTTGGTGAATTTCTGAAACCGAAACAGCGCCACTTATAGGCCTGGAATAGGAAGTAGCGTTTTCGGTCGTGCTGAAACGGATCCGTGTGGACGCGGATATTTCTTGAAATGATGATCGAAAACGGAGAGGGAAAAGATCGTTTTCGTACGTGTGGACGGGCCCTTAGAATAACTTTGGTAAAACGACCCATTATCAGTCAGACTCCAGTCACAAAGTGTGAACAGATGTTATGGCTGTATTGTAAACTGATGGCAGGTTATATCTCAGTCCAGTGTTTTCCAGTTTGACATAGATGTCTTCCTTTACTCCTCTTTTAAACCATCTGTCTTCTCTGGACCTTCAGGTGTAGATGGAATAAAAAGCTGTCTCTCTTGTTGAACCATGTCTTTGTGAACGAGTTGCTTTGTTTCTCCAGTTTACATATTTGTATATTCTTCACTTCACTGAACGACATACAAATAAATAGATTGACTAGGTTGAGTATTTTTGACTAGGTTTTATTTTTCTTTGGAGTGAACAAGTTTCTGCCTCAGAATTAGTGGAATTGAACTGAACTTGAATGCTGTGTTTTTGCTGCTCACATTTGTCTTTTCAGAACTGAATGAGTGGTGACATGTCTCCAAGATACTCTACAGGTCTAATTTTGGGTTTTACCATGACCTGGATGATTGAGAACCTTTACAGACAAATGAATAATAGCTCATTCTAAAGCCTTATCGTTAGTCTCTCACACACAAAATCAAGCTATTTAGCATTGACTGGCATATGCTCACCAAAATCAAGCTCAGACCCACATGAAGCAAGGTGTTAAACTAATGATTTACCAGTGTTGACCACCTTGACTGGCTCACAACAAAGTGATCAAACTCAAGCAGAAGTTGCTTTAAACTATTAAGATTAAACAACTTAATCAACAAAGAAACAAGACAGGTTGGTCAAATAAACTAAACAAAGAAGCCACTCAAGCCAGCCCACATAGGACCGTAGGACCTGGTGTTTTCCGCCTAACTCTTAACATACCAAACTGAACAATCAGAAATAAGACTGAAAAAGAGAGACTACCAAAATATTAAACATAATAAATAAGTAAAACAGAAGCTACATAAACAATGGCTCTTGCTGCAGTGACTGGGAGAAGATGATGTGAGAGCGAGTGCCAACGTTCCTCCTCCTATTTATTGGATCCTTCTGATTACCCCAGATCAACTTCACCTGAGGGAGAGAGGGAGACACCAGAGCAGAGGGAGACACCGGAGCCTGGAACAACTAGGAAAGACAGAAACGAGGAATCAAGAGAAGACTGCACTTCTCCCTTTTTGACAAGTGTTCTGATCTGATGGAGCTCAAACTAAAAGGTTTTCTTTCCTCTATGTCCAACTCACTGCTGAGCATTTACAAGTTAAATACCAGCTGCATCCAACCAATAAATATCTTTGCTTACATAAATAGTTATGGAACATATTGTGGGTATTTATGCATGTTTTTCTTGTACTGGTGGTAGTATCTTCTGTGATAGTAGTCTTCAGCAAGTTTATTTTCTATTCATGTCCACTAAGGTTAATTATTACGACTACTTAGATCAATTTAAAATGCTCCTTTGAAAGTTAAATTAGTCTGGCTACCAGGCGAGACACATAGTCAGAATCAGCTTTATTGGTGTAGTATATTGTATATAGTGAGTGAGTATTTACAATTAATGCAGAGTTATTGTTCATGTGAATGGTCTCAAACTCTGACTCCTCTAATACATACTGTAACATACTACACAATAAATACAGAATATAATGTATATGTCCAAACAAACACATAAACAAGTCTTATTACAGTTTGCACGATTAATTTGAATCTGCAATAGACATAGTGTATAATAAGAATAAAATACATGTACGTTAATCTTTTTTAAATTAGTAAATACAAATGTTCCTAGCTACTTCCAGTGTTTCAAGAATAATAATATATTTTAGTGGTGAACACCTTTCAAAGCACTCAAGGTCATCTTAAACAGCAATACATGAAACATCATAGGATAAAACATACAATTCAATATAATGAAAGAAGATTTCAAAGTGCATAGAAATGAGATAAGGGGGAAGTGAGTTAAATGGAGTAAGCTACATTAAAAAGATGTGTTTTGACTTTGAATTTGAAACATGTCAGAGAGTCTATGTTTCAAATGTCAGGTGGGAGATTGTAACAAAGGTGTGGAGGAGATGAGTGACTGAATGCTCTAGAACCAATGGCGGACAGATACGGTGATGATGCTAAAAAGGGAACAAAAAACAGCAAGAAACAGGAAATAAAGTACTGAGGTCTCACAGCACAGCGTAAAAATAAGTGATTGTAGCACTGAAAAAGTGTCTTGATATAACTCAGATCTCATAGTGGAGGAGGTATCCAGCTATATTACTGAGAGGAGGTATCTCGATTGGCTCATCGTCAGGTTTTCTTTCTTCATTCTTTCCGAAAAAATAAAATTTAATTAAAACACAGAAGACGACCTGTAACACTGCTGCTGCTCCCATGTGACCGGTCCTTCCCCAACTCTCTGAATTCTCGGAATCAGGACTCAAAGTTGATGTGTGAGCTTGGAGCTGATCAGCCACTGTAAAGAATAAAGACAACAGTGGTGACCATATTCTAAACAAGAGGATTCTATTGACATCTATTTATACATTCATATTCACCTGTGACATTGAGTTGACAGGTGTCACCGTCGTTGCCATAATCTGTTTTCACTTTACACCTGTATCTGCCTGAGTCACTGGTCCTGAGTCTGGATATTTGAATTCTGATTCTTCCTTCTTTGAGGCCGTCTTTGTCATTTTGTACTCGACCTAAAAACTGTTCATCCTGGGACTCTGGGACTTCAACACCATTAAATACATTGAATATAACTGAGACTTTATGGTCAGTTATAAGGAAACAGTTGATAGAAAGGTATCTGAAGGTTTTGTCAGTTCTGGTTGTAAACTTCCACTCCAGGGTGATGTTGTTGTTCTCCTCTGCCTGATAGAAGCTCTGTGTCACATTGACTTTAAATGGGGAAGTGGTTGCTAGAGAAGAAACAAGAAAAGCAGCGAGACTGAGAACTGTAATACCTGAGAGTCTTTAAACATCTATAGAGGTTTCTGTTTTGTCATTTCTTGTATTTTGTGGTTTAAATGCTGGTTGGTCAGTGAACTGTTGACTGGATTGATTCATATTTTGACTGCATCAGATAAAGGACAGAAAACAAGTGTTCAAACTTCAATTGTTCAAATGCAAATGTTAAAACAGATCTCGACTGAATGACAAAACACAAACTATGTAAATATCTGTGTTCATCTTTAATTCCATAAATTGATTTCATAAACTTACCAAAGATGATTGAGGTCAAAGTGATGACCAGCAGGGTCCTACAGATCATCTTCTTTCTGTGACAGGAAACAGATTTGAAGAGTGATCAACAGGAGGTCAAGGTTCAGTCAGTACAAGTAAGAGACAGAAAATCTACAGACTCAATTAATTCAGTCATTAAAAACTATTTTCTGACAATGAACAATAAGAAGTGTATAGCTTCCAGAGATATTCTGTTCAAATAGGCCCCACACACAAGGCCCCGTGTTTCTGTTGATTCTCTTGTTTCTGATATCCCGGTTATTATCATCATTAAAGACTCTTCCCACCCCACTCATAAACTGTTTACCCCCCTCCCCTCAGGATGAAGGTCCAGAACTAACAGACACTTTTCTCTCCAGCCACATCTGGAGGCCGAGAGCACAACTGCAAACACTCTCCTTTAAATCTCTACTTAAAACATACTTTTATTGGAAAGTATTTCCTGGTTTTAATTAGGATTTTGATGAAGTGTTTAAATGTATTTTAGTGTATTTAGTCACTCAACTATGTTTTATTTTGCCTGTTTTTAAAATATGTATGCACAATTTTATGTCTAATGTCAATTTGAAAAGTGCTACAGTAAAAAACAAAATGTTCTGAAACAGGACAAACAGATTGTAAACACAGTGATTAACGGTTTCTCTGAACCGCAGCTTTGAGGAAGTTACGACGGATGTTGTTGTAAAAGCTGCATGAGCACGGTTTGAGTTTCGAGACGCTCCAAAATGAAACTAAATGTTGTTCACCTCCAATCTTCTGTATTTGTATTAATATCACATTGGAACAAGTTTCCACATGAATAAATCAAAGAGCTGAAACAACATCAGAACATTGTCTACTAAATATAGAGCAGAAATATTACGAAATAAACCAACTGTGGTACAGTGACTGGTGTAAAAGTTTAAAAAAAGGTTAACTTTAGCCAAATCTACTTAGTTTTATAGCAAAAGTATAAACTAACAACAACAGCAGTATATTTCCGTATTTACCGTTTATTGTCGCTGACGATGATGTCCGTCTGTTTTCAGAGCAGTGGCACTAACGGAAACCGCACTAGGGAAACGCCCACACACTTACACTCGACTCAACGCATGGTTTAGGTTTTGAGTCAAAATGTGAAAATTCAGACTGATTACTGAGCCACCAAGATACACTATATTACCAAAAGTATTCGCTCACCCATTCAAATGATCAGAATCAGGTGTTCTAATCACTTGGCCTGGCCCCAGGTGTATAAATTCAAGCACTCAGGCATGCAGACTGTGAAACAAGACATTTGTGAAAGAATGGGCCGCTCTCAGGAGCTCAGTGAATTCCAGCGTGGAACTGTCATAGGATGCCACTTGTGCAACAAATCCAGTCGTGAAATTTCCTCGCTCCTAAATATTCCACAGTCAACTGTCAGCTCTATTATAACAAAATGGAAGCGTTTGGGAAAAACAGCAACTCAGCCACGAAGTGGTAGGCCACGTAAAGTGACGGAGAGGGGTCAGCGGATGCTGAAGCGCATAGTGCAAAGAGGTCGCCGACTTTCTGCACAGTCAATTGCTACAGAGCTACAAACTTCATGTGACCTTCAGATTAGCCCAAGTACAGTACGCAGAGAGCTTCATGGAATGGGTTTCCATGGCCGAGCAGCTGCAGCCAAGCCACACATCACCAAGTGCAATGCAAGGCGTCGGATGCAATGGTGTAAAGCACGCCGCCACTGGCCTCTAGAGCAGTGGAGACGCGTTCTCTGGAGTGATGAATCACGCTTTACCATCTGGCAATCTGATGGACGAGTCTGGGTTTGGAGGTTGCCAGGAGAACGGTACATTTCAGATTGCATTGTGCCAACTGTGAAATTTGGTGGAGGAGGAATTATGGTATGGGGTTGTTTTTCAGGAGCTGGGCTTGGCCCCTTAGTTCCAGTGAAAGGAACATTGAATGCTTCAGGATACCAAAACATTTTGGACAATTCCATGCTCCCAACCTTGTGGGAACAGTTTGGAGCGGGCCCCTTCCTCTTCCAACATGACTGTGCACCAGTGCACAAAGCAAGGTCCATAAAGACGTGGATGACAGAGTCTGGTGTGGATGAACTTGACTGGCCTGCACAGAGTCCTGACCTGAACCCGATAGAACACCTTTGGGATGAATTAGAGCGGAGACTGAGAGCCAGGCCTTCTCGACCAACATCAGTGTGTGACCTCACCAATGCGCTTTTGGAAGAATGGTCAAAAATTCCTATAAACACTCTCCTCAACCTTGTGGACAGTCTTCCCAGAAGAGTTGAAGCTGTAATAGCTGCAAAAGGTGGACCGACATCATATTGAATTCTATGAGTTAGGAATGGGATGGCACTTCAGTTCATAGAATGAGTAAAGGCAGGTGAGCGAATACTTTTGGTAATATAGTGTACTCCTCTGAGATGTGAAATATTTGCATTAACAGGAAACCATTTTACAATTAAAATAATAAATAATAAATCCCCCTCTGCTGTTTGGAAGGCAGCTACTACACCACAAACATAATGTGCAAGTTGGCACATAGTAGTTCCCACAGTCTGCTTCATCTGTTAAGATGGTACTGTGGGTATATGAATCACCCCAAAATGAAAATAAATGTCAAGTAAATTTCGTCACTTTTGCAGCTTTTTCTTTTTTTTTTCCTGTGGATGGGTCTATATGACATCTGATGATGACGTATGTTTTTAGAGCAGTGACACCATTGTCAAGTGTCTGTGTGTATATAACTGTGTACCTATAGGCCAAGTGCTGTGTTCATCCAAACAGGCCCAGGTTTCACATGGAATGAGTAGAAATATGAAAGATCATAAGACTTTTTTCTTTGTGTTTATTTGATTCCTATTCATGACACTATGACAAGAATGACTTTATATTGTTACTATAGGCTACAGAGTTTTATTTTTTTAACATTTTCGGTTGGTGGTGTACCTTGCGATTTTTTCAATGAAAAAAATGTACCTTGGCTCAAAAACACACATCACTCGGCTAAATGCATGTGTAACCGGGTCCAATAGAAGACTCGTCCCAAATTGATAAGTATAGATCGACAACACAACCTTGGGTCTTTCACCCAAAGAGTTAAAATGTGAAATTGATTATTACCAACTCGGAGATTCCCACTAGCACAGGTAAGACCACAATAAAGATCAGAGACAAGGTTTTTCCTTTGAGTAAAATCATTTATTACAAAGACCATGTCTGTAGATTAACTGCTGGGATACAGTGGCTAATCTATAGTTAAGTTTAAAAAATATCAACTTCAGCCAAATCTACTTTGTCTACAATAGCCTATGACAAAAGTATAAATTAACAACAACAACAGAATATTTTTGTATTGACAAGCACCTTACTGTTTATTGTTGCCATGGGGGAAGAAGTAATATGATGTGTGCGTGTTTTTAGAGAAGCACGGATTTGAACTCCACTAGGCCAAACCACAGAATGCTGACACACGTTTCTTTCAGTCATACAGTGTCATTTCTGAGGACACTACAAATATCATTCAACTAATCGCTGCAGCTTTGTTTTAGATTTTAAAATTCAGACTGATCACTGAGCCTCCAAGATCCTCCTCTGACATATTTAATTGTAAAAGTATTTGCAGTTAACGACCAATTCTTTGATCAAACACTCTTACAATTACGGTTTCAGGATAAAACGAAAACTGACATCCCTCACAATACTTGACAAAAATCCAATTAACAACTTTGTTTGCATTTGCTCAAAACTGATCATCACCAGCTTCGACCCCTGACCCACAAATTAGCTAAGGTCAGTCCAGACGGTCTGTGTGTAATGTCAGTTAAGGTTTGTGCGTTACAGTTTGTAGACACAACATTCAACCTGAACGCTTCTTCTCGGGCTCAGTACACGCCCGCTGCTCCAGACAGCGGTCATAACTGACCCAGTAGAGAAAGGTAATACAGTCCGAGTGAAGCGCTGGAGCAGCAGGCCAGTCCACGCAGTAAGCACGGAAAATATCATGTTATCATAGCTGCCACAACTGGACATTACACTCAATAATTTTTACACTTATTTATAACTACAGTATTTTGATAAATGCTGACGCCTGTCACAGATTAGTGACTTTACCCAGTTTGGTTTATTTCATGCAGGTGGTATGACCCTAAATACTGACACCAACAAATTATCCTTAAGTAATATATTGCTGCTGTCTGTTTTAATACACTAATCTGGAAACATTATTGAAATATTAATCAGTTCATCATTTAATCTTGCTTGGATGTGAAGGACATGAGAATGTGGTAACATGACTTTTAAAATTGTTCTGATTTAATACATTTTTTATGTTTATTTTTTTTTCCACCTACCTTAGGTGGTGTCTGTGGCAGTGAAGTTGGTGGCAATTAGAAGAGAGGTACTCTTGGTCACCAAGACTGTTCTGGCCACTAGGGTACCAGATAACTGTCGACAGTTATCTGGTACTGCAGCTTTTCATCCCACTACACCTCCGCCCTCACTGCTGCTTCGCTGATAAGAAGCTTTCTCAGTAGACTGGACCAAAATCCTTCAGAGACGGTATTTTCACTCTTAGTCATTTTATTTCATGTTTATTTTTGTGTCTTAGTTTGATTCACCATTGAAAAATTATTACATTAAAAACCTTTGTTAAAAAATGATGATAAATGTGACAAATGTTTTTTGGTATATAGACAACTGTTTGGTGTTTCCAAAACAGATTCAGACTGCTAACAACCAGACACTTACCTGTAGTTGAATCAAACTGGTTTGGTTCTGTTCTCGTCCCTCAATGAATAAAACTCTAACGACCCATTATCAGTCAGAGGCTCCAGTCTCAAGGTGTGAACAGATGTTAAGGCTGTATTGTAAACAGAAGCTACATAAACAATGACTCTTGCTGCAGTGGCTGTGAGAAGACAATGTGTGTGTGTGTGTGTGTGTGTGTGAGAGAGAGAGAGAGAGAGCGAGAGAGTGCCAAGGTTCCTCCTCCTATTTATTGGATCCTTCTGATTACCCCAGATCAGGGATGGGCAACTGACGGCCCGCGGCAGCACTCGACGTGGCCCTTAGATTAATTTTTGAAAATTATAAATCTGTATCCTCTGCTGCACTGAATCAGTTGTAATGACACAGTTGGCCACTAGATGGCCTATAATGCAGATGCCGCCTCACACACGCCTCGCTTTCCTCTATGTCCAACTCACTGCGGAACATTTACAAGTAAAATACCAGCTGCATCCAGCAGGTGGTGCTCTCACTCAGCTAAACATCATCCTGAACATGGTGTTATGTTTGACCTGTATGTAGTCTACATTTACAGGACATCATGCAGTATCTTTGGGGTTGTAATTATCATAGTAGTTATATTGTGAATGTTGTACTACTTGGTTGTCAAAATAAAGCAAACACTTGATTTGGTACTTTAATTTAAAATATTTATTTTTAATCAAGTCTTTTAAATGTTGCTCCAAACCAATAAATATATTTGCTTGTATAAATAGATATGAAACATATTGTGGGTATTTATCCATGTTTTTCCTGGACTGGTGGTATTATCTTATATTACAGTAGTCTTCAGCAACATTATTTTCTATCCTTCTCCACTAAGGTTAATTATTACGACTCAAAAAACTGCTCTTTTAAAAGTTGTGCTCTTTATTTAGCTAAACATGAAGAACCCAAATTGAATAGGTGATATATCGGTGCACTATAAGAACTACAGCTCTAATTTACTGCAGAAACACTTCCACCTAAAGAACATGCTTGTTAACAACTGGAGCCCCAGCAGGAAGACAGGTTGCAACTTTGGTCTGACATGAAAAAAATAATCATTCAAGTCAATTACAATCAACCTAATCTTTATTAACCCCAGTTAAAGTAGTCTGGCTACCAGGTGAGACACATAACGGATACAATACAACCCAACAAATACAGAATATAACGTATATGTCCAAACAAACACACATAAACAAGTCTTATTGTATTTTTGTGTATAATAAGAATAAAGTATACTGTACGTATACCTCAATCTTTTTTTTTTTAGTTAGGGAATGTAAATGTTCTTAGCTACTTCCATTGTTTCAAGGTTTCTCATTGTGATTTCCAAAACATGGAACATGAACCGAAACAGAGAAGAAATTATTGAGGTCCAACCACAGCACTGTCGAAAGACAAGATAATAATTAATCTAATAAAGATCAATTAAAACAAAATAAACTAGAGAATTTCAAAAATCAACAATAAAACATGGGATCTACTTCTACAGTAACGATAATTCTACACGTCAGCAGGCTGGTGATCTGCCACCATAAAGAGGAAGCAGCATGACAGTCACATGAGGCAAGAAGACCATGAGATGACTTAAGTCAAAGTTATAGCTTACACAAACAAAACTGAAAAAAATCTGGTGAGATCGAGATTTTTTAATCGAACAATCTGATGAATTAAAACCCATGAAGAGATGTTGAGGTGGCCATAAAATCTAAAGTGACACAGTGAAACAGAAATATTAATCAGCCCAGATTAATAGGATCATAAAACAGAACATTATGCATTTTTTTTATAGACACTGAGTGTGGTACTGAAAAGAAAAGCATCTTGAATTAACTCAGGTATTATAGTGGATAAGGTCTCCAGACATTTCCCTGAGAGGTAGTATCTCAGATTGGCTCGTCAGGTTTTGTCTTCCTTTGATCTTTCTGTAGATCAGTAAAGCTATAACATAGAAGACGACCAGTAACACTGGTGCTGCTTCCAGGTAGAGACCGGTCCTTCCCCGACTCTCTGAATTCTCTGAATCAGGACTCAGAGTTGGTGTGTGACTTTGGAGCTGATGAGCAGCTGTAAAGAATAAAGACAACAGTGGTGACCATATTCTAAACGAGAGGATTCCATTGACATATATTTATTCATTCATATTTACCTGTGACATTGAGTTGACAGCTGTCAGAGTCATAACCATAATGTGTTTTCACGTTACACCTGTATCTGCCTGAGTCATTGGTCCTGAGTCTGGATATTTGAATTCTGATTCTTCCTTCTTTGAGGCCGTCTTTGTCATTTTGGACTCGACCTAAAAACTGTTCATCCTGGTACTCTGGGACTTCAACACCATCATATACCTTAAATATAACTGAGACTTTAAGGTCAGTTATAAGGAAACAGTGGATACGAAAGTATGTGAAGGCTTTGTCAGTTCTGGTTGTGAACTTCCACTCCAGGGTGATGTTGTGGTTCTCTTCTGCCTGATAGAAGCTCTGTGTCACATTCACTTTAAATGGTGCTGTTGAGGACACAGAGAGGGAAAGGAGAGGAGGAGACAAACTAAGAACAGCAAAAGACTGAGGACTAAAAGTAAATGATAATGAATAAAGTTCCCAGCAGACTAATTCCTTCAAGTCTAGTTTAACAGCTCTGTCAATGCAACACATAGACTGTGGGAAAAAAATGGAATTGGAATGGGAATTCTATGGAAATCGACTTCCTCAACTTACGCGTGACAATGACCTCACAGCTGGCAGAGTTACTGCTATGATCTGTTTTCACTTGACATAGGTACTGGCCTGAGTCATCCGTCGTGACTCTCAACAGGTTAATTCTGATTATTCCTTCTTTGAGGGCGTCTGTGTCACCCTGGACTCGTCCTGAGAACTTTTGCGCCAAAGAATGTGCTAGTTCAACTCCATCATGAACATTGTACATGGTTAAGACCATGTTATCAGCTTTCATTCCACAGAGGATTGTGAGTGAAGTACAAGACACATTGCTTTTGGGTGTGAACTTCCACTCCAGGGTGACATTGTGGTTCTCCTCTGCCTGATAGACGCTCTGTATCTCATTCACTTCAAATATTGCTGTCGTGGTAACTAGAGAGAATCAAGAGGAGCAGAAAAGATGGCAACTGTTACAGCAGAGTGTCTTTAAACATCTACAGAGGTTCCTGTTTTGTCATTTCTTGTATTTTGTGGATTAAATGCAGGTTGATCAGTGAACTGTTGACTGTATTGATTCATATTTTGACTGCATCAGATAAAGGACAAAAAACAAGTGTAATTTGGGATAAGAATTGTATAAATATATATATATATATATAGTACATTAATTTACAAAAATGAAAACATATCATGGCACATAGAATGATAAAACTAAAACATAATCCATGTTATAATTTATGTTTATCTTCCTAATAAATTGATTTTGTAAACTTACCTAAGATGCATGAGGTCAAAGTGATGACCAGCAGGGTCCTACAGATCATCTTCTTTCTGTGACAGGAAACAGATTTGAAGAGTGATCAACAGGAGGTCAAGGTTCAGTCAGTACAAGTAAGAGACAGAAAATCTACAGACTCAATTAATTCAGTCATTAAAAACTATTTTCTGACAATGAACAATAAGAAGTGCATAGCTTCCAGAGATGTTCTGTTCAAATAGGCCCCACACACAAGGCCCCATGTTTCTGTTGATTCTCTAAACCACAGACCTGTTAACAGTGATACAGACACATTTCAAAGAAATGTTAATTATTTATTGAGGATTAGGACAAATGAACCAGAATTGACTGCTTGCTGTTCCAAAGGTCCGTCTGTAAACCAAAGGGGAAAGGGTGGTCGCATTTGGGTTCTAAGTTGTTTTATTTGTTCTATTTTTTGTATGTTGTACAAATCTTTATGTCCAATGTTGATTCAAAAGAAAAAAATCCATTGTAACTGGACAAATGTATTTTAAACACAGTGATGAAGTCATTTGTTATTTCCCAGAGGCTGCTTTAGGGAAGTTAAGATGCCACTGTGCCACATAAAAGTTGTGTTACTTGGGTTCATTTTGGTTAGAGTCATGCGACGCCCCAAAATGAAAGTAAATGTCAAATGATGTTTCATCAGACAAGTTCATAAATACATGGACAGGTCTCCAGTCTATCACAGGGCTAACACAGAGAGACAGACAACCATTCACTCACGCACATGCACATCTACGGACAATTTAGAATCACCAATTAACCTAACGAGCATGTCACGGTGGGATCAAGCTGGAGTATTCTGGATTCGTATGAATAAATAAGTCAAAGAGCAGAAACAACATCAAAACACAATTGTCTAATCATAAATACAGAGCAATAATATAACGAAATAAACCAACTGTCTGTGGATTAACTGCTAGGATATAGTGGCTTATCTATAGTGTGGTATAAAAGTAAAAAAATATCAATTTCAGCCAAATCTATTTTGTCCACTGTATGTTAATTTTATAGAAAAAGTACAAACAACAACAGCAACAACAGTATATTTCTGTATTTACAAGCACCTTACCTTTTATTGTTGCCACGGGCAAGGAGGCTATGATGTCTGTCTGTTTTCAGAGTAGTTGCACTGATTTAAACTCCACTAGGCCAACCCACTGATAAATGCTGATACATGTCATTGTCAGTTTCCCAGCGGGAACCTCCCAAAGGGATCAATAAAGTTGTCTATCTATGTATCTCTCAGTCGCACAGTTTCATTTCTTATTGAACACATGTATCAGCAACATAATCAATCGACTAAACGCTTTGTCTTAGGTTTGAAACAGAGTGAATATGTGAAAAATATGTGACTGATCACTGAGCCTCCAAGATCCTCCTCTGACCCCTTTAATTGTAAAAGTATTTGCTGAGCAAAAGTTCAGCAAAAGCCCAATAAAAAAATTTGAAAATGAAGAATTATTGGCTCCTCCTTGAACCGTCACCTTATCGTGGTGGAGGAGTTTGAGTGTCCTAATGACCCTAGGAGCTATGCTGTCCGGGGCAATTTGCCCCTGGTAGGGTCTCCCAAGGCAGACTGGTCTTAGGCGAAGGGCCAGACAAAGAACGGTTCAGAAGACCTTTCATGAAGAAAAACAAAAGGAGACCGTGTACCCGGCCCGGAGGGTTACCGGGGCCCCACCCTGGAGCCAGGCCTGGGGCTGGGGCTCGTGGGCGAGCGCCTGGTGGCCGGGCTTTCGCCCATGGGGTCCGGCCGGGCCCAGCCCGAACAGGAGACATGGGCTCGCCTCCCTGTAGGCCCACCACCCGCAGGAGGAATATGAAGGGTCCGGAGCATTGTGGATCGGGCAGCAGACCAAGGCGGGGGCCTTGGCGGTCTGATCCTCGGTTATGGAAGCTGGCTTTCAGAAGCCCGGACGCCTCCCGGGAGAGGTGTTTCGGGCATGTCCCACCGGTAGGAGACCTCGAGGCCGACCCAGGACACGATGGAGGGATTATATCTCTCGTCTGGCCTGGGAACTGGTTATGGGAGCTGGCTGAAGTGGCTGGGGAGAGGGCTGTCTGGGCTTCCCTGCTGAAGCTGTTGCCCCCGCGACCTGGACCCGGATAAGTGGAAGACGACGACGAGAATTATTGTGTCCTTTGTCCTTCCAATGTAGGTGGACTGCTGAAACCTGAAAACTCTGAGTCGCACAGTTTCATTTCTTACAGAACACTACAAACCATGATCAATCGACTAAACGCTTTGTTTTAGGTTTGAAACACAGTGAATATGTGAAAAATATGTGACTGATCACTGAGCCTCCAAGATCCTCCTCTGACCCCTTTAACTGTAAAAGTATTTACATACAATTATCATAATGTCTATTTGATCTAGTAAGTAGTCTAGTAGCAGACTTTACATCTGAGACCAAGAGAAGCAGCTCTCAGTGGGTTAAAGTTAACCACCATGAGAAACTTATTGTTGTTCTCGGGCTGTGTTATATACTAAGACATTTAAGGTGTTTCATTAACAATGATTTTAAAACTTAAAAAAAAATGTAACAAAATTCTAATTCTAATAAAGTTTTAATAAAATAAGATTGCGTTGGCCGGGAATCGAACCCGGGTCAACTGCTTGGAAGGCAGCTATGCTCACCACTATACCACCAACGCGACGAAAACGTACGATTTTCGGCCGCCACATGTGGATTCGAAGAGCGCAACTGCAAACACTGCACACAGTTGACAAGTATAGTCTGTCTGCTGAAGTCTGTCTGTGTGTGTTTGGCGCCACCATGCGGCCAAACACGAGTTGTCGTGGCCGAGTGGTTAAGGCGATGGATTAGAAATCCATTGGGGTCTCCCCGCGCAGGTTCGAATCCTGCCGACAACGAAGAGCTGCTTTTGAAAAGTGGCAGACAGAGAATAACTTTGGAAAACTGTCTTCCATGTCCTCTTTGAAGTGGAAAATGGTGGTAATGTTAAATCAGAGATGCTAATTCTCAGATTTAGCTAATTTAAATTCCTGATCATTATTCTTCTCACATGTAGCTGCTGCATACTACTGTCATTTGAAGTTAAACACCTGTAGTGCACAATCGAAAGAAATGTAACTTGTACCAACAGCTATACACAGATTTAAAGAAAAAAAAAACAGTATAGAGAAAAGAACCAATAAAAAATAATACAGGTATGCAGATATGTAGCTAAACTATTGTGTTGTAAGGTAGGATAGTGTAAAGGGGAAATAAATAAAATTACCTTATCCATGTACTGCAGCTAAAGGTCTAATAACTTTGACAATTAAATTCACCTGCAAAGAGTTGATGTGCAGCTTTCTTCTCTCTGTTACTGCAGGGTGTTTGGTGAAGTTCTTAATACTCTGCTGTCCAGAGGATGTGGACCGTACTTTATTTCAGGACTGACATGTCACAGTAGAATGGGCTTCATCTTTAGTGAAGTATTGCCACACACTTGATGAACCGCTGCTAGTTTGCTGCAACGACCCACTGGACTCCTCACCTGTCTTCTTGGAGGCGTCCATGTTCAGTTCCAGCTCCTCTGTCCAGAGATTCCAGAGGTTTTCTAATTTGACATAGATTTAGTCCATGACTCCTCTTTCAAACCATCTGTCTTCTTCTGACTAAAATGTTCTCAGGTCCTCAGAGGAGTGTCCTTGTCCTTCAGGTGTAGGTGGACTGCTGAAAGCTGGAATGAAAAGCATTCTCTCCTGTACTGAGCCATTGTGAGCCATCCACTACTAACCACATCGTGAAGTTTGCAGATGACACGACAGTAGTGGGCCTCATCAGCAACAACAACGACCAGGCTTACAGAGAGGAGGTGAATCATCTGGTGGACTGGTGTGAGACCAACAACCTGATCCTGAATGTCTCAAAAACTAAAGAGATCATCGTAGACTTCAGGAAGAACCAGTCCAGCCACACTCCTCTCACCATCAATAACTCAGCAGTGGAGATCGTCAGCAGCACCAGGTTCCTGGGGGTGCAGATAACGAACACTCTGAGCTGGTCTGAACACACTGGAACCCTTGTAAAGAGGGCTCAGCAGCGCATGCACTTTCTGCGACGGATGAGGAGAGTCAACCTGCCCCCTCCCATTCTCACCACCTTCTACAGAGGTACTATAGAGAGCATATTGACCAGCTGCATCTCTGTCTGGTCAGGGGCTTGTAGTGCCTCTGACTGGAAGTCCCTACAGAGGGTGGTGAGGACAGCGGAGAAAATCATCGGGACTTCACTTCCTTCCATCCAGGACATTGCTAAGAAACGCTGTCTGACAAGGGCCAAAAACATCACCTCAGCCCCCTCACACCCCCAACATGGACTGTTCTCACTGTTGGCCTCTGGAAGGAGGTTTCGCAGCCTACAGAGCAGAACAGTCAGGTTCAAAAACAGTTTCATCCCATATGCCATAAGACTGCTCAACACACTATAAAACAGTACCCCACTCCCATTACCCTGTAATTAAAAACGTGCAATAATATTTATCTACATTTCAAGCTTCTTAGATATTTATATTATATTTATTATATTCTGTATATACGTTCCTGGAAATTGTACATACCGTTTCTGTTGTACATACTGTTTCTGTTAAATATTCCTGCTGTACTAAGAGCCATTGTACCGAAATTTCTTTTTGATGAAAATCAAAAGTCTAAGTCTAAGTGTGTGAGAGAGAAAAAAAAATGTTAGTATCATAAAATTATCATGTCTATTTGATCTAGTAAGTAGTCTAGTAGCAGACTTATATACTAAGACATTTAAAGTTCTGTATTGACAATGATTTTAAAAGCTTTAAAAAAGGGTAAAGAGCAGCAAATATTTAATGAAGTTTCAATAAAAGAAGTTTGCGTTGGCCGGGAATCGAACCCGGGTCAACTGCTTGGAAGGCAGCTATGCTCACCACTATACCACCAACGCACATCCTCCGCTCAATCTATAAGGCAAATTGACCTCAGCACCAGACTAAGGCTGTTGTTGACAGGTGATTTGTTTTTCAAGAAACAGAAGAAAAGACTTCAATAAAAGACTGCACTGAATCATCACTTCTCCTCTTTTCACGCATGTTCTGATCTGGAGCTTAAACTAAAAGGTTTTCTTTCCTCTATGTCCAACTCACTGCTGAGCATTTACAAGTAAAATACCAGCTGCATCCAGCAGGTGGTGTTCTCACTCAGCTAAATATTGAACACAGGCTCTCACTGATGATGTGGCCCAAGACTAGACTTAACGCTTGTTAGACTCTTGTTTTGACTCACTCATAGTGAACAAAGCGTCATTTTAAAGCTCAAAATATGTGTAAGACAACTACTGGCATGGTCAACGATTAACTTTCAATGTTGATATTTCATATTGTCCACACATGGTACACAGACACTTGTACACTCACAGGACTGGACATACTGTATACACTGCCTGGCCAAAAAGAAGTATTTCATTGCACTTCCTTTAGCTTTGATTGCAGCACACATTCTCTGTGGCATTGTTTCAATAAGCTTCTGCAATGTCACCAGATTTATTTCCATCCAGTGTTACATTCATTTTTCTCCAAGATCTTGTATTGATGATGGGAGAGTCTGGGGTTAAGGTCTGGACTCTATGGTAGACAATCCATGTGTGAAAATGACGTCTCATGCTCCCTGAACCACTCTTTCACAATCTCAGCCCCATGAATCCTGGCATTGTCATCTTGGAACATGATCCATTGATGGAATAACCTGGTCATTCAGTATATCCAGGTAGTCAGCTGACCTCATTCTTTGGACACATAATGTTGCTGAACCTAGACCTGAGCAACTGCAGCAACCCCAGATCATAGCACTGCCCCCACAGGCTTGTACAGTAGACACTAGGCATGATGGGTGCATCGCTTCATCTGCCTCTCTTCTTACCCTGATGCCCCCATCACTCTGGAACAGGGTAAATCTGGACTCATCAGACCACATGACCTTCTTCCATTGCTCCATAGTCCAATCTTTATGCTCCCTAGCAAATTGAAGCCTTTTTTCCCAGTTAGCTTCACTGATTAGTGGTTTTCTTAAGGCTACACAGCTGTTCAGTCCCAATCCCTTGAGTTCCCTTCACATTGTACGTGTGGAAATGTTCTTACTTTCACTATTAACCATAGCCCTAAGTTCTACTGTTGGTTTTCTTTGATTTGGTTTCATCACGATCAATCAGGATTTTTTTCCAACCACATTTCTTCCTCAAAGATTATGGTTCTCCACTATCCTTCCAGTTTTTAATAATGCGTTGGACAGTTCTTAACCCAGTTTTAGTAGTTTCTACAATCTCCTTAGATGTTTTCTCTGCTTGATGCATGCCAATGATTTGACCCTTCTCAAACAGACTAACATCTTTTCCACGACCACAGGATGTGTCTTCAGACATGGTTGTTTAAGAAATTAGAAGCTACTCATTGCATCAGTTGGGGTTAAATAACTTGTTGTCAGCTGGAAGATAATCACCCATGCAGTAATTATCCAATGGGAGGCTCCTACCTATTTGATTAGTTAAATCCAGGTGGAGACTTTTTTTCGGTCAGGCAGTGTAATTTACCTGCAGCCATGAAGCCTCCATGTGTGCATAACCTCGGTTATTTGCATAATGCACATTTCTAATGATGCATGATAATAACACACAGAACAAAATCAGAGACAGTGTTTCATGCAAAGACTTTTATTTATGAATAGTCTGCAGTACTGTACAACAGCACACACTTGTCTATATTTCATACCAAATATAGACAAATACTGCGCCTTCAAAAACAGTTCCCTTTTCACAATAATCTAAAAATACCTTGTTCTGTTTTTAAATATGTAGCTTAACTTTTGAAAATAAAATATACATTATATGAAATATAACAGTTGTTTATTGGATAGACTATATTGTACCAAATGCAATTATATGCAAATACACCATCTCTCTGTGACTTCTTACGCATTACATGCACCAAAAAAAAAAAAAAAAAAAAAAACAGGAAAAAAAAGATGCTTCGCATTAAAAAAGAAGCTGTACATACTTCTGTATGAAAATAGAAAATATCAAAGCAAGATGTGCACCAATAGTCTAGATTATGTTACAAAGAACTCGGAGTACAAAAAGACCTACGAGAATGACCAGATAACACTTTACCTGGAGCACAGAGGTACGGGTAACTGGGTCGGTAACAGGACTAAGACGAAACCTTGCGTCGAGGCTCGAGTCAAGAGCCGCTCCCATGCAAGTCTACGACCAGATCCAACGGGTTCAACACTGAGTACAGCTCACAGAGTGACAGGGTCAAACAGGCAAACCAGAAGTTGCAGTTTTAGCTTGGAATTAACCCCCCCACCCCCCACCCCAGTGAATGTTGATGTCCAATGCATAGCAAAAAAGTTTGGTTTGGTGTGTTCTTAAATTTCTCATATTGCTACCCTATAAGTGACGTGAGTGTAAACCAATTGCCAGTTAAGCCCACAACTTATAAAGCACTGATATGTCAGCATTAAATTATTAATATAACTGTGATTAGTATTCCAACAGCAATAATCTATACAGCATCAACATTAAGCGCCTGCGGCTTAACATTAAATATTATTATCATTATTGCCAAAAAACGTCATATAGCTTTCCGTCTTCAATAAAGTGAAATGGATTCGCTGATGTCCAGTTTAAACTAGGAGTCATATACTGACGACAGTGAATGTGAAACTGTGTGCACGAGGCTAAGACCAGTTTAGCTACATCTATCGTTTCCTGCAACAACACACACACACATACACACAAGATGTGAACAGAATAAAAAAAATAAAATCACTCCACGGTTAAATACAGACTTCTGTTAATGCCACAAAATCTATATTTTCTTTTTGCAACAGTGTGAGGATTAACAAAAGACGTGGCGACTGCTGATGCTGATGCCGAGGCCGAGCGGAACGTGAATCCCCTCCGAGTGAAACCTCGAGAGCATTTGCGGAGATTATCCCTGGTTAACATAAAGCCAATAATCTGAGCAGTGCAAATCTAACACTTGTACCAAAAGGTGGAGCTTTAAAGCAAACGAGATCAGCTCGTATGAAATGACAGACTTAGAACTACTGAAATCGTGTCACAAACGTCCCGTGGTGACAACTATATTGCTCTTGAGTGAAACTATTCAAGGACCACAGTGTTTCTCTTCGCAATCCGGACTCTCTGAGTACATTCTCTATCACACAAGTATAAGAATAAAGAGCAGTGGAGGGGATTTTAATATTAGTAATACACCCAAAGACTACACTTCCAAAAATCTAGTCTTTTTCTTAACATACATAAGAAAATATACATTTTCAGCAATTAAATGTCATAAATTGATTTATTTTTTATATTCTTAATAAAATCTTATAACTCTTTCTTATTTACATTTGGTGTAGGTTAATACTGATTGTAATGCAATACTGTTGCGTTCTTGTGTTGTTGTTTTTTTTTCTCTGTTACATTTCTTGTATTTGTTTGAGCAGAAGCACTTTTACATTCATATTTCAACACCGAAGCTCGGCGAGGAGCCCGAGTGCGGGACCTGGAGGGGAAAAAAGGGCGTGCGCTTTTCCAAAAGCAAAATGAGACGGCTTCAAAAAAGAAAGGAGGAGGAGGAAGTCCGCTCGCTTGAGCAAACAAACCAAAGGAGGACGCGGATGACGAGGCTGAATAAAGGACCGGAGACCTTTTTGTTTGGCTGTAGAAATGCACCAGGACAGTTAGTTCTGTGAGAAGTCATGTGTAACGATGCTGCAGAGGCCACAGCTAACTGGGCTACAAGGTGAGATGAAAGCCTTTGTTGTTGGAAAAAGGCTGTTAACTGGACAAAGACGGATATCCTCAGTGGCGAAGGCAGCGGTCACAGGTTACACCCTCTCCACACGACTGGGGTCGTAAGAGTCTGATGAGGAAAGAGAGGAATGAGAAGATTAGACGCCCCAATCGAGAACAAGTCAGAGTGATATTACTTCCTCTCATACAAAGGTGAACCTTAGAGAAAGTGGTTAACACATTGGAAATTAAGCTGCAAACCTGTCTGTCTTTAAAGTTCCAAAATATGTCTACCAACACCTCTAATACCAATAAGCACACTTGGACTTTGTGGATTCAGGAGGAGTTACACAATGAATTTATCAGGCCCCCATTCAGATCTTGCATTAACATCCTCCTGGGCAACCGGATCAGAAGTGACCAGCTTGAAGTACAGATGTGGATACACCAAGGACGCACTGAGATCAGATTTGAGAGGTGGGGTACACCCTGAACAGGTCTCCAGTCTATCACAGGGCTAACACAGAGAGACAGACAACCATTCACACTCACACCTACGGCCAATTTAGAATCACCAATGAACTTAACCAGCATGTCTTTGGATGGCAGGAGGAAGCTTGAGTACCTGGAGAGAACCCACGCAGACACAGGGAGAACATGCAAACTCCGCACAGAATGGCTCAGATGGAATCAAACCCAGAACCATCATCAGGCATCAGTGCTAACCACCACAACACTGTGTCGCTCTTGTAAAAAGATTATTTGTACCCCTCTGCTGCCCATGCTGACGCTTCAACAGGGGATGTAGCTCAGTGGTAGAGCGCATGCTTTGCATGTATGAGGCCCCGGGTTCAATCCCCGGCATCTCCAATCTTTTAGATGATCCATGCACAATGTGCCTTCATGTTTTTGTAAAAGACACTTGAGCAAGTGCGTCAAAGCCAGAAAGACAAGGCAACGCAACTGCCAGAGTTTCTGCTTGTAAAAGTACATGAATGGTTCTCGAATGTCTCATTATCAGTCTCAAGGTGTGAACAGATCCTAGTCCCTAGAACAGACCCACCAGTCTATAGAAAACAAGAATCTATTTTGACGAGTAGTGCAATGTTCTCTGTTCGGTCTGTCTGGCGCCACCATGAGGTGCAAACAGCAGTTGTCGTGGCCGAGTGGTTAAGGCGATGGACTAGAAATCCATTGGGGTCTCCCCGCGCAGGTTCGAATCCTGCCGACAACGACAAGCTTCCTTTTGAACCAAGGCAGATATTAGTAAACTGGCTTGAATGTCCCGAAGCTACTACCGGGATGTCTTCCGTTACTCCTCAGAGGAGTTTGACAACATAAGTGATGTCTGAGACTTTTAAAATATTCAGTCCTCGTAGCTGTTGACTAATTAAATAATAAAGAAATCTAAACAACATTTAACAAATGAAATTATTCAATTCGAGAACACGGTGTGCGATTCTGTCACTAAGAAACGTGTCGGCATGTGGTTGATTATTGATGTGATCATGTTGGTGTATAAGGAGCCGCTTCCCTGGAGTTAAGTTACGCATTTCCTCTATAATCACAGAAGTCTTTATCATCTTTATTACGAGAGATGTTTCTGTGACAGCTTGGTGCGTACGGAAGTTTTCAGGGTTCGAGTCATAATCTGAGCTTTGTGCAGGTTTCTAAAATAACCAATGTCAGGGAGGACATAAATAAATAATAAAACACGTGCACTCAACAGCTGTTTGTGGTTCTGATATAGCAGTAACGATGCATTAGAGACAGCAGCTGTTATAATATACTTCCGGCCGAAAATGATGTCGATGTTTATCTGCACACAGAGCGCGAAAACTGAGACTGGATCTCAAGTGCCGGCTGGGGACGCACGTGGAGACCACAGGTACTTAAAGCAGGCCACTTGCGATTGAATTTGGCCATGATGGATATGAATGCAAGGTTTGAATAGGGCCTCAGTGACCAACGAATGAGCCATAAAATTGTCAAATCTGGCTACAGCGATGCTAACTGACAGCAGGTTTGGCACTATAGGCTGTGTACAGATGCCAAAACCAAGACTGGTGATGATTGACTTTGACTGGGGGAGTAATTTGCACAGAAAGCTACGTCCACACTAAACTGAAACAAATATTAACTGCTTTGCACCCACCTGAGACTGAGAGCATTTCTTCATCCTCCACATCCGAGGTGCCGCAGGTCCCAGAGCTGAAGCTTTGAGGCAGCGTTATTTCTCTCTTGGGAACACTGCGAGGTTTGGGAAGCAGGGGAGGCTTCTGGAGCCGGGTGCGCTGCTTTGGTTTGGGCAACTTTCTTCCATAAGCCTCTCGAGTTGTCTCCGCTCTGCTGACCCCGGCTGCATTCTGCTCATCTGTTGTCTTCCCCAAAGCCTCTTCTTTGTCCTCCTCCACAATTTTCAACTTCGTCTCTCCTTCTGGCTCCTCCATTTTTAATTCAACATCTACGTCTTTACTCTCTCCACGCTCTGCTTTTAGTGCAATCTCAGCGTTAATCTCCTCTACCTCCTCTTCCAATCTTTGCTCTTCCTTACATACCCCTTCATCCTTTTCCTTTGGTTGCAATTCCTCTTTATAATCTCCCAACTTGTCATGTGCATTCTCAGCTGGGGTTTCCCCCTCTTTGCTTTCTCCTTCCTCCATTTCCTTCTCCTCTCTTTCTAGTTGCTGCTTGACGACTTCCTCCTTAGCCTCTTCCTGTACTTCACATTCCTCCCTGTCTTCATCTCTCTCTACGGAATCAGCTTCTCCTCCAGATTCGGGACCGTTGAGGCTGAGTCGTCTCATCCGAGTCACCGATTCCATTTCTTTCAGGCGGGCCATTCTGTCTGACCTGCCCAGAGATGTGGCAGATGAAGCCACAGAAGAGTTGAGCTTATCTTGCAGAGATTCGATTACACTGCACGCTCCTCCTCGCTCTTTTGTCTCCACGCTGCACATGCTCAGGGCTAGCTTCTCATCAGGGGCGACGGGCAGAGATAGCAGAAGCTTACTCGGTGGGAACTCTGGCAGGTCTAGTACTGACTGAGTCTCGCCGTCCCCACCATCAGTGTAGTCATTGCTGTGCTTTTGTCTGTTTTCTTCTTGGTAAACGCCCGATCCTTTCTCCACAACCTCATGTATATCTGCTCCCTGCACCATAAGGGTCTCCTTTTTGACTTGCTCACACTCTCCTATCACCTGCTGTGTCTCTTCACTTGAACTTAGTCGTTTCTCACCTACAGTGGTGTCCACATCGTCCTGATTGTCCTCAGACTGTTTATCGGCCACACCCAAGGCCTCCACTGGAACAGCTATCCCTAGGATCCTTGCTGCCCGCTGCTCGATTGACTCGTTTTCAGGAATTCCTTTTGCGCATTTCACCTCATACAGGTTGCTGAGGTCCACCGCAGGTAAAGCGTTGGCCTTTTCCTTAATCAGTAAATTCTCTAGGTGCTTATCTGCTATTGTTGACTCGTTTTTATAGGTCAGAGGCTCAGCGTTGCTGTATCTCTGATCACCATCATCATTCTCAAACATGAAAGAAACCTCCCTGGTGAATCTTGTGATACGTGGCGAACTGTCTTTCGGAGGGGACCTGCTGCTTTCACTTCTGGTTCTACAGATGCCTAAGTTCACCTCACCCCTGAGTGGTAGAGCGCTCTCCGATTTAGCCCTTCTCTCCATGTTAACTCCAGCCCTAAGCTGTTTAGGTGAACTGTGCTCAGGGCTACCACTATTTTTAACAAGCGCTGTCTGGACCTCCCAGGGGAGCTGCACCGACTGACTAAGATCCTTATGATCAAGCGGAGATGGGACCGAAAGTGAACGCTGCACTGGTTCCCCAGGACCACCAGGAGTTTCTGTGTAGACGGTTAGTCCCACATCCCGAAGTAAGGACTCTTGAGGGACAGGGATATCCTGTCTATAGATTGTCCGGTTGGACTCAGTGTGTGGGGGCACTGACGACAGGACACAATTACCATTGGGGCTTGGTTTGAGCTCATTTGTTGGTGGTATGTTGTTGGCCTGTGGCCTGGAGAAAGCACTCCTCATATCCATGGAATCCAGTTCAGCAGTTGAAGCCAAAGACTTTGATCTCACTTTTATATTATTGGGCTTCTCTATGTGCAATGGTGGAAGACTGATTGCTTCCCTGCCAGGTTCTGGACCAGCAGTGAAATGTGCTCCTGACTTACACCGAGCTATTTTCTTACTCAGTCCGTCAAGATCATCTATGGAACGAACCGCATTCGGTCTCTTACTTATTGTGTCTTCCATCTCCTTATTAATGCTTTCCAGTTCACCGATGGCATCACAGGGACGTCGGTTCACTGGTTTTAAGAGAAACTGACCAAAGACCACTTGCTCTGCACTTTCTGGGGGGCTACAGTTGCTTTTCCTGGGAGAAGATAGCGGCTGGTCTCCTTGGTCGTGCACCTTGGATGGAGAAGATGGGTCTTGTTGTGACGGCTGAAGTGATGGCGGTTGCGTTGGACTGACGCTAAGACGGGAGAAGGCGCTGTTGAACGATGGATGAAGGTTTTTCTGGCCCGCCATAGGGTAAACATAAGAGGAGTTACTGTCTGTCCCCACACCACTATCTGTAGTTGTATCTGAGGCAGACTGAACGGGCTCCTTTCCCCCAGGAGGACTCTGGGGTTCTGGACTTTTTACCACCGTCAAAGGTGAACCGGTCTGAGTTTCCTGATTGCGGTACTGGTTTCCGGGCCAGGACCCAGCATAGCACAACTCTTTGTCCTCACTGGCTTGGAGTGCCCAGGCATCTATAATTTCCTTTCTCAAAGGAGCCCTCTTGTAATTCCTCAATGAGGATGTGCTGCTGGTGGGAAAGTGAGAATAGTGGGATTTGATGGGCATCTCATTCACAGACTTGCTCCGAATATTCGGGCTTTCTTTGAGGCCTACAGCAAAAGTGTCCGTGTTGGTAATGCTCGAGCTTGGCATTGTCTCGTTGTTGTTCTGATCAGCTGATAAGTCTTTGTTAATGTTAACTGGTGTGTGAACAGGGACAGACACAAGGCAGAAGATGGTCTCGCTCACTCTTCTCTTGGTATTCCTGTTATTCTCGAGCCCTGAATCTGGGGCAATTTTCTTCACTTGGGTGATGGTTTCTGCAAAGACCTGGTCCGAACTGGGACCCTGATGAGAAGAGGATCTTGTTAACGGGACGTGAAATGCGGAAGAGGGCGACAGAGGAGGACGTTGGTTTTTGGGATATCTGTTGTTGCAGTTTTGGTCAGGTGCTGGGAAGTTATCGACAGTCTCTTTGTGCAAATCGCTGTGCCACCTGTTATTGTCATTGTCGAAGTCGCTCGAAGACGTCTGGTTAGCATCATCGGCCAGTTTGGCAGCGATGAAAGGCCCCAATGGCGGGGGCAAAAAGGCACTATCGTCGGGTGCAGGCTCCGACACGGTGACGCTGGGAAGCTCGTTACGGATGTGGCGTATCTTGTCAGCATCCGTCAGGGAATTGCCACCCAAGGCTGAGGAAATATGGCGGATGCGGGGATCGTCGAAGGGGATGTACTGAACCCCTCCACCTGGGCGCTGCTGGGTTGTATACACAGGATAAAGTTGCTTCTGGCTGGACAGGCTCCTCTCTCTCTGGGGATCAGGCCAGGAACCTGCTGGATGTCTGGTGAACCAATGAGATCCATCTGGAGCCACTTGGATATGCTGGTACACATCCCCTCTGTACCTAAGAGCAAAAACAATCAAGTTACTCTTCAATATAAAGATGATAGGTTACAGTCTAAGTTATGTTAGCCAAACTAATAATACAAGACAGTAAAAGACAGTAGGCGCCTCATAGTTACTGCATAAAATGAAACCCGTTCAAAGAGCTCTACCAGAGTCTGGTTTGAGCGTAACATCTAAAAAGAAATTGTAGCAGATTCCTTCTTCAAACCTAATTGAATACTTAAAGCTAAGACCAAGTTCTGCATCTCATAAGCTCAAGATTTCATTTTAAATCCTAGTTAAAGACTGTAAAAGTGAAAAAAGTCCTACGGTACCTGTATCCTACAGCAATTTCACCATATCCCCGGCGCCCCCCTCCCATTATAGGAGCTCTCTTATACGACGGTGGAGGGATGTATCCTGGAGGTCCAGAGTCCTGTGCATAATATTCCAGTTGGGGGTCACCTGGTCTTAATATGGGAAGT
The DNA here is from genome assembly GCF_963514085.1 of Chelon labrosus. Classification (NCBI taxonomy): domain Eukaryota; kingdom Metazoa; phylum Chordata; class Actinopteri; order Mugiliformes; family Mugilidae; genus Chelon; species Chelon labrosus. Next base: position 4,253,274 of record NC_140351.1, on the reverse strand, counting down.
GGCGTTCTGTCCCTGGCCTGGGGAATGACTGAGTCTCTGCCAGACAACACCTCACAGCTTCCCCTGATTTGCTGGTGCATCTCATAAGAGGGAGGTCTGGGGGGTCGAGTGAAGCGGGGCTTTGGTGTCATTGAGAGTTGGTTAGCGCTAGCCGGCCTGCCATTCTCTGGCCACCTGGGCGGCCTGTAAAGGTCATGGTGTGACAGTGGGTGACCGTTGACCCGCCTGTACAGTTCCTGACCGGAAGCAGCTATGTCTACATATTGCAGGCTCTCAGGCTGCAGCATCCTGGGCAGGGACTGGGATTTGGCTTTGGTCCTGGGATGGACTACCATGCCGTCTGGTGTCCTGGCATGGAGGCGCTGCTGCTCCTGTGGCCAACGCTCACCCTCGCTCTGTGACAGCTGCCGGCTAAAGTTCACAGCTGGACGCCACTCATCTGTCCCGAGGCTCTGGCATTTCCTCTCTGTCACCATTCTCCACTGATGAAGAGCAGCATCCCTCTCTCTAGACCGAGCCTGAGCCTGGGCTTGGGCCTGGACCTGGGCTTGAGCCTGGACCTGAGCCTGGGCTTGGGCTGCCCAGCGCTGTCTCTCCTGAGCTGCCCTCTGACGCTCCTCTGCAGAGAGCTCCTGGCCTCTTGCTTGCTGAGGACCTTCTGGCCTGCTGTAACCCCCATGCCCCCCTCCATGGGGCTCTCGGAAGTCAGCATAGTCCAGCAACACAGTGAAGTCCTGGCCTCTCCTCCTCCAATAAGACACGTCCTTAGACTGTGGCTGAGGACCTCTGGTGCCATCACAAAACCTGCAAGGAAATAAAGAAAGGTGTCAACGAGCTTCAGCTGAAATGCTTGTTGGGTCGTTGAATAGTCCCTCAAACACCACCTCATGCACCTCCGCAATGTTGTAATTGCCTTTGTAACTCTGGCCTCAGACAATCTGACAAACCAAGAAGTAAGTAAAGGTTTGAACTCTTTTTAAAGCTCTATTTTTACCTGTTCCACACATCATTTTCAAGACGGACTTACCAGACTGCCTCCCTGTATTCAAATCTTTGACAATGAACAATAGTTTCCAGGATAACCTTCCCTTCCTTTGCGCTATAGTTATGAGCCAATCCATGCGCAATGGGAACTTCAAAACATTAAAGCAACCAAATAATCAGAACACTGAAAAACAAACATTCAGGGGCATTAAATCCCAACAAATGCGCACCATCAGAAAGACCAGTCTACAACCTTAGTAGATTAAATAAAAAAGGAAAGAATCTCCCACTAGATGGAGACAGATGATCACGAGTGTCAGTGCACTGTTGTTGTGGTTTTTCTACGGGTATAATGGGCACATTACACAATGACAAATCTGTGGCTGTTAGTAAGGAAAGATCGACAGTTATAGGACATTTCATTGACAGTCTTTCTATTGCACCGTAATCTGAGACAATGAGAAGCATTTCAGCGTAAGAAGGTTTCCACTACATCCCTGAGATGATGTTTGATGGCAGACCTACGTGCAGTCTGATCATCTCAAGCTATCTGCGCACTGGCTGACTGACTGACTGACAACGTAAACAAGACGCAAGCACATGTGTACTCCCCCTCGAGGCCAAGGCCGCTGAGCGTCCTTGACATTTCCATCCGTGATCATCACTGGCCAGCGACGTTTGCGAAGGAGGAGGAGGAGGAGTGGGGAAGGGGGGGTGGCCATGGCAGTCTGCTAAATATGAGGCCATCTCGTGTAAGATGAGTTACCGTCATTAGTCTAATTGGGTCTAAGTAGCGCTGCCTAGTGGGAGTGCCAAGATAGGCCTGCTCCTTATCTAAACTAAAGCTGCCAGGCAAAACGGATTTGGACGAGGGGGAAAAAAAAATAAAGAGGGATGAACAAACAACAGACTGAAATCGGAGAACATATGTCTTAGCAATTCCCACGTTCCCAATTGAATGCTCCGATAGCACTGGCGGAGCAGTGACATGAAAATGCGGATTACTCGTCTCAAAGAATAAAAGCGAAAAGAAAAAAGAAAAAAAAAAAACACTGACACAACCGCTGACATTATCCAAGGTCATTTGACTATTTTGAGATGCTCTGTCACTGGCTGGTGGCTGGAAGGGATTAGGGGGGGAACAGAAAAGAAAGTCATCCGCACAAAATGTAAGATAAAAGCGGGGGGAGGAAAAAAAATATCTGACAAGCCTGCCTAATTGTGTGGACAAGGGAACAGCTGTATTGACTCTGTCTCAGTTACAGCACACTAACTGGTGCGAATAGGCAATCTAAACAATCCTGTTTTCAGGAAAAAACAGACGGGCTGCAGCCAGGCGATATCGCTGGAAATATCATACGATCCAGCAGCCCTTACCCGTGAGGGTTTCAATTGCATAACTCCAGACTGAGCTAAATATAGCCTACCCTCCATATTCATATTTAAATAAACCCTATATGAATCCTGTATTATTGATGGGGCATGCATTATGTAAGCAGGTATAATGTGTGTGAAACACTGGAAGCCTGTTAGGCATATGGGTTATGTATGAAGATGGAATAGGAAAGGGGGTATCCTGTCAAACTTGGCAACCTGCATGTGTGAGACTGGGCATGCTCAAACTGGGGCACACAGGTTCGCCCAAAAGCTGTTTTGATTACGTCTCCGAGGTCCCATGTGGCAGATTAAGACTCCAGCACACATTATACCCCCTCCCCTGCCTGAGACTTGATTGGGAAGAGGAGCAGAGAAGAAATGAGAGGAAGTTACTCACGAGGGGAATAACGGAGGCAAGAGAGAGAGGCTGAGCAAAAAACGTTGCGTTGAAGATGTGATGCAGAATCCCCGCGCAAAAGCCCTCGATTCATTATTTAATGTGATTAATCTGCTCCAGCAAAAGCACCACGACGGTGAAAGATTGTGACGCGAATCGATAGAGTGAAAGAACAACCATGATGGGAGGAGGGCATGCAATCTGTTCAGACCAGAGCACATCGCTGGCCTCAAGGTACAAGCACCGACTCTACGTCTTACCCGCTGTCTGAGGTCAGCGACTCTCCCAAGGAGTGGGAGTCAGTTTGGCTCCGGTTCTCCCCCTCCCGTCTCGGCTGGCTCCTGTCCCTGGGTTCATTGTTGTTGTTGGGACAGTTGCCGCCGTACGCCTGGGGCTGCCTGGTCCCGCCGCCATTCCCACAGGTCACCACGGGGCCTCTTTCGTAGCCGTTCACCGTCCTGGGGCCGGGCCTGTTCTCCAGGATTTCATGGTGTTTTTTGCTGTAGGACGGCGGCGACGATGAGGGAGGCTGGCGGGACGAGGACGAGGGGGCCGGGGTAGGGGTGGAGGAGGTTGTATGCTTGGGCAGCTTGTATCCATGAGAGATGAGGAGGTCCTCCACGCTGTACATGGTCGCATTTGTTTATGCTGGTGTGTTTTCTTTTTTCCCCCCTCTCTCTTTCTCTCTCTCTCTCTCTCTCTCTTTTTTTTGGAGCAAGAGGAAGGTAGGTCGGTTGTCAAGGCGTCTCTGCTTCTTCCCTCCGTGCAGCGGCAGGATCACCGGCACAGCTGCGCAGCTGAGGCCATCACTGGGGGGAAAAAAAAGAGAGAAGGGGATGACATGAAGAGACGAGAAGAGACACAGAGAAAATAAGAGGACGCTAAAACCATTATCCCCGTGTCCAGCTTTTGTCAAGAGTCCCAACCTTTGTGGACAATCGAGAGCAACAGAGCAAGCCAAAAAAAAAAACCAAGATGAGCCGCCACGACAAAACCGACATCACCCGCATTCCCATCAGTCATTCTTCTTGTTCTCCTCGAAGAGCACATCCGGAACCAAACCCATTCACGTTCCAAGACTGAGGAGGACGAAGATAAACTGTCACTGTTTACAGTGGGCTCCCTGTAGACCTCCATACTGAGGCTTTAAGGCAGCTGTTAGCACACTGCAAAAACTATACCAGACTTAAAATAAGCAAAATTAATCTGTATGAAGAACAGGAAAATTTGGCTTGCCAAGATTTCTTAAAACAAGTAAATACACCAATCAGCCACAACATTAAAACCACTCACAGGAGAAGTAAATAACATTTAAACCATCTTCTGACAATTCAGTGTTCTTCTGGGAAACTTTTGGACCTGGCATTCATTGGTGTGGATGTTACTTAGACATGTAGCACCCACCTAGACCAGACCAGGCACCCCCACCCCATGGCAATGACCCCAGCAGGATGCAGCCACAAAAAACGCTTAAGGAACAACTCAAAAAAACATGAAGAACAGCACAAGGTGTTGACCTTGCTTCCAAATTCACTAGATCCTAAACTGATCAAGTATCTGTGGGATGATACACAGAGGCCCCTCCCCTCAAAGGCCCCCCACTAACAGAATGTTGATTTTTAAAGAAGGTCATTTGTTAGGCAAGACATTTTTGAAACCAGTACAGCTACACTGAAATCAAGTACATTTGTCCAGATACAAAGGAAAGATTTAGAGACATATGGACATAGAGGGATGTGAACCAGTGACCCTCCGGTCCCAGGGCTGTTTTTCCGGTAAGAAAATCTCAATAACAAGTTATGAAAGCTTGGTAAGATAATTTAGGAACAAAACACTTAAAGAGAATCAAATGCTTTAACACAAAACACAAAAACTGCCTAGTAAGAAGAATTATCTTAGGTTGATAAAAAAATAAAAAATAACAAGCATATTTTGTCTTGATTTAACATATTTCATCTTAGTTAGAGCTCAGTTTTTGCAGTGCAGTCTTCCACTTCTTATGTTTTACATCAATGAGGCAACTGTGGGGGGGTTGTTTTCCTCTGTGCCCACCTCCACATCAATCTCAAAACTACTTTCTGCTTTCAGTCAGATAAGATTAAGATGTTGTTTTTTTTCAGACATATGCCCTAAATAAATATCTAGGTTAGAGCTGGATTTGGAAAAAAAATATATCATATGTACAGAAATGAAAGCCACTAATATGATTTGTCAGCTGACAAGAAAACAGACAACGAAATTGGTATTATTTAATTCAGTGTTTCGTGATTTTTAAAGTGTATTCTGGGATATTTATGAGTCTTGTATCACAGTGAAGTGAATATACACCAATCAGCCACAACATTATGACAGGAGAGGTGAATAACATTGACCATCTTGTGACAATTCAATGTTCTGCTGGGAAACTTTTGGACCTGGCATTCATTGGTGTGGATGTTACTTAGACATGTAGCACCCACCTAGACCAGACCAGGTACATCCCAAACGCCCCCCCAACTAACAACATTGTGTTACCAGACACCACAGGACACCCTCAGAAGGCCCATGTCCATTCTCTGATGAGTCACCACAAGGGAGACCTACGCAATATTAGGAAGGTGGTCATAATGTTATGCCTGATCGGTGTGGCGAGAGTCGCCTGAGGCCTTTTTGCGAAACTACATTATCTATTTTATGCACTAAGGAGAATGAATCAATGAATCAGGATTGAGTTATTGATTTGCTGCCAAGGGCAAAACCAATCAATGATGTAAATAGTAGTTGAGCCGCTATCTGCGTTTAAAGCAAGTGTGATGATGGAGCACAGAAAAAAAACACAGTGGAAACACTTGACATTTCCACCTGAAAAACATCCTCAAATTCAGCCTTTACTTGTTCCACGTGGTAAACCGAGCCAAATCGAACCGCTCTGGGAGTAATCACGTGTTTTCAAAACACAATAAGTCATTTTTGTAGTCGTTGTAAGATTAGGAAGTGCTGCAAATTAATAACATAGACGTATAGGGTCCTGTGGGATAGCACATGCTAAATATATACATGCTCAAAAGTGACTGCAAGCATTAGTATGAAGGACTGATGAGGAACTGAACCAATGACACCCAGTGTGCATCTGCACATGATGTAATGCCCTTGATGAAGCCATGCTTGCTGCCTTGTCAACAGGACAGATGCTGCTGCGGCCCACTCATTCAATACTCTCTCTACTGGAACAGACTGCCAACAACCTGGCTGTCCTTAATAAGAAATGGCGTACAGGAACAGCGCCGTGAGACCCGCTGCCAGAATCAAACGCTGCTCAGATGTCTTGAAAGCCAGTCGCGGCACGATTGTTAAACGGCCGAGCCAAATGGCTTGTTTTCGCATCTCGGAAAAACAAGAGGGCCGACACAGCCTCGCCGAAATGTATTCAGCTGTGAAGAGATTAGCATTTGATTTGCTTCTTAGCGTTTGTTTAGCCACGATAGTCGTCCCAAAGAGATGGAAATAAAATCCACCTATGAAAGGAGTCCTGACTCAGAGGACAGAGTTGCCTCCCCGCCATCCCTCCCCCCTTCCTCCCTCCTTATACCTGAACCCTAGGATAGTCTACTAGGTGATTAACGGGATCCAAGACCGTGAAAATGCCGCTCTCCTTGCATGTCTGGCTCTCTAATACGATTACCTTTTTCATTTAAAACCCTTAAACCTGTTAGTTTTGGAGGATTGACTCTTGGCGCTTACCCAGTTAATACTTTTGTTGAGTTTAACTCTTTCCACTTAATGAGTAATCTCCTCAAGAAGAAGCCGGTGTTGAGTTTCTCGTCTGGGCTTCACTCGCTTCCGGACGGGCCGAGGACGCGGCCAATTCTTCACCGACCACTATTCCTTAAACTTCAGCTGAACTATCCGGGAATCGTGCCAGTGACGACGTTCGGAAACGCTGCGAATGCCAGAAATATGCGATCTAAGACGGTAGTATTTGTGGCCATTTGTCAGGGTGTCAGGGGCGGCCACAGATTAGTAACCCAAACTCACTTGATGAACACGAATTCTTCTCTAAACATTTTCTTATGTACTTGAAATTAAGAACCAGATCTCCCTTCAGCCTCAGAGAAGCCGGTATCAGACGCTGAGATCAAAGTCAGATTGGTATCGCCGTTTCCTTCCTGCAGTTGAGGCCTATCTCTCCAACCAGGCAAAGGCTTAATTAAATGAGCCTTCGGTCAACGGCTTTGTTATTAATACGCATTTTTTTGCGACCGCATTTGCATACGAACCTGTCTTAGATCAGCAGCCATACGCTCTCTAATCTAGCTAAACCCTTAATCTGAGGCAATTGCTCTTGGTGTCATCACCAAATGAGGATTATCTCCATCGTCAGTAGAAAAAAAAAAAAAAGTGAGGATTTCCTCCTGTACAGTGACCTGCCCTCACTCACTCAGGCCCCCGCCACTTCCTCCCCATGACGAGCTCTGTTTAAACGCCGCTAATGCCGTTATGCAATGGAATTACCCCATTTTTATATCAAATAAAAACCTCAGATTCAAGCAGCGGCAGCGCGCAACAATGGGCGGCTTTCATCCCCCAAAACACAACAACATTGTGTTCCCGCTACAATGCCTTCTTGTGTGAAAATGGCAGCCTCTTGGATTTGGCAGCAAAAAAAAAAAAAGGCTGTATTTTTAATTACATGGCTCACACAAAAGGGGGGAAATTAATGATATGGTTTATGGACAACATGTGCTGCTAAGTAAGCCAAATTTAAATGCAACCACATGAGGCCTGGCACCTTAACGCCAGCCACTGCACACCACCACTGTAAACGCTTTGTAAAATGATGCACGAAAGGCGCTTTTGAGCTCAAGTGAACTTTTGTCAAGGCCTTTTATGATAATAATAAAACTGATAACAGCATTTTTAGCTGCGTGTAAGTGTGCGAGGCGTGACTGGTGGCTACACCGGCGGCAGACCGTGCAGGGCTATGACGCCTTGCAGGTTGACAGTTTGGTGTCAGCTCCTTATTCATGGCCCAAGTGAGATGAGGGCAGGGCGAGGAGGAAGCGGGGTGTAAGGGAAGCGGAGGGGGGACAGCATGGGCGGCAGGCAGACGACGCAGGACAGAGACCTAAATCAGGCCTCGGGGAGGACAGAACTGCACCCAAAGAGGGTGTAAGTAAACAGCCCAAAACCTGCAAGGATTACAGGCCTAACAAGGTTAACGGAATGAATCAGCACACGCAAATAAACTTTATAGACAGTGAGCAGTCGGGGGAAAGTCCATGAAAAAGTAGAAAAACAGAAGAGTCTCCGCACTGTCCTCTAAAACAGATTGAGCAACACTGCGCGCTTGAAGTTGTCCCAAAGACGACGCAGATGTGTTAAAAGTGAAAAGCGCCACAGACAAAACAAATCTGGATTTAACAGCCTCCAGCACGAAGGCACCACAACAAAAGAAATCTCAAAAACACCCGAGCCTGGAACCGAAAGGACGATAAGCCCCGCTCCTTCCTAAAATATTCCACAAGAGCCGCACCTCTCCAGCACATTGTTCCCAGTTTTCTTGGATCTATAACAACTGACCCGAGTGGGTGTGTACTTGGCAAGACTCTGGCCTGCATCTGTTAGGGTCTCGTCGGGGATGGCGAACCCATCGCGGAGATTGTTTATCTGTGTGACATCAGCGCGTCCAGCGGAGGGGCCGCCGTCGCTCCTCTTCCTGAGGAAGTGTGTCGTTGTGGGGACGGAGGAGAGCCGGCGGTGTCGCAGATGTTTCCAATCAGGCCCTCTGAGGGCTCCTATTTGGAAAGTAAAAAGTTAGAGGGATGCTTTCTGCTGAGGCCAGAGGAATAAACAACCTCCAGGCCATATTTCAGCCACAGCGACCCCGCTCTGTTCCCCACTTCAGGTAGGACTGTAACTCAGCAACGTGAAGTGAAGTGTGAGCGTATTATCTGGGGAGCTGTGCGCCCTCTGGACACTCGCCATCCATCAGGAAAATCCCACCGGAGCTCAGCAGCCGCCGCAGTTTAGGCCAATTACGACCCAACAATGAAAAATTACATGCGTCTGAAAAGTCCCGTTACAAAACATGAGCTCAGCGCCACATTGCGAACCATGTGCTCTCCCCGGCACGCACGGTGAGAGCGGCAACAGGCAGGGCCCGCGCATTCAGAGTCAATTAGCTCATGTGGAAAAGCTTCAGCCAAAGAAACACACCCACTTACATTATTTCGCTGAGCATATCCCATGGCAACGGCTGTTTTGCTTTTGTGAATGGCAGCTCGCGAGACAATAGCACGCGGGCCGCTAAGATATCCCCGCTGCATCGCTTCGGCCCAAAACTTATTATAGTCAGACTCTCAGCTGGCGGAGGAATCAAAGGCAGGATGGGGATGGGGGAGGAGGAGGAGGAGGAGGAGGAGGAGGGGTGGGTGTTGTTTTTATTCCACCATATTCCAACACATCGCAGCTCGCGACGCCACGGCCTGGTTCTGATTCATTGCAGACTGTCGAGAAGCAGTCCAGCCAAACATTTGTTCTCCCGAGTTTAATGCAGTGTCAGTGTTTCAATCCGGAGACAAATTTCAATAACAACTGGCCTGAGCGCAAGAACCGTATAGCTAATAGCCCGCTGATGCACAAGGCAAGCAGTAAGACGCTGATGATGAGTGGGTAATTATGTCACTGGACTCATTTTCCATTGTGTGGCAGGGCTTAGCTCAGTTCAGCTCCAATGTGACGATTTGACGTCACGACAATTTCTGAAAAATGCATCCAGCCGTCATATGTGCTGGGAGATTTGAGGGCCTGGTGCCAGGAATTGAAAATGATCATTTCATATGAGAGAGAGAGAGAGAGAGAAACAAAACATAAAGGAGAGAGGTTATTATGCATGCTAATCCTCCACAGTAGGCTTCACCTGCACTGAACTATTCCAAGCCCATGCTGTTTCTGAGCCTGCCAAACTGGCTTCATGGCAATTAGTGTCTGTCAAAGGTCCGGGGCTCGCTAGAGATGACAGTGGCATGGTTTATCAGCCAGAAACACGCTGATCAAAGGGTTAGCACGGCCTGGCTTTCTGCTAATCAGATGTGGACTCTGCACGGCTCCTGCTGCAGCGTCGTGGAGAGGGAAAGGAGAAAAAAAAAAAGGCAGTGAACAATCCACATTTTTAACAAAACAGAGGCCAGCCCACGCCTCGACGGGAGCGTTTAAACGCGCCGAGCGTCAGGTTTAAAGGCAGCCGATAGGATTTTTGTTGGCAGACGGCCCGTGACGCACATTACAGGTGGAATGAAAAGGCTCACCCACGCAGCGCTGTCACGACGGACGGCCTGACGGATGTGGAAAGCTGCGAGGTAAACACGTGGAAACGAACGGCTCAGGGTTATCTCAAGGGCTCCGCCGCTGCACGGGCGTGAAACTGACACACGGCGACATCACAAAGCAAAGGCGGCACGAGCCATCTGTCAAACATATGGACATCCACCAGCTAACACCCATCCAGGATTAAACTATATTTATATATAGAGAGAGAGAGACAGAGAGAGAGGGACAGAGAGAGAGTGTGTTTGTGTGCATTCCATTTCATTTAATGCCTCTCGCTCTGAGAGGCTCACTGGCAGATGTCAGTGGCTTTCACACATTTCTGGCTTCATCCACCAGCCTCCTTCCTCCCGCCTGCGTCACCTCTGCTCTGACATCACCGTGTGACATCAGGCGAGACCTCAGAGGGGATCCCTGTAGCCGGGCAGATGACTTTCAAAGGCTTCAGCTGCAGCTCCGCGACGGCAGACGAAACTCAATCACTCGACGGCCCGGAAATGAAGAGCGAGACCGACGGACGGAGCCCGAGATGACACACACACACACACACACACACACACACACACCGTGTCACTCAAAAGCACTTTCTCGTGGCGCCACTTGCCGTTCGGACGTCTTCTCAGAGCTGCTATGACTCAGTTCGTAGCCGTGGAGGGGCCCTCTCCAGTTTTGCTGACCAACCCTTTCCTCCTGGTGCTGGAAGGAATTAATGAGCTGCTTCCGTTCTTAATACGTCCCACCGTGCTCCACACCTCCCCCCACCCTCCTCCTCCTCCTCCACCTCGGGGTATCTAGCACGGCCTTGTGTTCCCACACCATCCCAGTCTCAAGGATGTGTGAAAGACCTACCACGCACACACACATGCACCCACGCACACATCTCACTTGTTTCTGTGAAAAGGCACATTTACCAGCTTTTTTTTTTTTTGCAGTGTTTTGACTTTTAAACTCCTCAGATCCTGCACGATCTAACAGATTTTGCCGTAACCTCGAAGGGGCACATCACCGCTGGGCAACGACGTTAATCAAAACCTCAGGGCGGCGTCAATATGAGTGATATCCTAACAAAAACACAAAAATCTCGAACTTGAACTGGTAAAAATCTTGGCAATCCGGCCTCTAGAGGTCCCTACATGACAGTAACCAACAATCTATGTCCAAGACCTTCTAAATTTAAAGCCACTGAGACATCGTTTAAGGTAACGAGCAAAGCAGAGGTGAGTCTTTCACATCGTGCAGCCGCGTAGGCCATTAAAAATAACTACTCCTTAAAAGGACGTTTAAGTGCAACGTCCAGCGCTGGAGGTAAATCATGTTATACACCTGTTTCTGCAGACTGACAGCAGCAGGCACTGTAATCGTGCAAGGTTACGAGGCGGAGCGGGAGGCTGCATGGAGGGGAAGGAGAAGAGAGGTCAAGCAGCAGCAGCAGCAGCAGCAGCAGCCATCACCGTGCAAACATGCTGCAGGTGTGACAAAGTGACAGCATGCATGCAAACATCAAAGCAACCTAAACTTGGCAGACCATTTGCCAAAGGAGGGGAGGGGTGAAGCAGAGTGGGGGGGGGGGGGGGGGTGAGGCTCTTTGCGCCTCATTCCCATCGCCATTTGGTGCATCCTCACCAGAACCAGGAGCCGCCACTGGACCCGAGCCTTGTCACGTCGCTTCCAAAATGATTGACGGGGGCCCCGGCTAGCTCCGCTGCCTGGTTCCGTTGCAGGTTGCTGCTCGTAGCAGGACTAGCCCCGGCCCGGATGCGCGCATGCAGTTTTACAGATGCCACGAAAAGGAGCCAGCAAACCCCGTTCAAACATCTGCACATTTAAGGCTTAGCCGAGCAGGCAACACGTGCGTGCATGTTTAATAAGACTTAACAATCCACGTAAAGATCAGTGGAGGGGCTCGGATCAATTCGGCGTGCACGGATGATCCGCTGCCTGCACGGGGCTGCATGTCACTGACTGCTCCGTTTTATAGCTCCAGACGCTCACAGCGCACTGTAGGAGGAAATACAAGGCAAAGCGATTCTACAAGTTAAAATTCAATATGAGTGGTAGTTGTTTGGAGTAACGCAGGCTGCCTTGGAGACAAGCCCCGGCCGAGGTGCGTCGCTTTGCTCCACAATTAGTGTTTCCATCTCGGTAGAAATCTCCGCGCCTGAGCTAGGTCACAGAAAACTGCGTAATTTGGACGGAGTTTGGCCTTTTTCTTTTTCTCCCCCCTCCACGGCTGAGAAACGGAGCAGCACGGGGGCTAACGCTAGCCCGGCTAGCTCCATCAGCAATCTTTAACCTTCAGCTGATCGGAGCGCGTCCGCACACGGTGGCACGATCGGCGCCGCACACGCGTCAAGTTAAAGAAAACAAACCCCCTCCACCAGAAATAAATTAAAAAATAAAAAAGCAAGACACGGACATCCTCCTGCTCCTTCACCTGCTTAACGCCGCGTCCTGGGAAGTGTCTACAGTCCCGAGGCTCCAATCCCGGCTGAGGAGGGAGCCGGGCAGGCAGGAGCCGTGGAAGCTGGCGCGGCTCGGCTGCAAGTTGAGGGACCACTACTGGAAATGTTGAAGGCAGAGCAGATGCGTCTCTCAGGCTCTGTCTACTCCCTCGCAGCTGCAGCAGCAGGAGAAGCAGCAGTTTGCATCCACTGTCGCTTCCCGTGTCGTGAAATTAAAGCCCTGACAAAAACGCCTGAGTGAAAAGTTGCCGTGTTTTTTGTTTTTTTACCTGTGAAATGCGTCGCTGCGTCGCCTCCGTGTCCCCCGCGCTCATCCCTGCCGCTGCTCTGGACGGACTGAGCTGGGATCTGCTGAGGGAACAGCCCCCCTACACTACAGCTCTGAGGAAACATCCCTCTTCTCCAGCCGGGAGGCAGCTGGATTCTGCTCAGCAATAAGGTCAATTCGCGCTCAGCATTTCCAGACGAGTCATCCATCCACCCATCCACCCATCCACCCATGCGCTATACTGAGATTAAATCCATTTATTTGTGATTCATTGACACCACAATGGTTAATGTCGGCCCATTAAGTGTATTACTTGCAAATTAAACTTCCGCAACGTATCGATGCAGCTGTATTATGGAGCAATCATGCACAGGCTATTCATCATAGATATCATATATTAGATTATTATCCTCACTGAACATTATAGTCAGTACATTCAACAAACCAGGCTCAGTAAGTGCTAAAACAAAAAGGAATGGGTGAATAAACAGATATGTTATACTAAAATACAATAAAATCATAAAACGAGCACTAATATAAAATGAGCACTAACAAGTGCCAATGCATGCAACACCGACTTTTTGCGTTTACAAAGGTGCAAATGCATAAATAAATACATTTTATGCTGCTATTTAATTTGCAAATTTCCCCACTGTTGGATGAATGAAAGGATTTTCTTCTCTTATCTGGAAGGCTGGGTGCTCAGTGCGGTGTTCAGACTGGTAATGGGGCAAAAACTCTTCGTAAGTCCTAAATGCTTTGAGGCAGCGGCTCAAACAGGTGGAGTGCAGGTTAAATATCGGTCCTTCAGGACATTAATAACTTCTCTCAGGCAGCAGGAATGGGAAGACGTCGTCTGGGGCAGGTAGGTGTGTGTCAGTTTTTCATGATTCTTTGCAGTGATCTGTACCACACCAGGGTGTCCTGTGTCAGGACCCTCTCGATGGAGCAGCGGTTGAAGGACACCAACAGCTTTAATGTTCCTTAGAGACCAGAAGAAACCAGAGCACTGGCGTCTGTAGTCCATGAGAGATCTTCTGAGATGTCCACTCTCTCTCTCCATTGATGCAAACCCAACTTGCTCCAATAATGGTAGATTCATTAATGGATCTGCATGAAATTGCCGGCTATTTTTTACTATTGATTGTTATTTATGTAAATCTTCAAGCCAAAATGCCAAATGTTCTCTGTTCCCAGGTTATCCGTGTTGAAACTTGTTTCTTTGGTTCTTCTTCGTTGATTTTTGGCAGCTTTGATGCTAGCTAACCTCTAGGGAAGAGGAAGAAGACAAGGTTTTGGCGCTACAGGGACGTGGTTTTGGGTTATGGCAGACCTAAACCAAATAACTACAAAAGATCAGACTCAAACAAAGACAGATACAGGTCCAATCTTTTTAAAAATGCCTGGATCGATACCAATTGGGACATCCCGAGTTCTAACGATTCATTTATTAATTGAAATTGGTCAAATTTGCTTTTGACTTTTGTCTGTAATAGCACCCGCTACTGTACACAGTTATTTCCAGCAGTTCGCTCTTTTTTTTTGTTTTTGATTGTGCTGTAACATTTGCCAAAACCTACTTTAAACCCATCTGGCTCCGAGCCTCCAGACCCGAAACTCCCTCTCCGCCTCTTAAAAAGAACAGAGGAGCCTAAAAACCTGCATAATATTGACACAGATGTTGCGTATAACTCAATTCCCTTGAAAATAAGGGAGGCTGGTGGGCTTCTGTTGACCTGCGATACATGCTCGGACTTAGCCGTGCCGGTCTGCTTGTCTGATCTCAGCTGTTTGCATGTTCCCCAACAAGAACGGTTTACACAAAAGTCAGCCTAACTCTGAATCACCTACTCGATGATTATCTCCTTTCCTGTAGAGCCAGCCATTCTTGCAGTTGCTGACTTTACACGACCTGTGGTCAGTGGTACATGGAGAAAAAACATCCATAATGATTTAATAGAGTCAAAGACACGGACATAGTCTATTTCCCTTGTGCACAATTGTCCAAGAGAACGAAGCAGAAGACTCTTGGCTGTGTGGACATGTTAAGACAAGGCGGAAAAGGGAGTTGGACATGACAGGAACAACACAAGCGATATGAGACACGGTCCCCCGCTTGTGTTACAGTAGTTTGGAAAAGGCATATCATTTAATTTGGCCTGTGACTCACCAGGCATCTGCTCAGTGTCACTGAAGGTCAACCCCTCGTGCTGCTCCCTGTGTTTCGAGGAGCGCTCCCCGCCCATGCACTCCGGGCCCCGCGTCTGTTTTCCATTGCGCCGTACACATGCGTCTCACATGCAGCGCAGTGAAATGTGGTGCAGAAGTGCTGATGTCATCGCTGCGCTTGCCAGTGGTGGTTTTTGAGGTCGGGTCTTTTCTGAGCTTGGTGAGCAGCGTTGCCCTCCGCTGTGGGTCCGCCGCTGCAGCTGCCGCTCCCCCGATTCCCCAGAACTCTGCTTCAACATCTTGAGTCTCAAGGAGTGGCGGGGAAGGAAGGAGGGGGAGGGAAGGGGTGGGGGGGGGGTTGAAATATATGGATATGTCCCAGCTCTTCTAGCCATCCAGCAGCAGCACCAACCGCAGAGAAACCTAGCATGAATTCATTAATCTGAAGAGCAGCACTATGTCCTGGGCACAGACTAGATTTATTACAGAGCAGATCAGCCCGTGCAATTTTGCATTTGTGGCTGAAACACTGAGTATGCATGAAAACTGAACTCAAAACATTGGTTCCAACTTGATCCAGTTGCAGTCCTCTAAGCCCTTCTCAAACTCCTGTTTATATCTCCTCATTTGTACAGATTTAAAGAAGTAGTTTTTGAGGAAAAGGGGCTGATTCACGTTGTCAGTTAAAATTAGATGGCGATATTGACACCTCTCTACATGTCTGCTGATTAAATATGAAGCTACAGCCAGGATATAGTTAGCATAGCTTAGCATAAAGAGTGGAAACAGGGTAAACAGTTAGCCTGGTCACTGACCGGGGCCAGGAACTAGTTTGGTGTATTTAACACTGCTTAAAACAAGATCTCATTCATTCATTCATAAATTTTCTGTAACCGCTTGTCCTGTGAAGGGCCGCCCATCCCTGGAGCCTATCCCAGCTGTCATTGGGCGAGAGGCGGGGTACACCCTGGACAGGTCTCCAGTCTATCCCAGGGCTATAAAACAAGAACTTCTTGTTTTAATATTTAGTTTTGTTTCCTGCTGCGACCAGTGCAAACTAACGAGACGCTGCTGTGGTTAGAGTTTGATATCACATGACAATCTTGTTTCCAATCTCCTTCTTGACTAAAAAGCAAAAATATTAATATATTTATAATGACTTTACTGTCATAAAACAAGGATATAGCAAGGACTTTAAATCTCAGTCCATTAAGTATTGTTTTCCATAAAGTCGGATATAAAATGGAAAGTAATGAGCAGTCACGTTTTTAGGCAATGATGGTTGATTTAGGCAATCTGTAAGTTTTAAATCTGTACCAGGACCCAGTTTAGACCACGACACCACCAGCAAATTACTCCCCAACTTACACCAATCAGCCACAACATTAAAACCACTGACAGGAGACGTGAATGACATTTAAACCATCTTGTGACAACTCAGTGTTCTGCTGGGAAACTTCTGGACCTGGCATTTATTGGTGTGGATGTTACTTAGACATGTAGCACCCACCTAGACCAGACCAGGCACCCCCACCCCATAGCAATGACATTTCTTGATGGCAGCGGCCATCCCCAGCAGGATGCAGCCACAAAAATGGTTCAAGAAGAACTCAAAAAGCATGAAAAACGGCACAAGGTGTTGACCTGGCCTCCAAATTCACTAGATCCCAAACTGATCAAGTATCTGTGGGATGAGTCACCACAAGGGAGACCTGCACAATATTAGGAAAGTGGTCATAATTTTATGCCTGATCCGTGTATATGGAGAAACACAAATGATGTAAGGTGAGGATGTGACACCCCCTACCCAAGTCAAGTTGACTGTTAATAATAACAGGATAAAAAAAGACTCGGGAGCACATTGAACTCAGAGACCTGATCTGTAAACACGCCTCTGTCTGAAAAGTCTCCATGTCGCTGTCATTATGTCCAATCAGTGTATGTGGGGTATTGTATAAGTTACCTCTGCTGGGGTAAAGCTCACATCAAAGGCGGCTGTGTAAAGAGGCTTGCTACAGTGGCTTTAAATAGATGGGCAGGTAATGGGCTTTGGAAGGCTGTAATTGTAGCGAGCGAGCGCAGCCGCCTCTTAAAGCTTGGCATTGGCCAGACAGATTACCATCGCGGGGCGACGGTGCCACCTGGCAAACACCGTCCCCTCTGTGATCAGTCTAATTTACGGCCACCGGTCATCCAGGAGCTGGCTCTTTTCTCCTGCCTCAGCGTTCGCTCCGAGTTTTCCCTCTGACAAATAACCTGGCGATGATTTAGCCTTTTCCTCTTGACAGCGAAACAGGAGGCTCGCCAGGTCAGTTGGAAGCCGCCGAGGTCATAAAATCGCTCCCAGACAGATTTCATTTAACTTCACCTTGATGGCTCGCTCTCAAAGAGAACGCCAAAGAAATATTTTCTGCTGCCTCGAGTCCAATCGAGCTGATTTTTAAATGCCGGACACTTTTTCATACAGAAAGAATGTGCTAAACTTGGCTCGGGTATAATAACTGCACATTTGTGGGCCTCCTGGACCAAAATTGTCCATTTCCCATCAGAATCCATCTGCAGACCTATAATTAGGATTATTTTAGGAACGCCAGAGTATCCAGTGGTCACTGCATCCGCTGAATGGATCTGGCAGAACTACAGGAGCTGCCCTGCACCCAAACAATTGCACCACAGTGTAACATAAACACAAAACTGATTCTCTGTTACATTCCTCAAGGCCGTCACCGCCGCCTCGAAGATAAACCTGGACTCGACAGCAGGAAAACATCGCAGAAAACATTTGGGGTATTGTTGGGCCCGGAGAGTACGAACATGTGTTCCGTGTTTACCGCTCGGTAACGCTGTTGTCTTTTGTCTGCAGCTAAATGTCTCAGATTCAAAAACAAAACCCGCTGGTCACCAATCACACGCCAAGACGAGATTACAATTCGAGTGCACTGACGACGAGTGAACTCACCGCATCGTATCCCAACGCCGGGTTTATCTAATCTGCTCAGTTTCTTCCTCAGGAAAAGGTTTTATTTTTCTGGGCGGTGAACTCACAGCAGCTGGCCGGCAACTCGCTGAAACGGCAGGGAGAAGTTTATGAGAAAAAAAAAAAAAGGCAATAACAAACACACGGCAGCACAGAATCCTCTCAAATATGATCTAAGGGCCTCTGCAAGGCAAAACACAGCTGTAATCAAACCGGCCCGACACCAACAAACCCTAAACAGCTGGGTCCTGACGGAGCAAAGTGCCTACCGTAACTCAGGACAGATGTGGAGAGGGCCCGGGCTGTATGAGGTCTGAGCCCCTCCGGCGGCATCGCACCACCCAGAGGCTTCTGCTCGGGAGATCAGAGGCACCGGCCCGGGCTTTTTCTCTCTTAAAGTGTTTTGGGGTCCGGCTGTGGATTGTGGTTATTGTTGTAAGGTAAGAGATCTGCGGGGGAAGAGGGCACGCTGGATCATGTAAAGCCCCCTCACCTCTGAACCGGCGGTGTGAACAGCTGCCTCGTGTTGACGTAGAGATTCACTTTGATCCACCTTGATCCGGAATCAAGCGGGCGACTGTGTTCATATATATCGTGCAGAAAAGAGCTGCTTTGGTGTTCCTCTACCTGTTTATATGATCTGCCAGAGTAAATGAAGCGCTCTCCCACAGAAAGGTGAACTAAATATAGCTAAAAGAAAACTGAAAGCAGTCTAGAGAGCCATCTAATATGCATTTTATTAATACCTTTTCATTAAAAGGTGTGAGGGTCAATTCTTGTCAAGGCTGTCTGCTGACTAATTGGGTAATAATTTGTTTTTTTACTTCTTTATTTTGCACTTTTATTCATCCTTTCTTCTTTTAACCCCTTGAGGTCTATAGTACAATTGGCTATTTTTGACTACTTTTGGTTTTACATTTATCTTTAATCTTAAAAACATGTGACTTTACAGTTATTTTCTCATTTTGACATACTGTAGTAACACATTGGACCTAAAACCACACTAAAACCATAAAATCAGAGTAGGAGAACCTTAGATTTTTAACTGTGAAAACTCTAAACCATAAACGTCATAAGCTTTTGTAAAAATTTAGCAAAAAACAAAGTTATTTACAACTATTTACATTAAAACGCATCAGGCATTTCATTCATTCATTCATCTTCTGTACCCGCTTATTCCTGGAGCCTATCCCAGCTGTCATTGGGGCAAGAGGTGGGGTCCACCCTGGACAGGTCTCCAGTCTATCACAGGGCTAACACAGAGAGACACTCACACCTACGGCCAATTTAGAATCACCAATGAACCTAACCAGCATGTCTTTGGACGGTGGGAGGAAGCTGGAGAACCTGGAGAGAACCCACGCAGACACAGGGAGAACATGCAAACTCCACACAGAAAGGCCCAGTCGGCCCATGGATTCGAACCCGGGACCTTCTCGCTGTGAGGCATCAGTGCTAACCACCTTTTCACTGTGCCGCCCCATCAGGCATTTCTTGTACAACTATTTACAACCATTTACAAAACTATCAGGCAATGAGTACAATAAGTAATGTTACAATAAGTAATGTCCTGCGATGGACTGGCGACCTGTCCAGGGTTTACCCCTGCCTCTCGCCCGATGACAGCTGGGATAGGCTCCAGCAGACCCCCGTGACCCTTAACAGGACTAAACGGGTATAGAAGATGAATGAATGAATAAGTAATGTCTAAAGGTCAAAAATCTGTTGACCAGCAATCCTGAAGTAAAACTTGGGCGTCCAACGGCTTTGAAGAGAGCATGGATCGATATAACAGCTCATTCTGGGTGGAGACACTTGGCCGTGGGTGTGCAACTCCAGATTAGCAAAACAGTCCCGGACATGAATACTCTTAGCTCCTTGTTTCACTGAGCATTTGATGCATTAGGGTGTCAAGTCTCTGTCCCGTTTGCCTCCTTAAATACACTCTTTCGCCTCCTGAGAACTGCTTTAGACAGATATGCTCCTCATCCTCTGAGACTTCCTTTCTTTTGACAGGACGTTTGCTGTTTGGAGTCTTGGCTTCTTTATTTTGCTAATTCTGCATCTGTGACGAAGTGTGTGAACGCGGCTTGATGCATCGATCACGTGACGGTGCGGCCACTTTTGGTGCACTTGATCCAGTTTCCGCAAAGTGTTTCAGAGCCCCTGACTTCTGACACTTTCCCTTAGCTCTTAGCTCTTAGCATCAAACCCTCTACCAGTCATCTCTCTGTCAGAGGGAGGACCTTCAAGCACGGCTTTGGGAAAAGTTTGCATGCATACAATCCTTTCCGTTAATTGCTTGTTTCAGTGGATCTCAGATATAAAGCCAAAGACTGCAAAACACTGCGGCTGTTTCTGCCATCTGGCTGCGGACCTCATAAGCTTCTCACTGTGCCTCTCTCTCTCTCTCTCTCTCTCTCTCTGCTTTGTTAAGATTTCACTTAATCGGGTTTAAGCTGCTTGTTTGAAAGTGGTGCAATCATTGGGGTGGGAGTGGAACCAATGAGGTAGCGATATGCCTATTCTCTTCTCGTGCTAATTGGTAAATGACTCCACTCCTCCTCAGCTGCTTCCAGCCAGAGATCTCCTCACGAAGCCTGCGAGCTCTCCACCGGACCCGGAGATAAACTTCTTCTCATTTAACGATTTAAATGACAGAATCTGAGGTGATCATCCGGGCTGACACATCTGGTCGAGACTCGTAGCCTGCAGAGAAGTGATAAAGCACAGCGGGGGGGGGGGGGGGGGGGGGGGGGGGGGACACTCGCCTGCTGCTCTCCTTGACGCGTCACACAGTTTGAATGCAAAGGTATGCCATCCATTATCTGGATTAGATAAGATGTAAATGCCTTGTGAATGCAGGGAGGCGAGGCACCCAGGGGTGAGCGGCTTGACCTGGCGTTTGGTATATGAGTCACGTAGATAAGTGCTTTCATGCGTGCACGGTGGCTAATTTGATATGTACACATCATGCCAAAAATGACATCAGTACACTACGCAGAGGGACGACACTTGTCTTTTCTGTACGTCTTTTTATTATGGATGGAATATCGAAGGTGGGGAAGGAGGAGGGGGGGTAGCGGCAGCAGAGTCATGGTGACCCACTTCACGTTAACCGTCTGCAGCCTGGATGCCGGATCCCACGGCACAGAACAGCCATTAAATCATCACATTTAATTCATTTGGATGACACATCCACTCGGCGTCTGTGCACTCGCATGGATCCCAGTTGCAGGGAACGCTTGCCAGACTCGGTAGACAGCTCAGTGAATCATTCCATATGTGTATTTTGCCATCCCAGTGTCTTGTTTGTGCTCCTCCTTGCTCCTCTAAGTATCGCCGGGCTGTTAAATGGCAAAACACACAGTCCCAGTAACACACACACACACACACACACACACACATGGTCAGAGTAATATAGGCCGTCTCCTGGGATCTGAGTGGAGTACAGCAGACGAGCAGACAGCCCCAGACAGCCAGACGTGGAAAAGAGAGAGGGAAGGAGAATGGGTAAAGCGCCAGAGGGAAAATACAGGCTTATCGTGTAGACGGCTCAGTGTTTCCAATCTGCAAAAAAGTTTTATAAGTTTGGAGTAATGTGTAATTACACCACAGCTAGCCTAATTACCCGTCTGACAATGCAGAGGAAAGTGCATTATTTCAGGGATAAGTGGTGGATGTTATGAAGGTGACGGGCTGAGGAGCTGTGGGATTCTCATTTAACCTCTGGACTACATTTAGATTATTTTAAAATGTCAACAGCAATGGATTATTTTTTTTTTTCTTCTCCCCCTCAGGAAATATGTGGAATCATCCGCCCTGTCGACAGTTTGCACAGGAACCTCAACCTGCTGGAGAAATACTTGCTATAGATATAAACGCATAAAGTTTCAAACTTCCATTCATCTATTTTACAGATTAGCTGGAGCAGCTAGCACGCTAACAATAAACATGTTCCTGGGATGTACTACTAATATACACTACAACAGGGGTGTCAAACTCATTTTAGTTCAGGGACCACACACAAATTTGATCCCAAGTAGGCCGAACCAGTAACATAAAAATAACCTATAAATAACAACGACTTAAAATTTTGTTTTAGTGCAAAGTACACGATTAAAATGTTAACATTAAATGAACATTTTAGTAACAACCTGAATTGTCCTAAGAAATTAAAGTTCAATTTTGGTGATCTGCTGTTTCGTTCTGGGTCTCAAGGCTCATTTAAGGTACCGTGGGACGTAGACCTAAGTACGTATGTTGGTGTGAGCCATTTATACTTGTGCGCTCGTCAGTCTGGCTTACTCTGTAACAACTCCACCCAAACACTAGTTGGCGCTGTGTTTTTTGGGAGTCGGGTTAATTTTTCTTTCTACTCCCTGCTTCTCTTTCAACAATGGCGTCTGAAACTTTCACTGAAATTTTGCCAAAGACGAGTCGTACAAATGTGTATATCTCCAAACCTCCTCAGTTAACCTTTCCTCGATGTCTTCCATCTTCATTGATCCAAAACAATCTGAAAACTGCGAAGGTGGAGAAGCAGCCGGAAATACTAAAGCGGAAACACACTACTAGCAAAAGGACCAATCACAGCTCTTGTGGTCTGCGTTTCCATGGTGCGTAGTTACGTTTCTCGGGAGGTGCATGTCAGGATACAGCGCTAGAGTCTGCATAGTTGTGTTATGCTTGCAACTCTTACTAAAACATCAAGACCCTTTCCGGACATCTTAGGAATAGTTGCCAATTTTATTGAAAAATTCCAGTTAATGTCTTCTGTGCAATTTTTGCAACTTCATCCCTAGCAGGCCAGATTGGACCTTCTGACAGGCCGATTTTGGCCCCTGGGCCGTATGTTTGACACCTCTGCACTACAAGATAAATGACTAAATAATACAGGACTTGCTTTAAGAGTTTGAACACATGGTAGTCTTAATAAACACAAGGAATAATTCATGTTCTGTGTCACCTTACCTTTATTTTCCCTTATACACGAAATCCACCAGAACTCATTAATGCTTTTCAGCTTTAAGTGCAGCCATGCATCACTAGTAATTCCTTTAATAGTCAGAATAAACATGCAAACCCAACTTAATGTGATCAGACTGAATGAAGCTGCGTCCTCTTTTTCTAGTGATTCAAATGTGGGACAATCACGTCCAGGAAAATAATGTCTTCTTTCATATTTCCGGCATGTCTTTGGACGGTGGGAGGAAGCTGGAGTACCTGGAGAAAACCCACACAGACACAGGAAGAAAATGCAAACTCCACAGTAGGAACCAGTCGGCCATGATAAATTAGAACCCAGAACCTTCTTGCTGTGAGGCATCAGTGCTAACCACCACGCCACCACTGTGCCGCCCTCGTTTTATTCACTGTTCTTGTTGAGTCTCTAATTAGAATTATTTCATTTGAGTTGAAGACATATTGTTCACATAAAGTCAACCACCGTGGCTGAACACTGAAACAGCAACAAACATGAAAACAGCCTCCTCTGTCAAGCTGATGACATTCAACCTCCAACGTGGGAAATAGTGTTTGCTCATGCGGGCAAAAGCTAAAATATTAAACATTTATTTTTCCATAAAGACAAATGCTTCCACAGAGCGCGTTCATTAGCATCCTTCTCAGTCAAAGCCAAAGAGCGGTCATGTAGAAACTCTTGACCTTTTTCCCGGTGTGTGATTGTTGTTGCATGATTGATGGTGTATACAAAAAAAAGGTTTATTTTGGGGCTAGCGTGCATGACACGTTGCACAGATCAGAACCGTTTATTCTCTACATTCATTTCCACTGAACACATTTCCAAGGGGGTTTTTTTGATGCACAAATTGCAAATATAGGCCTCACTTAAAAGGGGAACTTCTGTTTTTTACAACCTGGACCTTATTTCTGGCATAAAATACGATCGTTTACTCACCCATATAACTTTGGTGTAATTTGGAGTTTTTTGGACGATATTTAGATCTGCATATATCCACACAGTAGGAGTGACTGGGGCACCGAAACGCAGCCTCTAAATAACACATTATCTGCCACGAAACTCGTTCATCTCACCAATATTTTATGATACGCTAGTGCTATTCCCCGTTGAGTCCAGAGTTACCTGTTATCATCTTCCGGGGTCTGTAGATTGACCTACTAACTTCTGACCTAGATGATGTCATCTCTGAGCGCCACGCGCACCCGCAACGGTTGGCTTGTTTACCTGTAAGTTGCTACTGCTAGTTTTTGGCTGAACATGGCTGAATATTTTTCCGATTCTGAGGTTGTCCACGAACCATAGCAGTAGCAAACTACAGGCAAACAAGCCGACCGTTGCAGGTGCGCGCGGCGCTCAGAGATGACATCATCCAGGTCAGAAGACATCATCTGGGGTCTGTAGGTCAAGCTACAGATCCCGGATGATGATAACAGGTAAGTCCGGACTCAACGGGTAACAGCACTAGCGTATCATAACAAAATATTGGTGAAATGAACGAGTTTCACGGCAGATAATGCGTTATTTAGAGGCTGCAGTTCGGTGCCCCATTCACTCCCACTATAAGGATATATGCTGATCTAATTTTCTCCCGAATGACTACAAATTACACAAAAGTTATATGGGTGAGTAAACGATCGTATTTTATGCCAGAAATAAGGTCCAGGTTGTAAAGAATGGTAGTTCCCCTTTAAATGCACGTTAAAGCCAAAACATAGATACTGCAATATGCATATTTTCATAAAGATTGAACTGCACTACATATAAAGTAAGTGTGCAGATTTATGTGCAGGAGAGCTGATGCAAGTACCAGTACCAGGCACTCGTCTCTACCTACCCAACCCCCAGTTCACCCTCCGTCCCCTACCGAGCCCCACTACATCAACAGGGAGGTGATGATGAGCACACTGGGCCACTGATACGGGATGAGGTTACTCACATCTGAAGCCACGAGCATGGAGTCTCCATTCAGCTCTCTTTGGAGCCACTAAGGCGCTGGCAAAGAGGACAACAGGCCGTCACGTGAATCAGCTTATACTCTCCTAGAGGAGAAACTTCCCCCGGTTAGTTAGTCTGCTGCACCACTCCTCCTCCTCCTCCTCCTCCTCCTCTCCTTATTCATTGTTCAGTGAGCGAGCCGAGCAGTGGTTCAGTTAACAAGAGGCAGAAAGGGAGCACTGACCAAAACCACAGGACTGCAGAATGTCTGTAAAGTCTTTCCTATCAAAACTAAAACGGAATTCCAAAATAGCTGAGGGTGATGAAAACGTGTTTACTGAACCAGAACCTGCAACCGCTTTCACGTCGCTTTTTATTTTTTTCTCCACAGATGGCAAACATGCAAATGATATGAAAGTGCATGAAATATAGTTTCTATTATCACCGCACACAAAGATTCCACACACACACACTTGCACAACATCCATCCTTCCCGGCAGAGACATTAGGAGTGTGATTCGCTCTCCGGGGGCCAACGGGCGTGAGAGATGGATGAGCGACAGGGCTCGACGGAGAGTACGCTCACACAAACGGAGTCGACATGGTTGAGATTCCTCAGCAGGTTCCCTCCCTCTCTTGACATGTTGCTCATGGATAAGGAACTCTCCTCCTGCCGCAGCCCGAGGACGCACAGCGGCCACTGTTAGCTTTCCTTCCAGTGACTAATTATAGTGTCAACCTATCTAGCGCCCATTCCTACATCCAGCTGGTCCACAAACTCCCCGGCCTTTCGCCTTGGCCTGTAGCAAGAAAGAAAAACTTTCTGGATGCAGAGAGAAAGCAGGGGGAATATGTCTTACTTCCTTTTCCACTTTGTTTTTAATGGATGCATCTGGAGGAGTGCAGTGGGAGCCAACGGCACGAGGAGCACTTACCATAACGCTACGCAGGGTTCATAGCACTTAAAAAAAACTTACCTGTGAGCCCTGGTTATTATGCGAGCTACATCTCGTCTGATGTAGAAGTTTTGAGCCAGATGGAGTTCAAGACAAAGACACGAGGAGGTGGAAAGGCAGGAGTGAGTGGGAGAGGTGTGGCGTGAGTGTATCAAAACAAAACCACCCGGGTTTTTCAAGCACAATTGAACATTAAATCACTTTGCAGTGGGGGAAATATGACTCTGTGTTATTTTTACTGCGCTCCAATGCAAGCCCTCGAGAGGCAAAGACTCGGCGTAGAAGCTGAGCCAAGACTACTAAGAGCGTTTGTTGTTTTCCAGCTTGTTGATGCCGAGCGGAATCCAACCCTGTGCACAACGACGACGGCGGAGGTCCACGGCGATGGAGACGCTCGGAGATGAGAGTTATAAACTCTCAACCTGCCTCATTATTTTGTCTCCGGCGCTGCACGCCGTGGGACGGAGCTGGAGAGGGTGTCATCCGTGTCAGATTTATAATTCATGGCGTCTGGCCCGGCCCGGCCGCTCCTCTCCTCTCCAGCACTGTGTGTGTACGTGTAAACAACGTGACGGGGTCGCAGCGGGGAGCCCAGAGCGATTCTGCAGCGAGCCCCGCCCGATTGCGTCTGCTTCCAATCAGCGGCGCGCGGGACCTCCTGCGCCGCGGCCGCTCGACACGTTTCACCGACTTCCAGCGGGCTCGTTTATTAACATTATCAGCGATTGCCCAGTTCAGCGCGACTCCATCGACGCAGACTGGAGGCAGCACGCAGGGTCAAACACAGTGCATCACCGCTGAATCATTCTTCCAGAGTTTACTCAGAGTCAGAGGGACCGAAGCTGCTGAATGCAGATGCAGCCGGAATTAAATACTGCTGTTCCAACCACAAAGTGAACTCTTCACTTTCAGCAACTCTTATTTATTTTTTGTTGCAAACTGTATAATCGATGCAAGCGTTAATTGGGAGACACGTGTTAAAAATATGCCCCGTTCAGCTCTACAGCATAATGTGGAGGCACTCCACCGCCCTCACTGTAACCACAATGATGTATTAAACACAACCTGATGGGGCAGAGGTCGTTAATTAAAGAGCTAATGCAATAATTAGCACATACGTCCGAGTCAACACGCGTCACATTAAGGGAATACGGTCCTCTCGTTAGTATGCAAATGTATGCATCTAGGTGCTCCAGTGTCTAATCAGCTCAGCTGCTCTAGCATGTGTTGTGTGTATGAACGGGATTTTATTTTATTTTTTTTGCTGCATGCAAACAGACGACTAGGGTTATATTATGTGCTAATGTCAACTGATTAATTAAAAGTAAAATATCGGTTTGGGTCTCTCTGACAGATACACCGGCATAACATTATGACCACCTTCCTAATATTGTGTAGGTCTCCCTTGTGGTGACTCATCAGAGAACAGACATGGGCCTTCTAAGGGAGGTCCTGTGGTGTCTGGCAACACAACGTTGTTAGTGGGGGGGCTTTGAGGGGAGGGACCTCTGTGGATCATCCCACAGATACTTGATCAGTTTGGGATCTAGTGAATTTGGAGGCCAGGTCAACACCTTCTGCTGTTCTTTATGTTTATTGAGTTGTTCTTAAAGTGTTTTTGTGGCTGCATCCTGCTGGGGATGGCTGCTGCCATCAAGGAGTGTCATTGCTATGGGGTGGGGGTGCCTGGTCTGGTCTAGGTGGGTGCTACATGTCTTAGTAACATCCACACCAATGAATGCCAGGTCCAAAAGTTTCCCAGCAGAACATTGAACTGTCACAAGATGGTCAATGTTATTAACTTCTCCTGTCAGTGGTCATAATGTTGTGGCTGATCATTTAATACTATTATATATAATATAATATAATGAGATTCTAAACAGTTTAGCAACCAGACATTTGTCCAGTATTTGTAGGTTTCAGGTGTGTCCTGAGCTTGAGAAACAAAGTGAGAACTGTTTTGCCTTCTGCTTCAAACTGACCCTCACTGATTCAACTTTGACTCACCGACATCACGAGCCTCGGCTAATTTCAAGTAAATTTGTGAAACTTTAGTGTCGTTAAAGCCCTCTCACAGCAGCATAATCTGTCCAACTTTTTAGGTGCGCTCTCTAAAAGTTTTATGAAGCGTCTGGCCCTCCAGCTCCTGCGGTTCTCACAGACATGTCTGGACAAGCTGCTGTCCAGCATACCTGCAAGGAGGGAGGGAGGGAGGAGGGGCTGGCTGGCTGGAGTAGAGCTGCTCTCAGACTCATGGCCAGTGGGGCATTTTATTTCTGGTTCCCTTGCGTTCAAGCTCAGTTTTTACAAAACTACACACACAGACTCACAGATGGGACAGTTTTGGGGACCGCATCATCCAGCACCGTCTGCAGAAACCTAACTCTAGTGCCGGCGCTTCACAGCTCCTGATTTACCTCGTCACGTTCTCCGGTGTCGCCATCATCAGCTCAAAAAGAAATATCTGCTGATGAGGATTATTAGTATTAACAGACTGCAAATGGATTGCAAGATAACATAATGGGTGTGGACAAGAAGTACATGTAATATTTTGTACAAGCCGATTTTGACTTTCTAGTTGTGTGTTATTATATGTTATTATAAGAATATCTTCTGCATTTAGGCTCAGATCAAAAGTTGCACCTGGCAAAGACTTAGTCTGGTTTTTAACCTAAAACAAGAACTTATTATTTTTATTCATACAGAACAAGGTTAACTGTGTCTTGGTGCAACCAGTGTAAGCTGGACACAGTGTAGTGTATTCATATCTTATTATTATTATTTTTATATTGTCTTATTAAATTATTTTCATCTTATTTTATTAATAACTGGCACTAATTAATAATTAAAATAAATTTAGTTGGATTCTTGTAGCTTTGTACATATGCAAATTTTCTATCTTTTTATTATTATTATTTTATATTGTCTTATTATTATCTTATTTTTATGTTATGTTATTTAATTTAATTTTATGATTTTATTATTATTATTTTTGACTGTCTTTCACTTAATTTTCTTTTTACTAGGGGTTTTCAAGTGTTTTTTTGTTTTTGTTTTTTTTTGTATTTATTTATTTATGTGCAACTGAGCTGTGACCAAGCAATTTATCTTATGGATCAATAAAGTCGAATCACTTTACTGTCATAGAACAAGACCATAGCAGGGATTTTGCGTCCTTTCCCTTAAGTTTTGTTTTCCATACATCCAGATAATCACAGCCAGGCATGATGAGCACTCACATTTATAAAAGGAAATAAACAGGAAATAAAAAAGAAAGAAACAGGAGCACATTGAGCTCCATCCACCTCTATCATACGCCATCATCTGAAATCCTTCTCTTGGTGTGTTTGCTTTCAGACCAGCGGCGGACCAGGAGGGTTCGATTGACAGCTTTCACACCAGCCCAAACAATCAGTAGTAACCAGGCAAACACACCGAATCACCCAGACCGAGCGTGAACGCACCTTTAAGCAGCACATACCCAGCGCATGGTGCAGCACCAGGACTGATTTCAGTCTGACTCTCCTCCCAGTAGCCAATTTTAAACCACAGGAACTTCTCCACAGCGCCTGTAAATGTTGGAGAAAGTGCCCCGGTCTTGTGCGTCTGCACGGCATCAACTGAGAACAATCTCAGTTCTTAAAAAGGATCTTTTTCAGCTCCAGCGTCAGGGTGGGTAGAGTGAAGTAAGTGTGCAGTGATTGGTCCAGAGGTAATTGTGCACTGATTAGATGAATAAACGAAAGCAGCAACTGGCAAGCGTGATTTAAAAAAAGCCTAAACAGTTGCCGCTTTTGGACCAAAGTCTTCTCGGGAGTCCATTTTCTCTTTTAGTCTGCATCTGAACCGTAAATAGGACGATTATTTGACCTAACGGTTGCTGGTTGGTGCTTGCTGCAGGAAATAATAATGCCAGCACCACATATAAACCACATCTACAAAGCTCTGGCTTCACTGCTGGTCCACTTCTTTGTGTTTTGTTCTAAAGAAAAACATTAAGAGCTGATTGCAGAGTACAGATACTGCCTCACACTTTGCAACTACACGTTTTTTTTTTTTAACAGTTTAATCTGCAAAAATCTGAACTACCCTCATCTTGTTGTTGCCTCTCTATGCTGCGATGCTTTAAACCGTAAGTCCTGGCTGCAGAATGGTGAGATTCATTTCTATCAGGTGCAGTTTTAACCTCTTTCATGCGGTTTTAAGGATTTCAGCATGCAGTGACGTGTGCGTGCAGATGAAAGCGCGAATGAAACGGCGCGGCGCAAGATTCCGTGTTGCAGTGCAGAACCGAGGCCGCCTGGCACGTCCTGTTTTGCTCCGAGGCGTTCAAAATGCACCCAACCTGTGATCTGAAGCCAGCCACGTCCGTCTCCCCCACCACCACCACCACCACCTTCCTCCTCCTCGTCCTCCTCTGCAGTTTATCGGCGGTCCAGCTGCAGTTCAGGGACGGCGGCGGCGGTGGGAGTCAGGGACACGAGGTGGCCATGGAGACACAACACACTGTAGCGCAGGGTGCGAGACGGGATAACGTACGACGTGATTAATAACTCGTTACCCTTGAAAATGTATCTTTAACATCACACAAGTCTTCCCACTCAACAGTGTCAGCTGCGATAGACCACGCCTCCTTTACAGCAGGCTCCAGTGCCGTCATTGTCTAAAACCAGGAGCACAGAGCGCCGTGCTCGTCGGGGCGCTTCCCACATGCGAGACATTACAGCATTCCACTTTTACTTGCTGCTTTTCGCCGTCCAAGAAAGCCCTGAATGCTGCGACTACTAGGCGATGCCATAAAAGTCTGAGGCGGGGAGGACCACCAACGTAGTGAGGCCCTTTCGGAGGGCGGGTTTAGCGGTCGTTTTTTCTAACCCACCCCACCCCACCCCCTTCCAACTTAGTGGGTATTACAGGGGTTTTACCGTCCGGCCACGGCAACCTTGCTGATGTGTGCAGGAACGAGACAAAGTAGAAGGCAACTATGAAAATATTGATGCAAGTGGTTTGGCGAGGAGGTCAGCACCGAGGTAGATTTCGTGATAGCACGACATCCTGCAGGGTAATTTAGCTGTCAGACGGTTATAAATACCTTGTGCACCTGCAGATTCTGTAATGGAATCTAAAGAATTGAGGAAGTTTTGTTGTTTTAGTTAACATAAGGGTTGTTAGGTGATCATTAAACACAGCAACAATGCTAATTTGCAATCGTAGTCCCTAGGCAGGTAACACAAAAACAAGATAAGACATAGGACAGGACAATATATCCCAATAAGAGCACATCACAAGACAGAACATTACTAAGAAGATAGAAGTCAATGGTTACAAGACTGGCTGTCTTTCAGCCACTGCTTGAGGAATGTATCACAGCAGAGATAAATCCAGACCAGAATCCCCCTCGTTATCTTTATAAAGAACAACTTGTATAACCCTCAACCAATCTAACAATCCTGGGAACTGCAGCTTATCACTATAAGCACCATAGCTGCCTCTGGAGAGCACTGTCCTCACTATTTTTACTCTATAAATGTCAAAGTTTAGTGACCAGAAGAGTCTGGTACGATGCACAACTGCTCTGTAAATCATGTTCTACTTTTAGAATCCAAACCCAAAGAGGAAAAATCATTTTTTTCTTTTGGTGTCGTGATGTCAGCCTATGGTTTGGCACTAATTTAATTTAATACCATTTGATATCTTACTTCACTGCAGCCAGTCAGATCTCGCAAGAAGCAGGAACATCAGTGCCGTGTACTCAGCAGGGCATGTGGCCACACAGAGCCAGACGAGAATCCCAGACTCTGGACAAACCCACATTAACTTTTCCTGCTCGAGTCGCTCAGCTCTGGACTTAGCTGCAGCACGTCGAGCTGCAGCATGAGCTGGAAACTGGGATGTGCTTCCGTAATTATTAAAAACTTCAGCTGGTAATTAATGATGGGTATGCTTGAAAGGTGCAGCTTGTAGTGATGAACGACACGCCTCAGCTCTATGGATCGCAAGAGCTGTGATTGGTCCTCTTAGTAGCAGCGTGTTTAGTTTGCTTTAGTATTTCCGGCTGCTTCTCCATCTCCTCAAATTGATTGTTTTGGAGCAATAAAGTTGGAACACATGGAGGAAAGGTTAACTGAGGAGGTTCAGAGATACAAACATTTGTACGACTCATTTGTACGAAATTTTCGGCAAAAGTTTCAGTCGCCATCGTTGAATGTGAAGCAGGAAGTTGAAAGCAACTAATGTTTGCGTGGTGTTGTTACAGAACGAGCCAGACTGACGAGCGTAGAAGTATAAATGGCGGTGTAGGCTACGTATACGTAGGTTACGGCGTCTACGTCCTGCAGTATTTTAAATGAGCGTTCACTGGATGTGTAAAGTTTCTAGTGTTGGCCTGGAAACCAGACAAAGTTCACTCCAACAAACAAATTTTTGTTGGGGGAATGTTTATCTGATCTGGGAACTGATTGTGCTGCAGCAAAGATCTGCTTGATGTTTGGGTGGGGCTCAATGCAGCGATGGACAGAAGAGTAACAACGATACAGTCATAAATGTCATCTGAGCGCCATGGAGTGGAATTTGTTTACAACAAAATGCCTCTGATTCGTTGGAGGACTATCCAATTGCATTATTATGGAATAATAATGTAATGCAATAATGCAGAGTTATTTTTCATCCCTTTCATCAGTTGAAACATGACCTACAATGAAATCCAAAGACTCGTATTCTGATATTTGAGTCAGGCTATGTCAGGTCACCACTAAAGGACAATATTTATATTTAATCCAATGTTATTTTGGACTGATTTGACCTTTTGAGATACAACAGAGACAGGGATGCAGGGCCAGGTGGTTGAGCAGATTATTGGACATAAGCCGGGGGGGGGTCCAACATATAGCCCGTGGGCCACAACCGGCCCAAATAATACATAAAAGACATTAACTGCAAGTACTTTAATAAAAGTATCTGCTGTTCCCAATTTGTCCACTAGGGGTTGCGTTATTTTAGTAAGTACTACGCTTATTTGTCTTCAGACATTTCAGGTTGTTCATAAAATGTTCGCAAAATGTTCTTGTACTTCTTTGCACTAAAACAAAGGGAAACATCTGGAGTTGTTGTTATTTATAGGCTATCATGCTAATATTATGGTCCAGCTCACTTGAGGTCAAATTGGGCTGTACATGGCCCCCAAACTAAAATGAGTTTGACATCAACATTCTTCTTGTCTTATTCTGAATTTGAATTATTTCCGATTGGACAAGAGAATCTGACACTGAGCCAGATGTGAAACAAGGAAGCTGCTCCATGAAAGATGAATTCCTTCTTCCTCCTGTCTTTATCTCACATCCAGCCGTTAAGGCCACCTCTTGATTTCCAGGCAAACTGTGATTTCTGCAGCGTCCTCGCCGACTCTGGACAGCGTTTCTAAGCTGGGAGACGCGTCCCGTCCCGTCTCTGTGGGAACCCTGCTGGTGGACGTTCACATTCCAGGAGATAACGGCCTGGGAAAAACCGATAGCGGGTCTTTGTGATAGGCCTCCAAAACAAGCCTGATAACACCACTATAAATACAAGGCTCGGAGGCAGCTTGATTCAATCAAAACGCAGATTTTTACCCCGACAGCAACTCTGAAGGAATACAGTACACCAGAGGCATCCATCATAATTACGGCGCGAGCTTTTAAGTTTACACCCACGTGCTGATTGTTTATAGAGCAAAGCCGTTCCATTTGTCATGTCAGTTTAATAGGCTACCATGTAGGTCGGAGGAGGGAGCGCCTTGTTTTTGAGGCTGGTGCTGTAATTCGCCTTTTTTTGGAATAGACCTCCACACAAACACTCATACGCAGACCGAAGGGGTTCACGCTAAGTGCCAAGTTAGGCCATGAAGAAAAAAAAAAAGCATTTCCGTAAACAAAGTGCCTGCCTCTAACAGACCCCTCTGCAAGCCGGCCACAACAAACAACCAATTGGTGCCTCCTATCCGGGAGGAAAAAAAACTGGATCAGCTGTTATGAAATGAAGGGAGTTTGTTGTCCCAGAGGTGGAGAGGAAATTATACTAATAAACTGCTCTGGGACAAACAGAGTGGAGTCACGTCTCAAACGATGCGTGCTGGAAGTAAACTGTAAAGTACAACTCTGAAGTGCAATGTTTGGTCTGGCCCGCGCACCGCCCCGAGTGTCTCCCCGTCTAACGAGCAGCCGGGGAGTCTATGGTCTGAATGGACTCTGTTGTGGCTCCGTGGGGGTTGGTTGAAGGGCAGACATTAGTGAAGGCAGGAGTCAGGGGTTAATCTCAAAGGGTCAGGCGGTCACTTTTATGGGTCAACGCTCAGAGGCTCTACGGGCCTCAGGGATGGAGGTGGTGGTGGAGGTGGGGAAGGAACCAGATGGATCAGGGTCAGCGGTTTGCGTGTTTGCCCAACGGCGCACTTTCTACTAATCTGGGCATTAGGAAAACAAACAAACAGGAGCTCTGGAGAGAAATCCTCCTTTTGTACATTTTGTGCCCGACGTAGAGAATCAAATGAGATTTTTTAACCCCGGTGCAGACAAGAGGAACCGAAACCTCTCATCACCATCTGACTACTAGAAGATTACATGTAGGAGACTAAATGCAGAGAGTGACTTGGAAGGATGTGATTAAGACGTGATTACACACAGCAGGTATGGCAACCCCTCCCCAACGCTCACAAACACACACACACATGAACACACACACAGCCTCCTCCACTGGTCTGACTACAGATTGCTCACACATGCTCCTGGCTCCTGGCCGCCCGCCCACCTCCCTCTTTCCCCAGCACAGCGAGGCCCAGCAGGCGGGCAAGTGGAGCAGCGTGGCGAGCGTCTGCGACCAGCAGGCCCGGTCTGGACTGAACCCGGGCACGTTTCCACCGCCCTCCATTAACAAGGAGCAATGTCTCGCAGCATATCACTCATGTCAGAACGTGCCCTTCAACTTCAGCAACCCCCGAAACGGGTCACGGACCAAGCTTTGGACGGGCGCCATATGGCAAGCTGAGGAGCGCGGTTCAGCGAGGCCTGGTTGCCCGAAGAGTACATTTCTGATTTGAGGTCTGTTAGTTTTAGAAATGCCTGCAGATATTTGGGAGTTGAAGTCCCTCGCTCCCCAAACCACATGCTTCCACTAAATCCTGCTGTTTCTCCGGGGGTCTGCTCAACCCCTGGTTACTACTTTGTTCATTTACTGCTGCGTTAACGTTGAGACCAACTATTTTTGGAGAGGAGAACAGATTTACAATGTTGTATGATGAAGACAATAGTCTAAAAGGTTTTATTTATTTATGGTTAGAAGACTGATCAGTTCTGGTGGTATGTTGGAAGTAGCTTTAAATCTTACATAACTAAGTTAAAATGCTTTGAGAAATTTTAGCTCCTCCAAGTCGCTGTAGACCAGTGGTTCTCAACCTGGACCCCCTGCATATTTTCGATCGACCCTGAGGAACCCCCACCCGATCTGGGGGGTGGCGGTGCAATTTGATAGAAACAGCAGAAACTGCATTTTAAATTGCATTATGGCATTTATTCACTCTTTAAGGCAAATATGAGCTTTCAGTTGTGTCTCAGTCACATTTGAATAAAAATAATGCTATTGCTATAAATTTTTGAAAAGATATTTTATTTTCACGGACCCCTTGCAATTACACTAGGGGTCCGCGGACCCCCGGTTGAGAATCTATGCTGTAGACGACTGTTCAGCAGTTACCGGAAATGTTAGTTGCTGCTGCACAAGTGGGATACTGAAAACAAGGGTACACATACTTTTGCAACTCACAAATATGTAATATTGACTAATTTTCTCAAATAAAAACATAAACATAACAGTCAGCCACAACATTAAAACCACTGACAGGATAAGTAAATAACATTGACCATCTTGTGACAATTCAACGTTCTGCTGGGAAACTTCTGGACCTGGCATTCATTGGTGTGGATGTTACTTAGACATGTAGCACCCACCTAGACCAGACCAGGCACCCCCACCCCATAGCAATGACACTCCTTGATGGCAGCAGCCATCCCCAGGAGGTTGCAGCCACAAAAACACTTTAGGAACAACTCAAATGGAAAACATGAAGAACAGCAGAAGGTATTGACCTGTCCTCCAAATTCACTAGATCCCAAACTGATCAAGTATCTGTGGGATGATCCACAGAGGCCCCTCCCCTCAAAGACCCCCCACTAACAACAGAAGACCCATGTCCATTCTCTGATGAGTCTCAACAGTTTTGGAGGCACAAGGGAGACCTAGTACACAATATTAGTAAGGTGGTCATAATGATCAGAAACTAAAGCTGCATCAACCCATTTATTAAACTCGCAGAGGAAAGAGTAAGCCACAGAGAATCATCACAAGTTCTGCATTTAAGTTTTATTTCCTGCAACTTTATGGTTTTACAGCTTTTACAAAGGTGATGCATTTAACAGCAAAATACCCAAATGTGCCACTGTGCTCGCAATGTTTTCAAGCTGCGAGAAAATTAATAACAATCGAGGGGCCTTTCAGTCCCAGATGTCAGATATCAGTTTTCAGAAGACAGTATAAATAGACGGGGGCTGAATAATACAGCTGGAGTCTCTGGTTGGGTGCAGGGACGTAGAAGATATGTGAGCTGCAGCTGCGACATGACAATGCTACATAACATGCATTTTTTATGCAAGGAACAACTTAAATTAGAAGCTGAAGCTTTAAGGTCACGATGAAAATACCTCCTGCATTGTCTGTGTAGATGTAAAAATAGACGACAACGTGCAATAAAGCTCCTTTAACCAGAGTTAACTGAACGGCTGATACGTGAGGACGAAGGATTGTTCATGTCCAGTCACCACTAAACCTCTTCATCACTTGAAGAATAAAAAAATAAAAAAACAGGTTTCACACCATCCATCCAGCAAATAGCACCCACCCACTGCTTCTTCCAGTGACGTCTAAATAAATATTGACTGTTGAGAGGCAGCGTCACCTCCATGTGTCCGAGTTCAGGGAGAGGACATAGACTCTCAATGAGCCTAGACGACCCTCTGCACCAACGCTCACCTCCTTCCTGAAAACACTCTATCTTTAGTGTCTCAACTCATCCAGTCCTGCCTTCTGTTTCCTCCCTCATCATTTATCTCCAGCTCTCGCTCTCCATAATCGCACATGATAACACTAGCTTTGCTCTGTGAGTGTTTTTATTATTTTCTGTGGATATCCTAAATAGCCAGTGAAACAAAACAAAAAGAGAAGTCTATTTTCTTCCTTTCCTCTTTCTCTGGCACACACCCGCGTTTTCATTTGCAGCACAGGGTGGAGAGCAGGAGTTGGCCAGACAGCAGGGGTGGGATTCATGTAACTGAAACTGGTGCAAAGGGCTCAGAGTCTCCTCACTTCCTTCTAATAGCTCATTGCAGAGGAGTCATACATTTTCCCCACATGCACATGACAGAGAAGAAGACTGCGCCCAGAGGATCCCATGTACACCGATCAGGCATAACATTATGACCACCTTTCTAATATTGTTAGGTCTCCAAAACAGTTGTGACTCATCAGAGAATGGACATGGGCCTTCTGAGGGTGTCCTGTGGTGTCTGATCAACAGAATGTTGTTAGTGGGGGGGCCTTTGAGGCCATCAAGGAGTGTCATTGCTATGGGGTGGGGGTGCCTGGTCTGGTCTAGGTGGGTGCTACATGTCTAAGTAACATCCACACCAATGAATGCCAGGTACAAAAGTTTCCCAGCAGAACACTGAACTGTCACAAGATGTTATTTCCTCATCGACAGTTCAGTAAATGAATACTTCCATCAAAGAACTTGATGGGACGTTTGAAACCACCGCACACCAATAAGAACAACAGAATATTGTCAGTGGGGGGTCTTTGAGGGGAGGGGCCTCTGTGGATCATCCCAAAGATACTTGATCAGTTTGGGATCTAGTAAATTTGGAGGTCAGGTCAACACCTTCATGTTTTTTTCGAGTTGTTCCTAAAGGCTGCTGCCATTAAGGAGTGTCATTGCTATAGGGTGGGGGTGCTTGGTCTGGTCTACCGCAGTTTATACCTCTGCGGGACATAGACACTGTAACCTACGTACGTAGCCTATGCCAGTGTGAGCCATTTATACTTGTGCACTCATCGGTCTGGCTCAATCTGTAACAACACCACCCACTAGTCTGCGCTGTGTCTTTTTCACCAGTTGGGTTCATTTTTATTTCTACTTCCTGCTTCTCTTTCAACAATGGAGACTGAAACTTTTGCTGAAATTTCGCCGAAGACGAGTCGTACAAATGTTTGTATCTCCGAACCTCCTCGGTTAACCTTTCCTCCATGTGTTCCATCTTTATTGATCCAAAACAATCAATTGGAAAATTGCGGAGATGGAGAAGCAGCCAGAAATACTAAAGCGGAAACACACTACTACCAAGCAGACCAATCACAGCTCTTGCGGTCCGTCATGACGCGCAGTTACATTTCTGGGGAGGTGGACGTCAGGCTACGGCGCTAGGGTCTGGACTTTTGACATCCACAGGAATGCCAGGTCCAAAAGTCTCCCAGCAGAACACTGAACTGCCACAAGATGGTCAGTGTTATTGTATATGCAGTCAAGATAGAATCCCGTTTTCCTGAGCTTTTCTAGGATTATGAGCTGGACACATAGAAACTAGAGCAGAGCCTGAACACAGCCTACATTTCATAGTGAATTCTCTTTTTAGCCGTGCAGCTGGTTTAGCACGGCAACAGAGAAAGAGGAGAAGAAGCCGGTCATTAGGTTCAATATCAATTAAAAGCTGAAAAAAGGAGGTTTTCTCTCAGATTTTGTGAAGGAGCTCTGAAGTCATTTTAGGAAGAAAGCCCTTTTTTCTCTGAACATGTGTGCTTATTATCCAGGAGAATGAGTTTTTTCCCTCTCCCTCTCTGAGAATAGGAGGCTCGAACCCAGTTTTTCCAAATATCAAAGCGTTAGCATAATTACTATTTCAAGTAGAAGGGACCCAACTGTTTCCCCACTCCTCTCCACGATTTCTCTCAGAAAACTTCAAAGGCCTCGTCGTCAGTGTTCTTTTTATAACCCGGTCCCTTTTTTCCCATTTTTTATTTTTTTTTCCTCCGTCAGTTAGACAAAAGGAGCAGCAGACACCAATCTGAGGACGTGACTACGAGAGCGGGGCCCGGCCGGTCCGGTGGAAACGCAGAGAGTCCACGGATCGGACGTATCTGTGAGATCCATCACGCGGCCGGTGATTGGGTTACTCATGGCTCGCAGGATCCCCAGAGGAGGACGAGTGAGACGGAAGAGGAGCCGTTTTTTTTTTTTTTTTACGTAACGGCGGCCATTATTCAGTCGGCCTATTAAAAGCCGTGACTCAGTGGAGATTCGGCTCGGCGTGTGCAGGGTAATGGGCCTGCGTTTTTTTTGTTTTTTTTAAGAGGAGGGGAGGGAAAGTGAGATAACAAGCCGGGGTCATGTGGGTTAACGTAAATATTCTCCATCCTCGGACCACGTGGATTGCAGCCTTCATCCCTCCATCACGTCTCACCTTCTAAACATTATCTCTTCATCCCGCCTCTCTCTTGCTCTTGCTCGCTGCACTTTCGCCGGTAAACAGAGGCCTGAGCGAACAGAAGCAAGCGCAAGCGTTTCGATTTTATTTTTACAGCCCCCTCTTCTTCCCCAATCCGATAATGCACCCCACTCCTCCTTTTGTTTAATTGCTTCTGGGCTCACGTCAGAGGCAAGAGTGGAAAATTCCACAGCGGTAAGATAACTTCGCTCCTGAGACGCCCTCGTTCCAAATTAAAGGCATGTGTGGAATTTCATGCCAGATCTTCAGACGCGAGGAAGAAGTGCAGACGATGGAAGAGGGAAGAGGGCAGGAGATGTCAGAGGGAATAGGAGAGAGGTGTAGCAGCACTGCTCGCCTCTCTGGATCCTCTCTCTCACCTCGCCTTCCTCGCCTCCCTCCCAACCTCCCTCCCTCCCCCTTGCGAGTTCCCGGAGAATAAAGGCATTATAGAGGCTCAGGCCCGGCTGCACATGCCCCAAATGCCTATTTAATCAAAAGAAAATAAACCGGACTAAATTCACATATTGGTGTCTGCTTAAGTTAACCTGCCCCACCGACGGAGAAATGAAAACCTGCTGTTGGAGCGTGGAGGCTTCTGGCCCGTGTCTCTTCACCTCAACCCGCCCACCCCCGCTACCTAAACACAGCGGACCTCCGAAGGCACGCCCTGCACTCACTCAGCTCGAAAAATTATGTTTGAGAAAATGAACCCAAACGAAAACGCGGCTCTCGATTCACATTCTTATCGTCGTAAATTTTGAATAAATAGCTTCTCAGAAATGACGTTTTGCTCCTCGTTCACGCACAGATTGAGGATGATTGAATATGATGAAGAAAAATAATCAGAAAAGCTTTTTTTTTTTTTTTTTTGGTGCCGGAGCAATTGAGCGCTCCAGTGTCAGCCGGCCCCGACTAACCACTTTCCAAGGACTCCTCCTATCTTCGTTCAAATCGAGCCGTCCATCCCTGACACAACAGCTCCGGGGCTTTCTCTGAACCACAACACAGCTCTTGTTACGAAGTATTTGGGGCTGGATTACTTCTTTTTTTAGTTTTTTTTTGTGGAGAGCGGCTTCCATCCAGGAAAAAAGCATCACGCTGCTCTCTGCCTCGCGCCGGCATGGCCTCTTCCTCTCCTCTGTATTATCCCAGACAGGGCTATCGTGTTACCATAATGAATCCCGTTAGAGGAAAGGCTTGTCTCTCCTGGGCCCCCAGTCAGGCTTCAATCCATCCCCCTCCCCTCACTTCTCATCCAAGCTTCCCTTTTTTTTTCCATCCATTCTTCGTCCAGTGCTGTTTTAAGAGTCTTATAATGAACTCCATCCCGGCAGAAGCGGAAATGCAGCGCACCAGCACGGGCCTCTTCCGAACCCGCCAGACAATGTTGGTCTATATTAGGGGCCCCTTCAGACGGATGATGGGACGCTTCCTCGTGCAAAGGGGCTACCGGGCCGCCGGGAGGTATTAGACATGCAAAATAAGCCAAACACATGTGATCGATAATATCCTGGTTAATAGGGTTGCTTGACACAAAAGTCCCAGAGAGCTCGAAGGGAGCACGCAAGGGAGACGAGATTGATTGCTGCGAGTAAATGATTTTTAAATTCGCAGCAATAACACTTTACACGTAAAAACACAGAGTGATTCATTGCTGAGGCGTAAACCTTCAAGAGGAACATGCTGTTGTAGAGCTGCTGGTTAACGCGGGGCGGCTTCTCTGAGCTCAGGTTGTAAAAGGAATAATTCATTGCTCCCAGAGCCGTCAAAACAGATGATTGTCCATTAAAAAGGCAGATAGGAATGTCTGCACTGACGCTGAGTCATGAGAGGAATGACGGGAAAATATGTTGTGTTTTTATTCTTCCCGTTCATAAGTCATCAGCTCCTTCCACCTAAATGTGTACAGTCACAAGATTAGTCAATAAAGCTTTCTCAATAGCAGCTGCCACGTCGTTAAGGCTTCGACTAGCAGCATTGTGAATACTTGTGCAATATTGTTACTTTAAATACATCTTACTTTTATTTTTTATATATTTTTGTACTACTTTTATTCTATTGTATTTGCTCTGTCACCTAGCAACCGTCATTTTATGGGAGCAACAACAACAAAACAATTTCCTGGAAGGATTAATAAAGTATTCAGATTCTGATTCAGTTACGTTATAGTTAATGTTATTATTAATAATCGTCATTAATAATAATAATTGTAAAGAATGGTTGGTGTTGTTAGTATTATTCTGGTTTTCATTTCCAGGATATACATTTGTTTTAATAGACACAGCTGCCTTTCATCCTGTTAAGTCCCGCCCACCTAGTGCTCTGATTGGTTCAATAGCTCGTTAGTTAACTGCTCACAGCAGATGCTGCTGTTGCTGGGACAGTTTGATAATTACAGTCGTTCATCTGTTTGCAAGTATTTAGTAATATGAGAGTGCATATTATTTGTGTTAATGTGTAAGGGATGCAAAATATCCTGTATAGCAGTAACTGAGTTACCGCTGGCCGCTGTTGTAATAGTTCAGATGTATGATGTCAATATCTTTATTTTTAATGGTTACAGAACCACACACACGCATATACCCACAAAGTATCTGAATGTCAATGATGCACAGTGTGTGAAGTTCTGATAAAGTTCAGTGAAGACAAACTCATCTCAAGTGACTCTTTACCGACGTCCCATGGTGAGTACACTAATAAAACAGCCCCTTAAATCAGTGTTAATCAAGTGTCCATTAACCTAGCTGACGTAACAGTAATGTTTACTGTATTGATCCCACATTGGGAAAATTCTGCATTGGACCCATCTATTTGTGCACACAGTAGTGTATAAGCAGTGGGCAGTGCCTGGGGAACAGTTTGGTGGTTAGATGCTTAAGTGTGGTTTACGCCTCTGCGGGATGTAGACGCACGTAGCCTACGTACGTAGCCTACGTCGGTGCGAGCCATCTATACTTGTGCACTCGTCAAAAACACCACCCAAACACTAGTTGGCGCTGTGTCTTTTTTGCCAGTCGGGTTAATTTTTGTTTCTACTTCCTGCTTCACTTTCAACAATGGCCACTGAAACTTTTGCTGAAACTTTTGCCGAAATTTCGCCGAAGACGAGTCATACAAACGTTTGTATCTCCAAATCTCCTCAGTTAACCTTTCCTCGATCCAAAACAATCAATTTGAAAATTGTGGAGATGGAGAAGCAGCCGGAAATACTAAAGCAGAAACACGCTACTACCAAGAGGACCAATCACAGCTGTTGTGTCTACAGCGTTAGGGTCTACGTAGGTTCTACGTAGGGTCTGGGCTGATGCTGTAGCTATGCACATTAGCAGTGAATGTGAGTGTGAGGGGGATGCAAACCTGT
This sequence comes from Chelon labrosus, assembly GCF_963514085.1. Taxonomy (NCBI): domain Eukaryota; kingdom Metazoa; phylum Chordata; class Actinopteri; order Mugiliformes; family Mugilidae; genus Chelon; species Chelon labrosus. Next base: position 4,210,537 of record NC_140351.1, on the reverse strand, counting down.
GACTACTCCACAGCTCCCCCATAAAACCTTCTGTAGCCCTTGGATCTTGGCGTTATTAGCACCATGCACTAACCACCTGAGTTAACCGGCCTTGTGTTTATTATTATTATTCTCTCAAGAGGGATCGCTTTGTTTCATTTAGAATTTTTAGACTTTTTTAATTTAAGGAGTCATGCACACGACACGTAGGTCTCATTGACACTGCTGTAGTCAATGCATTTGGTTGGGCCCCCCCACTGGCCTGTGGCTCCAAGCAACAGCATGCCAGGCCGTTGACAAGCTGCACCTCTGACTGTGGTCCATCTCTGGATAAATCCCCAAAGGAAACCAAGGGTAAACAAGGCATATTTAGGACAAAGTGGATAAAAAGAAACGAAAAAGCTCAGGTCAACCCGTCTGGTTAACCGCCGAGCCAGCCAGGCTATCACCCAATCAGCCAGCCACTCTCCCGTGTCAGTGGGCTGCTGCAGATGCCTTCTAATGAGCTGGGAGCCTCTGATCCAGCGGGCCTCACTGCATTCCTCTGGCTCTAATAAGACCTTGTGAGCTGATAGCAGCTTCATTAACCACACCATGAACCTGCACAGGAAGCCGATCGGAGGGAGGGGGCTGGGGGTTTATTGGGATTTTATTATGCAATAGGAATCAGGGCCAGTTTAATTGGAGCCAATGAGGAAGGTGGGAGATGGCAGAAGGAGGGAGGGGAGGGGGGGTGAGAGCGGAGGCGGCAATCTGCGTTTCATCTCTGCCTTTTCCACTATTCCCCCTGATCTCGAAGAAATCTGAGGTGGAGGCGAGAGGAGAGATGAATAGAAATGTGCCGCAAAAATAGGATAATACTCCCGAGGACGAGTTTATGTTTGTTCCTTTTCCTCTCGTTTTTTTACTTCGCAGCTAACCCCAATCCCGTGGCAGGAATCAGGATCTGTTTGAGGCGATGAGTTGTGATGTGTGACAGATGCAGGCTCCTGGGTTGGAATTTGGGTTGATTCTAAGTATGGATACCTCCACAGTCGGGTTCAGGGCCTATATTTACCCAACCTCTTGGTGTAGACTTTTCATGTCAAGAGTGCAAGAGGTGACACGAGACCTGCTCTCCCAGATTTATCAGCAAAGACACCTGAAAGGTAGTGATGCTACGATGACTACTACTACTACTACTACGACCCTAGTTTTTGTATTTTCCTGGAGTTAAAAGCTGATTTCCCTCTTGTGATGCACACCCAACACATCTGGATGAGTTCATGTGACTCCGCGGGGGTGTGACTTAATGCCGTGTCCCGTGGACGATTCACAGACACAATGCCGGTCTATGTGTGGCTGCCAGCGGAGCCACTCGGAGCTCAGGCTAAAACACAGAGCCGCCTTTGTGGCTTCCGCCCTCGCATCCACATTGTCCTGAGCCGAGCCCACCGGGTTAAGTGCCTGTTTCCGTCCTCGTAGCATCTCCACCTTCAGAAAAACGCGCTCGGGGATGAAGCTGAGACACAATGTTGTAATCAAAATGTAGTTTAAAACCAGGCGGGACGTTTGTTTACGCCACGGGAACGTATCATTTAAAAAGAAATCAGAAAATCAGCGTGTTAAATGTGGCAAAACACGGCTTCAAAATCTTCAAAATAAGAGAGCTAATTATAATTAAAACCAGCTTTCATGGCCAGAGATGGATGTTTATTGGGATCGTTGTGCTCACTTTCACACAGTGCAGACGGAAAGCGGCAGTTGTTTGACTCTGACCAACAAATATGTGAATGTTACTCTATGTTCTGCCACACACGAGTGTTTTACTACGTTACATGCAAAATGCTACAGCTAAACGTTTAAACCATAGACTGTATATAAATATGGACACCATCGGCTCCACTTCTTTGCATTGGCCAAGCTGGTGCTTTTTGCCCGGGGATACAGCCGGCGCCATCTTGCCAGTTTGGAGCCAGAGTCTGATGGGTATTTCAGTGTTTTAGTTTGGTCCAAGTCACGCCCTCTAACATGGAGGGGGTGGAGCTTATGACCTATATTGCAGCCAGCCACCAGGGGGAGCTCTAATTGCTTTGGCTTCACTTTTGAGTAGCTATACTTCAGCACATTTTTATGCTGTCTATGGTTTAAGCTAGTCAAAGGAGACATATTGTGCTTTTCATTACTTTTTGTTAAACCGTATTAGTATGTTTACTAAATGAGGTCAAATATTCAAATAGGTAAATGTAAGTGAAAGTAATCCCTGTAGGCCAAAACATTAGTCTTGACTACTTTAAACACTCTAAAGTCTACTCTGAAGTTTCCAAAAAACTGTTTTTGGGACGAGCTAACGTTAATTCATCACAGATCTTTTTAAATACATGGCAGTCTACTCCAGGCACTGCATGTCTAACAAGCTGGGTGCTGCCCCACAGAAATCTACCACAAGTCGGCCAATGAAAATAAAGTGAGCTTTTAGGGAGAGGGCCTTAAAGAGACAGGGGATATAACGGCTTGTTTCTGACAGGGGATGAACTCAGGGGCCATGTAAAGAGCTGGAAATAAGATAAATTAGGGGGATTTTTGCAATGTGAATCATGCAAAGCCAATAATAGGGTCCCAGAAAGAAAATAAATATATTTGATTTGATTAAAACCATATGGTTTTCTTCAGCTAGATGAAATTTAAACATTTTTACGAACTAATATTTTGGTGAGTTAGTTTTTTCTAATTTATATACCGTAGCAACAGTCATGAAGTATAAAAATAACCCAAATTAGTCAAAAATTGCTCACCTTAACTGAATAAGGAAATTATTTAAATATCATATTTACATTTATGTGGTTTCCCCTCATATAGTCTACCCTGAGTCAAATACTTTGTTTTGCGAAAGATGTATAAAACAATATAAAGTGAAGTCCTGTCCATCTGTTGCAGTTTAAAATGAATAATAATTATTATTATTTTTGCACTGTGAATCATACAAAACCAATAGTGGAGTCCCAGAAATAAAACTATACCCTAAAACCTATACCATTACAACACCGGTGACTTACTTTCCGAAGGATGAAACAAAAATATTTTTATAAACTCATATCTTGGTGAGTTAGTTTGTTATTTGGTTTATAAGGCAGCGGCTGAATCCAGCTAGTCCTGCTAAAAATGTAGCTAACCTTATCTGAATAAGAAGTAGCTATAGCAGTTCTTTGAAATTACATATTTAAAATGATTAAACTGGATCAATTATTTTACGTTTTTTTACGATTTTTTTAGAAAAATCCTAATAAAATAGCATAAAAGCTGCCAGTTAAACTTATATGATTAGGTTTTGCCAATAGAAACATGTGTTAACTCACTTTCTTTCCCATAAATTGAAATATTTTTATGAACTAATATCTTTGTGAGTTAGTTTGTTATCCAATTTATATAAGAAGTAGGCATGCCAGTTCATTGAAATTACTCAAACTGCACATTTACATTGATTTAATTGTAAATATTATATTCAACAGTGGTTTCAATTCATATAGTCAACCCTGAGTCAATTACTTTATATTTTGCAGATCGAGTCTAAAACTACATAAAAATTAAGTCTTATCACGTGTTATGGTTAAAGCAGTTTGCCCGAAAACTTAATCTAGATCTCAATGACGCTAAATGTGGCTTCCAACAACCATTCTGTCCTTTAATCAAGTTAAGCGATGCATCCGGATGGTTATCCCTTCCTCTAATATTCCTCCCTGTTCCCACCTCCTACCAGCCTGATGGTGAGTTCGAACAAGTCCCTCTCTGTGGGGAGCTGGCAGCACAAGGCTTGTTTTCAGTCTGTCTCATTTCATTTCCGTTGCTCCTTCTTATGCACAGATCTCCAATTTGTACTTACTGGAACACAGTGAGGGCAGACGGAAAAAAAAGAAAGTATGTCAAGAATCCACCAGCCACCTACAAGGGACATCTGAAGTTAATTGTGCGTGGAGGAGTAGAATTTTTAAATGTTTTCCGTCAGAGGGAAATGTGCGGAGGTTGTAGTATGTGTTGCGGCAGCAATAACAGTGATGGAAAACGATCTTTTACACGGGGAGCGAAAAGAAATACTGCAGCTTTGATTGGAAACATAATAGAAGAAAAAAGGAAAGAAAGAGGAACCCCTTGTTTCTGATTGTAAAAACAGAACTGCTGAATTGCATCTTTATGATTTCCTGGAATGAACGCCATTACGTCTGAAACGATGGAAGCCAAGGGAACCCAAACATATATATATATATAGAGAGAGAGTCTGACCTGAAAAAGGGTTGGGTGGTAAAGGTTGCACATTTAACCTCTGCTTTATTTTCTGTGCTCAAGCTAGTGCAAAAATATAATAGTTTTTTGCCCATATCTTTAAGGGGAATTACCGTTTTTTACAACCTGGACCTTATTTCTGGCATATAATATGATCGTTTACTCACCCATGTAACTTTGGTGTCTTTTGGAGTTGTTTGGACGATATTTAGCTCCAGCGGAGCTCCACGTATAGTGGGAGTGACTGGGGCACCGAAACACAGCTTCTAAATAACGCATTATCTGCCACGAAACTCGCTCATTTCACCAATATTTTGTTATGATAGTCCGAAATTACCTGTTATCATCATAAACAAAGTCGTCGTCCACAACCTCAGAATCGGAAAGCAAAAAAACTAGCAGTAGCAAATTACAGGTAAACAAGCCAACCTCCGCGGGTATGCATGGCGCTCAGAGATGACATCATACAGGTCAGAGGTTAGTAGGTCAATCTACAGACCCGGGATGATGATAACAGGTAACTCAGGACTCAGTGGGGAATAGCACTAGTGTATCATAACAAAATATTGGTGAATTGAACGAGTTTCACGGCAGATAATGCGTTATTTAGAGGCTGCGTTTCGGTGCCCCATTCACTCCCACTATATGGATATACGCGGCGCTCCACTGGATCTAAATATCGTCTGAACAACTCCAAATGACACCAAAGTTATATGGGCGAGTAAATGGTCGTGTTTTATGCCAGAAATATGGTCCAGGTTGTAAAAACAGTAATTCCCCATTAAATATGTCAAATATAAAACCCAGTTCCTCCAAATCTGAGAAGACCCAAGAGGTGTCGAACTAAATCTGAGGCATCACAAGATGATTAGCAACGTAGAAATAAGTATAAAGAAGACCGAATGCTTTACTTTAAAGGCCAATACTAACATCAGCGTGATACTGAGCTCACAATGATACCGCTAGCTCTCTTAATGTTCAGTCTACAGTTCACTATGACATTGTTACGAAAGCGTAATGTAGCATTAAGCCGGCACCCCCGAGCGAGCCGAGACAGATCTGGTTCTTTTATCTAACTCATTTTCAATCTTGTTGTCTTATCTGATTTCATGCTGCTCCCTCTGGAGGCACGGGGCTTTATATAGCTCACACATGAAGCAGTCGGTGCTCCTCAACATCTGTAAACAGACTTTGATATGTAAAAGTGGAGTGTTTTTTTCTTTATTATTATTGTTGTTGACGTTCAGAAATGATTGCTCGGTGAAGCATGTTGGCATTCTTCCTGTTTGCTAATTAGCACATAGCACAGATGAAGCTGAGGGGAATGATCTTAGTTCTGTAGGTATTAGCTGCTAACCTAAATAAAAATAATAATAAAACCTATTTTTTGTGCAGTGCCTAATAAAACAATTAAAAAGCTCGTAACAGCAATCTAAATAATGTTTGGTTCTATGGCCTCAAATGCTTAAACCTCCTTTCGAAGCCGAGTTTGAACTTGAACTGGCCTTGCCACTGGGCCCAACTGAGTGTATTTCCACCCAGCCAGGTCCATCCACGGAGGGGAGCCAAGGCCGGAGCTGACGTGCAGGCTCTCAAGCAGCTGATAAGGCCTCCGCCGGCTGTGGTGCAGAGTGTAGATTAAGCTCTTATAGAAAAAAGGGGAGGGGGGAGAAATCTGGCCGGTGAGGACGTGAAGGGAGAGGGTTTTTTTTTTGTGATCAGCCTCCTAGCACAGAGCCAAACGTTATTATCTGCACAACCCCCAACCCTGCACCCTCAATCTCCTCTCCACTCCCACTCTCCTTCCAATAACCTTGTCTGTGTCCTCCTTCAGAGGCCACACACAGACGGACAAACTATCTGGACAGAGTCGTGATGCTCAGTTCAAGGTCCCACCATGCTCTGCTGATTTGTTGAGGTTTGAAGGTCTCTGTTGAAGCTTTCTGTGTGGAGTTTGCATGTTCTCCCTGTGTCTGCGTGGGTTCTCTCCAGGTTCTCCAGCTTCCTCCCACCGTCCAAAGACATGCTGGTTAGGTTCATTGGTGATTCTAAATTGGCCGTAGGTGTGAGTGTCTCTCTGTGTTAGCCCTGTGATAGACTGGAGACCTGTCCAGGGTGTACCCCACCTCTCGTCCCAATGACAGAGCCCCTCCCAGCAAACCTTCACGGGACAAGCGGTTACAGAAGATGACCAAAGACTAAAGGAGTCCTAAAGGTACTTTGAGTCAGACATTTCATGCAAGATGTAAACAATGGCCTCGTTCACACCTTGGGGAATCGGTTCGCAAGTGACCAGCTCAAAGGTGAGTAGTTTGTTCTCGTTTGGGAGTTCTTACATCTTGTTCTCCACACATCAACCGGGCAGAACTTTATTCTCATGTCATGTCCGGCAACTATTCTGTGATTGGTCAGAAAGTGGAAATGGGCGTGGTTAATGTGGAAAAGCAGAAATGCTAGCGGCCACTCTGTGAGCTCCCAGATGCTCATATTTGCAGTGTGACCGCTAATCTCTTCTGGGTAGAGATTGGTATACTGTGTGTGGGTGCAAGCTGAATGAACGAAGTGATCCGACGGACGACTGATCGACATCCAAAAATAATAATAAAACTACCTCCCGTTGTCTATCCCCAGCATCTGTCACAATGCTTAGCACGTGTGAGGGCCTTATGAGGACTTTCCCAGGAGTTCAGGCACTTGAGTTTCTCGAAAAGTATAAATTACCTGAACAAAACACTTTTTTTCTTGTCCTTGCACCCCTAGGAGCGAAAATAAACTTCTCGCTTTTTGCAGCGTATGTAACAAGCTAACAAGTACAGGTGTGAACACACCCAGGACGCATTGGAGAGATCCAATCTCTGACCACATTCGGAGGTGGTCTGGGTCGCATTTGTCCACCTTCCTTTGGCAGTGTGAACACGAACAAGAAAAATGATTATGAGGAACTTATGAGGAACTGATCGCATCTAATACACAACAATAAAACTCAATGTTTACTGCAATGTTTGACTTTAACCATAAATGTTGCCGTGTGTGAAATGGAACCAGATGTAACGCAAAACAGTGTAACCCGGGATAGCAACTCACCCACTTTGTCACGCTACAATTTGACGAAAGCATCGCCTGCACATTGTCGTCATTGAATTTACTGAATAGTTATTGTGTTCTTAATCAATAAATTGCCCATAGTTGAGCTGAACAAGCATGTCGTTGCCTTGCCAGTTATACAGCTATTGGAAATATTCCAATGGTTTCTGAAAGCCGAGATGATGCTCTTTACAGCATTATGGTGTTCTTACAGTAATTTCACTTGCACATCTCCTGGAAGGTTATTACACTCTTATAACATGTAGTAAATCATAACTAACTGCCAGATATTGAAAGTTCAGAGACAGTTTCTGACATTTTTATTGTCAAAATAAGCAAAATAAAATTCCAGATGGACATTTTGAGGCTGAGGTGTTAAAGAGTTAACATATACACGCAAAAGTTCTTTAGAGGACACCAACAACTGCTTATAAAAGATACTATAACATAAAATTATAATAAAATGAGGTCTATGTTTTTTCCAGGACATCTGCTGGGAAATGATTAGGAAATTACAGACCCATAAAATAAACCCTAATTAGGATTAGGATGAAAAACTAATACAGTTTAGTACAGTATGTTGAAAGAGCCTCTTTCCGACTAAGCAGCCAGCTTTGAAAAACCAATAAAGAGAATGTGATGGCATAAACAGAGCACATGCACCGTACACACATTCTCCAGTCACGGAGCAAAGGCACCCAGGAGAGCTTGGTGGAGCGCTGTGGATGAGCGGGCCGTGTTTCCATGGAAACCCGCCCGTGTCCTGATGGTAAACTGTGCAGTGGCTGTGCTTGGGTACGGTGTGACGGTTCATCTTCCGTCACAGCGTGCAGCCACTGATCCCGGCCACTGCTTCTGCTGCTGCTGAAAGGGATGTGGCCACTTCTACTGTCCAGCGAGAGAAAGAATGTGCAGAGCGGAGTCACCAATAATTCTGTGCCAGGCTCCAATTAGAGCAGAGTCCTTGCGTCCTACACTCAAACAATGGTTCTGGTTGGTGGGTACAGTGCGTCCAAAGCATTCCCATACACCCTAAAGACATAGCCTACATTACCGAGCGAGTTGCCAATGGTTTACATCATGTTTTCTTTGTAGGGGGATGTGCTGCCTTTTAGCTGGGGCCCCTGGAAACAAGCTTTCCGCAAGCAACAGCACACACCTCTGCATATCCATGGTAGAAAGCATGCAGAGATAGATACACACTGTGATAAGGTCAAGTGCATTCCTTTGTTCCCTGCTCCCTCTCCCCATGTCCTATCGGGTCAACCGTTGTGCTGCAGAGTGGGAAACCTGGTAGTTTGAGGGTCTGCTAGGATCTTGTCCCTCAACCACGGAAAAACCAGCGTCATGACAACGTTGTCAGGGACAATTCGTGGAACTGCAAGGGGAAGTGCTTCGGAGATTACTTTCTCCACACGGCTCGCAGGTCTTTGTGGAGTTGGTGGAGGTAAGTGGAAGGCGTGGCGCAGCGATCGGAGGGCTCGATAAAGCGACTTCTGAAAGCGCGCCAACTGATAAGGCCCTCCGCATCAAACGCCTCACAGTGACGCCGTGTTCCCCTGAAGCAAAAGCTCTTTTCCCTCGAATGCCTGCGAAGGAGGCCGTACGAGACGTTCAGGGGGCATTGGACCTCAAATGCATGCCTTTTCTTCTTTTCTTGTTTTTCCAACTCCCGCTTCCTCACTCACTGTATTTCCTCAAATACCTCCCATGTTTTTCAAACCCTCAAGCCACCTTTTTACATTCTTTCAGGCTCTGAAGGCGCATTAAGAGCCAAGAGAGAAAAAAAAAAAAGGCAGCAACATAAACTCTCGCCATTGCTTCGCTGAACCTCTGGAACCTCTGTGAGAGGGCCGATCCATCTTGGACATTTTTTACCAGTTTTCCTAATAAATCAGACTCCACGGTGTGCTGCCTGCAAACACCCCGGAGGAAGGTCACCGCTGGGCAGGTTTTCCGAAACGCAATCTTGGACCCTTTGCAGAATGAAGTGCTCTATCACTCGTAGATGGTCACATAAAATCCTGTCGGGATGAACTAGAAAAAATATATATAATTAACCTCGACGATGGCCCGTGGCAACCTTTTGGCCGCAATTTCTATCTACACCGATCAGGCGTAACATTATGACCACGTTCCTAATATTGTGCAGGTCTCCCTTGTGGTGACTCATCAGAGAACGGGTATGGGCCTTCTTAGGGTGTCCTGTGGTGTCTGGCAATGGGATGTTGTTAGTGGGGGGGCCTTTGAGGGGAGGGGCCTCTGTGGATCATCCAACAGATACTTGATCAGTTTGGGATCTAGTGAATTTGGAGGCCAGGTCAACACCTTGTGATGTTCTTCATGTTTTTTTTGGCTGCATCTTGTTGGGGGTGGTTGCTGCCATCAAGGAGTGTCGTTGCTATGGGGTGGGGGTGCCTGGTCAGGTCTAAGTGGGTGCTACATGTCTAAGTAACATCCACACCAATGAATGCCAGGTCCAGAAGTTTCCCAGCAGAACACTGAACTGTCACCAGATGTTATTTCCTCATTGACAGATCAGTAAATAGAGACTTCCATCAAAGAACTTGACGGGACGCTTGAAACCACCGCACACAAATAAGAAGACGCGCAGCGCTGACATGCAGCTCCTTTAAAATGAACCCCACTACACCCAGCAGCGGCATTTCATCAAATTCTCCAGAGGTGTCGATTTCCCCCCACCCAGTGCTCCTCTAACCACCAACGTTTCATAACCGCTGTGTTGCTCCACACCAGAGCAGATCCATCAGTCAGAAACTCACTCATGGAAATAAACAAACTCCACAAACCTCAAAGAACGCTGCCACTCAGTGTGGAGCAGGAAAACAGATGACCGAGATAGAGATAGAGAGGGAGGGAGAGGCACTCTGAATTTGAAAGAGAAATGTGAGCTAGAAAGAGAGGAGGCAGGGAGTGAGAGTGAGTGAAGTTCAAAGACGCCCCACTCCTCTCCTCCCGTCCGAGCCGTGGCCCCCGTGGCAAAGGGTGGACGCCGGGTGGCAGGAGGGGAGGAAGAGGTAGTTAAAAGTCTATCCTCTCAAACCCCCCCGCCCCAACAACACACACTCCTCGACCTCCAAAGGCAATGAGCGGAAAAACAGCTGTGGTCCGCACACTCCCAGCTCCTCAAACCTCGTCCCGTGGGCCCGACTCACAGGTATACAAACAACGCCCGGGCACTCTGACAGGATGTGAACCTGTGGATGCACTTTTAACACATGCACCCCCGAGGTCTTTTCTTCTTCCATCACACACACAGGTTATGTAACTTTAAAAGAAAAATATATGAGCATGTTGATGACCTCTAGCTCCGGCTTGGACCACACTTCAAAGGATTTAAGCAGACACGGGAATTGTAAGTTGGAATTAAAAGGCTTCGCTCTGTTTAGAAGTTTAAGTGCCATATGTCTCTTTTCATATATTTATGTGACACATCAACCACTTTGTTTTTTCGGAGAGGTCAATCTATTTGACAGACTTCACCACAGACTTTGTTTCCAGGGAAGATGGTGACCAGACCAAGCCGGTCTCCTTCTATACGGATATAACACACACACTAGCACCATTACACAAGCGTTTGTTTGTAAAGTGATATTAAACACCGATGAGGCACAACATTATGACCACCTTCCTAATATTGTGTAGGTCTCCCTTGTGGTGACTCATCAGAGAATGGACATGGGCCTTCTGAGGGTGTCCTGTGGTGTCCTACAACACAATGTTGTTAGTGGAGGGCCTCTAAGGGGAGGGGCCTCTGTGGATCATCCCATAGATACTTGATGAGTTTGGGATCTAGTGAATTTGGAGGCCAGGTCAACACCTTGTGCTGTTCTTCATGTTTTTTTTTTTTAGTTGTTCCTAAAGTGTTTTTGTGGCTGCATCCTGCTGGGGATGGCTGCTGCCATCAAGGAGTGTCATTGCTATGGGGTGGGGGTGCCTGGTCTGGTCTAGGTGGGTGCTACATGTCTAAGTAACATCCACACCAATGAATGCCAGGTCCTGAAGTTTCCCAGCAGAACACTGAACTGTCACAAAATGGCAAATGTTGTATTAATTGTGATGCTAATGTCTGGTGCTGCTTATGCAAGAGTTCTACCACCATGACATGAAAGTGTTTTCCCCCCATTCAGCTGCTCATAAATCTGATTTACATATGATGATGAAGAGGCATTAGCTTAAAGTCTTTCCAGGCTAACTGGCCACAAAGCCCTCTCTCTCATTGTTCTAGAAGAGTTTCACACACATAACAACACAAACATCAATCCTTCCTCACACTGAATACACAAAGACAACACAAATATCACAAATAAAACAGGAAATGTTGCTTTGGTGAATACATACTTTTAAAATGTTTAATTGTTTCAGAAATTAAGAAAACATACCAGTCTTTCTACACTTTCTACAAACTGTTGATGATAATAACGATAATATTCTGCTACCATGTAGCTGCCTTTTGCTTCATAAAAGTAATAAGTAGATATATATTTATATCATTAAAATGATAAATATATATATCCATAATTATTTTGTGCTGAGCGTAAACAGATGACATCTGTGGACTCATACTGTTAAGATCCGAGTTTACTTCCACAGGATCGCCTTTTATTACAACAGAGTAGTGAAGTCTACAGTCAAGCACACGGTTATCTCCCATTTCAGGTCCCAAACTTATGCACATAGCAGCCTCAGTAACACCCTCCAGTGTCCATGTTTGGGACTACAGTCCACTCTCTGCAGCACTCTCTCTAGCTCTGATCTCTTCTCACCTTGCAGGTGAAGCATTGGACAGTAACACCAGTGGGCCCCCCAGGGGAAATGGTGTCTGAAATTTATTACAGTTACTAGTTTGTCTCCTTCTTTTTCTGATTTTTACTGTTCAAGGATTCTATCAAGCTCTTGATCCTGTCAGTGGGTGGTACTCGTTTCTTTTTCTTGCGACTTTTGATCCCTGCGACCTGCGTGGGCAGGAGGAGGGTGGCGAGTCCCCAAGGTGTGGTAGTGGGTGTTTTGGTCTCGGCTTGCTGCAGCAGCCAGGAGCTCTCCTGACACAGAGCGACGAAGCGTTCCAGCTGACTGACGTTGACATTCTTGCTGACGTTCAGAGAGGTTTCGAAGGGGTTCTGGATGTGCAGCGGGACCACCTCCGGCTTGTTCTGCTCTTTGCCCTGGGGAGAGGGGAGGGACAATGCTGGCAGTTGAAAACACATTCGAGAGCGGCAGCGGCGGCCTGCATGTTACGGTCCATCTATCTTGTTGGTCATGCTTTAAGGTCTTTGCTTCTGTATGTGGGGCATGCATATCTGAACGGGACACCGCTCTGCAGGATAGCAGATGGCAAGGGAACAAACATGGACATCGCTCTTACATTTTGACTTGAAGCAGGAAAAAATAAATTTGCAAAGGGACTTAATATGAAAACACATGAAAAGAAGCATATTGGGTGTGATCTTGCTTCTCGCAGCCCAAATGTGGGTCAGAGAAATGTCAAGAATCTTCCACTGGTCCTTTGCATGCTGTATATGCCGCCAAACGCCTGACAGTAAAGGAGCTGGAGGCATATAGGGAAGGCAGGAGGGACGGAAGATGGCGACGTGAAGCAATCAGTCAGGGGGAGCGGAGCGAACCGGAGAAATGCGGTACAGTAAAGCAGATTTATGGCAGTTGCTCCGCCGGTGAAAGCCTATAGGCATGGGTCAAGGCCACAGTCTGCCGGTAAGCTTCCTCTGCTGTGTCAAACTTCATATTAGTCTCATATATTAAGCTGGAAGGTCTGGCTTTCCCACAGGTATCGATTCATTAAACTCAAAGTCCCCTGCAGCTCATACGCCGAGCCACCAAAGCATGAAAAACCTACTTTATCAACAGAATTTCACCGGGAGACTATTAGGTATTAAGCAGGATATTATTCAGCGTTGAACATTGTAAGCGGTAGGTTAATTGACAACCCTGCACAAGTATAGAAGAATTATTAGACCTGAATACTCCCACTGATGTTAGGTTTGAGATGCAGTGAGACTTAAACTGTGGATGCTCTTTCAGTGTCGTTAGACGTAGGATAAACACGGGTCTGAGCAGAACGAAAATGCATTTGTTTACACTTAGCATGACAGAGATGCTAATTGGGATCCCAGCTCGAGGGCGCCAGGCCCCCGTGGGGTCGGCATCAATCACATAAGACGAGGACAGCTGTCATCTGTGCGTGTGTGGGAAGACGCCACCCGGCAAACGCCGCCTTATCACCAACAGATTTCCCTGCTGGAGCTCAGATGGGTGGAAAAGTTGAAAGTAGACTGAAGTGGCTTTTCCTCGAGCGCTGGAGCTCCTTTTGAAAGGGTAATAAATCTTAGCTCTGGTTTCTCAGTGACGCACGGCAAAGGTTTAATTTTCAAGGTCAAGTAGCAAGATGGTCTAAGGATTTGGACGGATTAAAATAAACCATAAACAATAAGATCCCCTTAGTTAGTGAACAGCTGATACGCCATACCTACTGCAGCCGTGTTTCTATTGTACTATCATTGGACCTCCTTTAGCTTTGATTACAGCACACATTCCCTGTGACATTGTTTCGATAAGCTTCTACAATGTCACCAGATTTATTTCCATCCAGTGTTGCATTAATTTCTCATCAAGATCTTGTATTGATGATGGGAGAGTCTGACCACTGCACAAAGCCTTCTCCAGCACATCCCAAAGATTCTCAGTGGGGTTAAGGTCTGGACTCTGTGGTGGCCAACCCATGTGTGAACATGATGTCTCATGCTCCCTGAACCACTCTTTCACAATCTGAGCCCCGTGAATCCTGACATTGTCATCTTGGAATATGATCCATTGATGGAATAACCTGGTCATTCAGTATATTCAGGTAGTCAGCTGACCTCATTCTTTGGACACATAATGTTGCTTGAACCTAAACCTGAGCAACTGCAGCAACCCCAGATCATAGCACTGCCCCCACAGGCTTGTACAGTAGACACTAGGCATGATGGGTGCATCACTTCATCTGCCTCTCTTCTTACCCTGATGGTTCTCCACTATCCTTCCAGTTTTTAATAATGCGTTGGACAGTTCTTAACCCAGTTTTAGTAGTTTCTACAATCTCCTTAGATGTTTTCTCTTCTTGATGCATGCCAATGATTTGACCCTTCTCAAACAGACTAACATCTTTTCCACGACCACAGGATGTGTCTTTAGACATGGTTGTTGAAGAAATGAGAAGCTACTCATTGCATCAGTTGGGGTTAAATAACCTGTTGTCAGCTGAAAGATAATTACCCATGCAGTAATTATCCAACAGGAGGCTAGTTTGACTATATATTCCCTGTAATTCCTGTTTACATGTGCACTTCATTCACTTTACTCTTACAGTCATGTCAGAGTATAGTTTTATTTTTCTCTTTTTGTATATACTTTTTATTGTTCTATTTTTTGTACCTTAAAGATCTGTACTTTCACGTCATTCGGCTCACTTGTGCCTTAAATTGCCCCCCGGGGACAAATAAAGTTCTGAATCTAAATCTGAATCTGAAGGCTCAGAGGTTACACCAGATCAGGGCTACATTGCTGCTTGTTTTTTTCCCCTCCTGTTACGTTCCTTATATTGGTTTGTCGAGCGAAGGAAAGACTCTCAGCAGTCATCTCCTTTTTTAGGAACAAACATCGAGAGTGACTGCATGAATTCTCACTCTGTGTGAGAAACCGAAAGAGGAAACGCGGCTTCGTTCACTAAAATGAGACTCGATGAAATATATTTTAGCGCTAAATATATGCAGCCGCTTTGTCATCAGAATTATGAGAGAATGGAAACGGCACACGTTCTGTGACGCAGAGAGAATATCAATTGGTAAATTATGAAGCTCAACTATAAAACCAAACCAAAGTGTAGTTTTGAATTAATAGTTAAGTTTTACAGGACTCACGTTGGGTTTTGCAGGATACTTTGCATTGAGTACAAATCCAACTTGGCAATGAGTGAGCTTCTAAATCATCTGTAACATACTTTAATGTCACATTGCTGTACTGACATTTTTTTGCATACAATAAAGAAATGTATTTCCTTATTTTCAGTTTTCATAATTATGTCACTGGTTTTGTTTTTCTCCTTTACACAAAAGAGATGATATTTAAACTGTTATTTTAAAATGCCGTTAATTAAGCCAACCCAAAATATATCTACCCGGTCTATATTTTCAAGACTAATTCCTCCTACTGGAGTTTGTTTCATATCGAATCGGAAATATTTTTTCACCATAGACTGTATAAAGATGGACAGCAGAACAGCTCCTCAAAAGTAAAGCCACAGCAAGTAGAGCTCCCCCTGGTGGCTGGCTGCAGTATAGCTCATAAGCTCCACCCCCACCGTGTTAGTGGGCGGGACTTAGACCAAAAGAAAACACTAAAATAAACGTCAAATAATTTTTTTTCAAGGATGGTTTCTGTCATTTTAGGTGGTTAATATATTGTCGATGCACATGTCCAAATGTCAATTTTTTTGTATAGGCGACTACTAGTTGCCATGCCAACCACTCCGTAACGTGGTCCCAATGGTACCGTGAGAGTTGTAAAAACAATTTTTGAAAAACAAGTACAGTTTATAATCCAACATTTCCTTTTAACTGGTGGAGGTAGAGCAGAGCGTAGTATTGATTAAATAAAAACATCTGGCTCCAAAGTTGCAAGATGGCACCGCCCATATCTCCAGGGAAATAGCATCAGTTTGGCCGTTGGAAGGAAGTGGTGACACGTTGTCCATATTTATATACAGTCTATGGTTTAATATAAGTAGTTGTGCTCTAATAATATTGCTTATATACTGGATGAATATGTCTAACTTAACGTAGAAGGTTGCTCAAAAGGAGGTTTTAAATACTTAAATTTACATTTAGGTTAATTTTCACAGGATAACTGTGAGCTGTGGGCCTCCTACTGTCATTGTTGATGTTCATACATACCTTTCTAATATTTATGGACATCTTGCTGAATGGAAAAGTGGAATAGAAGTCAAAGAACGCACACAGCAGTTGCTCTGAAACAAAGAAGGAAGAGTCGAGTTAGACCGAGAGGCCGTGAACACAAACTTGTCAAACCGAACACCTTATTCTACGCTCACCCAGCGTCTCCGTGTTCTTCTGGAGCTTGATCTTGCTGAAGTCGCTCACAATCGTGCAGTCGTTCCCCTCAATCGCGCACTTGTCCGCGGGACCTTGTGGGGGGAGGCGAGAGCAGAGGGGGAGTACAAGGTAAACGACTGCCCTTAAGACGCCTATGACGGCCGTAAACAAGACAAAGACGGATGGCGTGTGGTGCGTTCGCGGGGAGGAAACAGCAGAGACACTGGTTTACGTCTCCAGCTATGTCCTTGTTACCGCTCTCCTTCACGAGCTGGAGGCCGGTGTGTCTGTGTGTTATACCGTTGTTTAAATAGCTGCCTGTATGCTCGCGTGTGTCAGGAGGAGGCAGGATCATTGACCTTCCCAGAGTGATGGGCCTTTTATTGTGCAGTAAGCACTCCGGGTGATAGAGTCTGCGCTAAACGGGACCGAGGAGGAAGAGGAGGGGGCAGATTGCTTTTGGAAGGCAATTATCAGGCGGCCAAGGTGACAGAGGGAGGGAGGGAGGTGGAGGAGTCGAGGTGGACTCAGAAGCAGACTGGTGTGTTGGTAGTTACTTTAGACCAGATGCACGTTCATAACACACGTAAATGGTAATAGATTAAGTATATTTATTAAGTAAAACATGTCTTAGTGTAGCTGAAGGACACACATAGCACTTAGGAAATGGTACTTACTTAAGATATCATGACAAACATAAACCGATCAGCCACAACATTAAAACCATTGCCAGAAGTAATAAATAACATTTAAACCATTTTGTGACTATTCAGTGTTCTGCTGGGAAACTTATGGACCTGGCACGTTACTTAGACATGTAGTACCCACGCAGACCAGGCCAGGACCCCCCACCCACCCACCCACCCACCTCATAGCACCTCCTCCCACCTCCTCCTTGATGGAGGCAGCCATCCCCAGCAGGTTGCAGCCACAAAAACGCTTTAGGAGCAACTAAAACAGCACGAGGTGTTGACCTGGCCTCCAAATTCACTAGATCCCAAACTGATCAAGAATCTGTGGGATGATCCACAGAGGCCCCTCCCCTCAAGGCCCTCCCACTAACAACATTGTGTTCCCAGACACCACAGGACACCCTCAGAAGGTCCATGTCCATTCTCTGATTAGTCGCCACTGTTTTGGAGGCTTAGACAATATTAGGAAGGTGGTCATAATGTTATGCCTGATCGGTGTATATCAAACAGGGGAGCAGTTCCAAATCTAGAGCTGGGGACGAAAGAGAAGCAGGAAAAAATAATAAAACTGGCGACGGTGCGAGGTGGTGAACAGAAAGCGCTCCATTTAAAATCCAAAACACTTCCTCCTTCCTCATCATAAATTATAGAGCTGAAATATTTCTGTGGAAACCGACTCGGCCATTCCAGACCTTTAGTTTGAATAGATTTACTGTTTTCTGCCAAACTTTCATATCTAATAACATATAGATTAACTGAGTAAATCATTGAGATGAATAGCGAAGCTCAATATTTCCCTCTTGTAGCCGTAGCTCTCAGTTATTTGATTGATCTTAAACGTGATATAACTTTCGTTCTCTTTTATGACAAAAACTCGACATTTTCGGGGGTTCCTGGTTTTAATTTATTAAACGTACCTCACACCTCCTGTCCTGCGTGAGCTTTAGTCTGACTCAGCAAGCAGGGACTGACAGACAGCCCTGGAGTACCTTCCACTATGAGCCCGACTTCCTTAATATTAAAACATGTTGTTGAGTCATTCAGCACATTCTGTTGACATTTGAGCTTTATCAGATCTACAATTTAATTTACTAGTGCGGCTGAGTCTACGGGGGAAAAACCGCCAGACGTCCTTGACTGTAATGTTGTTCTGGATATTCATTCCAGAGAAGCATTAGTAAACTTCTACCATGCACTGACGCTGAAAATTACTCAAAATGTCAGCGGATTATCACACGAGTCCTGAAAGCAGATAAAGAGAGCCCGATGAAACTAATTAAAAAGAAATATATTGCTTGTGCATTTATTTATTCAACAAAGTGAATCGTGTGTTCGTATCTGTGAGGTGCAAAAGTAAGTGAACCCTTGCGTTCGGTATCTGCTGTGGCTTCCGTGTGCGGCAACTAAACTTTTCGGGTAACTGCTGATCAGTTGTCGTCATCGTCGACAGCAGCTCAGAGGAATTTTAGCCCGTTCATCAGAACAAAACCAAGTGTTTCCCCACAAGTTTCATCTACACGTCAACGAAACAAGAGGCTGCTGAGATGTGGCATTATATGGGCGTTACATATGCAAGATTAAATAAAGTATCGGAATAAATGCTAGCTGGCGCGTATAAAATTTAGCTAGTTACGTCTGGAGTCGTTTCCTTCGGGTTTTGACCAACTCTCTTTAAATAATTCTAAATCTCCATGATCTAAAAATCAAGAGCACAAACATCAGGTCTTAAAAAGTTTTCTCCGTCAGGTTAAATCAGTACAGAGCAGGTGAGCGACTGGTGTGAAAGGGGCTTTAGATCGGAGAGGAGGGAGAGATGCTTTCAGGAGCAATAGGAAAAGCAAGCACAACATTGTTTGAGACGTGCAAAAATATGAGATCATGGCGGAGTAAATTAGACCCTGGCGGGCCGCCACAGTATTATCATTATATGGGAAACACTGAGAACGGCTTCAGTTCTGAGATGTTGGTGGGTTTCCTCACATCAACTGCTTGCTTCACGTCCTTCCACAACATTTCTCTATTGGGTTAAGGTCAGGACTTTGACCCGGCCGTTCTTCTTTAACCGCTCTTTTGCAGAACCACTTGTGTTCCTGATTCTGAACTTCCTTTTGCACCTCACATATATGTAATATTGGCTCATTTTCCACTGAGTAAACAAATACCTAAGTGTAATATTTCTGTTTCATTCGTGTAACCGAGTTCTCTTTGTCTGCTTTCAGGACTTTGAGTTGTGAAAAATCTGCTGATGTTTTAAGTAGATTTTAAGCAGAAATGTAAAAACTTCCCAGGGATGCAAATTCTTTCAGGAGTCACTGTGTACGGTTTTCTCCATAGGGTTCAAAGTGCAGACTCGGCTTTAATTTTTTAATTTGACGGCATTTTAATTGGACGAAAGGTGTTGGAGCTACAACCAAAAACATGTTTCACAGACAGAAGTCCATATATGGACCTAACTGCACATTGCTAAACATCGGAAACAGAAGCTGTTTTTCCTGGTCTGCCTTTTACAGACGTGACGCAAAAGAAAGGAACGAGATATGAGGAACTTGTGCGTCGAGGAATGCTACACATCTTCCAAACTGAATGCCTTTAGAGGACGTAGGAAAAATGAATACCTCTAGGATTAATAACTAAAATGTGAAACAGATTATGCGTACGGCGAGCGCTGGCTGGTACCTGCAAGGTCACGGAGGTGGTCCAGCGTGGGGATGATGGGAGGGCTCCTCCTCTGCAGGAAGAACAGCACCATGACGGTGAGGGAGAAGTTGGTGATCCAGGCCCCGGGAATGCTGCTGGTGACGGCGTGAGCTCGGGCCCAGCAGCGCACGGCGAACACCAGGCTACGCACCCGGGGGTCCAGGACTCCGTAGAGGTAGAGCAGCTCCGTGCTCTTCATCGCCACCCTGTGGGCGACACGCAGAGTTGACTACCGGTGTGCTGCACGTTTTAATAGAACAGAGAATAGAAGAGAACGGGCTTTATTGTCATTGCAGGACACGGGTTGTGCGGTGCAATGAGATTTTGTTTTTAGCTCTGCAAGATGCAAACAGTAAAACAGTAGAAAAGTCACATTGGAATGTAATAGAAATATAAATATGACTGTGGAATAAGCAAATATATGTACAGTATTTTGCAAATTGTCATTCAGTATAGATAGAGGCAGTTTTTTGGGCTTAATATATGGGGAGACTTCAAAGGGAAATATTTTATTTTGCATTTTAAATATCTGAAACCACTTAAAACAAATTAATCTTAGCTTAGTAAAAATATTTCTCTACATGTCCGGTTAAAAACGGCTTGAAATTTACCTCAAACATTGAATTTTCAAGATGTTAAGTCAAAATCAAGTTCATCCAAGGCTCACATGTTCAGAATATTAACTAATGCGCTGTGCTGAACATCGGTGGGGCCAGTGAAACTTAAGTCACAGCAACCAGAAACCGCCACTGGAGAGCAACCTTCAGCTCGTCTCTGCGACTGACTCAGCCACGCTCGGCCTGCTTCAGCTTTCCTTTTTCTTTAACACACACACACACCTCAGGCAGGAAAGTGCTGCGCCTCGAAGATGTCGGAGCACGATTTGAGAAAAGTCCCCCCCTCGCATCCACCCACGGCGGGTGGCTAAACACCATTTCCTTAGAAACTGCAGAGTGGTTTTCTGTACGTTAGCAGGTGTGTGTGTGTGTGTGTGAACGTGTCTTGTGTCGCCACAGTCTGGCGTATCTTTAAAGACGGAAAGGAAGAAGTGAAACGCAAACAAGCCCCCACTTCAGCCCTCCGGTTCAGTTTCACAGTAGCAAGCATTGAACTGAACCGTGGCGACGCTTCCTGCCAGAGATTGGTTTCTGTTTGGGGCTTTTGCAACGCCAACATCAACAAGACCAAAACAGTCTTCAGGACAACATAACAGTAGAGAGTTTCTGTGAAGAGCAAAGCTCACACTTCAATTCGTGACCATATGACTGTATGAAACTGACCCGTTTCCAACTAAAAAAAACTGCAAAAAAAAAAAAAAAACAGAATATGATGGATTACAAGCGTGTGAACTCGGAGGAGTACCTGTTGTTGGCCGTGAGGTCACACTGAAAGCCAGAGGGCTGGTGGGCGAAACGGACCAGAGGGATTCGGGCGTTGAGAATCTTCTGCAGCCCGACGCACCCGGGCCCAAACTGGTCCACGCACTCCCCGATGACGGACAGGATGCTCTGGGTGACGGCCCGCTCTGAGTTGGCCTGCTTCATCTGGTACTCCAGGGACAGGCCTGATTTAGGCTGAGAACAGACGGATTAAAGTCATTTAAATAATCCTGAGCCACGTCATAATTTACAGTTTCTCACTGCAGTGAATTCTGGATCAGGCTGCATAATGTTCCCTTTAAATGCACATGTAATCAACACCAATCAGCCAAAACATTATGACCACCTTCCTAATATTGTGCAGGTCTCCAAAACATCAGAGAATGGACATGGGCCTTCTGAGGGGCCTCTGTGGATCATCCCACAGATACTTGATCAGTTTGGGATCTAGTGAATTTGGAGGCCAGCTCAACACCTTGTGCTGTTCTTCATGTTTTTTTTTTTAGTTGTTCCTAAAGTGTTTTTGTGGCTGCATCCTGCTGGGGATGTCTGCTGCCATCAAGGAGTGTCATTGCTATGGGGTGGGGGTGCCTGGTCTGGTCTAGGTGGGTGCTACATGGCTAAGTAACATCCACACCAATGAATGCCAGGTCCAGAAGTTTCCCAGCAGAACACTGAATTATCACAAGATGGTTTTAATGTTATTTACTTCTCCTGTCAGTGGTTTTAATGTTGTGGCTGATCGGTGTACATGCCTTGTGTTTGATGCGAGTTATCCGAACTTGCAAACTGACTGCTTACCATTGCACAAAGCATGTAAGAAAAGTATGTAAGCTGCTGAGGCCTGAAGACGCAGAGTAAACCACAAAAACCCTCATTATTACCAGCTTCACGTTCCGCCCTCTGATGTCGTCCAGGTCCAGAAACATGTCCAGGTCACAGCCAAGCTTTCCGAAGCCGTTCACCGACGAGCCAAAGGGTTTGATGTTGCATTCTGGGAAGTAAGCGGCGGTGATGTCCTTGACCAGAGAGCAGACGAGGAAGCGCAGCCTGCTGTTCTCCTCTGTGAGCTGATAGGCTTCTAGCAGGGCGGTTATCTGATGGTCTATCTGAGGGGGAACGAAGAGACAGGACACGGTAAACACCATCATATCATATCATTTATGGAATTATTTCTTCACGTCACACTTACACTCTCCTCCATGGACAGCTTCTGTATGAGCTGATTGATGGGAATGGTGGTTTGAGGTTGGCACATTTGCCCCGGCTGCTGGTTTGACGAGTCCGCCGTCGAGCCGAGGTTTCTCAGTGACAGCAGTCTTGACTTAAAAGGCACCGAGGATTCGTGGCTGATGCTGGGGATGACAGCCGCTTCAAGTAAAGAGGCGATGCTTTCCCGGTTGGCGAACTCCACTACTGCATACATGCCCTGGAGAACAGCACAAACAATTTTCGTCATTTAACTAAAATCCTAGCAGGGGAGGTCTGTCTGAAACAGTGCCTACACGTCAGAGAAACTTGAGCTTTCACTTACATAACTTTCATAAAAGAAGTAATTCTCTATGCCTCCGTGTGCGGATAAATACTTAAGGAACCTTTTCTCGTTGGTTCTTGATTGACAGCTGATGAGAACAGATCTCTCTGCCTGCTCTTGTCTCTCCACCTGGAGAGCGTGCAAAGACTTGCATCCATCCTTTTCAACTGATAACACAGAAAAAGCAAAATCCCTCTATTAGACATTTATTTATTATTATTATTATTATTATTATTATTATTATTATTCCTCCCCATGTGGTTAGAGTAATGTTGTTGCCAGACAAACTTACCTCCAGCTCAAACAATACTCTCCAAACTTCATATAAAAGCTGGACATTTTACAAAATGTGGCACTGCTAAATTCTCACAAACTACTCTTCAGTTAATGCAGTTGCACAGTGTTTTAAAATATATTATTTACTGAAACCACATAAGAATGGCTTTTAAAGAAGACTGCATTAAACTATGACTGGTAACTAAATAAAAAAAAGGCCGAATTTTACGTAAACCCCTAATGATTAATTACATATATCATGTTTTGTGAAATACTTTCCCTATATTGGATTTTATCCAAGTCGACCCAAAACACAGCGTTTCCTCAATGGAGTTTGGAATGACAGCCACTCAGCTGACAGCGGTTAGCCTGTAAGCTAACTTGTTTAGCATCTCTACTGACCATTTTCGTGTTTCCGAGTTGCCTCAGCTTGGGCAGCAGCGACGCTTGTCCCAATACTTCTATTTAGAAACGTGTCGACCCTCTGTAAGCAGTTCACAAGGCCGGCCCTGCCCCTCATATGTAACCTGCACACGGCGAAGGAGGACGCCATTGCTGTTTGGAGAGAAGCCAAAGGGCGCATGCGCCTGTCTTAGATGTACGGCAACCGAAAGGCGCCAAAAAGGACAGGCAAATAAATAAATGAATAAAAATAAATAAATACGCAGTGATTTATAAATATTAGCATGATTGGCTTTATTTTATATGTGTTCTCGGTAGATATTAGAGTTATAGCTACAATGTTAATTTTAATGTTTTCTTTTGCCGTATTCAACGACGGTTTATGTTTGTTTTTTTGTTTTTTGCAAAATATCCCCCCACAGGAAAACACCCGACAACACTCTCGCGGAAGGTGGTGACCTCGTTTCTTTTTTCTTTCTTTTTTTTTTTTTTTCTTCTTTCAAATCTCATGCCAGGCAACAGGA
Source organism: Chelon labrosus (assembly GCF_963514085.1). NCBI lineage: Eukaryota > Metazoa > Chordata > Actinopteri > Mugiliformes > Mugilidae > Chelon > Chelon labrosus. Next base: position 4,186,585 of record NC_140351.1, on the reverse strand, counting down.
GGGGGAAAAGGAAAACGAAACCTACGCGGAGACAAACCGCTGCCACCTGACATTGAAGTACACTCCGCCCGCCTACGCGCACGTCGGCTCCTGAACGCCGCACACACTTCCCGTGTTTACTTCCCTCTAAACGGAGCCGACGCTGCGTCTCGTCAGTCAGTCAACGCCGGACACCGCAGACGCGCAATGGAGACACGACGGGCGATTTAATCTTCTTCTCCGTTCACAAATTACGGCAAGTACTGCGTGTGTTTTTTTTTAATTACTTTGTCTAATTTTAGGTTATTATAATAAACTGTAAATCTGCTATTTTTTAAATTAAGTATTTTGCAGATATATTTTAATATATATCATACGAATTGTTACTTTTTCTAGTAATAGCTAATTTTAATTCGCTTTTTTTAAGATGTTATTAATAAAAAGCTGTTGTTTTGTTATAGTTTAATGTTTTTTGGTGGACAGAGAAATTCTTCTGTCTTTTTAAAAAAAAAAAAAAAAGAATAAAAATAAAAGTAAATATTGCATGTGTTAATGATTTGCATGCGCAATGTGTGTTTACAATCTGGACGCCAGCCCAGACGTGACTGTAAATGAGTTTTTGTTTTATTTGTTCTACACTCATACCTTGATCAGCAATTGTTGCTCTGTATCTGCTAAATGAGCAGAATCTTTCCTGGGGGCTTCCCAGCTTTACTCAAAACTCCCTTCTTTTGCTTGGAAAACAGACCTCGTAAGCCCCTCCCAGGCAGCAGCATGCTCAGCCAGCTGAATCAAAGCGTTTCTTCAGAGTAGTGTCACTCTATATCCTGTGCTCCGTCCGGATGCACTCTTTCATGACTGTTCACTTGCAGAAAAAAAAAAAAAGCCAGATCACAACCTGACCCTTCTGATGTTTGATTTTAGACCGAGCAGGACCAGGCAAGCGTCAACATGGATTACAAGTATGACACCGGAATTGAACTGCTGTTGGCTCACATGAATGTAGAGGACATTATCAACGCCGCAGAGACTCTTTATCAGCTTGAGGAAGAGGAGGAGGAAGAAGAAGAAGAAGGAGGCTTGTCGTTTGAGGAGGACGGTTTCTCCCAGGAGGAGATGGATGAGAATGAGGAGGCCGGGGAGCTGGTGGGCTTGGGGATTGAGCAGAAGGACTACGCCGATAAGGCCGGCGGTGTCCGGTATGGGACGGTGACGGACCTCCTGTCTTTTGTCAACCTCCTGTCCAGCATGCAGACGTCAGGCCTGCAGCACCTGTCCGAGGAGATGGGAGTCCTCCTGAATAAAGTGAGAATCTGTTTCTGTCTCCTGGACAAAATGAATGAATGTTTTAAAAAAAAATGTACCTCAAAAAAGAAATAAAATAAATAACTTGAACTCTTTCTTTGCAGAAGGCCATGGCTGTTAAGAAAGGCCGCTACCAGATCAACATAGACGTGCTCCTGTTTCAGTGGAAACTGACCTACAAGAACCACGGCTCTGGCCTCGTGCCCAAAGGCTCATTTGGGAAAGTCCACTTGGCTCAGGACACCACCACCAGGAAGAGAATGGCCTGCAAACTGGTGAGTCTCGCTGAGCGCCGACTGACTGGAATCCAGCCCCTTCTTGACTGCTCGAAACTCTTGCCTTCGCTGCCAAATATTTGTCCTGCCGAGTACTGTTTGTTCAGAGTGCAACTCCTCCTCTGCTCGTGTTTGTGCAGAAATGTGCTCAGGCCTCCGTGACATTTCCTATGTTTTTTTTTGTTTTTTTTTTACAAAAAAGTAAAAGAGGAACAGTGCTCTTGATGCAAAACAAGAAGAAGAGGTTAATGCAAGAATGGAAATTTAACCGTGTCTTACATCTCCTTGGGATGTTTGCGACAATTTGAATTCTTTGCTACACAGGTGGCGGGGGTTGCACGTGTGTTGATTCTGTGGTACTTGGAAAATATTGACAAAAGAGGAAGACGTAGCTTCCTATGTGCTCTGTTACCACCATGTTGACATAGTGTATTGTACACACTGTTATTAGGACAATGGAGAAACCTTATAGATCAAGCCATTTGTGACGGTGCCCACATTTACATCTAACATTCTCCGTCCCAGATCCCAATGGAGCATTTTAAAGCCGCCGACGTGGAGTTCCAGGCGCGCTTCCGCCACGAGAACATCGCCGAGCTCTACGGCGCCCTGCTCTGGGACCAGAGCGTCCACCTGTTCATGGAGGCGGGCGAGGGCGGCTCGGTCCTGGAGAAGCTGGACAGCTGCGGGCCCATGAGGGAGTTCGAGATCATCTGGGTCACCAAGCAGGTCCTGCGGGGCCTGGAGTACCTGCACTCGCACAACGTGATCCACCACGACATCAAACGTAAGCGCAAGAGAGGAGAGACAAAAAAAAAAAAAAAAGTTTGTTGTTGACAGACGTGCTGCACACAGTTACTACAAATGTTCAGGAAGTGATTGAAATCTGCCTGTGCCGCTTTTGCGTCAGAGTCGCGCCACGGGCGGATATAGTTCTCGTGAATTAATGTCGAGCAGGAAAAAAAAGTGAATCAGCCCAAACAACCACAAACCACTGAAATCTGAGTATTTTAATGAGTCTGACAAGTGCTCTTTCAGGAATTCTTCAAAGGTAGCTAGGTCAGGCTGACACAAATCCACCAGATAATGACTTAGATCACACCAACGGCGGCGTGGTTGCAGTGGGAGGGGCTCAGATGAGGTTTGATGTGAGGCAGTTTCACGGTTTCGTCAGTTGACCCGCTGCAGGGATGAAAGCATTCCCTAAAGCCGTCCGTCAGCCTCAAGGCCCCGAAGGCTGTTTGCCGTCTGGAAATTCCAGGCAGCTACTCGTGCCCTGTCAGGGTTAAATGTAGGGTCCGGAGAGGCAAGTGACTTACGGCGGCGGCCACCCTGGGCCTCTAACACGCCACTGTGGTGCTTAGCGTTTCCTGCCTCACATTAAATGATCTAATTATACCTCGATGGGGTTTTAAGGACGAGGATGATCTCTTTCACAAAAGTCCTGCCCTCAAATTATCTCTGAAATGCCTTTTTCTAAAAGCCGGTGACTCATTTGAAGGCTTGACTGGCCTGTTTTTGTTTTTCGCCGTACGAATCAATAGAAACACAGGATGTTTGAGACTAAACACTCATTACCTCAAAGGCCAACCTGCGCGGCGAAGCATGAACGCTGCAAATACTTTACACATCAGCAGCTCTGACACCCTGAATATTTTTTTAATCTCTCCTCAGCCAGCAACATCGTCCTGATGTCAGACAAGGCCGTGCTTGTGGACTTCGGCCTCACGGTGCAGATGACGGAAGATGTGTACATTCCCAGAGACCTGAGAGGAACAGAGGTGAGAAAAGAAACCCGAGAGCTCGCTCAGCCTCGCAAGAGAGAGCATATCTCCAATCAATGCAGGTGTTTTTCTTTTTCGTGCAGCTGCTTACTCTAACCGACACTCTCGCGTTTCTCTTGCTGGTGCTGCAGTCTTCGTGACTCGTCCCGACTTCTCCAGATATTTAAACAAATTAGTCCTAAGACATGTCAGCACTTGTCCGTCTTGATTGACGGCGCAGAGCAGCCAGTGCACTCCCCGACCTCACGTCCGCTAATAATAGTTTGCTCAGGCTCAGGGCTCTCAGTCTTAATCAGCACTTAGGAAATTTCTGAATTAATCCAAGAAATTTCTCACACTCCCCTCGCGCATCTCCCTTCGCTTTCCCATGATTTGGAGCTTGTTGTTGTCAGTCTATATGGCTTGTTGTGCATGCAAGCCGGGGGCCTCTCGTGGCTTGGCTTGTGGAAAGTCCCAGGGCAGACACCCAGTGGTAATAAAAAGAGAGGCAGGGCCTGTGAAATACGCTGGGCTGCACACACTAGCATTGACACGGGAGAGCGGGGTGGAATTTCCAGAGTAAAATAGGTGAACCATATTAGTCTGTTTACTCTTACCACCCCAAAGGCCAACACACTTCTGCACTGCCCTTACCTTGACACATACACACACATACACAGACACACAGCGTGGGCCTAAAGGTTAGCTTGTTTGTTGCAGACAGAAAGCCCCTTTTACTGCAAGGGACACTTCCTGTTTGTCGTGGCTCACTGATACACAGACTTTGCATGCAGCACCAAGGAAAGAGGAACCTTTTCCACACATTGCTCTGCCACTATAACCTGCAGCCCCACTTTATACGTCATTCACGCTGCGTTTGTCTCCATTTCCATCAGATGTACATGAGTCCAGAGCTGATTCTGTGTCGGGGGCACGACACCAAGACAGACATCTACAGCCTGGGCACCACCATCATTCACATGCAGACTGGTAGCCCTCCCTGGGTCAGGAGATACCCACGCACCGCCTATCCGTCGTACCTCTACATTGTGAGTACTACAGATGTGGTGCATATTGAAGTAACTTTACGAAAAGTGGATGGATTGCAAAGACAACTGGTCTCCAAAGACTGAATCCTACTTCCAACTTTTTTAAGTTTAAGCACTTGGGTTCGATTTAGATTTAAATTCAACGCAGGTGGCATCCAACCGGAAGCAGAAGCAGTAAGATTCAGATTCAGATTCAGATTCAGAAACCTTTATTTTTCCCCAGGGGCCAATTTAAGGCACAAGTGAGCAGCTTAACGTGCAAGTACAGACATTTTAAGGAGCAAAAAAAACAGAACAAGATACAAAATACAAAGTATATACAAGTTACCATGCCATAACGTGCAGAGTATGTGCATATGCACGGAACAGAAATTGATCAGACCCTGTTCCAGTGTACACAATGACTATGGACAGCAGCATATGTACAGATACTGCTGCAGGATATTTATAGAGTACAGAGCTTTGGTTAAGGCAGGATATGTGCAGACTATGGTTAATAATTGTCAGGAAAGTTGATTTAAATGTCCATGGTGCATCAACGACACCAGAAAGTTGACATTTGTAAATTTTTGTTTGGATTTTCGTGCAGACTTCTCTGGAAACAGCGCCGTGGTTTATGACCGTCGACCAAAGTACATGCGAATTTAATGGTATTTGTACTTCTGTGAGAAAATATTTCTGATCAGCTGCGACTAATTAAACTTAAAAGCAAAGTGAGTTAGGCTCTGACTCTGCAGCTGAGTAGTTTAGCGTCTGCAATCTTTACAGTTCTGGCCTCATTCTTTTCTCTCGACTCACTTTATGTACTACCTGCACGCCACCGAATGTCACGCAAACTCAGTCAGGATCTAGCAGGTGGACAGATTCAGCAGCAAAAGCACAAGGCGCGCTGTTTGCTTCAGGATGTGGCGGAGGATAAAACTCAGCTAAACAAATTGATCGGAAAACAAACTAGACCCCAAATGAATTCTTGCATTTATAAAGTGATGCTTTCTGGCCAGAGTTGGCACGTAATCACTTTCAAACTCAACCACTTTAGCCCACATTTCCATTTTCCTCAACGTGGCTGTTAATATCAAATCAAATTTTCAATCCCACACGGAGCAGATGTTATTACCACACTTGCGTGCCTCAGGGGAGACGGTATCTTGTGTCTTTATCGCGGCGTATTTACAAAGAAAAAAAAAAGTGAAGAACCTTTCCATGACCTTAATGAAAAGCCTTCACGGTCTAGATCGCCAGGAGATAAGGAGGCTGTTAGCGGAGCGTGACCTATGGCACATTTATTCAGTCAACGCCTCTGTTTCTTTTAAAAGCGTTCCATTGCATGGGTTCGTTGCTCTTTCTTTTACAGACACTTACTCACTTCCACGTGAAACTGATGTCATGGAGAAGTAATTTTGCACTCGTATGAACTTAGCTCTGCTGCTGTTGTTCCTTTTTTTATTTGTCACAACCAAACGTGTTTTGCAAGTTGCTGCACACGTTGACGTTTCAAAAAACCTGGCTCGTGTCTGCTGGAGGAGCTCCAGCTGACCGGTTGTTTTTTTTTGCATCATCTGCAAGAAACGATCGTGTTCATTTATTTTCCCGTCTTCTCGTCTGCGTCCCGACAGATCCACAAGCAGGCCCCGCCTCTGGAGGACATAGCGGAGGACTGCAGCCAGGCCATGCGCTCCTTCCTGGAGCGAGCCCTGGAGAGGAACCCGGCTGTGCGGAGCTCGGCGTCTGAGCTCCTGAAGGACGAGGCCATCAACCCGCCCCGGGAGGACCAGCCCCGCTGCTGGAGCCTCGATTCAGCCCTGGAGGAGGCCACGCACACCATGCTACGTCAGCAGAGTCAGCACCACGACACCACGCAGGGTAAGGAACTAGATGCTAACTTCTGCTTCTCCTTTATGGTTAAGATAAAAATGCACGTCTTAATTTAACGTTCTCTTTTTCTCTGCAGAATCCTCTCTTTACTCCGAAGACTCTGGCCACGTCAGGAGGAAGGGCTCGCTGTACATTGACCTCGGCGCCTTGTCGGGTTACTCTAAGCTGGTGACGGGACCCCCCACCTCAGAGTACGGCTAACGGCTAACCACGAAACCACCCATGCGTGTGGCTGAACTGTGGCTTGCTTTCATTCAAGCCGAGATTCGCGGAACATCTGCGGATGTCTCGGCTCAAAGAGGAAGTCAAAGTCAAGACGAGTGGGTACGAGTGGAACTGGTTTGGCCTGAAACGAGGATTAGCACTGCGGGACAGTGGTTAGATGAGAGTATATACACATTATCCATTATGTATAGAAGTGTCCACACTTCCTTGTGGGGCATTTGTGCTTACTTTATTCACAGCGATGAATGTATGCTGATTTCTTTTCTCCCATGTCAGATAGAAGTTATTTTATCACCCAACATGTACGCTATGTAAATACATACATATGATCTGTAGTTCTTGAAGGACTTCCTCCTGTTAATTCCTGTGGAATGTTATTAGCCACACCATGCTATGCAAAGCTTTGGTGGAATGTGTGTGTGTTGTTTTATGTGTGTCCCGTACATCCTGTGAGATGAGGCCCGCTGGAAAGCAACTGATCAACTTCTTTTTTCTTTAGTACTGAGCACAGAAATTACCCAGAGTTTAAAATGTCTCAGTCATTATGAAATAAATGCAAGAAAATGAAAATCCCACGGTGTCTTTGTGTGTGTGTGTTTGACTGCTACTACCTCAGATACTAATTAATAGTTATTCGGGGAGATTTCCTGTAAAAGGGAATGAAATGCAAAACTTCACCATGTCAGTGTGTTTCACATTCAGTCTGCTGACTTGCCTCTACTTTCCTTTTCTAAAATGAGGTCGCGCTTTCTCGGCGGGTTACATTTCTGTGTAAGCGTCAGGAAGCATGGGTGCTAGGCGCCGGGTCAGGCTGACCCACAGGACTAAACCCTCCGCTGGGCCGCCGTGCAATTTAGCTGTACAACTGTGTACTTTACTTTAAGCAAAGTTTCATACTTATGTCATAATTAAATGTTTCGAGCTACATGCTAACAGTGCTGTGGATTTATCATGAGAGCAAATCAAATTATTGTAAAACACAACAATATTTTTGTGTTTGTACTTTATTTTAGTAGCAAACCGTTTAACAGTTGTGGAGACGATTCCCTAAAAACTGCAATTTTTAACATGTTGCGTAGGTTTCACTGTCTAGAGACCAATTAAAAGTGGATCCTATACAACAATATACACCGATCCGCCACAACATTAAAGCCACTGACAGGAGAAGTAAATCACATTTAAACCATCTTGTGACGATTCAATGTTCTGCTGGGAAACTTCTGGACCTGGCATTCATTGGTGTGGATGTTACTTAGACATGTAGCACCCACCTGGACCAGACCAGGCACCCCCACCCCATAGCAATGACACTCCTTGATGGCAGCAGCCACAAAAAAATGCTTTAGGAACAACTCAAAAAAGCATTGAAGAACAGCACAAGGTGTTGACCTGGCCTCCAAATTCACTAGATCCCAAACTGATCAAGTATCTGTGGAATGATCCACAGAGGCCCCTCCCCTCAAAAGTTCAGCTGCAGATTGACTTAACTCTTCTGATGATCTATCTTACAGTTCTCCACGTATTGCAGTATGGCCTGAAAATGCCACAGGTTTTCTTTTATCAGCTAATCTCTACATTAAAAACTACCTGGCTGTCAGCTCTTCTCCCTCCAGAGATTCTACTGTATTTTAACAGTAAAAAACCCAAAGTGCCTTTCTTTCATGTGGGTTTCTCTGGATTTCCCAGCCTGCAGCCAGATCACACCGATGAGACATGAATTCAGCGAAGCTCTCCGCTTGCATTACTTTTTTTTTTTTTTATTTGTTCACGTTTATTTGTCATGGGCAGTATCTACTACTGTTTTTGCATCAGGGAAACCCGAGTGGTGGAAATGCGTGAAGTGTTTCTGTCTATCTGCAGCCGGGGCCCACTCTTCCTCTTTCTAAAAGCGTCACAAGAGTGGGCGGTGAGCATAGCTGTGGTAATGGTGATGGTGGTGGGTGGAGGGGGGTTGCCTCAGACACTGATCTGAAAGCTGGTTTGCAGTGAATGTGGCAAAGAAATGCTGCCCCCTGCTGGCGACAATAGATACAAGCATTTGAACGCTCGTATGCGCAGTAATAACAGCAGCTTAGACCATTAAGTCTCTCTTACTATCAGCACTTAAAAAATAAAAGAAATATAAACCCTTAAGAGAACAGTGCTGCTGCAAGGTCACTGAACAAATCAGATATGAAGGAATTCAGTATGAGGTGTATAAGGTTTTTTGTGTGCTGTTTTTTTTTGACCTTGTCATTGCTGGGCCTTCTGCAGTATACAGACCTCATGCAATTAGTTTCTTTGTCATATTTAAACTGCCAACCTCTCAGGCTGCTCTGATTTCAGCAATAGTTGCAGCCAAAAGTTGTCATGTAGATGCAAAAGCCTTTCACGTACTCTTTATAAAAATGGATCACATTTTGATTTAAATCTAGAGTCTGAGTGTTTTTATTCAGCAGTCAATCAATCTTTATTTTATAAAGCACTATATAAAAACAATACAGTTGACCAAAGTGCTTGTACACACAGACATGAGAACAGAAAAAACACACAGAATAATTAGAAACGAAATTCAAATCATCAATTAGATATAGAGACAGAAGTAAATATATATTATGTTAAGATCAAAATACAGTCAAGTAGACCTTATTCCACTGCATAGTCACTACACATAGGCTAGAGAAAACATAGCTGGATTAAGTGCCCCAATTAGACATTTGAAATTAGATTAGATTAGATTCCACTTTATTTTCATTACACATTTACAGGTACAGAGCAATGAAATGCAGTTTAGCATCTAACCAGAAGTGCAATAGGCAGTAAGTGCACATGGCATAAACAGTGTGGCGTATAAGCAGTATGGTACACGAAGACCCTGTGTGCACAAAACAACAAAGATGCATGAATTGTATTTTTTGCATAGCAATCTGCATAAATTAGTGAAATTAAAAAGTGGCAGCCACACTGCCTGGCCAAAAAAAAAGGAAGTCTCCACCTGCATTTAACTAAGCAAATAGGTAGGAGTCTCCTATTGGATATTTACTGCATGGGTGATTATCTTTCAGCTGACAACAAATTATTTAACCCCAACTGATGCAATGAGTAGCTTCTCATTTCGTCAACAACCATGTCTAAAGACACATCCTGTGGTCGTGGAAAAGATGTTAGTCTGTTTAAGAAGGGTCAAATCATTGGCATGCATCAAGCAGAGAAAACATCGAAGGAGATTATAGAAACTACTTAAACTGGGTTAAGAACTGTCCAACGCATTATTAAAAACTGGAAGGATAGTGGAGAACCATCGTCTTCCCGGGAATTTTTTGGCCAGGCAGTGTATCATAAGAGCAGGTCCGATCCCCTAAGTATTAAGGAGAGGTGCTGCAGTGTGTCCTTTCATTATTTCATTTAACATAATATACACTGGACCACTATTTACAAAAAGCAAGGAGACAATGTTGTCCCAGCAACTTTCAAAGTGACCCATACCAGGAAAGCAGCTCAAGATTTCATCCAAAGTGAAACCTCTTAGGAATTCAAATTCATGCAAAAGACTTTCTTATTCTGTGTTCAGAACAAGATCAGAGAAAACTATTGCAAAGACTCCTCCGGCTAGTCCAGTTTGTACAGGGATCGGCCTACTGTTAATCCTAATGAAAAACACTGTTGCATTTCGTGCAATTATTTGTCTTTCAAAGCAAGACAGGTAGTTCACAATGTCCTCCAATTAAAAACAAGACGTGACTTTTCTTTGTTTATAGACATTTCCTTACTATAATTGTATAGTATCTAAGGCAGCAATGAGGAAAGACAGTCCAGATTACTGTACAGGCCGCCACTCCCTCTGCTTTATTAAAATAAGAGTTCCAAACAAACCAGAGACGTGGTTTCCCTGGAAATTCCAACTTATATAATAATTTCCTCGAGTAGCCACAAGGGGGCACTGTGGTAATCTACAACCACAATTATTTCCTGCATTTATTTTATTAGATTAATTATCGTGTGAGCAAATGTTTGTAGTCCCATGTCTTAACTTTTAACAATATGGCAAACACTTAGGAGATCTAAAAGGAAACTAGGAAACTACTGCAAGCTGTGTGTGAGAAAGGGAAAGGGGAGGGGAGCGCGGGAGACGGTTCACCTCTGGGTCTCTCCCAAATTGAACCAACGAGGGGGGGGGGAGGCACTGTATAAAAGGGCTAAAGTCAGTCACACCTTGACTTTCTTCCATATAACGCACATTTCATTCATAATATTATAAATACAGGCCTATAAATTCTGCATGTTTTTTTTTATTTATGAATTGTGTGAAATGGCCAAATAAAAATAGGGAATACAAAACGTTTATGTGGTCACCAAGGTGAATTGGTTTAGTCTCGACTTCTGGTCGTGAGTGACAGCGTTGGGGGATGGAAATCTGTTGATTGTCGAGTGTCAAATAAACGCAGAGATGGACAGAAGAAGGTCAAAGACATCAGGTGCCCAATTTAGGAAAAAAAAGAAAAGATAAAGGTATGCTATGTTCTCTCTGTGTGTTTACAGTATCCATGTCATGAATGAAGGGCAAATGTTAATTGTTGGTATACGTTTGTTAGCCTTTTTGCTATGATGCTTGCAATGCTTATACAACAGTAATTCGTCTTAACAGACACCAGATCTAATTTCACCGTAAGATTGTGCTTTGCAACAAAACTGTTACAAGTTCAGTTATTATTTATTTCCAAAACGCTAGGTCCTGTAATTAGCCAACCGAATTTTCATATCTGTAGGTAGTTTCTAATGAGCATTTGCCACTTTTTCACAACTCTATTTCGTGTCAAACATAGTTTAACCAGTCATAACTAAAAGTGAGGGGGTCTCACCCGGGGCGTAGAACCGCCACTGCACCCTGGACAGGTCTCCAGTCTATCACAGGGCTCTTTAGTCTTTAGTATGAAAGAAAGACGTAGAATTAAGGCTACGGGGACCTCCCAAAGGGATCAATAAAGTTGTCTATCTATCTATCTATCTATCTATCTATCTATCTATCTGGTTGCCTGATCAGTGCTAGTTTCTTAAGGAATATAAAGTCCAGATAAACTGTTTAAGAACATTTGCATATTTTCTCACCAGCTGTGAGGAACATTTCTATTATCTCTACAATTAGCATATCACTCCACAAAACAACTGTGAACACAAGATCAACTGGAGATTCGAGGGATTGAACCCGGCCCCTCTGTCTCTGTGACACACTACTTTGAGAGGATTGTGTAATCTGCTGTAATGTTCCCTTGTACAAAGCGTTGGTGGTATAGTGGTGAGCATAGCTGCCTTCCAAGCAGTTGACCCGGGTTCGATTCCCGGCCAACGCAGAGAAATTTTGTTCGGATTAGTCACAATCATCATCCACACCTATAAATAGCGTAGTGGTTCGCAACTAGTGCTTAGCAAACACAGAATACACATGTGTTGTACAACAAATTACCAGGTATTCTTTGTATAACGAATGGAAAACATTGCAACCACGATCCACTGTGTGTGTTGTGCGCTTTCTGAGGTTTGAGTTTTACACCATCAGAGTGACACACTACTTTGAGAGGATACCCCACAACCGCATTTCCAAAACTACCACGGTCCTCATGGCCAGCTGCACTTGAATTGATGTTGCAAAAATTATTTGGTGTGGGAGGACAGACTACAAAACACACTACAAAGTACACTCAGATGAGATGAAGGTAAACGGGACCCCTCCACCGAATGTGTCAAGGTGTGTACTTGCTTTCACTTGTGTTCATTGTAGCATTCTCACTGCCTCTCACAGGGGATGTAGCTCAGTGGTAGAGCGCATGCTTTGCATGTATGAGGCCCCGGGTTCAATCCCCGGCATCTCCAACTTTAGCTTACTCTGCTATCAGATTAAGTATTTATGAAGACCCACATACCATCAGGAGACCCAAGTAAGGAACTACAGTCATCAATATCTCTTGTCTCTTTTACACCTATATCTTCTTATCTACATCAGTCTCTTCCTAACACTTTCAGCAGCATTGACAGGGATGTGGGAGTGAGAGAGGAATATTACTGACATGAAAAGGTTAGAACGATCAGTGAAAAGTACCAAAGGGACTCACCAACAAAGGCAAAACTCACCCCCCATGTCCTCTAATGTCCCCATTCACACCTTTGCTGCACAGAGCTTCTGTGGCACATTACTTTTTTAATACTTGTTGTTGTTGTGCAAGAACAACATTGAGAGAAATGTTACTGTAGTACAATATGAGAGGAGTGTGGGGTAAGGGAGGAGCGGCATTGGCATTGGGAAACAAAAGGACCCCCCCCACTTCCTCTAACATCAGATCAGAAGGTCAGGCCTGTAGTCATTTACTGATTTGATAGTACTTTGGACATGTTAAGTATTGTTTTTTCACACAACTGTTTGAGGATGCTCTTGACTGCCGCAGCTCAAAAGTGGTACACGTTGTCGGCAGGATTCGAACCTGCGCGGGGAGACCCCAATGGATTTCTAGTCCATCGCCTTAACCACTCGGCCACGACAACTGTTTTTCTCTGCTTCTGATCAGGATTTTTCTCAGCAGTGGGAGCCAGCATGCTCTTGGAGATGAGGATGATGCATAGATATTTAGCATTGGCATGAAGAGGTCAGAAGGATCAGTGAGAGGAACAAAGGGACTCACCCACAGAGGCCAATCCCCCCTCCCCCCCATCTCCTCTAAGGTCCCCATTCACACCTTGGCTACCCCTCCTCCATGACTGTCATCATGAACAGCCAGGTGAGACAGCAGCTAAACCAACCACGACCCAGATCAGCAAATCCAAAGGACCAAATAAGATCAACCCAAGACTTCTCCAGGTGTGTATAGAGCTCCTGGCAACAGGGGTCTGTTTTGACATCTCCCTGGGACTAAACAAGGTTCTCAAGATCTGATGGACGTGCACAGACCCTTTGCCCAAGATCAAAACCTCAGGCATGTGGTCTCAGCACGTTGTTATTTGCTGGTTTGGCCCCAACATGCCTGTTGTGCATGGCGTTGGTGGTATAGTGGTGAGCATAGCTGCCTTCCAAGCAGTTGACCTGGGTTCGATTCCCGGCCAACGCAGTGGAATTTTATTTGGAACAAAGGACATCATCCCACCTCCCCCTCAACCGCATTTCCAAAACGACCGTGGTCCTCATGAACAGCCACACTTGAGTTGATGTTGCAAAAATGATTTGGACTGGGAGGACAACTAAAAAACATGACCTCACGTCAGAAAAGTACACTCAGATGAGATGAAGGTGAACACCAACCCTCCCCTGCATTTCCAAAACTATCATGGTCATCAGGATCAGTCAGGTGAGACAGTAGAAGCTCACCAACCAATCTCTTCCTAACACTTTCAACAGGACTGGAGGGCTGTGGGGGTGAGTCAGGAGCATTACTGGCATGAAAAGGTGAAAATGATTAGTGAAGATCTGAAAAACATGCATAGACAGTTTGCTGTGGTAACATAATGATTTGATACTACTTTGGACATGTTAAGTATTGTTTTTCATACAACCATCTGAGAAAGCTTTTGACTGCCGCAGCTCAAAAGAGCTACACGTTGTCGGCAAGATTTCGAACCTGCGCAGGGAGACCCCAATGGATTTCTAGTCCATCGCCTTAACCACTCAGCCACGACAACTTTCTTTTTTTGTTTCTGATCAGGATTTTTCTCAGCAGTGGGAGCCAGCATGCTCTTGGAGATGAGGATGATGCATAGATATTTAGCATTGGCATGAAGAGGTCAGAAGGATCAGTGAGAGGAACAAAGGGACTCACCCACAGAGGCCAAACCCCCCTCCCCCCATCTCCTCTAACGTCCCCATTCACACCTTGGCTACCCCTCCTCCGTATTTCCAAAACTTCCATGGTCATCATGAAGAGCCAGGTAAGACAGCAGCTAAACCAACAAGGACCCAGATCAGCATGGCCAAAGGACCAGACAAGATCCACACAAGACTGCTCAAGGTGTGTACAAGGTGTGTACTTGTTTGCACCGGTGTTCACTGTGCCATTCTCATCACCTTTCACAGAAAGACCACAGACCTGAGCTTCTGATCTTTGGCCAAGGGTCTATGCATGTCTTATCAGATCTTCACTGGTCATTTTGACTGTTTCATGCCAGTAATGCTCCTGACCCACACCCTTCTCAAAGAGATTGGTTGGTGAACTGCTACTGTTTCACCTGACTGATCCTGATGACCATGGTCATTTTGGAAATGAGCCATTCTTAATACCTTTGGCCGAAATGTGTATTCTGTGTTTGCTGAGCACTAATTGCTAGCTGCTGGTACTAGCATTCCAAACAAAACTCCACTGCGTTGGCCGGGAATCGAACCCGGGTCAACTGCTTGGAAGGCAGCTATGCTCACCACTATACCACCAACGCTTTGCGTAGTGTAGTTTTTCAGCAAATTACACCTAGAGTAACAATCCTTTGAAAGCTCAAACTTGTCCTCGGAAAAATGGCCTCACAACGCACAGAAACCCTCTCAAACGCGGGGATGTAGCTCAGTGGTAGAGCGCATGCTTTGCATGTATGAGGCCCCGGGTTCGATCCCCGGCATCTCAACTTTAGCTTACTCTGCTATCAGATTAAGTGTTTATCAAGACCCACATACCATCAGGAGACCCAAGTAAGGAACTACAGTCATCAATATCTCTTGTCTCTTTTACACCTATATCTTCTTATCTACATCAGTCTCTTCCTAACACTTTCAGCAGCATTGACAGGGATGTGGGAGTGAGAGAGGAATATTACTGACATGAAAAGGTTAGAACGATCAGTGAAAAGTACCAAAGGGACTCACCAACAAAGGCAAAACTCACCCCCCATGTCCTCTAATGTCCCCATTCACACCTTTGCTGCACAGAGCTTCTGTGGCACATTACTTTTTTAATACTTGTTGTTGTTGTGCAAGAACAACATTGAGAGAAATGTTACTGTAGTACAATATGAGAGGAGTGTGGGGTGAGGGAGGAGCGGCATTGGCATTGGGAAACAAAAGGACCTCCCCCCACTTCCTCTAACATCAGATCAGAAGGTCAGGCCTGTAGTCATTTACTGATTTGATAGTACTTTGGACATGTTAAGTATTGTTTTTTCATACAACTGTTTGAGGATGCTCTTGACTGCCGCAGCTCAAAAGTGGTACACGTTGTCGGCAGGATTCGAACCTGCGCGGGGAGACCCCAATGGATTTTTAGTCCATCGCCTTAACCACTCGGCCACGACAACTGTTTTTCTCTGCTTCTGATCAGGATTTTTCTCAGCAGTGGGAGCCAGCATGCTCTTGGAGATGAGGATGATGCATAGATATTTAGCATTGGCATGAAGAGGTCAGAAGGATCAGTGAGAGGAACAAAGGGACTCACCCACAGAGGCCAATCCCCCCTCCCCCCCATCTCCTCTAAGGTCCCCATTCACACCTTGGCTACCCCTCCTCCGTATTTCCAAAACTTCCATGGTCATCATGAAGAGCCAGGTAAGACAGCAGCTAAACCAACAAGGACCCAGATCAGCAAGGCCGAAGGACCAGACAAGATCTACCCAAGACTGCTCAAGGTGTGTACAAGGTGTGTACTTGCTTGCACCGGTGTTCACTGTGCCATTCTCATCACCTTTCACAGAAAGACCACAGACTTGAGCTTTTGATCTTTGGCCAAGGGTCTATGCATGTCTTATCAGATCTTCACTGATCATTTTGACCGTTTCATGCCAGTAATGCTCCTGACCCACACCCTTCTCAAAGAGATTGGTTGGTGAACTGCTACTGTTTCACCTGACTGATCCTGATGACCGTGGTAATTTTGGAAATGAGCCATTCTTAATAGCTTTGGACACTGAATGCTTGATAATTTGTTATACAACGAATGCGTATTCTGTGTTTGCTGAGCACTAATTGCTAGCTACTGGTACCAGACTTTAGCACTGTATGCTAGCATTCCAAACAAAACTCCACTGCGTTGGCCGGGAATCGAACCCGGGTCAACTGCTTGGAAGGCAGCTATGCTCACCACTATACCACCAACGCTTTGAACAATGGGTTTTTTCTGCAAATATACACCTGGAGTAACAATCCTTTGAAAGCTCAAACTTGTCCTCGGAAAAATGGCCTCACAACGCACAAAAACCCTCTCGAATATGGGGATGTAGCTCAGTGGTAGAGCGCATGCTTTGCATGTATGAGGCCCCGGGTTCAATCCCCGGCATCTCCAACTTTAGCTTATTGTTACTGTAGTACAATATGAGAGAAATGTGGGGTGAATAGGAGTGGCACTGGCATGAAGAGGTCAGAAGGATCTGACAAAGGGACAAAGGGACTCACTCACAGATCCAAACCTCCCCCCCACCTCCTCTGACATCCCCATTCACACCTTGGCTACCCCTCCTCCACGACTGTCATCATGAACAGCCAGGTGAGACAGCAGCTAAACCAACCACGACCCAGATCAGCAAATCCAAAGGACCAAATAAGATCAACCCAAGACTTCTCCAGGTGTGTATAGAGCTCCTGGCAACAGGGGTCTGTTTTGACATCTCCCTGGGACTAAACAAGGTTCTCAAGATCTGATGGACGTGCACAGACCCTTTGCCCAAGATCAAAACCTCAGGCATGTGGTCTCAGCACGTTGTTATTTGCTGGTTTGGCCCCAACATGCCTGTTGTGCATGGCGTTGGTGGTATAGTGGTGAGCATAGCTGCCTTCCAAGCAGTTGACCCGGGTTCGATTCCCGGCCAACGCAGTGGAATTTTATTTGGAACAAAGGACATCATTCCACCTCCCCCTCAACCGCATTTCCAAAACGACCGTGGTCCTCATGAACAGCCACACTTGAGTTGATGTTGCAAAAATGATTTGGACTGGGAGGACAACTAAAAAACATGACCTCACGTCAGAAAAGTACACTCAGATGAGATGAAGGTGAACACCAACCCTCCCCTGCATTTCTAAAACTATCATGGTCATCAGGATCAGTCAGGTGAGACAGTCAACAACCAATCTCTTCCTGACACTTTCAACAGGACTGGGGGGGCTGTGGGGGTGAGTCAGGAGCATTACTGGCATGAAAAGGTGAAAAGGTTAGTGAAGATCTGATAAACATGCACAGACAGTTTGCCCACAGTTTGCTGTGGTAACATAATGATTTGATACTACTTTGGACATGTTAAGTATTGTTTTTCATACAACCATCTGAGAAAGCTTTTGACTGCCGCAGCTCAAAAGAGCTACACGTTGTCGGCAGGATTCGAACCTGCGCGGGGAGACCCCAATGGATTTCTAGTCCATCGCCTTAACCACTCGGCCACGACAACTTTCTTTTTTTGTTTCTGATCAGGATTTTTCTCAGCAGTGGGAGCCAGCATGCTCTTGGAGATGAGGATGATGCATAGATATTTAGCATTGGCATGAAGAGGTCAGAAGGATCAGTGAGAGGAACAAAGGGACTCACCCACAGAGGCCAAACCCCCCTCCCCCCATCTCCTCTAACGTCCCCATTCACACCTTGGCTACCCCTCCTCCGTATTTCCAAAACCTCCATGGTCATCATGAAGAGCCAGGTAAGACAGCAGCTAAACCAACAAGGGCCCAGATCAGCATGGCCAAAGGACCAGACAAGATCCACACAAGACTGCTCAAGGTGTGTACAAGGTGTGTACTTGCTTGCACCGGTGTTCACTGTGCCGTTCTCATCACCTTTCACAGAAAGACCACAGACCTGAGCTTCTGATCTTTGGCCAAGGGTCTATGCATGTCTTATCAGATCTTCACTGGTCATTCTGACTGTTTCATGCCAGTAATGCTTCTGACCCACACCCTTCTCAAAGAGATTGGTTGGTGAACTGCTACTGTTTCACCTGACTGATCCTGATGACCATGGTCATTTTGGAAATGAGCCATTCTTAATACCTTTGGCCGAAATGTGTATTCTGTGTTTGCTGAGCACTAATTGCTAGCTACTGGTACTAGACTTTAGCACTGTATGCTAGCATTCCAAACAAAACTCCACTGCGTTGGCCGGGAATCGAACCCGGGTCAACTGCTTGGAAGGCAGCTATGCTCACCACTATACCACCAACGCTTTGCGTAGTGGAGTTTTTCAGCAAATTACACCTAGAGTAACAATCCTTTGAAAGCTCAAACTTGTCCTCGGAAAAATGGCCTCACAACGCACAGAAACCCTCTCAAACGCGGGGATGTAGCTCAGTGGTAGAGCGCATGCTTTGCATGTATGAGGCCCCGGGTTCGATCCCCGGCATCTCAACTTTAGCTTACTCTGCTATCAGATTAAGTGTTTATCAAGACCCACATACCATCAGGAGACCCAAGTAAGGAACTACAGTCATCAATATCTCTTGTCTCTTTTACACCTATATCTTCTTATCTACATCAGTCTCTTCCTAACACTTTCAGCAGCATTGACAGGGATGTGGGAGTGAGAGAGGAATATTACTGACATGAAAAGGTTAGAACGATCAGTGAAAAGTACCAAAGGGACTCACCAACAAAGGCAAAACTCACCCCCCATGTCCTCTAATGTCCCCATTCACACCTTTGCTGCACAGAGCTTCTGTGGCACATTACTTTTTTAATACTTGTTGTTGTTGTGCAAGAACAACATTGAGAGAAATGTTACTGTAGTACAATATGAGAGGAGTGTGGGGTGAGGGAGGAGCGGCATTGGCATTGGGAAACAAAAGGACCTCCCCCCACTTCCTCTAACATCAGATCAGAAGGTCAGGCCTGTAGTCATTTACTGATTTGATAGTACTTTGGACATGTTAAGTATTGTTTTTTCATATAACTGTTTGAGGATGCTCTTGACTGCCGCAGCTCAAAAGTGGTACACGTTGTCGGCAGGATTCGAACCTGCGCGGGGAGACCCCAATGGATTTCTAGTCCATCGCCTTAACCACTCGGCCACGACAACTGTTTTTCTCTGCTTCTGATCAGGATTTTTCTCAGCAGTGGGAGCCAGCATGCTCTTGGAGATGAGGATGATGCATAGATATTTAGCATTGGCATGAAGAGGTCAGAAGGATCAGTGAGAGGAACAAAGGGACTCACCCACAGAGGCCAATCCCCCCTCCCCCCCATCTCCTCTAAGGTCCCCATTCACACCTTGGCTACCCCTCCTCCGTATTTCCAAAACTTCCATGGTCATCATGAAGAGCCAGGTAAGACAGCAGCTAAACCAACAAGGACCCAGATCAGCAAGGCCAAAGGACCAGACAAGATCTACCCAAGACTGCTCAAGGTGTGTACAAGGTGTGTACTTGCTTGCACCGGTGTTCACTGTGCCATTCTCATCACCTTTCACAGAAAGACCACAGACTTGAGCTTTTGATCTTTGGCCAAGGGTCTATGCATGTCTTATCAGATCTTCACTGATCATTTTGACCGTTTCATGCCAGTAATGCTCCTGACCCACACCCTTCTCAAAGAGATTGGTTGGTGAACTGCTACTGTTTCACCTGACTGATCCTGATGACCGTGGTAATTTTGGAAATGAGCCATTCTTAATAGCTTTGGACACTGAATGCTTGATAATTTGTTATACAACGAATGCGTATTCTGTGTTTGTTGAGCACTAATTGCTAGCTACTGGTACCAGACTTTAGCACTGTATGCTAGCATTCCAAACAAAACTCCACTGCGTTGGCCGGGAATCGAACCCGGGTCAACTGCTTGGAAGGCAGCTATGCTCACCACTATACCACCAACGCTTTGAACAGTGGGTTTTTTCTGCAAATATACACCTGGAGTAACAATCCTTTGAAAGCTCAAACTTGTCCTCCGAAAAATGGCCTCACAACGCACAAAAACCTTCTCGAATATGGGGATGTAGCTCAGTGGTAGAGCGCATGCTTTGCATGTATGAGGCCCCGGGTTCAATCCCCGGCATCTCCAACTTTAGCTTATTGTTACTGTAGTACAATATGAGAGAAATGTGGGGTGAATAGGAGTGGCACTGGCATGAAGAGGTCAGAAGGATCTGACAAAGGGACAAAGGGACTCACTCACAGATCCAAACCTCCCCCCCACCTCCTCTGACATCCCCATTCACACCTTGGCTACCCCTCCTCCACGACTGTCATCATGAACAGCCAGGTGAGACAGCAGCTAAACCAACCACGACCCAGATCAGCAAATCCAAAGGACCAAATAAGATCAACCCAAGACTTCTCCAGGTGTGTATAGAGCTCCTGGCAACAGGGGTCTGTTTTGACATCTCCCTGGGACTAAACAAGGTTCTCAAGATCTGATGGACGTGCACAGACCCTTTGCCCAAGATCAAAACCTCAGGCATGTGGTCTCAGCACGTTGTTATTTGCTGGTTTGGCCCCAACATGCCTGTTGTGCATGGCGTTGGTGGTATAGTGGTGAGCATAGCTGCCTTCCAAGCAGTTGACCCGGGTTCGATTCCCGGCCAACGCAGTGGAATTTTATTTGGAACAAAGGACATCATTCCACCTCCCCCTCAACCGCATTTCCAAAACGACCGTGGTCCTCATGAACAGCCACACTTGAGTTGATGTTGCAAAAATGATTTGGACTGGGAGGACAACCAAAAAACATGACCTCACGTCAGAAAAGTACACTCAGATGAGATGAAGGTGAACACCAACCCTCCCCTGCATTTCTAAAACTATCATGGTCATCAGGATCAGTCAGGTGAGACAGTCAACAAGCAATCTCTTCCTGACACTTTCAACAGGACTGGGGGGGCTGTGGGGGTGAGTCAGGAGCATTACTGGCATGAAAAGGTGAAAAGGTTAGTGAAGATCTGATAAACATGCACAGACAGTTTGCCCACAGTTTGCTGTGGTAACATAATGATTTGATACTACTTTGGACATGTTAAGTATTGTTTTTCATACAACCATCTGAGAAAGCTTTTGACTGCCGCAGCTCAAAAGAGCTACACGTTGTCGGCAGGATTCGAACCTGCGCGGGGAGACCCCAATGGATTTCTAGTCCATCGCCTTAACCACTCGGCCACGACAACTTTCTTTTTTTGTTTCTGATCAGGATTTTTCTCAGCAGTGGGAGCCAGCATGCTCTTGGAGATGAGGATGATGCATAGATATTTAGCATTGGCATGAAGAGGTCAGAAGGATCAGTGAGAGGAACAAAGGGACTCACCCACAGAGGCCAATCCCCCCTCCCCCCCATCTCCTCTAAGGTCCCCATTCACACCTTGGCTACCCCTCCTCCGTATTTCCAAAACTTCCATGGTCATCATGAAGAGCCAGGTAAGACAGCAGCTAAACCAACAAGGGCCCAGATCAGCATGGCCAAAGGACCAGACAAGATCCACACAAGACTGCTCAAGGTGTGTACAAGATGTGTACTTGCTTGCACCGGTGTTCACTGTGCCGTTCTCATCACCTTTCACAGAAAGACCACAGACCTGAGCTTCTGATCTTTGGCCAAGGGTCTATGCATGTCTTATCAGATCTTCACTGGTCATTCTGACTGTTTCATGCCAGTAATGCTTCTGACCCACACCCTTCTCAAAGAGATTGGTTGGTGAACTGCTACTGTTTCACCTGACTGATCCTGATGACCATGGTCATTTTGGAAATGAGCCATTCTTAATACCTTTGGCCGAAATGTGTATTCTGTGTTTGCTGAGCACTAATTGCTAGCTACTGGTACTAGACTTTAGCACTGTATGCTAGCATTCCAAACAAAACTCCACTGCGTTGGCCGGGAATCGAACCCGGGTCAACTGCTTGGAAGGCAGCTATGCTCACCACTATACCACCAACGCTTTGCGTAGTGGAGTTTTTCAGCAAATTACACCTAGAGTAACAATCCTTTGAAAGCTCAAACTTGTCCTCGGAAAAATGGCCTCACAACGCACAGAAACCCTCTCAAACGCGGGGATGTAGCTCAGTGGTAGAGCGCATGCTTTGCATGTATGAGGCCCCGGGTTCGATCCCTGGCATCTCAACTTTAGCTTACTCTGCTATCAGATTAAGTGTTTATCAAGACCCACATACCATCAGGAGACCCAAGTAAGGAACTACAGTCATCAATATCTCTTGTCTCTTTTACACCTATATCTTCTTATCTACATCAGTCTCTTCCTAACACTTTCAGCAGCATTGACAGGGATGTGGGAGTGAGAGAGGAATATTACTGACATGAAAAGGTTAGAACGATCAGTGAAAAGTACCAAAGGGACTCACCAACAAAGGCAAAACTCACCCCCCATGTCCTCTAATGTCCCCATTCACACCTTTGCTGCACAGAGCTTCTGTGGCACATTACTTTTTTAATACTTGTTGTTGTTGTGTAAGAACAACATTGAGAGAAATGTTACTGTAGTACAATATGAGAGGAGTGTGGGGTGAGGGAGGAGCGGCATTGGCATTGGGAAACAAAAGGACCTCCCCCCACTTCCTCTAACATCAGATCAGAAGGTCAGGCCTGTAGTCATTTACTGATTTGATAGTACTTTGGACATGTTAAGTATTGTTTTTTCATACAACTGTTTGAGGATGCTTTTGACTGCTGCAGCTCAAAAGTGGCACACGTTGTCGGCAGGATTCGAACCTGCGCGGGGAGACCCCAATGGATTTCTAGTCCATCGCCTTAACCACTCGGCCACGACAACTGTTTTTCAGTGCTTCTGATCAGGATTTTTCTCAGCAGTGGGAGCTACCATGATCTGGGAGATGAAGGTGAACAGAACCCCTCTACTGCCTTTCCAAAACTACCATGGCATGTGGGCTCAGCATGTTGTAATTTGATGGTTTGGCCACAAAAAAAGACCTGTGTGCAACGCGTTGGTGGTATAATGGTGAGCATAGCTGCCTTCCAAGCAGTTGACCCGGGTTCGCTTCCCGACCAACGCAGAGGTTTTTTTATTTAGAATAAAAGACAATCATCATCCCACCGACCCCTCAATCGTATTTCCAAAACTAACACAGTCATCATGACCATCCAGGTGAGACAGCAGCTTGATCAACATGTCCGAGAGCACCACAGAAATGTTGCATTCCTGTTGACAAAAGCTTGATATTTTTTAGTCAGCTCTCTGTCTCCTCACTGTTGCTCAATCCGTGTCTCAGCTGCAGCTGACTCAAGACATCCAGCTGTTGTTAAGCCGCTGTGAACGCTATACTGAGGAATTCGACAGAGTGTTTGCAGTATTTCAATGAGAGGCGTCAAGGGTCAACGCCCAGTAACATGTGACCAAGGATCAGAAAACTTGCCTGCCTCATTTGTTTGTTCACCTCCCTCTGATGTAAAGGCAACTACTCTAGCATTAATGATAAAATAATTGCTCAGTATCCTCTGACTCAGTGAATCCAGAATAGAGAGCACTGGCAGTGGGTTCGATAAAGTGCAAGGAAGTGCAAGCAGCAGTATTAGTCTAATAATATATGACATGTGGAATAATATGAAAACAATGATGGATTATTTCAATGCAGGTGGGTAATGAGTGAGTTGTATGCTATGCACCTGCTCATATACACCAAAAAGAAGGAAAGAAACAAAAGAACATATTCTTGCCACTGGTCATGTGCACAGCAGAGGGCAGTCTAAAAACCATAATGCACATGCAAAATTGCATTTAAAGCAAGTGAGGTGTGCAGTTAAAGCTTGGACTTGCAGTTGTCGCATTTGGACTTGTTATTTGCACAGTGTGAATTGTTGCTGTGTGTCTGCTTCTCGGTTTTAAGGCTGACATTTATCAAAGCCAGAAAACTTCAGCTCTTTATGAACTGCCTCCTCTCCGGACATGAGACATGAGTGGCGACAGACAGGGGTGAGAAGAGGACAGCGATGAGGGGATGAGGTAGTGCTCTTAAATCTGCACGATCCCCCTGGCAACAAGAGAAAGGCGAGGGCGGGATGAGTGCGGCGGCGGTACGGACCACCCTGGATCTGGCATTGCAACAGACGGAGCCGGTGGCCGAGAGGCTGGGCGGCCGCTGAGCCGCTGACAAGATCTGACAGTGACGGAGCAGCTGTGGAGCCAGAGAGGTTGGGTTTCTGTGGGCCGCTGTCTGCTGAGACAAAGAGACACAGGCCGAGGAGACAAACAGAGCAACTGAGACACAAACACATGCACGAAATACATCCAGAAAGAAACTAACGTAAGCTGCTTTTTTATCAGTATTTCAAATAGGTTGGCTGCTGTGCTTCTCAACAGGTGTTTACAGTTTTATACATTTAAATAAAAGGTGTCAATCAATGCTTTGACAGCAGGATCATTGACTATCACATCTGACACCTCACAGGCCGGACTGTCTCTCTGTTATGCAGAGAGCTATCATTTTTATTCACAACAAGTGCAATAAGTTTAGTGTCTTACTGTGGAAGGAACAAAGGGACTCACCCACAGAGGCCAATCCTCCCCCCACCTCCTCTAACATCCCGATTCACACCTCGGCTACCCCTCCTCTACCACGGTCATCGTGAACAGCCAGGTGAGACAGCAACTAAACCAACCTGGACCCAGATCAGCAAGGCCAACGGACCAGACAACATCAACCCAAGACTTCTCCAGGTCTGTACAGAGCTCACCTCCCCCTGGGGCTAAATAAGGTTCTCAAGATCTGTTGGATGTGCATAGACCCTTTGCCCAACATCAGAACTGAAGGCATGTGGTCTCAGCACGTTGTAATATGCTGGTTTGGCCCTAGAACCATCATAAGACATAGCGTTGGTGGTATAGTGGTGAGCATAGCTGCCTTCCAAGCAGTTGACCCGGGTTCGATTCCTGGCCAACGCAGCTGAGTTTTGTTCGGAATGCTAGCATACAGTGCTAAAGTCTAGTTGTAGTAGCTAGCAATTAGTGCTCAGCAAACACAAAATACACATTCGTCGTACAACAAATTACCAAGGATTCAGTGTCCAAAGATATTAAGAATGGCTCATTTCCAGAAGTACCACGGTCGTCAGGTGAAATAGTAGTAGCTCACCAATCAGTCTCTTTGAGAAGGGTGTCAGGAACATTACTGGCAAGTTTGATATTGGCACCTTGTACACAATTGGAGAAGTCTTGGGTTGATCCCTTTGTTCCTCTCACTGATCCTTCTGACCTCTTCATGCCAATGCTGAATATCTATGCATGTCTATTAGATCTTCAGAACCTTGCTTAATCGGAGGGAGAGGTCAAACCAGACCCTTCTTGAGCTGCTATCTCTTCTGGTTGGTCCTGATGACTATGGTAGTTTTGGAAATGCGGTGGAGGGGTGCCGTTCACCCGCATCTCCCGGAGCATGGTGGCTCCCAATGCTGAGAAAAATCCTGATCAGAACAAATGAACAACAGTTGTCGTGGCCGAGTGGTTAAGGCGATGGACTAGAAATCCATTGGGGTCTCCCCGCGCAGGTTTGAATCCTGCCGACAACGTGAATCCTTTTTGAGATGCGGCAGTTAAACACAAACAATACTTAACGTGTCCAAAGTACTATCAAATCAGAAATCAGCATGTCTGTCAGACCTTTAATGCCGATGCAGTTGAGGGGTAGGTGGGATTATGATTGTCCTTTGTCCATTCTCCATGGGTAGTTGGTACAAAAATCTGCAAGTGTTTGAGGGGAACAGACCCAACCCGACCTCAGTCGCAGTCAATCAAAGATGTTTTGAGTTTTTCGAACCAAATCTGGATGCAATCGAGCCATGTGACCTGATTATATAAAAATCTAAACCCTGAAATTAAACATTTAACTTACCTTTAGGGATCAAAAGAGAAAAACAAAGCTTCCCTTTGGACTCTTTGTGCAATCACGAGGTTGGTTTCCCGATAATTACAGAAACACCAGACGATGCACGTGTACCCGTTGTTTTGATCGTCAGCTCAGACGTCCATCTTTTTCCTCTCTTTCCTCCCCCCTCATCTCGTCATCCCGTGTTGTCCTCTGTTTCTTGCGTGCAAAGCCTTCAATCAACGCTAGTTTGACTTGTAAGCAACAAGAAGATTGTTTTCTGTTCCCTCTTTAATCTGCGCAGCCCGCTGAGCTGCTGCATTATTTATACGCTTGTCATCATTCCTTCTTCAGGGCCCAGGGGCACATGCTTTTTCCCAAATATTGTTAATTTTTCCATGTGACTTTGAGCGGGAGGGATATAAGGCGTGGTTGTAGAGATGCTGATAGACCGCGGCATGTCTCCAGGGTTACAACGTCTGAAAGTCAGTGTATGATGCAGAAATGGCACGTTTAATTAATGCCATGCACCAGATCCTATTAGATCAGACTGAAAGTAAATCCAGCTGCATCGAATTAGCCACAAAAATGTTGCATAAAGACAAAACGCAGCACTCTTTTTCCAGACTTCTAATGAAATTCTGTGTTTTTTTGTCGACTGTGCTTCATTGTGGATATGACTAATACACTTTTCAAACTGTATTAACTGTAAAAGAAAAAAGAAAAGCAATGAACAAGTTTTGTGCCACAATCCCTCCTCTGAAGTCTGTGATTATCCATGAACCACGACCTCGTTTTTTAAAATGACTCCACGCTGCATCGTGCTCTCTGGCTAGCGTCCAAACCGTCCCATGTAATTTGTTGTTACGTCTCAATAATCCGTTACAGATGTGGACGTCTCATTGCCTCATCCCAGGTCTCGGTAACCTTAGGGAAACACGACCTGGAAAGAAAAACACGCTCTGACACACAGTTGGGACAGAACTCACAGTTTTCACGCCTGCTTTTCATTTCTGCTGCAGTAAAGGAGGACGACAGTCTGAGAAAAACATGCATGAAGTGCTAAAAATGTATGTTTACTTGTATACCTGCTTTCTTATGAATCACGTGGTTGCTTAAACTCCAACATTTCTACAGTGATATCACTATTTTTGTATTATCCAGAAACTGTTTCTCCAACCACAGCGTTTGGCTAGCTGTCAGTGACATTTTTGTAGATTAGTGCCTGTGAATACAGTGTAATCAGCATGAAGCCATGTTCTGTGGAAGTCTGGAGGGCTTGCTTCACCGTCTTACATTCAGGTCATTTTTTCCCCTAAAAGGTTTGATATTGTTTGCACAATTTATTGCACACCTCGGAGCCCCTGTTCATCCACACAGCAGTATAAACACCTGGAGCTGTGGGCTTCTACCTGGGTACTTAAGGCTTTTTTATAGTACTGCAGGACGTAGACGCTGTAACCTACGTACATAGCCTACGCCGGTGTGAGCCATTTATACTTGTGCACTCGTCAGTCTGGCTCGATCTGTAACAACTCCACCCAAACACTAGTCGGCGCTGTGTCTTTTTTGCCAGTCAGGTTAATTTTTGTTTCTACTTCCGGCTTCACTTTCAACAATAGAGACTGAAACCAGAGCCCGTCTATGGAGAGCCTCGCCACTCTCTATTAAGTCCCATTGTAACGAACAGTTCAGAAGCCGGAAGTTCACTGAGAGTGGAACTTCTCCCCTTATTAGACATTCTTTGCTGAAACTTTTGCCGAAATTTCGCAGAAGATGATTCGTACAAATGTTTGTATCTCCGACCTTTCCTCGAAGTGTTCCATCTGTATTGATCCAAAACAATCTATTTGAAAATTGTGGAGATGGAGAAGCAGTCTGAAATGCTAAAGCAAAAACATGCTATTACCAAGCGGACCAGGCTCTTGCAATCACAGTGTAAGAGGCTGTCAATTTAACGCAGAAGTCTAAACCGTCTGTTAAGGGGTAAGATGCTTGCTCAAGCACCTCAG
The DNA here is from genome assembly GCF_963514085.1 of Chelon labrosus. Taxonomy (NCBI): domain Eukaryota; kingdom Metazoa; phylum Chordata; class Actinopteri; order Mugiliformes; family Mugilidae; genus Chelon; species Chelon labrosus. The sequence goes on along the minus strand of NC_140351.1, from coordinate 4,158,428 downwards.
CCATGGACATAGTCATGACCTTACCGTCCCAAAGCTGCCTTTCTTGTCAGTTTCCCTGCGGGAACCTTCCAAAGGGATTAAAGGGGAACTACTGTTTTTTACAACCTGGACCTTATTTCTGGCATAAAATACAATTGTTTACTCATCCATATAACTTTGGTGTCATTTGGAGTCGTTCGGAGGATATTTAGATCTGCGTATATCCATATAGTGGGAGTGACTGGGTCACCGAAACGCAGCGAAACTCGTTCATTTCACCAATATTTTGTTATGATACACTAGTGCTATTCCCCGTTGAGTCCAGAGTTACCTGTTATTATCCTGTTGTTTTGGCGCCCCAGTCACTCCCACTGTATGGATATACATGACTCCAAATGACACCAGTTATATGGTTATATGGGTGATTATATGCGTATTTTATGCCAGAAATAAGGTCCAGGTTGTAAAAAAACGGTAATTATCCTTTAATTAAGTCATCTATCTATCTATCTATCTATCTATCTATCTATCTATTCTAACTACTACTCAAGTTCACAGGTCTCAGTCATTGCACTGAGCGGTTTTATGGCTGAGTTTCACCCTGAGCAAACCACCTTCTTTAATAACTCCCCTGCCAGGTAAGTGTTCTGGATTTGCTGCACTCAAAATGTAATTTACATGACAGTAAAGTAAAGCTGTCTTTACATCCAAAGCTGCTAAACTAATTGAAGAGCTGACATCTAGTGGTTGCTGTTGGTATTGAACATCAAAAACCAATATGTATGTATGTAAAAAAAAAAAAAACATTTTAACAGGTTTACCACTTTACCACTCAGCCGAAAGAGGAACAGGCAACAACAAAATGTCCTCATAATATTAGAATTCCATGAAATATTGGCTCTTACAACTTAATTAAAACTAAACTACACATAAACACCGACCTCTTAATCCAGTGTAAAGCATCGAGATCCAAAATTGTCTTTAACTTCAGCTTCTCGCGACAGTTCCTGCCAAGTCTGGACCTGTATTTAAATAAAACCTCTAGATCCAGTCATTTTATTGCACACAGATAAGTCATCTGAACATTTACATTTCCCAGACGTTCCAGACTTTTCATTCATGAAATTGTGACGCTATCAGAGCTCAGTTTGAAAACTGTGGCTGTAGATGATCAGAGTATTTAAAGAAAACTGGTTGAAGTTTAAGACTAACGTCAAACTAAGGCAAAGTTCATCTGTTGCGTAGCGTAGCTTCAGGGTCACACTACGCTGCAAACATCCAAAGGTTATTCTCTCAGGGTCGTTGTAGGCCAGAGTGAGAGAAAGTTATACGACTGCCGTGGGATGTGACGCTCTGAAAATAGAACTTTATTCTTTTAAAACAAAGAAAACTGAGCTGAAGTTCAAATCTTGGTACTCAGTTGATGTTTGAAAGCTTCTAGAATTACACTCATTACTGCACCTCTCTGGCCTTGATCTACATCCTATTTAGATATCCTCCACTATAATTAAACCACAACATGTAGATAGCAGCGGGGGAGGATTCTCTAACTTTTAAGTGTCACATTGATAAGAAGTCTGCAGTTTTTTCTAGCAGGCAGGTTCTTAGTTTTATTTCCACGCAGGTTATTTCCTGACCTCATGCCACTGTAGCCCATCATTAACTTTTATTCTCTCGTATCAGTTTCTCTCAGATTACAGTTATGAGCGCTTGCTGGCACGCACGGCGTATCTCTCCCAGCAACAGAAACTAAAAGCTGCAGCTCGCGGTCGATAACGCAGAGTGAAATTAAAACCCATGGGGAAAAAAAATGCTTGGTCATAAAGTGAATGGCATCAAGAGTCCAGTCCAATCTGTGCAGAGATAAAACAAAAGAGATCTTGTTAGTGTATCCGGAGCTGCCAGAGTACGCTGCTAGTCTGACCTCATTACCGGGGCTTATACTAGCTGACGTGGGGGGGCAGAGCGGCACAGTTAAATGCCCCAAGAATGCACCCTCATTTGGCATGCAGCAATGAGACGGACCCACGCAAACCCAGCGCGCCTATATTCCTCTAAAGCCTACTGATGTTTCAGTATGTGCAACAAAGACATTACATATCACTGAATGATGTGCAAGGGTGGGAACAGAACAGACTGGGCGGTTGTTTGTACAACCGTTGAAACGAACTATAAAGATTATTTTAATACAGTTCTACTCTGATGAGTTTTAGTTAAATTTATTGGTTTATTAGCAAGTCCATATGTACACCGATCAGGCATAACATTGTGACCACCTTCCTAATATTGTGTGTTGAGACTCATCAGAGAATGGACATGGGCCTTCTGAGGGTGTCCTGTGGTGTCTGGCAACAGAATGTTGCTAGTGGAGGAGGTCTTTGAGCGGAGGGGCCTCTGTGGATCATCCCACAGATACTTGATCAGTTTGGGATCTAGTGAATTTGGAGGCCAGGTCAACACCTTGTGCTGTTGTGCTGCTTCATGTTTTTTTTTAGTTGTTCCTAAAGCGTTTTGTGGCTGCATCTTGTTTAGGATGGCTGCTGCCATCAAGGAGTGTCATTGCTATGGGGTGGGGGTGCCTGGTCTGGTCTAGGTGGGTGCTACATGTCTAAGTAACATCCACACCAATGAATGCCAGGTCCAAAAGTTTCCCAGCAGAACACTGAACTGTCACAAGATGGTTTAAATGTTATTCACTTCTCCTGTCAGTGGTCTTAATGTTGTGGCTGATGGGTGTATGCGCTCCACAGAAGATGAACTCCTCATTCTTTGGACACTTCCTTTTCCTCTTGTACAAGACGAAACGATGCATCATTCTGTGTAACCTCCTGACAGTATTGGTACATCTTCGTGTATCCTGTTGAACATTCATGCTGCGAGGTCTGACTTTATGACCTGGTGGTATTTCCTCTAGAGACACCCTCAGGAAAAACATATTTTTAACTCTGCCGCTGGTTGGGGGCTCTAAGAATAGAAGGAATCATTGTTCTGTGTATCCGTTTGTGGACCATACATCCAATTCCTGGATGTAATAAAAATGGTTTGTCTGCAGTGGCAACTAAACTCTTAGCTTTGACACGACTGCACATGATGGCGATGTCTCTCAGATGGCTTTCACTCAGTCTGTCTCCGTTTAGGACTGAGAACCTCGTGGTCGCCTTCCTCGCTTGTTTGGCAGATGCCAAACTCATGTGCGCAACATCACAACCTCAAAGACCTGTTGGAGACACAGATGTTTCTCATGGACTCGGTGCCAAATGGAGTCGCTATCAAACCAGCCCCCGGAGAGCTGAAGAACCTGGTCCCACTTAGAGAGCAGGGGCTAGAGTCAGAGCAGCAATATGGATCTGATGATACGCTTTTCTCCAGCGTTAAGAAAGGGAAATTATTGAAACTGTCCTTCATCTTACTCCAAGAATCTAATATGGTGCATATACAAATGTCATGGATGAAAGAAAAGTTAATGGAATCTTCTTTGACTTTCTGTGATGATGTTTTATAAGAACTGATTCAGCGCCTACTGTAAACCTGCAGCTGGGATAAAGACGTCCCAGGATGAAAGGACCGGACCGGAGTGAAATGAGTATCACAAATGGATTTTTATGCCGAATATGATTTCACTGAAGCATTTCCACAAAGCAGAACAACTTATTCTCTGTTGAAATTCCCAATAATTTGTCCCTCAATGGGGCGGCACAGTGGTGTGGTGGTTAGCAAGAAGGTTCTGGGTTCTAATCCATCATGATTGGGTCCTTTCTGTGTGGAGTTTACATGTTCTCCCTGTGTCTGCGTGGGTTCTCTACAGGTACTGCAGCTTCCTCCCACCGTCCAAAGACATGCTGGTTAGGTTCAGTGGTGATTCTAAACTGGTCGTAGGTCTCTAGATAGACTGACGTCCTGTTTTTGTTTTGTGAAGACAGTGTTTGTTGTTTCTGCTTCCTGTAGCTCTTTGCAGTCTACAGATACACACTTCATTCATTCTCTCATTCATCTTCTCTAACTGCTTGTCCTCTGGAGGGTCGAAGGGGGGCTGGATCCCAGCTGTCATTGGGGCGAGAGGTGGGGTACACCCTGGACAGGAGGCCAGTCTATCTAGAGACCTACGGCCAATTTAGAATCACCAATGAACCTAACCAGCATGTCTTTGGACGGTGGGAGGAATACCTGGATAAAGGACACTGGACCTACAGACAGGTCCATCCAGCTTTGCAGCACCTGGCCATGGTTAACACGGTAAACCTCTTGTTTTTTTTACGTTGAAGGTTACTAAACTCTACTGTCTTCACTTCCTGTCCCCTTTGTGGTTGCTGCCCCTGATTGTTAGCCCCCTCCCTTGGTGTATCGCCCGTGCCTCATTGTCCCCGTTGTATCTTTGTCCTCCGTGTCAGAAACATACCAGCCTGTTTCATGTCTACTTCGCTATTTTGTTGGACTTTGTCTTTGCCTGTTTTGTCCAGTAAAGACTTTCAATCCACCACCTATGTCTTGGCTTGTGCGTTTGAGTCCTCCTCTACCAGTTCCTCATTTCGTTTCATAACACAAGACGGCCAATATCATTCACATCATTGTTTGAGTTGGGTATTGTTTCCTGACGCTGGTTCTCGTCACATCGCGCAACAATCTGTGACCGATCAGGGACCGGTATCTTGGGCTGATACGGTGCAAATTTACGACTCTATAGGCATCTAATGAGACAAAAATATGAGACGTATTTTCTGAGAGGGTAGACCGGTTCGCTGATATATGTGTTGCCGCTCTGTTTGAGAACAGTACGAAATCATCAGAAGGTCACAGGGCAGTCCGTGGTCCGCCTGTTTGCCTTCTGTGACTCTGATTTACAGCCTTCATATCGTAGCTACTGGCATTTATGGAACGCAGCATAACCATCAGCTCTGTGAAAGGTATTTGGTCGCAAGCATTGTGCATGAGGAACCACTTCTACAAACAAAGAACCCTTTATCTCTCATGGTTAATGCACAATTGAGAATACATTTGCAACCACAATGCAGAATAACTTAGAATATCATCATGCAACTGCTCCCTGTTAACGCCTCCTCTTGTGTTTTCCATATGGCTGCCGGTGAGTTTCATGTTCACTCCAGACTCATCGGCTATTCTGACCGGGGCCCAGGGATCATTTGTTTGCCATTAGCTCGTTTCCCTTAGCGACGTGCCTCCAAACCTTCTGAGACTCATTCAAAGGAGGCAAAGTGAACAAAGAGCAGAGTCAGACAGGGCTCGCATCTGATAGAAAAAACTCCAAGGCCTCTAAATAATGTATCCTCTCTTTTGATGGCGATAGGCCCGCCCTGTTCACCTCTTGCATTTTGCATTTTACAATCCTGTTATTGGGCAGAGCCTCGGAGATGGGAGCGGCTCGGGCCGTGGTGGAACTCAGTGTTTATCTGGGCTGCTGCTTAATGGACGGATGAATATGCGGTCGGTTGACTCCGCCATTAGAGTTAGACTGGGAATTGATTGTCCACTGCACTGAGGTTGACCCCATAAGTCACTGCAGGGAAAACAGTCTGAATGTGTGTCTGTCCATAGAGAGATGACTGTCAGTTTAGAGGATGCATAACTGATAAATGAGGAGGAAGGGAAGGACACCGGTGACAACACGTTCAAACTGAAACGCTAGACGAATGTAGACGAGGTTCAGCAGAAACATCCTGAGGTTTGTTTGACCACATGCGAACAACAGTGTAGCTGCACAGGCTGGACTCAGTTCCTTCAACAGGAAACAGGAGAGTCAAGCCAGACCGCAGATTTCAACCAGAATACCGAGATCAGCATGAGCGAGAGGCCACCTTCAAAATAAAAGTCTGTTATTCGCGAAGGTGGAACTATTTTAGCAGTTGTACAGCAATTGACTGGGAGTCGTACTCACATGCTATATTAAATTATATTTTTTTGTCTTTAGGAGTAACATAAGATGTCTCAAAGTTGTGAAAATGTGAAGGAAAATACTGACTTAGAGCAGATGAGACATCACAGACCAGGATCTGCAGATTTATCTTCTGCTAAAACACAGCGGAAGAAATTAACACTGTCTAATCACTAATTCAGTTTTTATTTCCAGAGATTATGGTGCACGTGGAAGCTTCCAGGGTTGGAGTTATAACCTTTTATGCTTTGTGCAGGTAACATGTGAAGCCAAAGTCACGATGTGCACACAAAACAGCTCTGTTCTTGGTTCTGAAACAGCGGTAGAGATCCATTAGAGACAGCAGCTGGTAAACTTTTCTACTGCACCCTAAATGACGCCAGGGTTTATTTGCATACAGGAAAATTGATGTCAGATCTGAAGAGCAGGCCGGAGACACACGTTAACCTTTGTATTATCTTATCTGACCTGGCTGAATTTATTTGTTTATCTATCTATCCATCCATCTATCTATCTATCTATCTGTCTATCTATCTAAATGTGGTCTACTATCTATGGACTGACTTGAGGAGGACAAAAGCAGCACGGTCGATGGGGCATGAACCTAAACCTGGCCACTTGTGATGGCATTTCCCAAGAAGGATGTTCATGCAAGGTCTGAACAGGGCCTCAGTTATTTGTGTAAAGTTAAAGTAATAAACAATAAGTTTCAGTTGAATCTTAGCTTTTAATCTTTATCAATGGATGCCACAAACTTGGTTTTATAAATATGTCAGCTGAAGCCACAAAACCATTCACAGTAACGTGTTAAAAAGGTTTAAAGTGTTCTCTAATGTGCTTCTTCAAGCTTTTACTTTCCTTTTATTTTGAAAACCTGACCGGAACCTGCCATTGTAGGTGCAGTTTAATTGACAGTAGTTTACAGCAGCCGCCCGCGTGTGTTTGTGTGTGTGCGTCCTTGTGTGCGTCCACGGGATAAAACAGGAGTTTGTGTTTGGTGGAGGTGTCGTAGACTTCAGGAACGAGTCGTTTCCACCCGGACAGCGTCGGTAAGTGAATTTGACTGAATGTTTGCGTATGGAAATTGAGGAGCATGTTCTTTTTCAACAAACGCGGAGCTCAAAACATTTTTATTTTATCAACTAATGTTTGTTTATGTTGCTGGAAAAGCGGCAGACTGAGCAGGAGTTTATAGGGAAAAGCTTAAACAACGCGATATCTGGCAACCAAACAAGGTAGAGTGTTTTATTTCACTTTCCAGCGTTAAGTAATTAGTTTAAAGTTTAAATTAAATGTAATAATATCATGTCGGCTGTCACGGTGTTGCTCCAGGTGAGCCCACGCTCCCGACAGGTGGACACCGTTCATACCTGGAGGCACCATCCACATCAGCAGCAGCAGCAGCAGCAGCTTCCAGTCTCCACCGAGCCAGAAATAAAATAAAAGTTAAACCGAGTTTTTAGTCGATTTTTGAAACTAGAGATTCAGGGGCCAAGGACACAATAGACGTATTTTATTATCTCTGAACGCAGGCGCCAGATACATATTGTGTTACACTGCGAATGACACCCAACACCCACAGCAGACAGGAGGACGCTTCACCCTGTACGCGGGGGAGAAAATGCAAAACCAAACTGCGTTGAGATATCTAACAAGTCATGGTTTCCATACTCGTGCGTAATGTGCAAAGTGTGATTTAAGGTTTTGCGAGAATTAATATATTTTTGTCTTTATTTCGGCGTATATTTCACGTTTACTGCAGAGTTTACTGGCTGGAAATTTAGATTTTTGTCGAGGGAGTCAGGGATGGGCACTCAATGTTAAAAAAAAAATGTTAAAATTCAGAATATTCTCAGGTGAAGTTGTGACTTTCCTGCAAGCCGAATTTATTTAAAGCTGCTCATGACTCCTTTAATCCCAGGAGTCAACCCCTGCCTATACTATATCTATGAGGGGGAGCAAAGCAGCTTTAAAGTGTAGTTTTCCACATGGTGTTTGATAGGCGCCAAACCGAAAAAACACCAGAAACAAGAGCACCTGGACTTGCAGACCTCTTCTCCAGTTTGCACGAGCCGGCGGAACGTCTACGAGAAACTCTACGAGTCCGGTTTCCCTTGTTTATCCTTAAATAAACTTCACATCACCATAATTTGCAGCGGCCTGTGCAAACACACGTCCTCGCAGAGCAGGTCAGTGGATTTGTCGCAGCCGGCGGTGAATTGAAAGTAAATTTTGCACGTTTTGTGGAGCAACATCACACGTTTTATACAAACACTGTTCCCTGTCTGAGTGTTATATATATATATATTTTTCCCCTTTTCCTTCTTGTTTGGCAGGTAGTCAGCTGCTAGGAACCTGCCAAGACAAATAACCTGTAGGTAATTAGGAAGGCTACTTCTGTGTTTTCTCTCAAATCTTGGAAGTGCATAAGGAAGCTAATTAGCAACGATCACCCCCCTCCCTCCCTTCTCCACCTAACCTTGAAGATGTGAGGTCAGTGAACCCAGAGGGAAGGCGACAACACGCGACTACCTTTAGAAATTACTTGTCCACGACCAGGAATTGGTTCCCTGTGCCGGGTTTGGGGCTGTTTTCCACGTGCGGATCAGGTTTTTATATCAGATGTACTCACGGGGATCAACGTTAAACTTTATACGTGAGGAAATCTTAAGTTATTTCAGGTTGTTTGCCTCAAAGGTTGCCTTCGCAGCATTCTCCCCTCCTCACGTGTAATATGACTGATGGTCTACTTATCAAGTTGACCTTTACGTACTTATTGGCTTTCGCCTGCAAAAACTAGCAACAACATCCTGGAAATGAAAACCCACTTTTCATTGTCTCCGCCGCGGCAGTATCCGCCAATGTGCTTTGTTGGCTTGTGGTGGTGGTGGTGATTAGCTTCCGTATCCTTTTTGGACAATAATGGATGATCCCAGGTGGCGGAGTTGGATCAAAGCGATGATTAAGCCTCCCACCTGAACTTAAAAGCTGATGTAGTTTTTATGGTGTGATGGAGTTAAGCTGTGGACAGACATCATCTCCTCTCCAGCAGATTGCTTTGGTCCGGTAGAGCTCGATACGGTATTTTTAGCTTCTCGTCTTGTCATGATGGAGGTTTTAGCAGCAGCAGAAGTGGCTGGATGTGTTGTCTAGTGATTTACAAATGGGACTGGACCAACTGTTTATATAAGCAAAGCATCTAGTAGTGTGTACACCGGCTAAAGCAGCATCTGCAGCACTAGACAGTGTAAAACAACATCAGCTGCACATGTTATCCTCTGATAACTGTCCTCCCTTAATAAACAACCCCATACATAACTTGTACAAACAGCTATTTACGTGTTATCTCCCTGTGGTTAGCATAGCAATGGTATGAAATGAACAGGGCCACAAAATCTGTATAGTGAGGAGGTCGGGGTGGATGGACGGGTCACGGATCACCATTCTAGCTCGGACTTTGAAACTCTGACCGTTTGTTATTGTAACTGTAGTAAAATTGAATCAGTTTTAAACTAAATCCTGGTTTTGAAACTAACCCAGCTGTTATTGTTTTGTTTTTTTTAAATTACCATATCTGTGCTATATTATACTATATATACTTATTTTCTAAATGAGCCAGGCTTCAGCCAACCCTCATCTTTTGTAGTTATCTATTTTAGCTTTGCCATAAACCAAAACTGTGCTCCTGTAAGTCTTCTTCTTCTTCTGTTTTAATGGAAGTTGGCTAGCCTCAAAGCTGCCAGAAGTCAGAGAAGAAGAAGAATAAACATGTCTGCTGTGTGGAAGAACTTTACTTTGGGAAATGAAGTCAGTCAGATAGAAATTTGTAAATTATGCGATGTACAGGTTTGGTGAGGTGGTAGTAGTTGATCGTCATTCAGTATTGCCAACTTGGTTTGCTACCAAAACATAAAACAAACATTTAAAAGTAGAGAAAAGTTTCTTGGAGACAGCGTCAAGGAGAAAAACCTTCCGGAGAGGGTTAGGGAGTTTATGGCAGCGTTGGATGACCAGAACATTTCTGGAGTAGAGAACACAAGGTACCAGCTACCCTCTCCACACTACATTAACTTTGACAGGAATATTTATTGGACTGAATCCAGTCGACTCTAGGAGAAGACAAGGAAAGACTTCAGGGAAGGAAGAGATTGGATCGGGATCACTACATCCCTGATTATGCTCCCATGATTCATGAAGGGATGAACAACATATGTGGTTGTTTGGTTTGGAGGACTCGTTGGGTTTTCTGTCCGATTTCGGTTAACTCATCAAGTGCTTTAATGGGCCGTAATAATTTCCCATTGTCCGTGCATTGTTGTGGTAAAAGCTTGGTTTGTGTGGTGCAGCCAACTTTATTTGAGCCGTGCAGACATTAGACCTTGTGAAAGTTGCTGCAAAGCCGAGCGTGACCGGCTCCAGGTGACTATGAGGACTACCCTCCGTTGTGCCATTGCACACAAGTGCAAGTTTAGTCTGAGTGCATAGGCATGCTTTAGCTGAGAGTTCCCGAGGTCTCCACCTTCTGCGTTTCAGAGTGGGAATTTGCCAGAAGAAGTTACATAAGCCTGTTATTGTGTTACATCACTGTGTTACATTGGGGGCCCAGGTCCAGAGACCGACACACACAAACCTCTGAAGGAAGCTATTGGAAGCAGATGCTCGGCGAGTCTCTCATGCTCGGGGAACATGACTCAGTGCTGCTGATGAACTGAGGCTCCACCTGTAACATGGATGCAGTATTTGCATGTGTTTGGTTTTTTTGTTTTTTTATTTGCGGACGTGGAAGTCTTGGGTTCAGGGTGGGCTTGGTTGCCATGACATCAAAGGGAAAACATGCACAACGGGAATGATTTATTGATCTACAATCCTCAAAAACACAACCCCACCTCTTCTGTTCCCTGCCAGTAAATCAGTCTCCAGAAATCTCATAAATATTCATTAAGAAAAAAAATAAAAAAACTTGGTGGGTCAGAGTTGAGTTGTTGCATTGAGTTAAACTCAACGAAAAGTAAAAACTTCCAAATGTCATAATTTAAAGGTTAAGAGTAGGGTTTTTTTTTTTTTCCATTTTTGGTTTTGCAGTGCTTGTAAATGTTTGGGGTTAGGGTTAGAAAACTTTTGAATCTCAAATTTTTCCTGATCGTCTACTTTAAGGGAATCTGTGAGGTTGAGAATCAGACTCTTCAGTAGGTTCTTTGTTCTAAGGTTCCCACTTTATCTCTTCGTTCTATTGATTTTAGCTTCTTTCTCATGGGGAACCCGGAGAACGTTGAACACATTGTTTGTTCTGAATAAAGTCACATGGAAGTCGTTTCTGTGTTCGGTTGATTTAGATTTTCACTTCATCTGCAATCACTAACAATGCCTCCATCACACATTGAGATTTCTGCATCAGTATTAATGATACGACTAAATCTATGCCAGATATATTTTATATATACGGTCAAAACAACGGTGCTACGAGGTCACTGGCTGACAGTAGTCAAATAGAGGGCGTCTGACGTATGTAGGGTGGTGTATAGGCAGATGTAGGTCACAGAAACAATGGTGCAGTGTTTCACATTATTTGACGGGCATTTGATATGTTTGTTTAGTATTCAAGCACAGGCTGCTGCGAAGTCATTAAATTCCTGTAGTGACGCTAATATTAATTTAATGATGTGCTGTAAAACTCTTGCTTTTATTCTACGTGACGTTTCATGTACTGTATGAATTGTTTTTAATAGCTGGGATGGTGTCATCTGAACGTCTCAGGCATTGCATTTTGGGCAGTTTGTCCAAGTAGAGTTACCATGGATGCAGAAATATCGATAAACCAATAAAGATAGCGTGCTCTTCAGCGTCTTCCATCTTTATTGTTTGGTTCTGCTGCCTGTCACTACCGGATCAACTGCTCATTTGTGCATACGCGACGGTAACTCTACTTGGACAAACCGCCGAAATGCGTTGCCAGAGACGTTCAGTCGTCCTGCGCTGCAGATGGGTTAATTGTGATGAAAAACACAAAAACAACTCCAGGCTCTCTGGAAAACATCGTGGGAAACACTGGTAATGGGTGTTTATGTTTGTCTGAAAGTCTCCAGCTTGAGTGGGAAGTTTAAATCCACAGCGCACCGGTGACTCAGTTAATGATTTGTTGTTGCAGGACCCGGGTGGCGTTCAGAGGCCTGGACCCTGGAGGTGAAAAGCCGAACTCCTCCGTCTTCTTGTAAGTATGTCGGCTGAGTCCGTTTGTTCCTCCGAAGCTTTGTGAACGCGGGACAAAGAGAGGGTCGCTTATAACGTGTAACCATGAGGACGCGCCGTGCAGCACAAACACAAATCCTGCGTTTCCTGGGGTCAGCCAGACATGAGCTGACCTTCAGAGGGCCCCTCTCTCTCTCCCTCTGTCTCAGTTTTGGCTGCTTGACTCGTCAGTGGTAACCATTCGTCAATGACATCATGTGCAGCTATGATGGGGTGAATCAACAACAGACCCTGGCTCACAGACAATGCCAGACTTTACACAGCTCGCCATGGTAACCGTAAATTATTTAGTGTGTGTGTGTGTGTTTTGTGGCCGTAGATATTACAGTTTTTGTTTTTCCATTGGTTGTTTTCAAGTAGATTTGGACTCTCTTCTTCTTATTTTTTTAATTTAACTTCGAGCTTTTAGTGGTTTTAGTAGCAGTGATTGTGCAAACATTTACTTTGCTTTATGTCTTGTTTTAGTATTCTTTGCAGGGTTGTACGTTTTTATATCTTGTTTTATCCTCCTCCTTTTTCCCTGTACAATTACTAGAGTAACACTGTGTATTCACTCCCTGAACTGGACAGGTTGTTGTGAAATGAAACGAACAACAAAAGGCTCTTGTTTCTGACCTAAAAAGCTCCAGAAAGAGCTTTAACCTATTTCAGAGCGCGGACGTTAAGACACTCCAAGTACATTTGGTGTTTAAAGTAATACTTTAACCTATTTGCTTTCGGTATTACACTCAGATTTGTACGTTAAATATTAAGCTAAAGCCAGAAGTTGGCATGAAAAAACGGAAGGAGGGGGAAAAACACAACTTAACACTATTAATTTATGCATAGTATGGAGGATTCTTTAGCGCCTGATTCCTGGTATTGTGTAAGTTCTTATAAAAAATGCACATTGTTAGTTTAACTTGCAAGGTTTGTGTTAAGGCAAAAGCTAAGCTAAGCTAAAGCTAGAGTTGCTTCCATGTGTGAACACTGGACAGAAGCAGGTGAACTTTTTTCCCTTGTGAGGCTCTACATGTCTAAGTACTGCAGGACGTAGATGGTGTAACCGACGCACATACGTAGCATATGTGAGCCGTTTATACTTGTGCGTTCGTCTTTCTGGCTCACTCTGTAACAACGCCACCCAAACGCTAGTCAGCGCTGTGTCTTTTTTGCAATTTGTGCTTCACTTTCAACAACGGCAACTGAAACCTTCACCAAAATTTTGCCAATAACGAGTCCATTAACCTTTCCTCCATGTGTTCCATCTTTATTGATCTAAAACAATCAATTAAAAAAATCAGCAGCTGGAAATATTAAAGCAGAAACACGCTACTACCAAGTGGACCAATCGCAGCTCTTGTGGTTTGCGTCGCCGTGAGGTGCACGTCAGACTGTGGCGGGCCAGTAAAGATCTGCCGGTGCCAGTAAAATTGCCTGGACGTGGCGGTGTAGTCATTCGAGGTCATCTGAGCGCCGTGGAGTTGAATTTGTTTAAATGAAAATGTCTGTGATTGGTTGTAGGACCAACTGAAGCTTTGTGAATTTCTCATGGGAAATAATAAAATGTAAATGTCCTGTTGTCAGACTCATATTCTGATAATAAAATAATAATAATAATGAGTGTGGCTACTCCTGGCTAGTTTGCCCTTGCTTCTAGTCCATATACTAAGTTTAAAAAGTTTTGCCTAAACTCCCTCACGATATCGATTTTCTCTTCAAACTCTCAATCAAATATAATTTCCCAAAATGCACAGCTCTCAATCTCACCCTTGTTGTCAAGTATGGTTTTAGCCATAAGCTCTTCTAGTAGAGTCTGAAGGTAGGAACAAAAACAAATCTCCAGCTTTAGAGCTCTATATTTCTCTCTCTCCCTCAGAGCTAAAGGTCATCTTGTCTTTAACAGCCTGGACTAACTGGGCCCAGCAGCCTGTTTGGCTTTTTATTGTTGGCCTCAGTCGGTTTCTTCTCTTCCCACCCTGCTTTGCACCACCTACGGGAGCTCGGTGACATTCCTTCTTGACTACATGGATGCCTGGGTGATGTTAAACACAACAGTCAGGTAGAATGTACTCATATACTCTATATTATTCCAAAACCAGAGTGGTTGTGTAGGCATTTAACACTGATAACATGGTATTCTAACCTTAATAAGCCAACATGTTCACTGGCACTGATGGACAAGCTTTTCGCATGTGTGGCCAGCTACACACATAGACATTTTAGTGGCCTAATTTTGTCAGTGAGTGCGTGAACAGTAGAATTTGCTTTAGCAGAGATCATGAAAAGCATTTATTGCAGCTGCGTCAGATTCTTCATTGTTCTGTTTGAGCTCTCGTGGTCGACCTCTTCCCAGGACTGCATGCATGTGTTTGATTGTCATTTCTTTGGCTCTCCTGTTAGCGTTTGTTGCACCTGTTGGAGCCAATGACCTCACATGGTTTCCCAGTGTAGTTCAGCTGAGGTCTTTGCTGCAGTTGGGTCGCGTTGGCGTTGCTGTGATTGCCAGTTCTCCCGCTAGTAAATAGTGTCCAGAAGTTAAACTTGGGTCCAAAAAGTATAGGAAGTTCATAAAAGCTGACTTTTAACGTATTTTAACTCAACTCTTGTGAAACAAACTCATTCAATATTACTGCTAACATTTGTGACTTTCAGTTGTGTTTTGTTTGCTGTAATTAATTAGAAGCAGAAGTAAATATTCAAATTTTATACAATTTCCATCTTAACAATCAACAAATGCATTACATTTTTAGTTTTATTCCATATTTTATTAAGCACTAAGGTTTTGGCATAAATGAATATGCACCCATTAGGAGTTAAACCACCTCTATTTACTTTCCAAGATATGAAAACTAGATTTATTTAAATATATGTAAATGTTTGTCCGTTCAGGCCATCACTAGTCTGTCTGGACTTTTCTTCTTTAATGCATAACATTATGACCACCTCCCTAATATTGTGTAGGTCTCTCTTGTGGTGACTCATCAGAGAATGGACATGGGCCTTCTGAGGGTGTGGTGTCTGGCAATACGATGTTGTTCGTGGGGGGGCCTTTGAGGGGAGGGGCCTCTGTGGATCATCCCACAGATACTTGATCAGTTTGGGATGTAGTGAATTGTGTATTTTTTTAGTTGTTCCTAAAGTGTTTTTGTGGCTGCATCCTGTTGGGGATGGCTGCTGCCATCAGGGAGTGTCATTGCTATGGGGTGGGGGTGTCTGGTCTGGTCTAGGTGGGTGCTACATGTGTAAGTAACATCCACACCAATGAATGCCAGGTCCAGACGTTTCCCAGCAGAACATTGGATTGTCACAAGATCAATGTTATTCACTTCTCCTGCCAGTGGTCATAATGTTGTGGCTGACTGGTGTATACACATTTGAGAGCAGAGGGTAACCGACTGAAGCTTCCCGCCGTTTGTTCAGTCTGTAATCTATTCCTTAGGTCTCTGATCGCCTCTAGACTCAGACAAATAAACACTCCATCACCAAATCCACCCTCATCACACGGTTCCCTCTATAAATTAGTAGTGTGTGTAGGTTTACTGTACGTTCTTATCACCAACCGATTGTTTTTTGTTTAGTTTTTTAACATTCACCAATCAATCAAACTCTGGCATGTGTTTTTTTTTTTTTTTATTATTCTATGTACTGCTCTGTATGTGTCAACAAGAGATTGAGCGTTGGCTCCCGATGAAGCTGTATGAGTTACACATGACTCAAGCTGAAACAGGATACTCACAGTGACAGCAGGGATGAATCAAATGGAGGTCATGCCAGTTGTTTCATTGCAAATATTTGAAATTGGGTTTGCTTAGTCACCACTCATCTGACGCTATTACAAAAAAAAAAAAAGAACTCCACCCATCTTGAGGTCCACACATGTTGATGGTGAACATATGAGATCATGATGTGGAGCTTTATTGGGCGGATGCAGGTACCCTCCCTCCCCTGTCTTCGCACGTCTACTGAGTCATTACCGATGAGAAGTGAATGATGAGCTAAAATGGGAGTCATGGTGCAGTGCTGCAGTCTGAGAGGGTTAGCTGTGCTGATGGACACTTACCTACACCTGGTGCTGCTCATCATTGTCTTTGGTCCGCTGCCATGCCGGAGCGTATGGGTTGCCTTTTATAGGAAAGCATTTGTGCAGGACATCTGAGATGGTCGGAGCACATTAGTGTGTCTTTGTGTAACCTTGATGCACAATTACACAGCGTTATTATTAATCTGATAAAGCCATAATCTGCTGCTCAAGTCGAACCTGATTGGGCTACCTTACACTAGGAATATGCCCGATCTGATACCGATCTTTGAATACTGAGTCCCGATTCGATCTTAAACGTCCTAAAGTTGGTCTCCTGTACCTTCCTAAAGTCTTTCCTTGTCTTCCTTGTCTTCTCCTAGAGTTGACTGGATTCAATCCAATAAATCTTTCTGTCAGAGTTAATGTAGTGTGGAGAGGGTAGCTGGTACCTTGTGTTCTCTACTCCAGAAATGTTCTGGTCATCCAACGCTGCCATAAACTCCCTAATCCTCTCTCGAAGATTTCCTTGATGCTGTCTCCAGGAAACTTTTCTTTTAAACGTTCAGTGTTTGTTGTTGTTGTTTGGGTGCAGCCTTTACCTGAGTGGACTCAGTTGGTAGTACTGAACATCCATGTTGACTTAATTTTCTAGAGTAAAGTTCTTCCACACAGCAGACAAGTTTAGTCACGTGATTTTGGTTCCTCTTCTTCTTCTTCTTGGATTTTTGGCAGCTTTGACGCTAGCTAACGTACATTAAAGCAGAAGAGGAAGAAGGGGTTTTGACGCTACTGGGACGTGGGTTTTGGTTTATGACAGAACTAAAATGAATAACTACAAAAGATCAGACGTGGTGAAGCCTGATACTGATCTGAGCATTTAAAAATAATAATAAATGGATTGACCCCGATGCCAATCTCCTGATACTGACTGGAACATCCCCAAATATAGTATAGCACAGATATGGGTTAGTTCTAAGACCAGGGTTTAGGTTAAAGTGGATGAACTTTGCTGAACTAAGCATACAAAAACTATCGGAGTTTAAAAACCCAAACTCAAATGACCCGTCCATCCACCCCGAGCTCCTCACTATACAGATTTTTAGCCAACCACCATTAAACTAGAAGAAGAAGTGTTGACGCTACATGGACGTGGTTTTAGTTTATGACGGACTTAAATTAAATAACAACAAACGATCGGTCTTGGCTGCAAAATGCCTGGATCGACCCAGATACCGGGACATCCCGACCTAACATACTGCAAGACTTATAAATATAATGATATAGAAATATCAGTGTAGTATGGAAGTAAGTAGGATATTTATTTTAGCAGTTTGAGACCTTTCATTTTAGCTCCTCCTGATTGGCTTACCCTGGACCTTTCTCCACTTTCTCCACCTCCGGCCAGCTTATTCTGAATGAGACGATTAAACTTCTCTCTTTTGCAAAAGTTCTTGCACAATAATCACTTGCCTTAAATCCCCAAGAGTCTGACTCACTGGGTTTGTTTACCGCAACATCTGGTCAGTATTGAAGTGTCAGATATCAGCCAGTCGCTGTTCTGCTCTGTTCTCTGTTTACGTAGCTGCAGCTACATAAAGAACGGTTGCTTTCAGTTTTATCTCTCGTTAAAGGATCGGATTTGAAAATGACTGACAGACCATAGAGTCAGAGTCTAGGCGGAGTGTGTCCAGGCAGCCGTTTCCTGCAAAAACATAGAGTTAGGAGCTGGTGGAGGTTGTAGCACCTCCACTGAGACAGATATTTAACTAAGGTGTACCATGCAAAAGCTAAAAAAAACAAACCAACATGTCTGCAGGATGTGTAAGTAGTAAGACTCTGGCTGACAGTGAACACAGTGATGTGTTTATACGACAGTTTATGTGAAGAAGACAATCAGTCTCCAGATGCTTGTTGTTTTGATGCACAGGCTGAAGGAATATCATTGAAATTCACTGTGCGCTGTAATCGGATAAAGAAACACATCATTTAGTGAAATCCTGACAATCGTCTGCCAGTAAATGTAAGCGTGCCAGTTGGTAAGAGGATCTGTGGGGAGGGTTTTTCATTTCTTTGTTGCCATGCAGCTCGAGTAATGTTTTGGACAGACTGTGATGATTTCATGTATCACTTATGTGTGGATTTAGCTTTCCCTTTTGTTTTTTCTTTAAATTGTTTGTTGTTGGAGTAGATGAAACCTTCAAGTTCTCATCAATTAAAAGTATTTTACATTATAATTGTTATTTTTATGGTGCTACAAGGTCTTCCAGGTATATTTTTATACATTTTACATTAGGCCTGTACATTAGGGACTTTTAATTTGACATTTGTATGTCCATTTGAATATTGGTTCCATACTGTCATCCAGGTCATGGTCTACAAGGCAACTAGACTTGAAAAAGTTTCTTGAAGATGTTTCATCCACGTCTTCAGTTCTAAAGGATTAGTGGAGGAGTTGGGGTTTAAATAGGAACATCTGTGGGTGTTACTTATCAGAAATGTGTCATTTCTTTATCAACTGTTGTTAACTAAGCAAGAAAAGCACAAGTAAAACAAATTTCTGGAGTGTGGAGACAAGACTTTATTTTCCACTAGATACCCAAATCTGTCTCACCCTTAGAGGAGATAAAGACGAACCCAAAATGTAATGGCCACTCACAGATTATCTCGTAATCATCAGACTGTAGTTGAAGACTCGGCTCTCGTGTTCAATATGCAAGAAATGTACAGTCATTATGGCTTCAGATGATTTGGTTGGGCGGCACTGATGCCTCACAGCAAGAAGGTTCTGGGTTCTAATCCGTTGGGTTTGACTAGTGCCTTTCTGTGTGGAATTTGCATGTTCTCCCTGTGTCTGCGTGGGTTCTCTCCAGGTTCTCCAGCTTCCTCCCACCGTCCAAAGACATGCTGGTTAGGTTCACTGGTGATTATAAATTGGCTGTAGGTGTGAGTGTGAATGGTTGTCTGTCTCTGTGTTAGCCCTGTGATAGACTGGAGACGTGTCCAGGGTGTATCCCATCAATGAGAGCTGGGATAGGCTCCAGCCCCCTCCCCGGGACCCTTCAGAGGTTGGAGAATCTTCAAACTTGCAAATTATCTTATTTTAATAATCAGAACTCAGAGCCTGTAAAGGGAACAGATCTGACTAGCAACTTAAGAATACCCAACAGAGCTGCTGCTGCTGCTGCTGCTAAGACATCAGATACCACAGGGAAAAGTAAAAGGTGTTGCTGAGTCCATGCCTCAGGGAGTCTTAACTGTTGTGTTTGCACCTGAAGAACCGACAACAAATTTGTATTTGGGCTTGGGTTTTCATTTTATTATTATTATTTTTTCAGCTGTATCAAAGTGCCCCTCCACCAAAAAAAGCAATGTAACTTTTATTTATTGTGTAAATGAACTTGAGAACTTCATGCAAAGGCTTTTTGCACATCCCTAAAACTCTAAAACTCTGGAAATGTTGGTACAAACTTCTTTCAAGGTGCTGAATATTGGTTTACGGTTCATTCTTTGGTTATTTCTATTTCTGTTGAGCTTAATATTTTGTTGCAGTCCTGTCTGTGTGTAACTTTCTCTTGACGTCTTGAAGCCATATATACTGTAGCACAACCCAGACTCTAGTCTATTTAACTTGACATCCATTTATCTAGCGAAGGGACCACAGTCACGTTTGTGTCTTCATTTATGTCGGTTACGGCTGTTGGTTTTCAGCCATGTGGGAAAGTAGTTTCCCTCTGTTCTTCTGTCTGGCTCATCGGGAATAAAGAGGGGTTCCTCCCGGTCCAATCCTCCCCTCCCCCCTACCGTTTCCCCTCTCTCCCATTTCTTTGTCGGAGCTCATTAGGACAGATTCCCATTTCGGCTCATCACGGCCATAATGACCGTTGGTGCTGTCAGACGTGCTCCAGGTGTGCATCCCCTCGCTGGGATCCTCGTGACCCGGCCCTAGATGCCAGGCTGGGACACTCTAACGGTTTCCCACCGTTGCAGCCTAAATGGGCGGGTGTCACCGCCAAACCCACCCTGTGGATTTGTGGGCTGTGGTTACTCGTCAGCCGCCAGTCTCTTCCAGTCTGGTCATGTGACTCCTAGTCCTTCCAGTCCTTACCCCTCTCTGGCAGTCTGTCTCTTTCTTTGTCCCCGTATGTCCCTTCTATCTTTCTGAAGTGATCTGACTGCGAATCTTGACGTCTTATTGGAAATTATCTGTCCTACGGAAAACATTTGGAGGCAGAAGAGCTATGAAAGGTACAGCTGACTCTTCTCCTTTGAACCATCATTTGAATATCTCCATCTCAGCATCTGTTTTAAGACGTATCTGCTCGTTAATGTGCTTTGAAAGTCTGTTTGTTTTGCCGGGAGTCCGGCTGGGCGGCAGCAGGCTTCGGTGGAAGACGGGGATCTGGTTAGTGTAAGTCCAAATTTTGCTCAGTAGACATGTAGGTCATGTCAGTGTGGAATGATAGAGGTGAGGTGGTGGAGAGAAGACTGAAAGGGCTGATTAACGGACAGACGGACGGAGGGAGTAGAGGGGCTGTCCAGATAACGTACTTCTCGCTTATAAGAAAGCATCTTTAGTTTGGGATAAAATGCATTTTTCTTTTTTAGATTTTTTTTTGTTGCTTTGACATGTTTCTCTTCACATCATTTCTTCTCTTTCAGCTCTTTATCTGTCCTCTCTGAAGCTCTTATCTTCCACCGTCTATTTGTGGCCGCTGACTGACACCTTGAAATCTTGTGCTGCAGCATAAACGGCTAATGGGAGGTCTGGTCTTGTGCGTGGGAAACATGTGCATTACACTATAGTCGAAATGAGATTTGAAGTTTTCATGTGCCACCATTTGCTACTCCAATCAGGATGTGATTAAAACGTCAAGCACGCTTATTTCACTTTTGTAGAGCAGCTTATAGAATTGAAAGCCCCTCACATGTTGTGCAGGGTCATTCTTTGGGTATTTTATGTTGGTCCATGCACTGATTAGATGCAAAATTGGGCACAAATAAAAAAAGGCATCACTTCAAGGATGGAAAACAATTTTTAAATTAAACTTGTAACTGGGAAGTTGTCATTTTTGCTTAAAAACGTGATGTTACATTAACTAGAGATGTCTTCTGATCCGATATTGATCTTTTAATATTCAGTATTGACCGAACCCTCTCTGATGTTAAATGTCCTAAATTTGGTCCCCTGTAGATTTCTAAAGTCTCTTCTTCTTCAACAACTTCTTCTTCTTCTTCTTCAACAGCTTCTTCTTCTTCTTCAACAGCTTCTTCTTCTTCTCGTTCTTCTACTTCAATTTCTTCTTCTTCAAGTTCTTCTTCATCATCTTCTTCTTCAATTAAACTTGTTCTTGTGTACAATGGCATGACAGTGACAATGCATAAACAATGGCCCATTAAAACACCTTGTTGAGTTAACTGAAATCGGACCGCAAACCCAACAAGTCCTTCAAACTAAACGACCACATGTATTGTTTATCCCTTCATATATCATTGGAGCATAGTTAGGGATGTAGTGATCCCGATCCAATCTTCAATAAACTGAATTTCCTTCCCTGAAGTCTTTTCTTGTCTTCTCCTAGAGTCGACTGGATTCAGTCCAGTAAATCTTTCTGTCAAAGTTAATGTAGTGTGGAGAGGGTAGCTGGTACCTTGTGTTCTCTACTCCAGAAATGTTCTGGTCATCCAACGCTGCCATAAACCCCCTAACCCTAATTTTTTGGTGGCGAATCAAGTTGGTAGTATTGAATGATGATCACCTACTACCACCTCACTGACTTCATTTTCCGGTCTCATTTCACATTAATGTTGAGGTAGCAGGTCTATGGATCATGCTTTATACTTCATACTTCTGTTGTTTGCAGAAATGAGGAGTTGCACAGAACTGACATGTGCAGGCTGAATATGCAGGCTAAGCAGGTTGGTGCTCCAGATGGAGATCTCTGATGTGGTCAGCGTCGTCATTCCAGGAAATCTCTGTTTGCACTTTCAGACTCAAAAACAATAGTTGCAGATAGTCCATGCATGTAAATCATGTTTGTTTGTTGTTTTTTTTTTTTAATGCTGCAGGGAGTTTGCACTGTTTTTTTATGATATACATAGATTTTAAATGATGAGAATAGTTTTCTCTCCAACTTGTTGTTCCTTTTCCCTCATCTGTTATTTCTTTTCACCCTTTTTTTTTTAACAAAGACTTTTATTGTGCCTCAGTTTAATTGGCGCCGGTGGTTCATGCTCACTGCTCCGTGTGAATGTCTTCTCAGGCTTCTGGATGCTTTCAGGGCTGCACAGATGAAGTAGAACATCCTCTCTGCGTGTTTTACAGAATATTCCTTTTAACCTGAAGCTGCTGAGTAAGAGTTTTCCTGCCTGGCTGATCTTTGAAGAAAGGCAGTAAAAGAAAGGAGGAGGAGGGGGTAGCGTTTGATGGTACACATATTTCCAGTTTCCCTGCATCCCAGGACATTGTTGTGGTCTATCTACTACTGTTTATGGAATAACAGGAGTTCTTTAGTCGTCAGTTCTCAGTGTTGTGGTGACAGTTCAGTGTGGTAGTTGCATGTTAGCAATCAGCGTTCAGCTTAACAAGGAGCTTAATTGAGATCACATTTGCTCCGGCAGTTCTTTGCTGTTCTTTGGAAACCAATTAGCTGTGAAGTGTCTGAACCCCGTCGCTTTCAAAGCTTGCAGTTGGAGCACAATGCAGCCGAACCTCGAGAGCTTGGTGCCGTGCCCAGAGCTGCTTTTCTGCACTGGGAAGAAAAAAAAAAAATAAATGAATAAAAATGAAACTAAATCTTGGTTTTATGGTTTACCTTTTCACACAGCCATAAACAAATCAGTGGGTGATATATCTCAAAGAATGAGCTGATGATTGATGGTTTAAAGCTTGCAGTAGTAGGGTGAGTTTATATTGTGGCTGTACCTCATCTCTATCACTAGATGGTGCTGTTTGCTGTGAGCCTCCAAACCAAACTGGAAGCCGGTGTTCTTTAGTCAAATAAATGTAAATAGACCGCCTCCAAAATAAAAATCCCATTAAAAGCCATGTGACTGGCTGTTCTCCTCCTCCTCCTCCTCCTCCTTCTCCTTTGCCCAGTAGGTTCTTTGAGCCCCCCCCCCCCCCCCCCCCCCCTTATCTTTGGGTCTTTGTGTGCATTTGATTCCCTTCCTTCCTTTCCCTCTGTCCCAGGGATTCACTTTGCTTTTGAACCTTCAAGCGTGAATCCGTACAGTGAATGAGATGTTTGTCTGTTTGTTGAACTGACTGTTTAAGGACACTTCAGTTGGAAATGCCCACGCGGGAAGAAACTACACCCTGCGTAGTCGGATCTCTCCGAGCCTGCACAACCCCGA
The DNA here is from genome assembly GCF_963514085.1 of Chelon labrosus. Lineage (NCBI taxonomy): Eukaryota > Metazoa > Chordata > Actinopteri > Mugiliformes > Mugilidae > Chelon > Chelon labrosus. Next base: position 4,134,960 of record NC_140351.1, on the reverse strand, counting down.
CTTATGAGCTTGGAGCCACTAGTGAGAAACATGTCGAATGACTTTATGTTTAAAAATCAGTGGCTGATGGTGTAAAACACTTAATGTGTTGTGTAGAGCAGTTTTAAAATAATACTTTACGGCATACAGAGATCTTGTAAGGTCATCTAAGCTCTCTGTTTGGCTCTGATGTAAAAACAAGCAGCATAAAGATTATTTTAATTTAGTGTTGTATTTTCAAGCATTTCAGGAAGCTTTTGCTTTGCAGACAGTCTCCTTGGCAGGACCTCCTCCCCAACCCGGAGTGGGCAATCCACCCTTTTCCGACTGAGGACCATGGCCTCAGACTAGGAGGTGCTGATCTTCATCCCAGCCGCTTGCTAGTCTCAATACATCATGTTTTATTTCTAAAACATATAAGTGTAAAATGTCCTCTGACATGTAGTGGAGTGAGGTGGAAATGGACAGACACAGATATTGATTATCCCATATGAATGCGCCACATGAAACACAGACATAGGGGGGCGGTCGTTTCTGAATTGCATGACGTCCCCATGTAAAACTAATCCCGTGCAAATAAGGCTTTACTTGAACATACGGCTAACTGTGTGATAAATCTTTATGTTTCATGGTGAAGTTTGGGGCATGGATGGATCTCTGCAGGAGAACGTTGACCGTCCTTCCTCCTTCTGTTGCTTTTGAATTTAAACTTGGCTTTTCCACCGGCCCCTAGTTTGACTGGGCTCACCACCACCACCACCACCACCACCACCACCACCACCACCACCACTGGTCACTATCATCATTTGATTGATTGATCTGGCCTGGCGCTGATGGAAGGAGGAAATCCCCGTTCTAAATTTACCCCCCCCATACGCCCACTTACCCCCCTGGAGCTCACGCCTGCTGCCGATCTAGCCACAACACATGCGCCCTTAAAGGAGGCTTGTGGATAGAAAGTGGGTGGATGGTGGGGGTGGTTGAGGGGGTGGGGGTGACGTGCGTTTGCTGGCAGGGCCTTTCGACCCGTCAGTCTATCTTTATGTCCCAGTAGTCCCGTCCCACAAGCCTCCAGAGCTCTGACCTTCCCCAGGACTTTAGAACGAGTGGAAAAAACTGGAAAGACTTGTACCTGTGTCCACCAGAGACACTTTCTGAGAAGGTAACCCGTCTTATCAAGGTATGTGGCTTTCATTTAAAGTTGACTTGTTGGTTTAAAAAAAAACCACTGGATCTTTGTTATGGTTAGATAAGATAACAGTTAGATAAGATGTTGGTTTGAGATTCTGATGCATTTCTGATTTTTAAATCGTGCGTTTGGATAAAAAAACAATTAAATAATCCACATTATGTTTGAGATGTTTGGTTCATTTGAAAGTTTTGGCTCAGATCAACAACACTGTGATGGCAGCACATGTGTACGCATATAGACAATCTGTATTTGACCCACAGTTTAAGGACCGAGCACACAGGAGATACAATAAGTAAAAATAATAGAAAATAAACACAACAATAGAAAAATTGATTATGTGTATGTGCGTGGCAGTGAAACGGTCTCAGATTTGGGGTGGGGGTGGGTGGTGGGGGTGTTTCGCTGAGCTCGTCCATGTGCGACTCATTCAGCGCGCTGTGCGACTGTCCTGGGACGCTACAGTTGTTCATTGTGCTGCACCTGCTCTCGCTCTGTCAGTCAGGACGCACACAGAAAGACAGAAATAGAGCAATGCCTAACCGGGCGACCAGCGCACACTCGTACCGAACATTTCACACAAGTTTTTCCATTTATACAAACAGTCACCACCACCAACACCACCCTGTCTTTAAGCGTTACTCACGCACTGCAAAAACTCAGCTTGAGAAAAATAAGAAAAAAGTTCTCCAAAAATGTGTGTTTTAAAGCTAAAATGAAGTAGATTTGTTTTAATCAAAGGGAAATATGAACAGAACAGCTTAGTCAGTAGCAATAGTTGAGACTTTCCAGGAAGTGCTGTCATTGCTCTGGCCTTAATTTCATCTATGGACATGTGTTAGTTGTTGTGCTGTGTTGTCAGACTGACAATAAATCAGTGAGTTTGGGTTGTTTTTAATATGTTCAGAGATGAAAAGGATCAGATGCTTGATTAAAAAAGAAACTAACTCGTCTGTGTTCATCTAAAACCTTTAGAGTTGTGCTAAAATCTTATTTTAAGCATCAACATACAACAATAACAAGTTATAACAGCTGATCAAGATCATTTAGGCACGAAAGCTGCCTAGTAAGAAGAATTATCTTGTTAGACACAAAACAACAGGCATGGTTTGACTTGATTTAACATATTTCGTCTTGGTTAGATTTCAATTTTCACCCGTTTTCTGAGCTACAACTGAAATATGTGCTGTAACTTAAAGGGGAACTACTGTTTTTTTACAACCTGGACCGTATTTCTGGCATAAATTACAATCGTTTTTGTCACCCATATAACTTTGGTGTCATTTTGAGTCGTTAGGATGATATTTAGATCCACGTATATCCATATAGTGGGAGTGAATGGGGCACCGAAACGCAGTCTCTAAATAACGCATTATCTGCCTTGAAACTCGTTCATTTCACCAATATTTTGTTAAGATACGCTAGTGCTATTCCCCGTTGAGTCCAGAGTTACCTGTTGTCTATTCACGGACGTGCAGCGGTTTGTTGTTCTTTGGCCAGCTGTTCCTCTCTCTGCCTCCACATCCTCCTTTCTACAAGCTCCTCATCTGTATACTCTGCCTCAAAACGGTAAGGACGTCCATCATAAACAAAGTCGTCGTCCACAACCTCAGAATCGGAAAAATATTCAGCCATGTTATTGATTGATTGATTGATTGATTGATTGAAATGAACGAGTTTCGTGGCAGATAATGCGTTATTTAGAGGCTGCGTTTCGGTGCCCCATTCACTGTCACTGTATGGATATACACGGATCTAAATATTGTCCGAATGACTCCAAATGACACCAAAGCTATATGGGTGAGTAAACGATTATATTTTATGCCAGAAATAAGGTCCAGGTTGTAAAAAACGGTAGTTCCCCTTAAATGATAGCCTCCTGGTAGAGTGTGAAATTCTAAAACTCGGATGCAATTCTCTCATATTTAAATGTTTAAAAATAGTCTCCTGTAAGACATCATTCAGTCGTGAAGCCCTGAGCGATAGGTTTATTTTTACCCCTCTGCTCCAAATACTCACGAGCCCTAGTTCAGAGTTACTTAATTGGCTGAGGTCTGATCTGATTTCCAGCTCCGTGGGAGGACGTGAAGTGGAGCAGCGATGTTGTGGCCGTCCTTCGGTTGCACATTGTCACCGGCTGACTGCGTCGACTGTCGCTTTTCTCAGCTGTTTGTCGTGATGTCAGACCCGGTGTGGTTTCACTGGCTCAGATTCAAAGAAACTGATCCCAGGAAGTGAACGTGTCCTGAGTACTGATGTGTATTTCCTTTCGGGGGGTGAGCGATGAGCTTCTTTGAGCCTTTTTTAAAGATCATTGTCTCACTTATTGAAGTGAAATAAATACCTCATACTTGTTTTCAGGTCTTTATTTTGGCCTGGACGTCCTCTTGTCAACTCACCAAAATCTAAAGGTTAAATAGGATTTAGAGAGGCCTTTGTTTACCGCCCCGTCCTGCCTTAATCCTACCTTATAATTTAACCCCATCAGACTGCACCGTGTCAAATTATACACGTCTGCACTAAGTGTTTATTTTCCACCAAAGCGCTACCACAGTGTTGTCTGAGAAAAGCCTCCCGTTTGTTTACGAGGATAATTTAGCCGTCTGGAATGAATTGGTGCCGCGAAATGCGACGGTTAGCGTTAGCTTGGTGGGCTGGGAGTTGTTTTTTTGAACTTGATTTGAAACCACACTACCCTAAAAAGAAGAGGGGGAAAAAAAGCACTCATTATGCAATTAAGTTTATGCATTAATCCGGTGTCACATTACTGTACAAGTGAGGAAAGCACAGCCAATATTCTTTATCATTTTAGCTCTACACAGACTCAGGAGGAGAGGATTTGTCTCTTTTAGTGTGTTCACAAGCTAGTTGCTAACTGTGTCCGTCAGCTGTTTTATCGTCATCTGAGCTGAACATGGTTAGGAAAGATATGGATGCTGTAAAACCCAAAATAAAGAGCTGAAAGTTGTTAAAACTCTCGGTAGAGAGAAAGATCCGATCTGGGCCTTTCTGTGTGGAGTTTGCATGTTCTCCCTGTGTCATGCGTGGGTTCTCTCCAGGTTCTCCAGCTTCCTCCCACCGTCCAAAGACATGCTGGTTAGGTTCACTGGTGATTCTAAATTGGCCGTAGTGTCTCTCTGTGTTAGTCCTGTGATAGACTGGAGACCTGTCCAGGGTGGACCCCGCCTCTCGCCTCAATGGCGGCTGCAGATAATCTCCGTTGTGTTTATTTACCTGATTATGCTGCATATAGAAGCTTCCAGGGTGCAGGATAACTAACGTCAATAATAACGTAACGTGTGTGTCAGAGTTGATAATGCACACACAATGAACAGCGCTGTTCTTGGTTCTGAAACGGCAGTAGGTAAAGATCCATTAAAAAAGAAAGTAGAAAGAATATTCCAGTGCCTCCTTCAAATAATGTCGGTGTTTATGTGCAGACAGAGAAGCTGAGATCAGATCTGAAGATGCCGCTGTGGACACATATGGGAACGATAGTTAATGCCAGGTCTGAACACAGGTGCTCAAAGCTGGTCAGTTGTGATCGGATAGCCCAGGACAGATGATAATGGATGGTTGGGCCATTTTGAATGTAAACTTATGTATGATTAGTGTTGCTTGAAATCAAATTGCAGCGCAGGGTTGCTGTTTGGAACGGTGTGCAACGTTTATAATGAAGCCGTCATGTCCAGTTTGACCAGATTGCCAACAGGATGCATGCACAGTGTAAAGAGATTTGAAGGGATGGTGGAACCTAAATGATTTCTTGTCTGCTGTAACTGGATCCTTCAAGAAGCCCCACTGTTTCCACACTGATGTGGATCCTCTCCAGGCTTCATGCAGCAGAGCAGCCTGCAGAGTCTTGCAGGAAGCTTATGAGCTGTGGTGGTCTCACGTGGTTGGACTTAGATGCACATTAACAGCTTTTTTATTTTAAACCCGTCGGCTCTGGTTTTAAAATCTAATTAGTGGTGATCTATGACGAGCCACTAATAGCATGTAGCTGGGGTCTGTGCCCTTGGCGTTGACCTCACAGGTGGCTGAGAAAACAGACTGTGAACAGAGAACATTAGAAAACGTTCTGCATGTGTACGTGTCGGGCCGTCCCAACGATCCACGCCCATGAGACCTTTTTTTTTTTTTTTTAAATGATCGTTATCAGGGTTCAGCCACACCTCCTTCTTCTTCTTATCCTCCTTCTTTTCTTTTTCTTCTTCTTCTGCTTCGTCGTTGTCTTCTTCTTTCCTTCTCCTTCTCCTTCTTCCCTCCTCATCCTTCTCCTTCTTCTTCCCTCCTCATCCTCCTCATCTTCCACCTCCCCATTCCTCCTCTTCCTTCTTCTCCTCCTCCTCGTCATCCTCTTCCTTATTCTTCTTCCCTCCTCCTCCTTCTCCTTCTCCTCCTCGTTCTCCTCCTTCTTCTTCTTCTTCCCTCCTCCTTCTCCTCTTCCTTCTTCTTCTACTTCTTCTTCTGTCCTCCTTCTCCTTTTTCTCTCTTCCCCTTTTCTCTTCTTCTTATTCTCCTTCCTCTTCTCTCCTCCTCGTCCTCCTTCTTCTTGCCTCCTTCTCCTCTTCCTTATTCTTCTTCTGCTTCTTCTTCTTCTTCTTTCCTCCTCCTCCTACTTCTTCTTTACGCTTTCTTCTTACCTCCTCCTCCTCCTCCATGATCTGGACGTAGTGTAGATGCATCCTTCCAGACGCTGATCACTGCAGCTCCATTTGGTTCTGTTCTTCTGGCTCATCTCGCACCACGTCGACTCTTGAGGGAAACGAGACCCTCAAGCTTTCCACCAGCGTCTCTCTCTCTATCCTCTTTAAAGTGTTCCTCTCCTCCAGGATGACAGTTCCTGGGACGGTGTCGGTGGTGTTTCGGGGGGTTGGAAACAAATTCTCTGGCAAGGGGAGGCTGATGAAGAATGCCGGGGCTTTTGCTCTCTCATGACCAGATGTGCCGTGTTTATCGCAGTAAATCACACACGTGTGTTTATTTGACGGCCAAAGTCTCGGTATGTGTGCGCTGACTTGGGGGTAGACGTCTCCCCCAGGGCTCGGTTTGAATCTGACGGTGTGTTGCAGCATTTCAAGTGCATCACATGCCTCAGCGGTCACATCATCATTGAGAAGCAGACGGTTGTAGATGCACACATGATTACATGTTAATCATAATTGAAGTTATAAGCGTAGAAAGTGTTCAGTCCGCCCGCTTTTGTTGTTTTATTTTAGACTTTAGCTGAAGCTAAATATAAGGCTTGTGATAAGGCTTGGATGTGCACATCTCCAGACCTCTGGGAGCACTTCACTCAGACTCTGAAGTCTACTCAAACATCTTATCTGTTTTATTTTGGGAAAGCCACGTCGAGGAGTTTGTGTCTCGAGTCTTGTTGTATCTATTTGCAGTGCGGCTTTAAAGGTTCAAAGACTGGGATCGTTTATGACAGGAAAGCAAGATTTGAAGCTCTGCCGGATCAGTTTGAGGTCTGTTGGAGCATATTCAAACTCAGAAGAAGAAGCTCACAGTGAAAGTAACGGGGCAGGATTGATGGTAATTGAGTTAGAGTTGCTCAAGGGTGGGGCGGTTAGCACTGATGCCTCACAGCAAGAAGGTTCTGGGTTCTAATCCAGATAGCCCTGTCATAGACCTGTCCAGGGTGTACCCCGCCTCTAGACCAATGACAGCTGGGATAGGCTCCCGCCCCCCCCGCGACCCTTCACAGAACGATCAGTTACAGAAGATGAATGAATGAATGAATGCTCAAAGGTGTGGTTTCTCGTCCTTCTTCTTCTTCTCGTCCTTCTTTTTCTCGTCCTTCTCGTCCTCCTTCTTCTGGTTCTTCTTGTCCTTCTTCTTCTTCTCCTTCTTCTCGTCCTTCTTCTCGTCCTTCTTCTCGTCCTTCCTCTCGTCCTTCTTTTTCTCGTCCTTCTCGTCCTCCTCCTTCTCGTTCTTCTCGTCCTTCTTCTTCTTCATCCTTCCTCCTTCCTTTTCTTCTTCTTCTATCCTCCTTCTTTTCTCCTCCTCCTCCTCCTCCTTGGATGGATGTTTCTTGCAGGGAAAAAAAACCTGGTGCTTCTCCAGATTCAGAAGAGATAAATTCAGATGACCAGACACCTTGTGTCATAAAGTCTAATATTACATCTGAATGTTGTTCCATGCTCTGTTTGGACCGACAGAAAAGTTTTTTAGGAGAGAGCTACAAAATCTTCTTCACCTACAAAAACTTCTGGTTTTATATGAATCGAACGACGTCTGCTTTCTCGTTTAGTTCTTTCTGTTTTCATATATTAAAGGACGAAATGTCAATTTACTTTATTTCCAGACTAAGAAAAGATTAGTTTCCTTTCAACTTTGCTCCAAATAGTGTGTTGTATCACTAGCCTGACGTGAACTCACATGGGGAAATCACTTTTGGTGACTCCGCATTGGTCCCTAATGTGTAAGGAGTTCAGTTATTGTATTTAAGCTCAAAGTCCTTTTTTTCCCTCACTTTTATTACTTAAAACACTAAAAGGGTTCATTTCATCAGGATACAGATCTCGGTGTCGTCCAGATCTAACAAACCTCTAACCCACGTCGCGAGTCGTCACAGACATGTTGCAAGAAACACTTTTCAACACACTCTGAAGGTCAGAGGTAGAAGAATCTGTTTGCTTCATACTGAAATCCCATCATGCCTTGTGAAAGACATCAAACAACATTGCAAATGGGGTTTTAACCTTGGCCTCCCTCCCTCCCTTTTTTCCAGCTCCCTTTATGTGTGCATATGAATATCCTAACCTTTCATTCTCCACAACCACCCCCCTCCACTGTGAGTTATGGCCCGCGCTGTAGAGGTTCAGGTTCTGTTATGTGTCTGCAGAGAACCTTGCGCCCCTCCGTCTTCAGACCAAGCGGATATTTTTCCTTGGGGATGCTGTAAATCTGGACTTTATTTCTAAGAGCAAACAATTATAAATGCCATTTTCTTCCTCTCTCTCTTTCTCTTTTCTCCAACCATGAAGGTGATGTCTCCATTAAGCTCTTTTCTCCCGCAGACCTGTCGGGATGCCTTCCTTCAGCACACCAGGGGTCATTCCGAGTGCAAACACGAACTATCTGGAAGTGTTTATCTAATAATGACCCAGTGACTGGCTGCACATATGACTCAGTCCGGGCTGAACTAGCCTCCACCTTGAACATCTGGGGGGATGATTAGTGGAGAGGTGTGGCTGTGTTATTATGATATTAAACACGACCCGCCTCGCTGTTGCTGCTGCTAGATCTCAGGAACCTGAAGAGTTTTTTTTTTCTCGTAGTGTTTGACATCTCACCAAAATATCCGCCCCGGCTTTGACGTTGGTTTTTATAAATAACATATTAACAACGGATGTGACTGCTAACAAACGCTTTCTGACGCTGCTGTAGCGTACAGACTATTTCTAATGCTTCATCTGCATTTTTATGTTCAAGTTTCACTGATTTCATCTGTTAGTCTTTTAGTACTTGCATTTCATCTGTTTTCATTACTCTGCTTTAGATTGAACCTTTAATGGCACGTTAAATCCTTTTAGTGCTTCTGTTGACACTTGGCTGCAAACATATCTCAAGACAGGTTATAATATTTAAGCCTGCACTTTATAATGTCTCTAGACCTTTCTGGTTTGAAGATGGATGCATGAATTTACTGCCGTTATCTTTAGTTTCAGCCATAGACTGTATATAAATATGGACAACACATCTCCACTTCCTTACATTGGCTAAACTGGCGCTATTTTCCCGGGGATTTGGAGCCAGAGTCTGATCAGTACGACCCGAGGGTGGAGCCACGTGGAGCTGTGATATCAATGCCCCGCCCACACTTCCTCCAGACTCACTTGTTTTCGTTTAATTAATGCTATGCTCTGCTCTACCTCCACCAGTTACAAAGAAATGCTGGATTATACACTGGACTTATTTAAAAAAAAAAAAAAAAAAAAGTTTTTACAACAGAGAGGTTGCCATGGCAACTGGTAGTCACATCCTGTTTCTATAGCGTCAAAAAACTAACGTTATTCAAACTTATTCAAAAAAAATTGCGTCAACATTATATTAACTACCTAAAATGACTTGGAAAAAATGTATTTGACGTGTATTTTAGTGTTTTAGTTTGGTCCAAGTCCCGCCTACTAACATGGAGGGGGTGGAGCTTATGACCTATGCTGCAGCCAGCCACCAGGGGGAGCTCTACTTGCCTTGCCTTCACTTTTGAGGAGCAGTTCCGCCGTCCATCTTTATACATGTCTATGGTTTCAGTGCTGTGTTTTAGCATCACATGTCAGAGGCCGCTGTTAAAGCTTTGAACGTAAGCACAAATTATTGTCACCGACACTTTACTTCTCACACGGCTGTACTAAAAAAAAAATCATCTAATGATCTCACTTGAAATATGTGCGAGGTTCCTGGGGATATGTGGGCGGTCACTGCTTTGTTTTGCAGTGTATTGGCAAAGACGGCTGCACCTTAGTCCACTTTGTGCTCTAACTGAGCTCTGACACAGTTTTAAACTCTTTTTTTTTTAACTTTATTTTACTCTGTTGTTAACTTAAATTGGTTCCTACAGAGTCTTTAACGTTGGTAACGTTGGTGTTAAAATGATTAAAAAGAGTTTGAAAACCCTTCTTCGCACCCAAACTTTATGTTAGATTAGATGTAAACTTTCGTCTTTTGAGTTTTCTGGTCACGTAATCAGTAGCAGACCTAGCACTGATAAACTAACTTAGAGTGGTTGGGTTCATTTGCACTTTCGTTTTTTCCAATTTTAAGACGTTGGTCTTCTTTATCTTGGTTTATTTATATTAGTTGGTCATAGTTGGCATCTTTGTGGACTGGAAATGATGACAAAGCTTATCTTAGAGCACCTGCTTAGACATGAATACGGATGCCAAACAACTTTCCTGCTTTTGTTCCAAAGCTGACTACCGTATAAGTAAGTGCTTTCGAACTGGCTGTTGACAAGGAGCTACCAACTCTTCGTCACCTTGAGAAAGTGGCCCTTAGAATCAAATTAATGACTCCGGTTGCAAAGAAGCCTCACAGTCATTGAGTTTTTAGATCCACCATTGACATGTTGGTTGTGTTGTTCTTTGTCAGGGTTGACTTTGCCGACACGGGTGACTCAGCCAAGATTCAAGCTAAGCAAGCATTTTACCTCATTGATGATATGCATGCCATGTCACTTAGATTAAAAGAACAAGACCGGTGTTACATCACCGTGGCAACCTGTAAGGTCTTGCCCATACTTGGCAGAAAGGACTCATTGTCGCTAATGACAGGGTAAAGAGTACCAGGTGGGTTTTGTAGGACTGATGTCATCCCTGAAGCAGACGAGTCAAAGAAACAAACATTACATAGAAGGCAGACAGCCAGGTGGTAGATGATGGTAGGTTTAGTAGGATCTCAGAGATCAGTGATCTAATTTCATGACATTAAATGTGCCTCGTTGAGCATTTTTTACATTGTTCAGTTAAGTTAACCCAATTATTTTTAAAGTTTTAGAGTCAAACTGATTTAAAAACCATTATATGTGGAAGTCCAAGTACTTACCTGGATCACTGTACGTCTCAACCAGTTTATTCACCAGAGGCCAAACACAGAAGTAAGTATTGAGGTCTCACTATCCAGAGAAGAGTTTACTCACTTTTTGGAACCAATTATTTGAAGAACTGGCGTAATTATTCAGTCCTCCATATTACTGCTCGACTAGACTGCAGCATCTAGGAGTACGGTCGAGTCTTTGGGAGTTACACATGTGACTCAGGTTCTATGAGTTCATCATGAATTACAACATAGAAAGAATTCATGAAAAATGCTCCAGATTAAAATAAAAAAGGAGACTCTCCATTGACTGGAGAACACTTAAAGAAGGGAATGGACTGATGTACGTTATGTGCATGTCTTGACTGTGTTTTTGAAATTTTAAAAATGGCAACAAACCATCCTAATTTATTTAATTTAAACCAAATCAGTTGGCTGGTACAGTCGGATAAATTGTACCGGTGCCACATTGGTTTTTAGCAGTTATCTGGGACATACAAGAATTTCTGGAGTCTTTTAATCTTTCTATAATTTTCTTTCCTCTTAAACGTTAGCGAGTGAAGTCGCGTCAGAAATACAATTTTCTCAATCACTGTCTAAACTATGAGACTGATTAGCGTGCATCAAGTTACAGTCAAACTGCAGCTGCAACAGTCAAAAATCTGGATGACGGCAAAAACTGTTGATATTTTTTTAGTTCAGACACTTCCTTCAGTAAGTTCTACCTACAGTACACCAATCAGCCACAACATTAAAACCACTGACAGGAGAAGTCAATAACAATTGACCATCTTGTGACAATTCAGTGTTCTACTGGGAAACTTCTGGACCTGGCATTCATTGGTGTGGATGTTACTTAGACATGTAGCACCCGCCTAGACCAGACCAGACCCCCGCCCCCATAGCAATGACACTCCTTGGATGGCATCAGCCATCCCCCCAGGATGCAGCCACAAAAATGCTTTAGGAACAACTCAACTAAAAAAACATGAAGAACAGCACAAGGTGTTGACCTGGTCTCCAAATTCACTAGATCCCAAACTGATCAAGAATCTGTGGGATGATCCACAGAGGCCCCTCCCCTCAAATGACCCCCCCTCTAACAACATCCTGTTGCCAGACACCACAGGACACCCTCAGATGTCCATTCTCTGATGAGTTGTTTTAGAAGGTCATCATAATGTTATGCCTGATCTGTGTAGATTTAAACTACTCCTGTTTGCACTCACCACCTGATAAGATCTAACAACCATCAGTTGATATATTTAATTTTAATACGTTTTCATGACTCATTGCCTCTCAGTCTGGCAGTACTTTAATTAATTACAGGCTCCAGCGTTGCGTGCAGGTAGCGCTCTACCCATCCACTCAGCTCCGGCTCCAATTGGCAGCTTTGTGATCTATGTGTTCTTGTCCTCTGCTCCCATAGTGAGCCAGATGAGCTCATCTGAGAAAAAAGATCCAGACACACCACCTCTAAAGTTTACACGCCACAGCCAGTCAGCCAGTCATTCATCAGTCGGCCTCCCTGTGTGTAGCCCTCGATGGTTAAGGATGGACAGATGTGATTGACAGATGTTATGATGTGTGTTGCAGCAAACCTGGCTTAGATTTACAAGAAGTTGAAGAGAACTCTGCATGAAATTTGTTTGTTTGTTTTTTTGCTATTGTCATCATTCTGCTGACACTAAATTGAGAATTTGCGGTCGCATCCATCCACTAGATCTGCTTTGTGTTGACGTTTGCGTTCTTGCTGGTGACAGCCTTTGCTCTGCGCGCTGCAGACAGATAAGACATGACTTGAAACGGCGTTCAGCCTCCCTGCAGTGGCCTCTCGGTGTAACAATAAGGGTTCATTGTCACACTGATGCATTTTGTGTGTTTTTCTGTCGCATTCTTGGCGTTCGCTCGCGCCGCATTCCTACCGGGGAACGGGGCTGACTTGATTTACCCTGAAACACATGAACACGGGGTTTACGTGCGCTCCGAGCTCGAGTGTGTTTAAACGGAGCGGCGTCAATAAATCTTCCCCTTCCGCCTGTTGGGTGCCGCTGCTCTTGGAGAAACCAAAACTGTTAGCGTAATGATACGCTTGCGTACAAGCAGACATAGCAGAGCTCACATTCTGCATCCCCTTCTGTTTTTTCCTCCTTCGCGACTTTTTGTTTCTCGCCCTTCCCGTGTTGCACGCTGTTCCTTTTATTTTGTCCCCGCGGAGAGATGACTGGAATTTCTCATCTGACTGAGAGGGTCATTTTCAACTTTCTCCTCTTCCTCCCCCTCCCTCCTTCTCTCCTGCTCTCTCGTTATTTCCACTCCGTCCTCCAAACCCTGCACACTTCTCTCTCTTTTTTTTTTTTTTTTCTGACGCTCTGCACCGGTTTCTTTGGCATCCCGCTTGCATGTGCGAGCCAAGGGAAGGCAGTGCTCTTGTGGGACCCTCCTAACTATCTCTCTCTCTCTCTCTCTCTCACACACACTGTTTTGGTTTTTCCTCTCCTCTTTGCCTGTCAGGCTCATTCTGAAAGCGTGTGCAGGACAGGAAGACGCTTTGCCTCAATCTGTAGTCGGGACCGGGTCTAATTTTCTTGCCTTTGCTAATGAGCTTAGCCCCGTGCTGAGCAGCTTTTAGCTTTTAGCCCTGCAGGTTGTTGTTGTTGTGGTCGTAGTAGTAGCGGTTAGAGCGAGGAGCCAGAGCGGAGGAATAGATGGAGGAAAAGAGGCAGAGCTGCAGCCACAGCTTCACCGCTCCTCTGTTTACCTACCAGGACCAACTCTGATTGTCCCGGCACTGCGGCTGGGACGACTCTCTCTCCACTCTCTCTCTCTCTCTCTCTCTCTCTTTCTCTTTCCCCTCCCTCCCTCCCTCCCTCTCTTCTGTGCCCCTCTCTAACACTACCTGACTCCCTTCTCTCTCTCCCTCTCCGCCTGTCCCGGAGCACTGACAAAGTGCTTTTGTAGCTGCATCACCTCTTGGGCAGCTGCTCCTCTTTCTCTCCCCCTCCTCCCATCCCCTCTTCACCTCCGTCTTTCCAATTCTTTTCACTTCTTTTCTGCCTCAAGCTCTCGAAAACTGACTTTGTGGCCAAAATGTACCGGAACCCGTGGATCTCGAATTACCTGAGTCACGTCAAGTTCTGCGGCCAAGGTAAGCGTTTGGACTCGGGCTTCAGAGAGGCTTTGGGACAGGTTGCTCCGGTTGTGGGTGCTGGGAATCCGAGCTCTCGGATGTTGGCAAGCGACAAGCTGCAGACTCCCTTCCTCTCCGTCTCCGCTCACTGTCCTGCTTTGCAGCCAGCTGCCCTTGCACTGCAGCTGTAGCCTCCAAGGACACGTACGTAGCGAGAGATAAGGGACCCTCAGCGCCGCAGGGGGGCTGTTTTAGGGCGGAAGCTATTTCGCGATTGCACAGCTACTTCAGCTCTGATTTAGTAGTTTTATGGATGCATGTGCAAACCATGGCTGTATTCTTGACCACAGTTTGCAATAGATAATTAAATATGCGACTGCAAGTTCAACCAGCCGGTCAACACAAAAGTTAAGGACCTGTAGTGAAAGCAGAATTTTGCAAACTGCAGCATTTGCAACTTCATCTCAGTTAATGTTTGTGGAATTTGACTAAAATATTGGAATTATTTGCCAGTTTCTCAAAGTGTCTCCAGTCCAGAAAACAGTTCATACATTCTGCCATCTGTGCACAGCCGTTGCACCACCGACTGGCCTCTGCATCTCTGGGAGTGCTCCTCATTCCCATCCTCCCCTGTCATATTTTCTGACTGGGAGCTGGGAGTGTCGAGATCTGGCTGGGAATCTACAACAGGTGGCCCCACAGTTTCAGGCCTTTATCCGAGCACAGAGACCGGTGGTTTTGGGCAGAGGAGGGAGGGGGGGGCGGGTTTGCGCTTGTTTGAAGGGTTTAAGGAGTTTAAGATGTGTCAGAGTCGCTGCCCTTTGCCCTCTGTCTCGTACCCAGAATTGACTTTGCGGCTGAGCTGCTCGTGCGCTCGTCGTTGTTATTTCAGACTTAATTGGCTTATTTCGTCCTTTTGTTAAGTCACTGAGTTTCTGATTCATTAAAGCGTCTTAAGCGTCTGTCGCTGAGGAAGCTTTGCTTACAACTCGACTCTCCCTGCAGGCGAAGTAGGTGAGCAACTGTTGAGTTTGTGGGGCATGTTAAGACTTAACACATGTAGTGTGATGTAATGCAGACGGTTAAAGAGTGACACGCTTCCCTTTGGGCTCGTTGTAATCCCAGGAGTTGAAGTTAATCCTGTATCTCAACTTGGGACATGTGCTCACCCCTCCACCCCCCCCCCCATGCCTCCCTGATTACTACACTCCGTTTATCGAGACATTGAGTAAGCGTGTGGTGTTTGATTGACACCTCATGCACCATGTCCTTGCTGCATAGTAGCCTCCTGAGGTTAATGTCAACTTTAGCACATTAGCATTCCCAATGCTATCTTAGCTAGCGTCACTTCAGAGCCTGAATGTCACTCCACTGAATCGTGAAATTATTTTATTCGTCCCCCGTGCTTCATCGGTGTCGAGCCTCTTTTTACAGCCTCATCAGGGCCGGTGTTCCCCCGCGGCTACAGCAGCCGGAGCGTTTTTGTGTAGATTACAGCCGGCATCAAAGGCTCGGTGACATCTGTCGTCACTGTTTCTTTTTGAGGAGATGGGGGTGGGGTTTTTTTGTTTTTTGTTTTTTGTTTTTGCCTGCATGGCACGACATATACAGTAGAGTATATGAGGTGTGAAAAGGAGAACAGGTCCTGGTTGTGGAGAACTCTACATGTTAGCCCCCAGGGGAGAAAATGCTTTTGTTGTTCTCACACAAGCAGCTAATTCACCTCAACGTTAGCATCTGGTTTAGTTTCACACCTTTTTTTTTTTTTTGCTTGAAGGGTGTTTCTGGTGTTTGTCAACTTGGGTGTTATTGGTTATGAAAACCCTACACCGATCAGCCACAACATTAAAACCACTGACGGTAGGAGTAAATAACATTTAAACCATCTTGTGACAATTGAATGTTCTGCTGGGAAACTTTTGGACCTGGCATTCATTGGTGTGGATGTTACTTAGACATGTAGCACCCACCTAGACCAGACCAGGCACCCCCACCCCATAGCAATGACACTCCTTGATGGCAGCAGCCATCCCCAGCAGGATGCAGCCACAAAAACACTTTAGGAACAACTACAAAAAACATGAAGAACAGCACAAGGTGTTGACCTGGCCACCAAATTCACTAGATCCCAAACTGATCAAGTATCTGTGGGATGATCCACAGAGGCCCCTCCCCTCAAAGGCCCCCCACTAACAACATTAATGTTGCCAGACACCACAGGACACCCTCAGAAGGCCCATGTCCATTCTCTGATGAGTCACCACAAGGGAGACCTGCACAATATTAGGAAGGTGGTCATAATGTTATGCCTGATTGCTGTATATTGCAGAGACTTGGGATGCGTGGTGCAGCCTTGAACGGCTTTTGAAAGGTCATCTCTGTTGTAGCAAACTGAATAATCCGTCTTCTTTCACTTTAAAAAGTAATCCTTTGACTGTTGTCAAGGTTACTGTGCACTGCAAAAAGGATCTTCTAGCAGCTGCTTCAGCACGGTGAAGATTACATAAACCAAGAAATGTGGCTCAGGTGAAACCCAAACCTGATTCCATGCTCTGACACATCTGCAATTCTTTTTTTGGATCATGCAACAGATCATAAACCCCGGAGCCAGAACTCAGATTGTGCAGAAATCATGGAGAGACATTAGGAAAAGAACAGTCGAAGTAATAAAAAAGAATCTTGAAGCATAACCTCCTTGGTTAGTGCCAATAACATAACATTTTGACTTTATTTATGTGTCTAGCATCAGATCCTTTAAGTCCTGGAGATTTGCAGCTGCTGATGATGAGATTTGTTCCAGTGGGTCCGCTGAACTCCTCGTTTGTGGTTTGTTCTTTCTGACCAGTAGCAAACCACAGGCATTGCAGTTTTGGATGTTCTCTCACCCGTCGTTCAGGTCCATACACCTGCACATTTCTTGCTTCTAAGAGTTGTTCAAAGTTTGTGCATCAAATCAACTTTTGAGCATTTGAAATATCTGCTTCAGTATGTGTCGAGCTAATCTTTGGATCGTTGTCAACCCGGCACACCACCTCCCCCCCTCCCCAAATAAGCCTTCTTTCTTCTCAGATGATGTTTTGGATTTAAAGCATCAACCCAAACATCCCTAACAAGAACTGACAGATCTAGAATCTGGGTGGAACGAGGAGGTTTTCGGGTGCGGGGGGTGAATTAGTGGTGGGCGGCCTCTGGGGAGAAGTTGGAGGACTTGGGTGGAGCTGTGGGGGAGAGCAGAGGGTTGTCGCGTGGCCTTGAGGTGAACTTGGACAGCAATGGACCACATGTTTGTCGCAAAAATGCGCAGCTCCTCCGGCCGCTCAGGGGTCCAGAGAAAAGCCGCGCGTTTGAGGTTTGGAGTCGGTAAGGGAAGCAGACATTCTTTAAAGGGATGTTCCTCGGGACTCGGATTCCTCATGGGGCTGTTTATGGTGCCTGACACCCACTAATGCCCCCTTTTTTCCTGGTAATGGGGTTGTGTTTCTGTGTAGGCAGGTGTTTATGTCACGCTTTGCCCTTGTTTACGGACTCGGGCTGCCGCTTTCCTAATAGACACCGGGTTTTGTGCCAGGTTTTATAAAATAGCTGAGCTTATTACCTCTTAAAGCAGACGTTTATCTATATTCATGGCCGGTTTAGAAATGCTGCACCGTCCCAGCTTCACTGAGATGCAACCTCGGATAGTGTTTCGTGATGTAGATACAGTTGTGATTTGTGCATCGGCTGCTTTTTTCTGAAGTGGAGGTTTTCCGGTGGTTGCGTGCGCCAGCTTCCTAACCAACACAGATCGCTCATTGTTTGATGTGATTAAGCGAGGCGGGCAGATTATTGTTTTCCGCATCGTTTGTTTTCTCTGTGCAAGTCCACTTAATTAACGTGGTTCTGTGCCAACGAGCTGCAGACAGACCGGCTGCTTCACCTCAAGGTGCCTCGCTGCGAAGTGAGTTTGTTCATTAAAAACTACATCCAAAGGTTGTGCTGTTCGGTCGGGGGATTAATGAACGAAGAGTCAAGACGTGACTCAATATTACTCTTTTTTTTTTTTTTTTTTTTTTTTTCTGCCCACAGGACTTGGGAGTGAGACGCCCATTAAACTAAGCAACCCCAGATTGCTTCAGAAGAGAGCGCTGAGGTAGGAAAATCATGATTCACACATTTCATCAGGGTTTTATTAAGTTAACTTTATTTAACTTTAATAAACTCCTGGCAAACACCAACCCCGATCCTTACAAAACATTTAGACAACATTTGTAAGACATTATCATATTAAAGCCCACGGGTTTCAACAGTTTTCTGAGCCTGGTGAGAAGTGGGAGTATCACAGCTGTTTAGGATGTCACAATCAAATAAATGGTGTTAATTTAAGTACCGTAAACTTTGGATTTTAACCAAACAAAGTTGGCCTTTTTGTTATTTACAACATTTTGAAGGTTGGTATGGATAAAATAAGATAGAAAATTGCAGAAAATATTGCAAAGATGGTCAAATCAGGTCAAGTCAAGTTTTATTTGTCCCTGTTAAGACCTGACGATCAAATCACAAGTGGTGTGCTGGTCCAAAAGTGTCTCAAGTGACCACTTCAGCGCCCCATAAAACATACAAACAAACATGGGCTATAATATTGCTGCTAAGTGTTCACAGCACTTTAATAATGTGATTACAAGTGGCCCAGACCACATCTATATGTCCCCTGTGATGGATCAGATCGCAAAGGTGTCCTCACTGACCCTATTTGGACCTTGCATTAACATGTCCAGCTAAAAGTACATGTGTTCACACCTGGAAATACGTGTAAGTAAAATGTCTGTCTCCACACATCTGTCCCCAGCCACCACTTTGGATCTGATCTCAGTTTCACGCTCGGAATGCAAACAAACACCAACGGTAAAATATTAGAACAGCTACCGTTTCTAATGGATCTTTACTGCTGTTTCAGAACCATGAACAGCGCTCCACCCGGCTCCTTACACATCGACACAGTTTACTCATATTAAATACTTGTATTTGTCAGTTCTTGTTTAACTATTTATTATTTTGTAAGGCTAGCATCACTAATGAACAGACATCACTCCACTGATAGCCCCTGTTGAGTAGGTGGTCTTTAATGTGACCCAGGACTCATTCTGTGTCCTCACACTACCAAAGGAATGAGGTCAAATGTGTCCCAGACCACCTCCACATGTGGTCAGAGATCATATCTCTCCAATGCATACTAGCCCTGTTCACACCTGTACTTAAAGGGGAATAACAGTTTTTTACAACCTGGACCTTATTTCTGGCATAAAATACAGTCGTTTACTCACACATATAATTTTGGTGTCATTTGGAGTCGTTCGCACAGTATTTAGACCATATAGTGGGAGTGACTGGGGCACCGAAACAGAGCCTCAAAATAACGCATTACTCGCTCATTTCACCAATATTTTGTTATGATACGCTAGTGCTATTCCCCGTTGAGTCTGGAGTTACCCGTTATCCACAACCTCAGAAACGGAAAAATATTCAGCCATGTTGCAAAAAACTAGCAGTAGCAAATTACGGGTAGACAAGCCGACCGTTGCGGGTGCGCGCGGCGCTCAGAGATGACATCATCCAGGTCAGAAGTTAGTAGGTTAATCTACAGACCCCAGATGATGATAACAGGTAACTCCGGACTCAACGGGGAATAGCACTAGCGTATCATAACAAAATATTGGGGAAATGAACGAGTTTTGCAGCAGCATTTTGAGGCTGTATTTCGGTGCCCCATTCACTCCCACTATATGGATATACGTGACGCTCCACTGGATCTAAATATCGTCCGAACAACTCCAGATGACACCAAAGTTATATGGGTGAGTAAACGGTCGTATTTTATGCCAGAAATAAGGTCCAGGTTGTAAAAAACAGTTGTTCCCCTTTAAAGCTGTCCACTTGTGATCGAATCCCTCAGGACTCATATTTATACCTGGTCTAGTCTAATATAACAAAACATTAACATGTTAAAGAAAGCTCAGGAAGATGACGAGAAACTGACGAGAGTAAATTATCTAAAGTTTGCTAACATTAGCCGTTTTAAGCTACTGTTCATACTGGACCATGTTAGGCTGTAAGTACAAAACCTGAACTGAGCAAAGCTGCATTTTGCAAACATAAGTTTCTTTTTGTCAGGGAATAAATCTGCTTTTTCTTCTTTGTAAAAAGTTGCATCGACACCCTTTTTATGCTCTGGATGTGCATTAAACAAATTTACTTTAGGTGCTTCAGACAGGCCAGTCTTAGTAAGAAAGTACAAGATAAGCTTACTTTTACTGCTCAGCAGTGTGAAACCTCTCTGCTGCAACTTTAGCAGGATTGCTCAGCATCATTTTGTTGGCGCGGGGTCAAGTTCAGACTCTAAACCTCCCGTTACAACAGCGAGGACGTCAGTCACAGCGAGCTGATTCCTAACTGTGTCGCCGTGGCTCTGATTTGAAACCCTTGTGTCGAAATCACATGTTGGAAAATATTTTGCCTGTAAAACAGATGCTGTTATGACAAAAAAAAGGATCTGCTGTGCCTGCTGTATATCAGCGTGTTCACAAATCTGCGGTTGCTGGAATGGGCGAAACCACAAAGTCATGTTTTCCCAATTCTCGACTGTTTCCTCACTTCAGTAATCTGCGGCCAGCGCTTTTATGGCGCTATTGCAACTTTGCGGCTTTGAATCAAATCCATAAATGACTTCAATATGTTTCTGCGAGAGAGAGAAATTTGATTCGTGACTGTGTGAGGCAGAGGGTGTGACGGCCTTTAAACCGTCTCATTACTTTGAGATAAATATTTGGGGATTGAAATGTACAAGCTGAAAATCCAAATGCTTTGTTTAGATGATTAATTGCTTGGTTTTGTAGCTTCATCCAGAGCTGACTGAGTGATTGACTCGATTCTTGACCACCATTCAAACCAATCATTCTTCTTTTTATTGATTTGGATGACTTTCGGATCAAATTGAGATTGATTCTTACAAATGCTTATGCTTTCAGCCCATAAACAAATCCAGTTTCCCACAGCTCAGCCCTGTTTCAATAACAGCTGGCATTCTTTTGTTTTCCTGCACCCTTCAGCTTCCAGAAAGAATTCTCCTTCGACGAAAAAGACGATCCAGCCAAAAGCACCAAGGATATAGATGTTAATCTATTGGCCAATCTCCCCAAAGGTGAGGAAGAGTTTTGGTTTTTGTCTTATTTCTTATGGCAGAATATTACCCTCACAATGTCAACATTCCCAGGGTTTTTAAAAAAGCTGCTGCTGTTGTGAAACTGCTGCCTTTTTGCCAGGTGGAGTCATGTCAAGATCTGTCCAAAAACCAGTTTTTCTACAAACCACAAACCCTTGTACTGTATGAACCCTATGCTCCATTTGAACCAAAATGAACATCCAATAAAGATGTATGGTCCTGTAGAGGTTTGCGGCTCTGTGGAGGTCCCACTGGACGGTGAATATAATGGTTTTAAGAGCCGTTTAAAGCCACTTTAGTTGCGTGATGTGTCGCAAACATTGACTCTGGCAAGAAAGAAGAATGGCGTGTGGGTCAAATAGATTTTTATGCATGAAGTCAGATGTAAAATTGGTCATTTAATGGCTCGATTTACAAGTAAACAAAGTGTTGCATGTTTTGCAGCTTGATAAATGATAAATGTCCAGTTTCCCATCATTGCAGATCTTGTGCAGTTTGAAAGGCATACCGAATATCTGATTTAAATGTTTCTGTACCCGATAGTCTGTGGCTGAACTGTTTTATTTTTAATTTGATGGTTAGCTTGTTCTTTTGTGAAAAAGCTAAGACTAATAAAACTCCTTTTATTTTGCCTGTGACGTTAAAGAAGTCTCATCTAAGTACTTTACAAGTTGCTGTTTTGCACTCCATGAAGTTATTGCCTTCTGCCATTTTACTGACACATATTTAAACAGTGGACTGCAGAGTTTATAATGAATTAGTATTTAGCAAACTAAAATGGTCCATAAATGGTCCTGGAATGAATCCTTCTTCTTCTTTTTTTTTTCCCTTCTGAGACCCGAGCTTTTATTTGGTATGCATTTTTAGTTTCTCCAAGGTATTTGGGATTATTAGGATCTAAAAAGTATGAAAACTAAGCTTCATCTTTGAACAGAAAGCAGTTTTTGGAAAAATAATGATGTCCTCGTATGTGGACACGAGGATTATTTCACTGTATATTACAATAAAGTCACCAACATGTACCAAAGTATAAAACTGTTTATTTTAATTGCTAATTAGCAAGTTACTATTGATAAAATTTGTCACATCGAACTAGAATTGTTAATAAGCATGAATGAACAAGTTTCGGCCGTAAAATTTGATGAGGTTTTTGTACCATGTCCACTTTTGTCTCGTGATCAGCTGTAGAATGAGTTAGACTAGTGTATTGACCCTTTGCTACCATTAGATGGCGGACCAAAGTGTCAACTTATGAGGACAACAGGTCTAAATGAAGCAGAATAAGCTGCCACAAACCTAAAAACGACTGTCCACATATGAGGACGCTGGGTCCATCTCTTATCTGTAATTTCAGCAAATCAAATTAAACAACTTCAAGTTTTAAAAGCATTTAATCTAGATTGGTATTACGTTGTGGACATGTTGCTGTCAGCTAATGTTTTATTCTCTGTTTTATTTTTTTTTATTTCTTAAGTCTCTGAATTGAGGAAACGGTTTGAAGGCATCACCACAAGCTCAAGTGATTGGGAAATGAACAGGTAAGGAAACGATCATGTGACCGGAAAAAGGCTGGCTGACATGGTCTAAGGTTGACTACTCTTTCCTTCCTCTCTGTATCTAGAAAGGAACGTATCGCTCGACGGTTGGAGGGCATAGAGGCCGAGGTTCATCCCTCTATGCTGCCAAGCTTGGTGGCTAACCGGCTTCTGGAAGAGGACACGCCACGATACACCCGGGCCTCTGACCCCTGTGAGCCCTGTGCTGGTGAGACTAGTACAGGACTATGTTAAGATATTTGTTTGTTCCTCCTTACGGTCTACACAAACTGACGTGCATGTTTTTCCCTATAGTTACAGTCCAGCGGTATGGATCGGAGGGATATGAAAGCCAAGAAAGGCAGCCGAAGGCTCCAGAGCGACAGTCGAGAGCACGATGCAGACCTGAACCTCAGTCCTCCATTCACACCGAGCCGGTGCACAGTTCGGGTTCCACCACTGCTGCCCCAGAGCTGGAGTCCAAGGCTGAACGCATCGCCCGCTACAAGGCAGAGCGGCGCCGGCAGCTGGCCGAGCGCTACGGCATCTCTCTGGATCACGAGCCGGAATCGGACCACCCCCCCCGCTACACCCATGCTCGGAAAGAGTCCGACGGACAAGAGAGGCACAACAAGTGGGACTCGTTTGGGGAAGAAGGGAGGGACATCACTCTGAGTGCTTACACCAGCACCTCAGCTACCAGCCCGAGGGCGGGACGCTCGGCGCCGCCGCCGCACAGCTACCCCGAACCAGGCTACGATGTGGGACGACCCAGGGCGGACTCGTTCTCCGAGAGGGAGAGGCTGATGAACCTGGAGAATCAACGCAGGGCTGCTCCTCCCGAGCCTCCATCCTCTTCCTCATACATGGACGTGACCTCCTTGTCCTCCTCTGCAAGGGTGCCTATGAAGGACTATCCGGTGACGGGGATGCCACCCAGCTCACCCAAGCTGAGTAGGCAACCCTCCCTCTCCTCACCTAAACACGGGGTGTCTCCTGGGGATCTATTCATCGAGCAGCAGGCGCACAACATCCTCAGCAGACATGGGTGAGTTGTCTTGATCAAGTAGCCTCTCCAAGTAGTTTCTCTCGCGTTCTGCAAAGTTGAAAACATGGATTGCACATTAAGGAATCCCATTTCCTGTGGTGTGTCTCATTAGCAAGACAGTTCCGTTCTAGGGTTCCCAGCTTCCATTCAAAACCATTAACACAGAGCCAGAACACTGCTGTATCATCCTCTCTAATGGATGGAGTCGCTGCGACAGCGTTATCCATCAGAGCGACTCCCTCTCCCACTCTGTCCCTCTTCTCATTCAGTCATGTCCAAGGTCGTCCCGTTGGCAGGACTGTTGTTTCATACCAGGTCACGCAACTTGAGCTCGCTCTGGAGCGGACCGGCTCCCACGAGGCCTGCAGCTGGGCGGCTTAATGCAGAAATCTGTGTGCGTGCTATGTTTTTATTCCAAAGATTTTAAGTGGATGTGTTGAGAATAGCAATTTGGAGTACTTTTTTAAATTCCCAGAGGAGCTCTTATTGGCTAAGTTGTTTGAGCAATTTTCTTAGAGCTTGTTTGGACGATGACCCGGCATGAAAGGGAGGATTGCTCTTCTTGGAAAGTATCTCGAGTAAGTCAAGTTTCAAGTACGTTGTGTTTTTTTAACATTTTCTGTAGATTTGTTACAGCACTGTTCTCACCAATCCAAATAATTATCACCTAGATTGTCGGTTATTAACAGCAATGACAGACTTGGGGTTAGGGTTAGGGTCACTAGTAGGGTCTCCTGAAAACTCAGAAGTCTGAAACGTCCGATGCATTTTTAACTTAAGGCCCTGAGGTCTTTTTGGGAGGTCTGTCAAAATCTAGATTCTGTCATTTTTAATGTCTTTGGGCCCGTTCAGACCTCGCATTAACACACCCAGGACACATTTGACTGATACGAACTCGGACCACATGTGGAGATGCTCTGGCTCACACTTAACCTCCTTCCTTTGGTAGTGTGAACACACACTGAGTCCTGGGTCACATTATAGACCACCTACTCAACAGGGGGTGATCGTGCAAAAGCAGAGTTTTGCCTGAATAATAAATAAATCTACACAATAATCTCTAACTAATGAAATTATTGAAAAGCGCACGGATTACGTCATTAAATAACAAATCAGCATGCGGTTCATTTTATTACAATCCAGGGTTGGAGTTGTAATCTTGGAGTTTTGTGCAGGTCTATCTAACAAAAAAACATAAAAAGTCAAGAGTCAAGTTAAAGTTCATTTCTAAAGCACATTTAAAATCAACCGCAGTTGAACCAAAGTGCTGTACAAGACAGATCAATATAAATTAATCAACAATCCCAGTTAAATATCGAACAAATAAATATGAGTTAAAATAAGCAATAAAACAAAATAAAACACAAGTAAATCTGTCAATTAAAAAACTGTGTTGGCAAAATAAAATCCAAGATATCCTGCTCAACTTGGACTGAAAACCAGCAAGAAGAAAGATTTAAAATGCTCCAAACTGTGGGCAGCTTTGATATAAAAGCGTCGGCTGTTCCAGAGTTTGGGGGTCGCCACCCAAAAGGCTCTGTCGCCCCTGTTTCTGAGTCTGGATCTGGGGAGGTCCAGTAGCAGGTTGTCTGTTGGAATTCAGACAGGTAAGATGGTGCCCGGGAATCAAAATCAATCCTAAATATGGACTGGAAGCCAGTGTAGGGATGCCAGTACGGGTTTAATGTGATCTCGTTGTTAAAAGTCGATAAAGGTTTGTGGTTCTGAAACGGCGGTAGAGATCCATTAGAGATGGCCACTTTATTGGCATAATTGAGGAGCTGGCTGGAGTCAGGTGTGAACACAGGCCAGCCAGTTGAGGTCGGACTGCTCAGATATCAAAGCAAGGCCTCAGTGAGTATTTATCTTACTAGTCCCTGTTCTCTGTTTACTTCTTTACAACCTGTCTGACTTGGGACAGGGTAGTATTCCAGTGTTTCTAGGCACAGTTGTCCACGTTTCATTTTAGCTCCTCTGCTCAGTTTATCCAACCCTAGAGAGTTCATGATTTTTATTACCTGTCCTGTTTGTATTCTGCCCAAAATTTACCCCACGGGATGCTCTGTAACTTAGTATTTATCCCTTTATAACCTTTTGCAGCATTCCTCTTACCTGAGATCTCAGCAGTCGCTTCAGAAAAGTACCCATATCTGCAGGTATCAGGTCGTCTAAGGTGCTTGAATTTTAAAGTATTAGAGGCGTTATCTCAAGCAGATAAATCAGTTGCTGCTGCAGAGGAGAAGTATTAAGGAGTGTTTTTGGCTGATGCTATCTGATGGAGCAGATAGCATCAGCATGTGCACTTATACCTCACTGTATCTCTACATATATATCTGCAGCCCAACCCATATCTAGACCAGGTTCTGCACTCTGATGTTGTCATTAAACACGAAGGATAAAGATGAATTCCTCCACTTATCCTTCGTCCGTCTCAGGTTTCAAAACTTGGCCGCTGGTTTGTGCGTCCGCGGTGCAGGGAGGGTGTTGTTTTACCCAGGCGGCTCAGTGCGACTCCTCGGCCACATCTCCGTCCCACAGCTGGCTCTGATCAGGACCAGGCGAGGCCTGAGGAGAAAAGAAGCAAACAGAGGACCCTCCCCTCTCGCCTCCTCACGGGGTATCTGTTGGTCCGACGTGGATAAGCCACATTTTTAGGATTTGTAGTAAAATGTTATGAGCGAAGCTTGCTCTGAAACAGTCGGGACTTTTGAAGGAGTCTTTTGTTCTGAGCAGAGTTGAACCTAATATCTCTTAAAAATGATGTTTACACTGCTCCTGGTGGTATCTGTACGTATTTAGTGTCGTTACAGATCCCTTAGAAAAATACATTTGTGTTTTTATTCTGTGCAATATAAAACAAACAACCTTAGAACAATATTATCTGTTCAACGGTGTTAATTTTGACAGCCATTTCTGGTTCAGTCTTATTATTTAAGGTACTGATGCAGTAACCTACGAATGTAGTCTAAGCCATTTAGACTTGTGCGTTTGTCAGTTTCTACTTCCTGCTTCACTTTCAACAATCAGTCATACAAATGTTTGTGTCTCTGAACCTCTGAAGATGTAGAAGCAGCTGGAAATACTAAAGCGGAAACACTGTACTACCAGTCGGACCAATCGCAGCTCTTAGTCACATTTCTGGGGAGGTGCAGGTCAGGCTACGGCGCTAGGGTCTGCGCTGTTGCCGTATCTACAGCATCAAACTGACGCAGAAACCTAAACCGTGTATTAGGCTTCGTAAACGAAAATGCTTATTCGTCACGTTTTAGTCATTTTCAGCTTTAATCTTGTTTGAGACGACCAAGCGTCATCGCATTTTTATCAGCTTTCAATGATTGCATTTAGTCAAACTGTAGCCAACAACATTAATTTCAGACGACCTTCATTTATAAGGTTGGATCAGACACTACTCAACTCTCAACTTTATTTATAGAGCACTAAACAAAAACAGGGTCTCATGCTGGGTTGTTCTGTCTCAAGTGGGTTTCAAGACGAGTTTTAAAATGGACAGTGTGGAGGCAGTGGTAGACCGTTCCACAATTTAGGAGCAGCAACAGAGAACGCTCCGTCCTCTCTGAGCTTCTGCTTAGACCTCGGTCCCTCTAGGAGCTTGAGACAATGAGCAGAAGTGTAAGGCGGGGCGAGACCGTTTTAAAAGATTTAAAGGCAAAAAAAAGAATCTTAAATATGAACTTCTAAAAGGCCAGAATAGGAGTTAATGTGCACCTGCTTACAGAAAGAGAAAAGAGGCAGCATATACAAGAAGGATTCATTCTAGGATCTACATTTACAGACAATATTAGTTTGCTAAATGCTAATCTATTATCCAGTCTACTGTCCATTCATTCATTCATTCATTAATTTTCTGAAACTGCTTGTCCTCTGGGGGCGTTAGTGCTAACTCCACTCTACTGTCCGCTGTTTGAATCTGTGTCAGTAAACGATCAGAAGGCAACAACTTCAACTAGTAAAGTACTTGGATGAGGCTTCGTTTACTTCATAGTTACTTCATAGTTCATCAGATAGTTCTGGTTGGCTGCTGAGATCAGTCTAACGGCAGGGAATCACATTTTGAGCCAATGTATTTTGAATCTCATCATATCAAATAACTTTCTAGTCCCGTCTCGTTAAGATTTCATCATAGTTTTTATCATCAGATATTAGTTTTAGCTTGTCGATGTCCCAGAAATAAATGAACGTGCTTCTTTCTGATTTATCATCTAATTCTGCCTGAATCCATTTTTTTTCCAACATATTGTCTTGATTAATCGTAGCATTGAAAATAATTCCGTGAAAGTATTTCTCTTTTATTTGACATAATCACGTGACGTGCTTTTGTTAAAAGAATAACCGAGGGGAAACGAGGCAGAGTAAGAAACAAACAGGTTGTAAATGACGACTCACTTTGGAGATCTTTGCGAGTTGGAGCTCATTCAAAACGTTCCCTGTGGGAACTCTAACCCAATGTGCTTTTTAAAAAATGGCATCCAAAACCTAATAGGACAGGAGCAGGCAGCCAGGCCCAACACGAAAAGTCCTGAGGGTGATCGAAGCTGCAGCGTGAGCAGCGTGATGCAGAATGCACAGAACAATAGGTTAGGACAGGAAACAAGTGGGATAGGGGTGTTACATGTAACATGAGTCGGACTGGGAGCGTCCGTCCTGCTCGGGTCTCGTGGACCCTTCAGGTACGACGCCGAGCTGCGTTTTCTAACTTAAATTAAAGCTCTTTTTTGCTTTCTCTCTCTCTGTTTTCATGACTAAGAGACACTCTGTTAGATTCAGTTGAACTCGGGCCTGAGCCTAATGAGACGGGGCAGGCTGTTTTTCTTTACTCAGCACCAGAGGGTCCAGCATGACTCATCTGGCTCTGGTGGAGTGAGGTTGGCCTTTCCTCTGAATATCTGCTTCGCTAGATAAGAGCTCACTGACTTTTTTTTTTCCTCTCTTCGGACACAATGATGCATTGATGACATGGATTTTATTTCCTCACGTAACAAAGGTGTTTTTTGTGGCCTAAGTCAATCGAATGAGAGATTTATTAGTGTTTTTTTATGACGCGGGACTTGAATTCTCAGGATCCCGTCGGTGGTCAGGCTCAATGTAAAGTCACTGGTGTGTGTAATGTCGTAGTAGTAGCTCTGGATCTAGACTGTTACCCACTCACATGTTTCCCCACCGGTGCAGTGCGAGGACCAAACTTAGCACTGACTGGTTCCTCCAGGCCGACGCTGAGGGCGACACCCACTCCCTCATCAACTGGCCGTCCAGGTACCACCCAGGCTGGTTGTGTCTCACCTCAGCATCACTTACCGTGTTCATCCATTTCAGCTCAACTTAACCAAAAATACCCCCCAACCCATTGCGAGCAGTGCTTCTTAAACCTCAAGGGCCCAAAGCTGCTTCTGATTTATTTATTTACGTATGTGGTTTCGTCTCGTACGATGATCCTGCGCTCTGTTTTGGGTCCCGATTGTCCGACTGGAAGACAGGAGTGTTTAAGAAGCTCTGCTCTTTGAGCTTTGAGAGTCGTCGTCATTCTGATCCTCACCGCCACCAGCTCCGGCCCCCTTCGCTTCGAGCCATAACGCCATCTCTCATGTGTACCTGTTGCTGTGTTCAACTTAATCCCCATGTGAAAAAAAACAACAACAAAACAACTGTAAATGCAGGATTAAACCATGTCTTTATCCATCGAGACTCTTTAGGTCAAGATTTTCCTCATCTGTGCAAATCTGAGAGAGGAAAGAGTCTGAATTAGAATAAAAATGCAAAGTTTAAATGCTTGCAAGGTTTAACATGCCTTATATTGGTATATATGTTGTGTAACTGTGCTTAGAAATGATAGTCATGAGGTTTACTTCCAGTTATCCAGTTATTGATGTCTGTATGAGGAACAGGATCTGCTAACGGCTAAATCCTGCAAGAACTGCAATAGATGCAAAAATAGCAGGAGTTCATATGCAGCAAAAAGAAAAAGCACACTTTGCATAAATGCATAATTTACAGAAACGGCTCATTTAGAAGTAGCCTTCTTCAAATATCAATATATGCTATGCCTGTGTGAAGTATAACACGTAGTTGCTCTGCTTCATTATGGGTCTGTGTGTGTGTTTTGGTATTTCAAGTTTGGTTTTAGACTCTGAAATAAAATAAAAGGTAAAAGTTTATTTGATTTTCAGTTTAAATTAGATTTTATTTGATTTAATATAAAACCAGAAGTTATTTTTAAATCATGTTAATAGAAAGAACATCAAGTCTTAATGTTTTAGCCAAAAAAGTTTTAGTATTTCTCTTTTTTTTTTTTTTTGTAAAGATCAAATAACTGTAGTTTTTCCAGTTTTAATTTCAATTTTAAAAGCAAACTTGAAACACCAGAATACTGAACAGACCTTCAAGCTTGCAAATCAAAGTACACATTCTGCTTAAAATCAGAATACTATCTTTAATCTGAGGAATACAGACATGCCATACTTGCTGTAGCAGCCCAAATTCAGAAAAATACTCTTAACATTGTCAACTTTAGATATTTACCTTTATGTTACTTAATCAGAAAGGATCAGTTCTGTACCCAGTCTGAATAACAACTTAGAGAAGGAGTAATGTCCTCCATTGATTCCTCTGGATCAGTTTGTTGTGTTTGTCTGTGTTATTAGATCAAGTCTGAGACATATGTTCTGTGTCCTAAATGTTAACCGGTCCTTTGTCTCCCTGAAGAATCAGAGTTAGGGAGAGGCTTGCCAGGGAGGAGGGCCGCCAGAGAAGCCCCGAGTTGGGAAATGTTACCGAAGCTCCGGTTTACCGCCGACAAATTCAGCCCCAGGCTCAGACCTCTACCCGGTACTACCACACAGACCAACCGGCCCCCCACTCGGCCTACTCCCACCTGCACCATCAGCCCCAAGCTCAGCTCACCAGGTCCGGTCCCCAGGGAGGACAAGAAGCCGGCAGTTACCTGTCCATGACGTCTGGTCCTGCATCTAGAGCCGTGCAGCAGCAACAGGTCCAGGAGGAGGAGACGGAGGAGTCTGAGGGTGTGAAGACGGAGGGCCTTCTGAGGAGCAGAAAGGCAGTCCTGCCCTCAGAAATCCGCCGCAGGGAGCGAAGCACAGAGGACCCACGAAGAGGAAGAGGGGATGACGAGGTGGGGATGTCCGGGGTGCAGAGCCTCAGTCAGGGACGGGAGGTAGAGGCAGAGGAACTAGGAAGAGGAGGATTCAGAGGAGGCAGAGGCAGGTGGGATGAAGCAGAGCACGTCTCCCGTGTGCAGGCTGCAGAAACCAGAACAAGAGAGCAGGAACACGCCACGTACATCCACAAAGCGCCCAGAGGAAGCTCCGCCCCTAGCGCAGCCGTGAGCCGGCAGGTGTCAGGTGCTGGCGACGCACGGATGCTCAATCAGAGGAACCTCCAGGACAGTCGTGACGCCAGGGATGGTTTCAGTAATGGAGAGAGTCACCAGGACATCCGTGGGGTTTCTGTGGCCCAGCTCAGACACTCCTACATGGAGAGCGCCACCACCCCCCCGACCAGCCGCAGGAATAACCTGTAGGTGGCAAGTACGACCCTCGGCTAACCGCTGCTCGCTGGCTGTGGAGCTCACGCTTCTTACCTAACACCGGCTGAACGACTAACAAGCAACTAGGTCTGCTGTGGAGTGATTTCTGTTGCACAGTTTCTAATCTTCATGCATTAATCGCCTAACACCGAGCCTCCAACAGTCGCATAATTGTTTTTTTTTTAGTTTTTTTTTTAATGACGCCGTGACTTTGTGCAACTGTTAATAAATCTGCATGGCTGTGCTCGCATTTAAAAAAACAGCAGTGCGATCGAACGCTCAACGCTGTTTAACAAATCCATTTGTTTTCTGCTCCGTCCGTCTCACCACGCTGTATTTTCTGTCTTTCCATCTGTCCGTGCCTCTAATGGGGCGTCCCCCCCCTGCAGCGAGGCGGCTGAAGGGGGCTTCGAGGCCCCGTGGAGAGGGGAAAGGGAGAGGGGGCGCAGACCCCGGCAATATATCAATCCCGGGGAGAGTAGAAAGACCTCAGAGAGGTTTAGGACGCAGCCCATCACCTCTGCTGAGCGTCAGGAGACTGATAGGTACTGCTCTGGGTTGGAGAACGTCCACGTTGATCGTGCATGTGGAAAAATAAAAAATAAATCATGCAAGGTTTTATTTTTTAACAGAAATGTTGATTCTAATCTCGTGTTGGTTGATTATCAAGTTTAAAATCAGATTAATATCATGAGCTGGATCATAGCGCTGCAGGCCAATGGGAATGAAACACTCGTATAATAAACCTGATGTCTGTTTTTATTTTTTTCACTCTTAACAACATTAAGCAAACAGGGGCAAGCTTAAAGGCCGAAGGTCCCGCTGCTCGGGCCTTGGCTAGTGGTCGTCACATGTGACCGCTCAGAGGAAGCATGAATTGGCCTTTGTGGGTGAATCACGCTCCGGGACCATGGAGCCGAGCAGACTTCTGTAATGCCGTCTAATTCTCCAGATTAGTCCGCTTGACTGTGTTTCCCCCTCCATTTCTTTTTCTTTTTTTTCTGTTCCTAACACGCGCCGTCACATTTCCAGCATACCAGAGACTTTTCACTGCATCTCCGCTCCATCGATGACCGACCTCTAACTAGCCTTCCTCGCTCGTTCAACCGCCGCCTTCTCGTTTGCATCGTTTCGTGGATGTTAGTAGTTTTTACTCATTATCTTTTTCTTCTCTTTTGCCTCTTTGAAGGTCCTGTGTGAGTTCAGAGTTTGCTTCAACCGAAGGTAAGTCATCCTTAACAAGGTTGCACGTTTATTTGCTGATAAATGTACTTATAGACGTTTAGTATTAGTTGCATTCAGATACATCTCTACCAAGACAAACAGGACATCTGTACGGTAGAACAAATCAAAGTAAAGTAAATGAACTACTGTATTGGCTGTAATATACTGCAAAAACTGAAATCTAACTAAGATTAAATACCTTAAATCAAGCCTAAATACGCTTGAACATTTGACTCCCTTTCAGTGTTTTGTCCCTAGATTATATTAATCATCTTTACGAACTTGTTTTTGAGATTTTCTTCCCGGTTCTTAGTTCAGTTGATGCTTAAAATTATATCGAGCACGACTCTAAAGGTTTTAGATGAACACGAGTGCAACAACCGCTCTGTCAGAGCTGGTCGTCTTATCATATTAAAACAAACGGATTTCGGCTGAATGCGATTCATTAATTTATTGCGGTGCCGTTAAACTGGATTGAATTAAACACAAAAATGTTATTTGGCAACATGATAAAATTCAATAGTACGATGCAAGACGCAGTCAGACTACCAGTTTTTAAATTGTGTTGATAGGCCAAGTAAAACTAACTTCCTCATACTCACATTTTATGTTTTTAGCATGGTTTTAGGTCCACTGTGTTAATACAGTAGGTCAAAATGAGAAAAAGTCACACATGTAGGTTGTGCTGCAAAGAATGACACCAAACAAGGCAAGGTAAACCGTTTTAAAGATAAATTGTGAAAGGTAAAACCGAAAGTGGTCAAAAAAAAAAAAACGGCCAATTATACTCTAGACCAGAACCTTCATGACTGGGCTGTTATAACTGAATGCGTTTATTTTCACTGGTGTACCTAATGAACTGGCAACTGAGTGTATATTATGTCTGTGAAGGTTCTCAGTCATCCAGGTCATGATAAAGCAACTGGACTTGTAGAGTTTTTTGAGAAGACGTTTCATCCCAGTAGCTTCTTCAATTCCAGGGAACTGGTGGGAAGTTGGAGGTTTAAATAGGAAACTCCTACTGAAACTTGCTTGTTTGTGTAAACAACCAGAAACTGGTCCATTCCTAGGTGTAAGCTGGTAGGAATAATCTTGTATTGCCTGCATCTCGGGCTGAAACGTTTCACAGGTGTACCTAATGAACTGGCAATGAAACAATGAAATCCAGTCCAGATCAATGACGGCGCCGCCTTTAAAGTCTCAACTATTGCTACTGACTAAACTGTTCTCTAAATATTTTCCTTGCATCGACACAAATCTACTTGATTTTGGTCTAAAATCTGGAGAAATCTTTGAGAATAGATAGATTTACTTGTTGGCAGATTGATTTAGCTTATTTTAAGTAACGTATCCTTTTTAAAATTTTTAATTTATTTCATGTTTTTGTAAGCTGAGTGTATGCATGTGACTGTTAGGATTGCTCAAGCAGGTAGTGTAATATTTGATGGGACGTTTACAGCAGTCAAAGTGATGATTTAATCATTTTTGTTCCGTGGTTATTCGGGTTAGGTCGAGGGTTAGGGTTAGGGTTAAACTGACCGGAGGACTCTTGTTTCTCAGATACCAGCACAGATTTAATTACTCTTGAGGTTTTTCCACGTCGTTGGGTGGTTGGATTCACAAGTAAGTGAAGTTACGGCTTCAGGTTGGTTGTAGTGTCTCATCCAGGTCACGGTGTGTCCAAGAAGGAGAACTGGACGTGGAAAATGTCTTTGAGAAACTCTACATGTAGCTTCTTTAGCTCTAAAAGTCTGGTGAGGAACATCTGGGAGCACCTGAAACCCACATGACTGAGGTCTGAAACGACCAGATACTCACCTGTAATTGGAAGAATCTGTTTTGATCCCGTTATCTTTCCTCAGTGAATGGTTCTTTAACAATCCGTTATCAGCCCGAGGCTCAGCAGTCTAGAGGTGTGAAGAGGGGTGAAGCTTTAGATAACAGATTATGTCTCCGTCCACTTCTGCTGCCCTCGTTTAAGCTTTGTGTTGTCGTATAATACTGTTTCAGGTGCTATTGTCCGCCATTCTGTGGTAAACACTGACTATTAAATCAGGATAATTAACACGGCTTCAGCCAAATGACTAAAATGTGACTTTTCAGTGGCTTCACATCAACGCTCCAACAATAGCCCAGAGGCCAGATGACTCAAATCTTCTTATTTGTATTTAACGGGGAGTTTACAGAGTCATTAATGGCGCTCACAGTAGCACAACAGCAGCTTCACCCGGAGCTCATCTGCTTCTAATAAACACACACTCAGCTGGGACGCCAATTATATGGAGCAGAGTTCAGCTCAGCGGCGTCAGTCAAAGGGAATAGCTGTTTGGTGATGTCATGACATATGTCTTACAGAGAGTGAGAGTGTGTGTGTGTGTGTGTGTGTGTGTGTGTGTGTGTAGTCAATCCTCTCACACCTGTCTGGCTTCTCACGTCTCCTCAAATGACGCCACTCACAGGTTTAGTGTTTGCTCTCAGCTATCTGGCCAGACGGTGTTGATGAGTGAGTAATGATGAAGTCAAATGTAATGATATCATGATGAGGGGGACGTGTACACACCGATCAGGCGTAACATTATGACCACCTTCCTAGTTTTGTGCCTTCAAAACAGTTTTGACTCATCAGAGAATGGACGTGGGCCTTCTGAGGGTGTCCTGTGGTGACTGGGAACAGGATATTGTTAGTGGGGGGGGCCTCTGTGGATCAGGAGTGTCATTGCTATGGGGTGGGGGTGCCTGGTCTGGTCTAGGTGGGTGCTACATGTCTAAGTAACATCCACACCAATGAATGCCAGGTCCAGAAGTTTCCCAGCAGAACACTGAACTGTCACAAGACGGTTTAAATGTTATTTACTTCTCCTGTCAGTGGTCATAATGTTGTGGCTGATTGGTGTATATGCATTGTGCGTACAAATTACTGGTTAAAAACAAGAAAGCACATTGTCCAACATGCCACAATGCCTCGTCCCTTTTTGTCTCCGTCTCTGCAGCAGACGAGGAGAAGCTCGATGAACGGGCCAAGCTGAGCGTCGCAGCCAAGCGTTCTCTCTTCAGGGTGAGTTTCAGCTTCATCTTCGTCCTCGTCCTCTTTGTTTTCTTTCATGCCGATTCTAAAAAAAAAAAAAAAACACCAAGCTCAGACACTAAGCCCAGTCTTGGACACAAACACGGACTCCATCAGATGTTTGTTTTCTGTCCTCTCGATAGTTTGAGGATTTAGAAATGAAACGTTTAGATGAAACTGATCCTGAAGCAGCCTGAGCTCAAGTCAATAAATACTTTTGATTTTGAAACGTCTTTGATAACAGATATGATCTTAATCCACTCGTTGATCCGTCTTTAATCTTTGTCATCCTAATTTATCGAGACATATTCATGCCTCTGTGCATAGCTGAACGCTAACGTCACTCTTCTTGCAGACTGTCCTGCAGGGGTTTAAAGAAAGGTGCATTGTTCTGTTGATTATTTATTAGTCCTCCGTGTTTACTCTCCACCCAGGAACTGGAGAAGAGCATTGATGGAGGAATTCCTAAATTACGGTCCAGGAACGCAGCCGTGGACCGGAGGCTAAGACGAACGCAAGACCGATCTAGAACTCAGCCGGTCACCACTGAGGAAGTCGTCATCGCAGCCACGTAAGTTTATTTCATTTGAAGCTACGGTTTAAGGACTAGGCACAAAATTATTATTTAAAAGAAAATCAATCTGCAGTTGAAACATAGAGCTAGAGTCAAGATATAGTTAGCTTAGCTTAGCTTAGCATAAAGATGGGAAGACGGCACGGGAAGCTGCAGATATAACTCCTCATAAACGCTACTTGTATTTTTGCACATAGTATACACTCACTTGCCAGTTCATTAGGTACACCAGTGAAAATAAATGCATTCAAATATAACAGCCCAGGTATGAAGTCTCTGGTATTCAGCATTAGTTGAACCATCTGGGGCCTAGAGTATAACTGGCCGTTATATTTAATCTTAAAAACAGTTTACCTTGTCTTGTTTGGTGTCATTCTTTTCAGCACAACCTCACATGTTTGGCTTTTTCTCATTTTGACCTTCTGTATTAACACACTGGACCTAAAACCACTAAAAACATAAAATCAGAGTAGGAAAAAGTTAAATCTGTCACTGTGAAAACAACAAATATATTTAACGAACCATTAACTGAGAGGGCAAATTTAAACGGTAAATTTTGAAGGCTTATGTGCAAGTTTAGCAAACAGTTATTTACAATTATTTATATTACAATGCAGCCAATGCATCGTAATATTTTCTGAACAACTATTTACAACCATTTACAAAATAACCTCAATCAATTCTCAAAACTAGCTCCTCTCTCGTCTTTAGCAACCATTGCCATGTAATTTTCTGATTGGCTGATTGATGCATTATTCCACCAATAAGAAAGGAGCTGTCAGGTTTTGTTTTGTTTTTTTGATTTTTGCTTTCGAGTCTTTGAAACTAACAATATTCAGGGAATAGCATGGCGTAAAATATTTATAGTCAGTCTAGTTTTACTTGGTCTATCAGCACAATTTAAAAACTGGTATATAGTTTGAAGTTAGCACTTTCTACACAAGTTGAAACAAGTTAAGACTCAGTGAGACAGCGTCTTGCATCGTACTATTGAGTTTTATCATGTTGCACTGACACATGTTCCTATTATTTTGACATTTTAGGCCAAATAACAGAAACATTTTGGTGTTTAATTCAATCCAGTTTAACGGCACCACAAAGTGCATCCTCTAAAATGATCGTACAGTTGAATTACCACCTTTCTGACGCCGTTTCTACTTCATTTTCAATCGTGTACATAATGTTTTGTCAAGTGAGTGGACGTCGGAAGTGTTGGTAAATAAAAAACAGCTAGAAGATCTACTTAAAAGAAGACCCGTGCTAATCGTTTCCCCCCGTTTCCAGTCTTTATGCTAAGCTAACTCCAGACTTAACGTACATGAGAGTGATGGAATAGAAGGTATATGAATATGAACATGTGGATTCTTCTCAAACTATTCCCTTTGAAAGTCCAGTTCAAGTTATTTTGGGGTCAAATATCTCTATAAACTATCCTCATGCCTCGACACTAAGAATAGGAAAGACAGCAAGACTTATGATGTGTCCCAGAAAAGGGCAGCTGGACTTGTAGAGGACGTTTATATATATATTTTAGGATACACCGTGACCTGGATGACTGAGAACCATCACCGACTTTATAATCTATTGTTCTTCCACCTGTACTGTCGTTACGTTGTCATCCTGAAATCTAATCCACCACCTTTTCTGTTCTGGATTCAAAAATTTCATTTCTGTGTGAACCACGAATTCTGAAATGAAATTTTAATTTGCACCTCCAGCCGTTATCTCTAAACTCTGATGTATTTGCTATCTGAACCCTTCCTCACCTGTAAGTCACCTTGTTTGTCATTTTGTTTTTTTGTATTTTCTCTGCCTACCTACCTATCTACGTGTGTGTTCCTCCTGTCCCTTGACCCCTGTAGCGTCCCCTCTCATGCGCCACAAACGGTGGCCGTCCACACCGCTGTAGCACGCCTCCATAGCCCCACCCTAGCTTGCAGCGCTGCCCTGCCGCACAGGTAGACGGCGCGACACGTGTGCACGGATATGAGCGCTCACGTTTGACCTGCGGTGTTCTGACTAACGTGTTTGATCCGTACTGGTGCTGCTGATTCAGCGTGGTTCTTCTTTAACCTTTAGGATGGAGTTCTTTTGGTCGTGTAAAGGTTTGATGCTAATGTTTTCAGAGCGCTCCTGTGTGATTAAAGGAAACTACATGGTTGAATTGTTAAATAACGCACAAGAAGAAGGGGTTTGTTTGGTGTGCACTACTAACCCTGCATGTCTAAGAAGCCTTTTTTGCTTTTAAGACTCTTACAGTATGGGGTTAGATGCTTAAAGATCACGGTGCTGTAGCATGTCACTTACTATCCTGCATGAGCTCCTTTTTCAATGCTTACCAGAAGTCTCCCTTTCTCCTTCCTTTTTTCTCTTGGGTGTGGTGCGCCCCTCAGCCTGCAGGCGTCCTCACAGCGGACCGCGGCTGCCCGGGAAGAGGCCCGGGAACAGGCCCGGCAGATGCAGGACACACGAGACGAGATCCAGAGCTCCAAGCAGGCGCCCTCAATGGAGGGGAAGGTCGAGAAGCAGAGTCAGAGTCAGGGTCAGGACGAGCCTGATCTCTGCACGCTCAGCTTGGCAGAAAAGATGGCGCTGTTCAACCGGCTGGCTCAGCCCCCGACCAGGGTCACCCGAACCAGGGGGGACACGCGCCAGCGCAGGGCCAACGCTCGCTACCAGACCCAGCCCATCACACTGGGAGATATGGAACAGGTGAGGCAGGGAGAAGCGGCGTTGTTTGTTGTTTTTTTTACCAGAAGAGTGGAGTTAAACTTTGATTTGTGGATTCTTTTTCATCATTACGTGCTCTTGTTTTATTTTATTTATTGTAAAAATGAGAAAATGTCCTGTTTTAAGAAAGTACTGGTGCAAAATGATCAGTCAAGTAGAAGTTTCAATACATCTAACACAACTATTGTTAACTGGAAAAATGAAGGCAACCAAGTTAGCATATATTGAACTAGCTATGTACAAAAACTATTACTTTATAAGCAAGTAGCAGGTGTAATAAGGTTTATGGTTTATGGGACATTTGTAACAAGTAGATGTTAGATTAGAAAACTGTGGAAATTAGCTAATTAGAAATGGAAACACTAATTAACAGCTAATTAGCATGTTTTAGCATGCTAAAATGCTAAACTATGACACCTGCTAAATGAATGTTAGCATACCGATGCTAACATTAAAAACAAATGCGTATAATGTTATTTTTTTAGTTTATTTTTATATTTTGGATGTTGGTTTAACAGAACGACGCTTTTAAAATAAAAAAATACGTGATGCTGGGAAGAAGAATAATAATAAATAGAATGAAACTATGAATTTAGAAGTAAAAATGTAATAAGCTGAAGGGGGAAAAGAAATTAAACTCTATTTAGATAGAAGATATTAGCTTTCTTTAATGTTTTAGCATGCTTATCGCGTATTAATGTTTATTTATCAGATGTTTACGTACATAAACTGATCAAAATAGATCCTTTTTTTATTTTTATTTGTTCCATTGGTTTTCAAGACGCTGCAGAAGAAAAGAAACTACATCCTCCGTCTCGAAAATTGAAAAAAGAAAAGATTTAAAACGTTCCTTTGCTTGTGTCCGTGCCGTCGGTGTAGACAGTGTCCGTCTTTGAATTCTTTATCGAGAATTGTTTCTGCTCCAGGAGCTCTCAGACATAGACACGGGGGATGAACAGGATCTGTGTGACAGCCCCGTAGAGCACCAAAACGTAAGGTTCCTCAAGAACAAAACCACCGCCTTCGCCTCCGCCTCCGCAAGGCTGACACAGCCGCAGCGCTTGTCTCAGAAATGACCAGCCATTTCTGTGAACAGCTGTGTGGCATCTCATCTTATTTTGTGGCTCGTCTCCACGTTGGTGTGATTTCACTATGAGTGTACAACATGCGCATGGGCCCCGGCTTCTGATAAAGTCCTGACTCAACGCTGTTTTCAATAAAGAGGCTGCGTGATGTGTGGATGGATGAGGGGTTTGAAAGACGCCTCTGTGGTGAAGGAGAGGAGAGGAGAGGGGGAAACGGTTTTATCTGCGGTTAGGCATCACTGAAAGCAGCCTTTTGTCATTAGCTCGTTTGAAACTCGTTGCACATAAGAAAGAAAATTGGTGCGGGAATTTAGACGGAAGATTTTGCAAGACCATGGACATTTACTGTTGCTTCTCATTCACTGCTCTGCAGAAACGTCAGGTTAGTTCTGATTTATTAACGTTTAATAAGAGTTAGATACTTGATAGTGTGAGTTCTGGCTTCAGCTAGATGCACTGTGTGTAGGGGTACTGCTGGCATGGCTTTTGTGATGTGGGCTGCGACTGGCTGGCGAAATAGGCTGCCCTTTGATTTTGATGGTCAGGAAGTGTGGTGAGTCAGTCAGGCTGAGATTAGTCAGCGTGATTCTCTCAAGTGTTTGTGTGTGCACTTTGCCTGACCCGTTCCTCTGCCTCAGCAGCAAACTGACCCACTTCTTTTTTTTTTCTTTTTTTGTTTCTAACATCCTGGTTGCACAGCTTCAAAATGGTGCAGGCTCTCGCTATGGACACCTCCCCTCTTCCTCGCCGTCCTCCGCACTCAGAGCAGGAGGCACCGTGTCCACCGACCACGCCGGAGACATCCACATCACCAGGGCAGCAGTCGCCCCCACCTCTGACCGGTCTCTGACCCGGGAATCCTCGGACCAGCACGGATACAGAGTCCCGTCCCAGGGTGAGGACAAAGCTGATCTGGGATCGGGAAAGAGGAAGCTGCCATCCCCTGAGGGAGCCATCAGACAGGCTGCTCCTCACCAGCCTCAGACTGAAAGAGAGAGGAGAGAGGAGGAGGAGGTGGAGGAAGAGAGGGAGGAGCTGCAACAGCAGCAGCAGCGGTGGCTTTCCAGAGGGAGAGAAGAGGGAGGTGTTCAAAGCTCGGAGAGCCACATGCTCCAGGAGGAGCAGGAGCACCGGGGGTATCTGAGGGAGGAACGATACCACTCAGACACCCAGAGAACCAGAACCATCAGTGGAGGTAAAAACTTTGTTGTGTCTGTTATTTTTCCTTTAATGTTTACTTGTGCATCATAAGTTTCTAACATCAAGCTTTGCAAAGAACAGTATCAGATAATAACACTAAAGAAAACAACTTGTTCCCAGATGTAGTTGGTTTTGTGGTAATGTGCAGCTGGATATTAGTCCGTGGTACATGTTAGAATTTAAGGGAGACGTGGGACGTTTGTTATAAATAGTTGTTCGATGTTAGTTTCCCTTAAAAGAAGAAAATCATCAACAAAAACTGTGGTAATTAGCTAATTTTATGCTAATTGGTGATAAATATGCTAACATTTGCATTCAAGAGTAATATTTTTCATTTATTATAATTACAACTGGCCAGGGTAGAACTGTTTGGAAAGTAACTGTGGATTTGACCATGGTTTATGCTAATTAACAACTATTAGCTTGCTAACAGGCTATAAGATGTTAGTTTTTAACCCGTTAACAGTACTAATTAGCTCGTTTTAGCATGCTAAAATGTTATCTGTTATCTTTTCTTGGATGTTTAC
Source organism: Chelon labrosus (assembly GCF_963514085.1). Taxonomy (NCBI): domain Eukaryota; kingdom Metazoa; phylum Chordata; class Actinopteri; order Mugiliformes; family Mugilidae; genus Chelon; species Chelon labrosus. The sequence goes on along the minus strand of NC_140351.1, from coordinate 4,093,376 downwards.
TTGTCCACTGCTAGTTTACACCATCTGGCTACGCTAAGACCAGTAGCTACCCAGCAACCGTGGTTTATGCTAATTAACAAATGTTAGCTTGCTAACAGGCTACATCAGTGAGCATTTCCACATTAGCCTGTTACGTTTATAACCCTTTATTCATGCCTGTAATTCACAACACAGGATGTGAGGAGTGTTTGTAGTTGTAAGATGTTAGCTTTTAGCCCTTTTACAGTGCTAATTAGCTCGTTGTAGCATCGTTTAGCAAAACTGCTTGCGTTATGTTGCAGAACTTCTTCTTTGTGACCTTTCCTATTGTCTTTCTTTTAATATTTAGGCTACCATCAGTCTATGCTAATACCAGTACCCAGTAGCTGTGGTTTATGCTAGTTAATGAATGTTAGCTTGCTAATAGGCTAAAATGTACTTTACCACAAAATGGTGTTAACTTCCTTAAACACTTTAACAGTGCTAATTAGCATGTTTTAGCTTGCTAAAATGATAAAGTGCTAGTGTACTGATTCATTTATTTATTTTATTTTATGTTTATGATGTGGGTTTAACAGAACAACGGTTAAAAAATAAAAAAGTAAGCAAGGTGATGCTGGCAAGAAGGCTTTAAATATTTAAAGAGCAAACTGTGGGCCTGTGTGAACACCAGCGTCTGTTTCAGTCACCAGTCAACCACTTCTTATCCTGTCACATTTCCTGTGTGCACCGTCTGTAAAACTCGTCACGCTCAGATATTGCGGTTTTTGTCAGACTTCCTTTATGTGTGAAGCAGCGTTAGCTCTGAGCCAGACACTTTGATTGTCTCTGCGTCGGTGTGCAGCCCGTCAGGAGATATTACAAAACGGTCAGACAAACAAAATTTCAGTCTGTCATGGTCGTTTTGAGGCGGAGGGGGAGGGAGGCAGGGTGATAGAGCAGTTCTCCTGGGACAAGAGAGCTCCAGTGTTTCTGCTGCGTGGGTTATTTGATTACAGCTGTGCCAGAGACGTTTAAAGCTGTGGAAAAGTGTCTGAGCTGCTTCTCGCGAGTGAGTGAAAGCCTGTTTGGTGCCGCTGAGCCTGCAGGTCGAGAGACTGTAACTGTTGACATTTACATAACCGCTGTCAAGTCATCGATTTCACTCGCCCACCGTCTGCTTGCATCACAGATTTCCAGGAGTCCGCCGCGGTGACATCCAGACGAGGATCTGGTTCTCCCAGGAGTGGGTGTCAGCCTCCGGAAGGGGACGCGTACAGTGGAGACGAGACGAGCGACATGATGACGGCCCGACACATGTCCATCAGAGACAGGTGAGCGAGCCACTTGTCGTCGTGCATCTGAAATAATCTTTGCAAAAAGTTGCTTTATATCTGGTGCAACTTCACCTGCGTCTCAGGTGCATCAACGAGGAAAAGAAACTGTAGAAAGACCAGGAGCTGCTGGAGTCTTGACCTTTCTAAAATAATCTTTTCTACATGTCCGACCTCATGCATGTAAACACTGTTAACCTTTTCATTTGTTTGGAATGCCATTTATTTTAGCATAGCTTGAAATAAACTCCTTTTGCATTGGTTTTCAGTAAACGTATCCAATAAAAGGTCTGAAACGTGGTTTAGATGGAAACTGAAAATTAGATCACGAAGACAAGATGATTTGTAATTTAACGCCACCCCTGTTGCTGCTGCTGCTGCTGCAGAAATTAAGCATTTGGATGCAACTAAATTTAAAATATAGTAGGAATTTTGCGTGAATAAATTGTAACTGCAAAAAAATTATGCAAAATCAGACTTTTCTACTGCACTCTACACACACGCGTTAGTCTGTGTCTAAATATTTTCCAGCTCAGTCGCTGATTCCCAAACCAATCATTACATAAGTCCTGTTATGTCACGTTGTGCTAATTGACTGCAGGTCACGCTGGTAAACGCGGAGCAAATATAACACCCTAAATTGATCGATGACATAATTGAGTCGCACACATACTGAAGGGTTGCCTGTTCCAGTCGGCTCGTCGCTTTTTATACCCACATGTCACACCAGGCTGCTTTGCATCGACTTCTGCTTTCAAAGCCTTCCACTGGAGGCAGCGGTCCGTATCCCAGATACAGCTGGCGTCACATGTATTCACTTTTCATCCTGTTTTTTTTTTTGGAGCCCCCCCACCCCCCGGGGCGGAACAGGACGTCTACTCAATCTGTCACAAAAGGGGCGGTTGTGAGAGGGGCAGGGGGCACTGCCAGCGCCCTGACCTCTAACTTAACGGCTCTTTGTCTGCTCCCAACTCAGAAATGAGATCTCTTTACTCATCTGGTGCGTTCTACTGGATATAAAAGCAGGTTTTCAATTAAATTCAATTAAATTTTATTTATATAGCGTCAGTAACAATACAAATTGGCTCAAGGCGCTTTACAACATCTGGCCTGAAACCAACAGAGCAAGCCTTAAGGCGACGGTGGCATGGAAGAAACCTTGAGCATCTGCCTAAGTCCAGCCAAGTAGAGACAGAAAAGTCAAACCTTGAGCCTTTTAAATACTCTCCAAGCTCCTGGAGACGCTAAATTAATATTTTGACTCATTTATGGGCTTTTTCTTGAGAGTCTGTTGCCTCTGCTTCCCTGCAAACGTCATATTAGCGTCAAGATACCAAAAAAAATTCCTGCTTATGGAGGGAAATAGCTCCTCCACAACTTTTTGTGTTTTACATTTTGGTTTGTGCACTTATTAGACTGATGAAACATAATGCATTAATCAAGCTTTAGCTTTCACTGAGCCTACCTGGCTCTTTGTGTCCTTTTGTTTTCGTGTTAAGCTAAGCTAAGCTAAGCTAATCGCCTCCTGGCTCCCACTCCAGCAAGTACTGAATAGAGAGACTTTCAAGCGGTTTTAAACTTGTCATCTGGTGGAAGATAAATCAAATTTAGTAAGAGATTAGTGCAGAACAAAGTCTTTTAAATCGATTCTGTAACAACGGAAAATGTGCTTGGCTAAATTTGGAGACGCTCCAGCTGTGCCTCTGATCCTTCCACCCCATCTCTTGCAGAGTTGCCTTGTTAAAAAAGAGCGGCGAGGATGACTGGAGGAACAGGATCAATAGGAAGCAAGATGTGGTGAAGATCGCCGTGGGCGAGCAGCACGCTCAGCTCTGGGAGGTGGAGCAGAGCTTCAAGAAGAAGGTAACCGACTCGACGTGAACACTCACTGCTGACTTAACACTTCGACAGACGAGCCCCAGACCGCCTCCGGTTTCCCACGCCGTGTCACGATCGTGTGCTGCGTTCAAGTCACGTCAAAACAATACTGGTGTCACATCTTAATTACTTCAAAACGAACGTCTGAATTCCAGTCGTGAGAGCAAAGTCAAGCACATGAACGCATCCAGAGACCCAGACAGCAGCTTACCACTGAAACTTAAATCATTTGATGTGGCACACAACAAGCGTTTCCTGCATCAGCCTCAGAATTCAGTTTGTGCATTAAACAAAAACATTTTCTTTATTTTCAGTTGTGCAGAGATCCCTTGGTAACGGTCTTTGGATATCTCTAAACAGAGAGGCTGCGTCTTGTCCACGTCTGTGTCTTTTGATCTTTCTTGTCTCGTTCCTCTGTTCTGTCTCAAACAGCTGTTGCATGTTTTTGTTCTTGGACTGAATCGAGAGATAAAATAATCTGCGTTTATTCCAGTCCTGGCTGTGGAATAGATTCTGTAATATCTGGATCTGGTCACACTGTGTCACACAGTCAATGCTGTTATCACTACAGTTGTATGGAAGTCTGTCACTGACAAGTTTAAAGTCTGAAAAAAAAACATTAAAATAAATATTTTAATGTGAAACGGCAGATTTATAGCTGGACTTTTTATTTTAAACTTAAAATTTCAAATTTAATATAATTTACAAGATAGGATTTATGTGAAATTTGTTAGAGCTGACCATTTTGATCCTGACCATTAAAAAGGAAAGTACATTTTGCTATTTCTGGTTTGTCAGTAAATAAATATTCTTAATTGCTAATGGTCCATTTCATTTGATCTAACTGTCATTATTTTTCTGGATTTTTTTTTTATATATAGTATTTGTTAATTTTCAAACTTGCAAATTCAAAAATTGGGTAAAATCGAATTTAATTTTTTGAAGCCTTCGACTTCCATATTTGTCAAAATGTTAGCTTTTAATTAAATTAAATTTATAATATTTGGTCATTTCTAAACATGAAAATTCAAATAAAATAAAAAAATGTGAAATTAAATTTAGTTTTTTGCACCGTTATACTTCCATATTTGTCAATGGAATAAAAATTACAAATAATTTATAATATCTGGACTTTCTAAATATGAAAATTAAAAATAATAATAATAATTTTTGCACATTTATACTTCCATATTTGTCAATGGAATTTAATTTTAGTTTAATTCACAATATTTGGTCATTTTTAAACATGAAAATTCAAATAAAATCTCTTAATTGGGAAATTTTCATTCCAGTTTTGCACCCTTAGACTTCCATGTTTGACATTAGAGTAAAAATTACAAATAATTTATAATACTTGGTCTTTTCTAAACATGAAAACTCAAATAAAAATAAAAAATTGTGAAATTAAATTTCAGTTTTTGCAACTTTATACTTCCATATTTGTCAATAGAATTTAATTTTAATTTAATATACAATATTTGGTCATTTCTAAACATGAAAAGACTTCCATATTCCACATGTAGCAGTGTTATTGGTTTATAATATGTTATACAGTTGTTGTGGCTGTTTTAAATAAGAGTTGGATCAAGATTAGAGTTCATTAAGATGAATTTAGAAGAATAATTGTGACTAAATTAGACACATATTGACTCTTTTCTGTGTTCTCTGTATTTTGTCACGCCTGGTTTCAAACTTTCTTTCCATCCACTGCATGTTGCATGTTGCATGTAACCTTCCACTCTTCTGTTTCTGTTTGCATGTCCTCCACCTTTTAATAATAATAATAATAAACCTCATTTCATCCTCTGCATGGTGACTATGTTTCTGTGTTTTTGAAGGGAAGGGTTTTGGGCGGGCATGGAACAACATGCACCTCTCTGTTTAGACATATCCTCTACCACTGTTTTTGTTTCCAGACGCTTTATCAGCTCGACACCAGCAGCTCTGCCCCTTAAATATTCTCCCGTTGGTTTGTTTAACCTCATGACGATCTTTCCTTTGATAGAACTTGTGTCTTTTTTATATATTTTTTTAATCAAATCTTTAAAGACGTAATCGAGTTCGATTGCCGGGCTGCTGTGAGTAGAGGTTAGAGGAAGGACGGCTGACGTTGCCCGTCTTGTTTTCATCCTCCTATTCATCAGAGACGCTGGACACGATTCAGCATCGGTTTCCTGTTTTAGATCAAACAAGATGAGGCAGATACAAAAAAAAATGAGAAAAAACAGTTGGCAGATGTAAAAAAACAAAAGTGGAGCAGTGAAAAGTGTAAAGCAGAAAACATCCCTTCTCTCCGGCTGCTTGTCTGTAGGACGACGAAGCGCCGATGATGATCGATGAGTTCGCTGTGTCCGACCAGCTCTGGGTAAGGCCAGTGTGCAAGGCCCGACTAACACACACACACACACACACACACACAAAACACACACACAGTGCATTTATAGTAAATTGGATTACATCTAAATTTTACTCCTTCAGCTTAATTTCCAGGCTGCTGACGCACACTTATTATAAATACAGCCTGGGTGTAACATACATCCAGATCACTGCTTGCTTGTGTTCATGTGTTCACACTGGTGGTGGTTGTGTGGTGGTGTTGGTGGTGTGATGTGGGTGTGTGCGTGTTTTGGGTGCAACATTTACAATCGTGTCTTGGATTTCTTGTCTTGTCTAACAAAGATTTTAATTCGATTCTGAGCTTAAACGTTTTTTTTTTTTTTTTTAAAGCATTAAAAAGCAAATTCACGTTTTTGAACTAAATGAGAAACCACTGGTTATTTGATGCATCACAGCGACGCAGACCACAAGAGCTGTGATTAGTCCGTTTGCTAGTAGCGTGTTTCTTCTTCAGTATTTCCGGCTGCTTCTTCATCGCCGCAGTTTTCTAATCGATTGTTTTGGATCAGTAAAGATGGAACACATGGAGAAAAGGTTAACGGAGGAGGTTCAGAGATGCAAACATTTGTACGACTCGTCTAGGGCCAAAATTCGGTGAAAGTTTCAGTCGCCATTGTTGAAAGAGAAGCAGGAAGTAGAAACACAAAAGACACAGCGCCGACTAGTGTTTGGGTGGAGTTGTTACAGAGTGAGACAGACTGACGAGAGCACAAGTATAAATGACTCGCACCGGTGTAGGTTACGGCGTCCATGTCCCGTAGTATTTTAAATTAAAGCCTTAAATCAGCTAAAGGCAAAATATTTTTCTCACGATTTAGTAACTGAAGAACAAGGCAGGACAAAGAGGACAGTTTATATACACATCTGTATTTAAACTGTAGGTTTTATTTCCACTATACAGCCAAAAAATAATGAAGTAATACTAATAGTACAACAAAAAATGGTTTAAAACAAAGAAATACTTCAGTGTGAAATGAAACGGCCAGACTTGTTTTCCCTAGAATGGATCCCTTTCTCCAAAAACCAAGTTTATACAACTGCTCACAAGTGAAGTGGTACATTTAAGCCTTTTCCCATTACCTCTCTGTTTCTAAATCCTTGCATCCTGCAGCTCTATACTCTATACTGACCACCTCCTCTCTATATCTCTTTATATTTCCTACTTTTTCCCCGTGGCCTCCATAGGAGCCCGTCTTTGCTGCTACTTTCTCTCCTCCCCCTGAGCCTCCTTTCCATTCGTTTACCCCTGATGACGAGTCTGCTAGCCAGGTAGGAAGTAGCTCCAGATTCTTCCGCCTGCACATCGCGCTCGCTTACTCGCTCGCTTACTCGCTCGCTTACATACAGCGCCACTTCGTAGAGCTATCTGACATAGATCGGCACGCCAAAACCCCCATTTTTAAACTTTACGGAGAGTGTGCATTTGGCTCGGCTCCTTTAAATACAAATGTAAAGTCAGCTATTATCTGGTTTGCTGCAGAACTCTTTTGGCAAGGAAACATTTTTTAAAAGTCAGCATGGCAGCTCCTGCAGCTTCTAACGCTTCCTCCGGGCGCTTGGGGATTTTTCTACCTTCTTCTCATCCTTCATCTCTTAATCCTCCATCCTCTCTTACCCATCTCTTCACCCCTTCTGGTTGTGAAGACCACCAGATCTCCCAGACCCGTGCAGGTGGATGAAAGGCACCCCTGGAGGCGGAAGGTGACCCTGTCGATGCTGTACACAGCGCTCCCGCACAGTCCCAACCCACTCCCACTCCCTAGCTGCAGGCCTTTCCACAAACATGCACTTGAAGTATTGTTTGTCAGCGTCGTCTGCTTCACGTCACCAGTTAATAATGTTGTTTCGGTGTAGGTTAAGGGCTGTGTTAGACATGTATTAGCTACCCCCACCCACCCCCCACATACCCCTTTGTTTTTGCTTGGCCACTTTGTCTGTTTGTGTGTGTGGAGCATTTATCTTTTCACTTGAAGTAGTAATGTAAGATGCAGTGTGGGCGGAGATGATTCCAGGACAACTCGATGGCTAAAACTAAATTTGAGCAAAAAGTTCAAGCACTTTGGCGAAGAGAAAAGAGTGGACAAGATGTTTTATCACATACTTATATGACATACGGCCCATTAGAGGGTCCAATCTGACCTACGGGATAAATTTGCAAAGTGCGAAAACTTCATTTAAGACATTAATTATTTTTTTTTTTACAGTAAATGCAACTGCTATTCCTAATTTGTCCACTAGGAGTTGCACTGATTTCGTCAGAGTTGCAGATATAACACAACTGTAGATGGCAGCAGTGTGCAGAAATTGCACTTATTTTTCTTAAAAGATTTTGGTTTGTATAATAATTACACTTATTTGCACAAAAACAAAGGGTATTTACAGGGTATTATACTATTAGGTTAGCGTCCTGCTTGAGATCAAATTGGGCATGTTGCCCCTGAAAACTAAAAATGAGTTCAACGCCCCTGATATAACGTTTCCTGCAAAGCATCAGACATTACAAACTAATGGCTGCCGTGGTAAATTACCTTAAGGTCCAGGCGGTTTGCTGCAATCGATGCTAACTTGCCTGTTTTGTTTTGTTTTTTTTCCAGAGAGTGGCAGAGGCCGAGATGGAGAGCCAGGGCATGGACGCTCACATGTCCATCCAGGAGAGGAAGCAGCTCATAGTGGCCCGGGAGGAGGCGTGGAAGTCCAAGGGCCACGGCGCCGCCAACGACTCCACCCAGTTCACTGTGGCTGCACGCATGGTGAAGAAAGGTCAGAGGTCACGCTTGAACGCACACATATGGAGGACATGGAATCGATGCTTAAATGCTCTGAATCATTTAAAACCTCCTCAGATAGACTCTTGTGGAAAATGACTCTCCTTTTCCGTCCGTCAGGCCAGAGTAGCTGCTCTGAGTTCCTCCGTTCAGTGGTTCTAGTTTTTCATCATTAGCTCTGGAGTCAGGCCAGGGGATCTTTCAGGAAGCCTTTAGTGGAGATCTGACGGAGCTAACTGGTTTAACCACATTAAACTGGAGCTAATCATGAGTGGTACAGGAGGCAGCTGCATCGGGAGTGGCTCCTCCATGTCTTGTGGACAGTGTCTCAGTGTCTCTGCATGTCATTCCTTAGCTGAGAAGCAAATTAGACTTGTTAAACAGCCACAGCTGTTGTCTTCTGTGTAAACAGACGCCTGTAGTTTAGGGTATAGTTTAAAATTCATTACAACAAAGATGAAAACCATGAAAACCAAACAGAACGTGAAACATCAACAGCAGCAGAGACTTCAGTGGTCACTGTTAGAACAGTCACCACTGAGCATTTTCCTCTTAAGTTTACATTCAAGGTTTATATATGTCACATGCATAATGAACATGCACAGGCTGCAGGGAAATGAAACAGGCCTTTAGAGAACTAATATAAAGTAAAGAATAATGTAAAGAATAAAAAATAAATAAAGAAGAAAGTAAAGAAAAAAGATTAAACAGATTAAAATAAATAGAAATGAAGATAAAATAATAAAAATGAGGAATAAAAAATAAAAATAGGGAAAAATAAGAAATAAAAATAAAATAAAAATTACAAATAAAATAAAGAATAAAAATAATAAAAATTAAGAAAAAAATACTACAAATGAGAGTAAAATAAGGAATACACATACATGGGGAAAATATAGAGTAAAATAAATAGAAAAGAAGAAAAAAATAATAAAAATTGGGATAAAACAAAGAATGCAAATAAATAAAAATGAACGTAATAACGTTGCTTGTTTGACATTTTTAATGAAATGAAACAAAGGTACCACAGTCGTTATTATCTTCAAACTTTGCTGTGAATCACCGTGTCCTTCTACATTAGACCAGGAAATGTGTACATCAGTTTAATATAATACACATGCCTTTATTTAATCATGATTCAGGTTTCATCACTATTTTATTATATTAAACTGAACTGGTGGGTTTTCTTTTTTTTAGTTTCAGTCTGTGTCTTAACTAAACCGTCTGTGTTCCTGCAGGTTTGGCCTCCCCTACTGCTCTTCAGTCTCCGTTGTTGTCCAAACCCAAGAACACCAACCCTGCCATCTCCAAACCACAGGAAGGTCAGTTTGACTCTTTAATACGTCTTCTATATGAACTCTTTATGTTCTTACTGCTCTCTTATGTTCCTCTGGGTACCAGCACCTTTAATTAACTAATTGTTATTTGTGGTTTCTGAGCCACTGAGCTTGAATTCTTTTGTCTCTGCTTCCTTTTCCAAAGACATGGAGGGGATGTCTGATATTGAAGGTTTATTTCTTTTCTTTTTTCTGGTCACTACCATCAAAACCACAACTGTCACCGACACTATTGTGGCTGATGTTGCTATGAGACTTCTATCGGGTTGTGAAGCCTGATAGAATGAACATCTGGATAAATGTGCATGAATCTGAAGTCAGTGCTTGTGGTTAAATGTCAGTGAGACTGTAACTCCTCCTCATGCACAGTCATTGTTCAGCATCACTGGTGGTCCTGCATGACTTTAAATGCAGTTTGTGGCTGTGGTTTGAAAGCTGTGTGTCTCTGGATGTGTGTGTGTGTGTGCAGAGATCAAGGCCGTACCAGATCTGAACCTGGAGTCGGACAGGAAGCTGGATAAACTAGAGTCGTTCCTGGGAAAGCTCAACAGTAAAGGTGAGTCCTGCATCTTGTTACCGAGTGAGGAATCAAGCCTGTCAGCACCTGTGTACACTCTGTGCAGCAGTATCCAGTGGTAACACCAGCTGTGTTTTATTTCTTGGTCTTGGTTTGTTGTCAGTGCCTGGACTTCCAGAAGCAACCATCACTGTGACACAGAAGAAGGTAAAGGAAGTGATGACTCTCGAAGATGAAACGTTCTCCAAGTTCTACCGCCAAGTGGAGGAGCTGCCCTCCATCGCCAACAACAGGGTGGAGATAGACGACGACTTCGACGCCATCTTCGGACCCCAGGTGCCAAAGTAAGTCAGTAAGAGCATTAGATTAGATTAGATGAGGACATTTAGGTGTCACAGCGACGGGGCAACATACAACAGCAAAAATACAACTGAGATACAAAAATAGAACAAGGTAAGAGAAGAACATTATGTAGTAAATATTTCCAATATTTCCAGACTGGATCAAGTTTAAGTTAAGTAACTAACTACTACTATTATTATTATTAACAACTACAGTTTGGTGGAAAACCAACTAAAGTTAATAAGAATCAAGGATTCAAGGTTTATTATTCGTCACATACATGATGAACATGTACAGTCTGCAGGGAAACTAGACCACAACAACTGTGCAAATTCTGGCGAGTGCCTAAGAACTAAATTAAATAAAGTAAAGAATAATAAAAAAAATTAAAAAAAATTAAAATAAAGAATAAAAATAAAATAAAAAATAGATTGAAGAAAAATAAAGAATATAATATTGAATTAAATAAAATAAAGAATAAAATGACGAAACTATATAAAATAAAACAAAGAATAAAATATAGAATGAAGAAAAAAATAAAGAATAAATATGAGGAACAAAAAAATAAGAAATAAAATAAAAATAAAATAATGAATAAAATGGAGAAAAAATTAAAGAATAAAATCAAATAAAGAATGCAATAAAGAATAAAATATAGAATGAAGAAAAATGAGGAATAAAAATGAGGAATAAAATAAAATAATCAAGTTGAAGGAAAAAATAAAGACATTCGTAAATATCATGAGATCAGTGACAAACTCCAAGAGGAGGATAGCTCTTGAGAAACAAGTATTGCACCAAAAATAACATGAGTGTGGGTATTGCACTTGAGAACTAAACTACACAGGATGAAGCACTACAGAAATAAATAGATGATAAATAAACAGATGTATTGTTCAGAGAATAACTGTGATGAGAATACCCTGTGGGTGCAGCGGTCTCAGGCTGAAGGAGTTACCTAAGGTCCCAACAGATTCCTACAGGGGTTACAGAGCTCCCCCCCACTCCGTCCATTGGACAGACTAGGATCGACTAAACCACGAGTTGACATGACTCTTTCCTGTCAGTCACGACCCTTCACCTCTGACCTCTCCGCAGGCTGACCTCAGAGATGGTGCAGCACAAGCGGGCGGTGCGTCCGACACGTAATGTCCAGTCCTCCAGGAACCCTCTGAAGATGCTGGCTGCCAGGGAGGACATCAGACACGAGTACACGGAGCAGAGGCTCAACATCGGCCTGCTGGAGAGCAAGAGGATGAAGGCTGAGAAGAGTGAGTGAGGATGCATGAGTTTGAACCGAGGCCACACAACGTTTACCTGCCTCACTTTCACCTTTGTGTCAGACAGAAAGTTTCTAAACTTAAGAAAGACGAGCGTGGACAAACATCTCTTATCCCAGCCCTTCTCCCTTCTTGAGCTTTTCTAATATTGGCAGAAAATATGCACAGGCTGATTGATATTTATCGTCTGAAATGAAAAGCTTAAATTGGAAAAAAAGGGCGTTTTTATGTGGAGACACATGACAGAGATAGTTGAGCACAAGCCAGAAACACTTGCACTGCCAATGCAAGGTCAGTGACGGTGCAGAAGAAGGGCGTAGCATGCATAGCAGAACAGAAATACAATCAATACGTTACACTTGACAAAGCGTCTCTCTGACCTGTACGTGCCCTTTACCAGGAACAGTGCATAGCAGGTCCGCGTGCTGCTCTCCGGCCTGTTTCATAGGTGTGATGTTAGAAAACCAACAGGAAGTCAGTGACGTGTAACTTCCTCCTCTTACACCAATAAAACCACTCAACACTGTCTAGACAGTTCTATATTTGGTGCAGACAAATGTTTTAAATCCCGAAAGACCGTGTGTCTGACTAAATGTTTTCTTGTTTTGTTCTCTTCTGCAGTGAGTAAGAACTCTGGTTTCTCCGAGGTGGCTCTGGCCGGCCTGGCCAGCAAGGAGAACTTCAGCAACGTCAACCTGCGCAGCGTCAACATCTCCGAGCAGATGTCCAACAACAGCGCCGTGCCTTACAAGAAACTCATGCTCCTGCAGGTCAAAGGTCGGTAAAGTGCAACGGAGAATGTGTCTTCTTTTGTTTTACAACATGTCGGCATGCTAAAGCAAATTACATCCGAGACAGATGGAAATGTTTCCAGCTAAGTATGTCTGAGGATGCTGCTCTCGGCACAAACAAGCCGGCCAAGCAGGGAAAATATATCAAGCGCCTGTCTAGGTTTTAAACGGCCGAGTCCTCGTCCTCTGCAGCTGTCCCTGTGAGTTGTTTAAGAGGATGGAAAAAAACAAAATAGCTGCCGATTTCCACGTAGCTCTGGAGGATGCTGCTGCTTCAAGGCCGTCCTTTCCAGAGGATATCTAAAATGGGAGAGGAGAAGAGTCGGGTCTATTTCGGTGTCCTTTGCACCTCCTCCACCCGTCGTCTGCCGGTGACAGCTGTGACTCTAAATCATCCTCCCCAGGTCGCCTCACACTGTCCTGGGCTGAGCCGCTCCTCCAGACCCCTACTGTCTCTAATCCAGGGAGAATCCGCCACACCGGGGGGCATTGTGTTAGGAGGCTAGCTGTCACGAGCTGATGGTGTTTGAGCCAAAGGCCCCTAAACAGCTCTGTGTCTGTATTTAGATCAGTCAAGTCCAAAGTGATCGATGTGCAGAATGTACATGCAAGTACACATCTTTATCCCGATCCAGCTCGTGTGAAACTCCAGAGACACTGACAGTGATAACCAGAGCGGTCGCTAATAAGTCGCTCGTCTCCGTGTCTGTGTGTGAAACCAGGTCGGAGACACGTCCAGACCAGACTGGTGGAGCCCAGAGCGTCGTCGCTCAACAGCGGAGACTGTTTCCTGCTCGTTACGCCGCATCACTGCTTCATCTGGATCGGAGAGTTTGCCAACGTCATCGAGAAGAGCAAGGTGAGAGATGTCTTGGCCCGAGTCAGACTGGCTCCGCATCGGACCTGGTTTTATCTGCACTTGTTTTGTGTGTGGATTTAAAAATCTGTTTAAAACTTCAGAAAATAAATCTGTCAGAAAGAGCATTCGTCTAAACTGGAAAGACAGAGAAACAACTGATTATATCTCCACAGAAAAACAAAATAGCATTAAAAAAAGAAATAGAATAGAACAGATAGAATCGTTTCATACATGCTGGTCTCAACTCATTAATATTAATTAATACATTTTTGTAAGAGACACATATTCACATAGGCCACTGTCTAAATGTGGACATTAATGTGGACCCCTCCCATGTCAGTTCATCTGCTTATTTATTTAGCTTTATTTGATTGTCTGGGTTCACTGAAGTAGACAATTTATTTTGTCTCAATGTATTTTTATTATTCTTTCTTCTTTCTTCTTCCGTCTTTCTTCTTCTTCTTTCTTCTCCCTTCCTCTTTTTTCTTTCTTCTTCATCCCTTTCTTCTTTCTTCTTCCATCTTTCTTCTTCTTTCTTCTTCCATCTTTCTTCTTCTTTCTTCCTTCTTTCATCCTTCATCGTCTTCCTTCTTTCTTCTTCCTTCTTTCTTCTTCCTTCTTTCTTTCTTTCTTCTTCCTTCCTCTTTTTTCTTTCTTCTTCTTCTTCTTCTTTCTTCTTTCTTCTTTAGTCTTTATTCTTTCTTCTTCATCCTTTCTTCTTCCGTCTTTCTTCTTTCTTCTCCCTTCCTCTTTTTTCTTTCTTCTTCATCCTTTTCTTCTTTCTTCTTCCATCTTTCTTCTTCTTCCTTCTTTCCTCTTCCTTCTTTCTTCTTCCGTCTTCCTTCTTTCTTCTTCCTTCTTTCTTTCTTCTCCTTCCTCTTTTTTCTTTCTTCTTTCTTTTTTCCATCTTCGTTCTTCTTCCTTCTTTCTTTCTTCTTCCTTCCTCTTTTTTCTTCTTCCTTCTTTATTCTTTTTACATCTTCCTTCTTTCTTCTTTCTTCCTTCTTTTTTCTTTCTTCTTCTTCCTCGTTCTCATTCTCATTGTTTTGGTCCTGTTAGTCTTTCTGTTTGTTTGTCTTCAAAAAAATAAACATATATATATATTATATATTTCAACGCCCTCTGAGGGATATAAGCAGAGGAGGAGTAAGGGTGCTGCTACTGTATCTTAGACAGGCTTTCTTGTGCAGGATGTGAGGAGGAAGTTTTGGGGAGGAAGCAGCAGTGGCACAGCTCAGGAAGAAGTGTGAGAGTCTGGTCTGATGACCTTTGATTGGCTGAACAAAGCAGTGACCTGAATCTGACACGAAGGAAGACTCTGAGCCGTGACCCACATTATTTAGGAGGTTGATTTAGAAAGTTGAGTTGACTCAGTGGTAGCACGTTAAACATGAACTGAATCTTCACCCCAAACTCATATCTAGTTGTTTCAGACATTAATGGCATGTTGTTTTCTCTCTTTCAGGCTTCAGAGTTAGCCAATTTCATCCAGAGCAAGAGGGATTTAGGTTGCAGAGCGAACTATGTCCAGGTCGTCGAGGAGGGCAGCAACACTCACAGCCATGCTGTCAAGGAGTTCTGGAAAAATCTGGGAGGGCAGTCGAATTACCAGTGTAAGGATTTAAATCTGACAACACTGAGGAAACAGTCTCTGGATCCGTATGACGCATTTTGATTTGATTTGCTTCTCACAGCTGCAGGGACACCAGATGAAGACGAGCTGTATGAGGGCGCCATTGTGGAGACTAACTGCATTTACCGCCTGATGGACGACAAACTGGTCCCAGATGATGACTTCTGGGCCAAGATGCCTCGCTGCTCTCTGCTCAACCCCACAGAGGTTAAAGAAACGTCTGAAACTCTCAAATATGTCGGAATGTGTGTGATTTTAAAATAACCCACCTCTCCCTCTCTCTCTCTCTCTCTCTCTCTCTCTCTCTGTTTTCTGTGCAGGTTTTGGTTTTCGACTTTGGCAGTGAGATGTACATTTGGCACGGGAAGGAGGTGACTCTGGCTCAGCGGAAGGTGGCCTTCCAGCTGGCTAAGCACCTGTGGAACGGCACCTTCGACTACACCAACTGTGACATCAACCCACTGGACCCTGGAGAGTGCAACCCACTCATACCCAAGTACGGAGACATATGCTGCAGCTCAGATGTTTGACTGTCTGTGTATGTTTAACAGATCATGCACAAGACGTGTATTCCAATTAGGATTGGGGTTTTCTGCAACTTCATACAGCTTGTAAACTTGAAGCTACAGTAATATACACCAATCAGCCACAACATTATGACCAGGAGAAGTAAATAACATCGACCATCTTGTGACAATTCCATGTTCTGCTGGGAAACTTTTGGACCTGGCATTCATTGGTGTGGATGTTACTTAGACACGTAGCACCCACCTAGACCAGACCAGGCACCCCCACCCCATAGCAATGACACTCCTTGATGGCAGCAGCCATCCCCAGCAGGATGCAGCCACAAAAACACTTTAGGAACAACTAAAAAAAAACATGAAGAACAGCACAAGGTGTTGACCTGGCCTCCAAATTCACTAGATCCCAAACTGATCAAGTATCTGTGGGATGATCCACAGAGGCCCCTCCCCTCAAAGGCCCCCTACTATTAACATTTTGTTCCCAGACACCACAGGACACCCTCAGAAGGCCCATGTCCATTCTCTGAGGCACAAGGGAGACCTACATAAAATTAGCAAGGTGGTCATAATGTTATGCCTGATTGGTATATGTAGCACAGTGGGACTCGAAGAAATAGTATTTCACACCACCTCCTGTGCATGGCTTGTATTCATCTACAGTGATTCTACTGTTATTGTTCCACTTCGTTCTCTTCTCCTACAGGAAAGGCCAGGGCCGCCCTGACTGGGCCGTGTTCGGCAGACTGACTCAACACAATGAGACCACCCTGTTCAAAGAGAAGTTTGTGGACTGGAGCGACTCCAGGAAAACACCCAGTCCCACAAAAAACACCAGCGACCAGATCACTGACACAAAGGTAAAGGGCTTAATAACGCTGAGGTCCTTTCATACCTTCTCTGCCGTTGATGCTTATTTACTTATTTATTTTTTTCCCTTCCACCCCAGGAGCAGCCCGGCTCTGATCAGCACCGCGCGTACGACGCCTCCCTGATGCTGCCCCTCCTCGAGACGCTCGTCTGCACCAAGCTGGACGGGTTCAACGTGGGCCGGGGCTACGGCCTGGTGGAGGCCGAGGACTGGCGGAGCTACGAGATCAGCACTCTGGCCGTGGAGGTCTGGCACATCCTGGAGTTCGATTACAGCCGCCTGCCGCGCCAGAGCATCGGCCAGTTCCACGAGGGCGACACCTACGTGGTGAAATGGAAGTACATGGTCAGCACGGCAGGTCAGTCATTTGAAGAAACCTAAGAGGAACAGTTGAGGAGTAAAGACACTGCTAGATTTGTGTTTCAATTTTATTGATACTAGTGCAAGAAAGTGACACATTAAACTGATCCTAGATGTGGGTTACTGTAGATCTAGACCAGTCCAACTGCATAACACATTCCCTTCTGAAATCCTTCTCCTTCAGCCTAGAATATCAGAGTTCATGTTTGCTTTAGACTCCAGTCCACACTCCTGAAGTCTACAGATGAAGTAGATTTGACTCTGTCGTTCTCTTTACTCTTGTTTTTGTGAAGCAAATAAACTCCAGGGTGTCTTCTCTGAATTTAAGCAAACACGTGGCACACCACAAGGTTTCAGGAAGCGAAAGCCAGAATATGCAGGTGCAGGAGTCACTGGAGAGAAAACCGCAGGAAAAACAGCCATTATGTTTCATGTGATAAAACTAAATTTACTGCTTCTGACTTCTGTCTCTGCTTAACGTCTCTCCGTACAATCCAGTTGGGAAGAGGCAAAATCCAGAGCAGGTGAAGACGGCGGGAGCAGGGAAGGAGAAGTGCTGCTACTTCTTCTGGCAGGGTCGCAACGCCACCGTCAGCGAGAAAGGGACGTCGGCGCTCATGACGGTGGAGCTGGACGAGGAGCGGGGGGCACAGGTACGGGAAAGGTGGTGGTGAATGCTGTATTTTTTTTTTTTATTCTGACAGAGTAAGCTTCATGCTGCTGCTGTTTTCTACTTCCTCTTGCTTCAGGTTCAAGTCCAGCAGGGTAAAGAGCCTCCGTGTTTCCTGCAGTGCTTCAAAGGAGGGATGGTGATCCACTCAGGAAAGAGAGAGGAGGAGGAGGAAAACTCACAGAGTAAGACGGTTTATTAAACAACACAAACAACTATCTGTTGCTGTTCCATCTGTTCCTCTGTGGGGTTAATTAGCAGTCTATTTAAAAGTCCATATTTTCATTTATATCTGCAGGCTGCGTTATTAGATTAGAGAACAATTCAATGTTCAGAATAGAAACCATCCTAAGGGACAAAAACAGTTTCTGTATTTTTTCCCAAACTCAAAAACTAAAGAACTAAACTAAACTTCTTTCTTTGGGCTTCAAGTTGCACCTCAGTTAAGACTGTTCTGTGTGGATGAACAGTCTTAACTGAACGCTGTCAGTGAAGCACTAAACCCCCTGCGTCTTGTCCCAGGTGACTGGCGTCTGTACTGTGTGCGTGGCGAGGTGGAGGTGGAGGGCCATCTGCTGGAGGTGGCCTGTCACTGCAGCAGCCTGCGCTCCAGGTTCTCCATGGTGCTGCTGAGCGTCAGCCAGGCGCTCATCTACCTGTGGCACGGCTGCAAGTCCCAGATGCACACGAGGGCCGTGGCGCGCACCGCCGGCAATAAGATCAAAGAACAGTGAGTGGTGAAAACTTTTCTTCTCTTAAAAAAAAACAAAACAAAAACGTATGTATTAGCCGAACTAACGCCTTCTTGGGGGGGTTTGCGCAGCTGTCCTCTGGAGACCGGCCTCCACAGCAGCAGCAAGGTGACCATCAGGGAATGTGACGAGGGGGCTGAGCCCGCTGGTTTCTGGGAGGCCCTCGGGAGGAGGGACAGGAAGGCGTACGACTGCATGCTGCAAGGTGGGGCAACAAAGAATACCACGTGTAAAAATAACTCTTTACATTTAAAAGCCCTGCTTTAATAATAAAAACTTATTTCAGCTTCATGCAGTTTGAAGTAAATTCTTGTGCAACTGATGAGCCACTCAGTGTTGGAGCTGCTGGATGTTGAAATAGTTTTAATCACTTTAAATCACTAGTAACAGCTTATTGTTGATAATTATTTTACTACTATTTAGACTTACAGATTTTATTCATCCACAAGGGAAATTGCTTGGTCACAGTAGCTTAGTTGCACATAACAAACGCTCTTAAGAACCACAAGTAGGAAGAAAGATAAAATAAAATGTAAGTAAAATAGAAATAGTATAAGCAGAAAGGTGAGTTCTTGTCCAGCTGGATAGAGTTTGGTATGAATAACGTCCTGTAGCTGAATCAATCTGTTGGAGAATGAGCTCCACTGTCCCTCTATAGTCTGGTGTAGTGGGTGAGGTGGATTGTCCATGATGGAGAGCAGTTTGTCCAGTGTCCTCCTGTCCTTCACTGAGACAAACGTCTCCAACTCACTGCCAACAACGTGACCAGCCTTTCGGATCAGTTTTTCGAGCAAAGTACAGGGCACTCGCAACTGAAGACTGATAGAAAATCTCCAGCAACTTGCTGCATGCATTAAAAGACTACTCAGAGTCTACTCTAAGAGTCTACTCAGGCCCTTCTTGTCCACAGCATCACTGTTGTCCCTCTACTCCAGTCTGCTGTTCATTTGGACTCCCAGGTATTGACACAGGTGCAGTGCTAGCAAACATCTGATATTGTTGTGGCTCCCACCTTGAGTCTGAGAGTAGAGAGTCACTAGAGCTCTCGTACAAATAAAGTGAACCAAAAAATACAAATGAAATGTTGTACAGCTGAACTATAGTAAAGTAGTAGCAGCGAAACACATGCACTCTACTTATTATCCACCTGTGACACGTTGTCTTTGTGTATTTGACCCTCAGATCCAGGCAGGTTCAACTTCACGCCTCGTCTGTACCAGCTGAGCAGCAGCTCAGGAGAGTTCACAGCCGTGGAGTTTCTCTACCCGCCAGAGACCCCAGCAGGTCAACTCTATGCCCTTCCTGCAGGAGGACCTGTACGCAGCCTCACAGCCAGGTACGCACTCTCATCTGTCTGCATTCATTCA